>NC_137628.1:7986318-8653818 GCF_963383615.2 Lipophrys pholis
GATCCCTCTGAAGCTTTGTTTGCCAGCACAAGGATTTAGTATTCACTGCAGGCTGCCAGCAGACTGTATGAGGAGGGGGGGGTGACACAGGAGGGTCTGGGCAGGTTGGAGACGAGGTGTGCTGCTGTGTTCTGGATGAGTTGGAGGGGCTCGGAGGAGTGCGGTCGCAGAGGGAGTCGCGGGAGCCTGGACAGAGGAGGACTAAACTTGAGAGGAGCTGGACAGAGTCTCTGGCGGGGTTCGGTCTGATGTTGTATTTGTTGTACCAGGCTGCGGCTGCATTGTGAGCTCAGAGTTGGACCGAATGTTTGGCATTCAGGGTGGCGGTCAGCATTGTGTTGTCAGTATGGACGGACGGGCCTGGTGGAGGGCAAGATTTCCCAAAGAGGGAAAGAAAGCATGAATATTACCGAGGCAGAGCTGGAAGTGGGAGGCAGGCACTCAGTAGGTGGTGTCAGGGGAACAAACAGAAGGGCCTCTCTCAATGGGAAGTTTAAAAACAGAGCAACAGGACAGACCACTGTAAGATTCCCGTCAATATCTCAGACCTTTTGAAGATTTGACGCAAACATGTTGCATGTGTTTGTGCATAAATGTTCCTGTGCGAGGAAGTAACACGTTTACATTTTCCGCAGCTCCACAAGCCTTTGAATGAAGTTCACTGAAACTTTTATGAACGCAATTTTACTAAACTTGGAATAGAAATGAGTTAATAGCATATTGCTGCTTAAAATATTGTTGTTACAATAATGGGTTATCATCTGGCTTATTAAAAATACATTATGTGTAATTGCTTTCAGTGAAGGCCACAAGGTATGCTGACCCAAATGATGAATTGACTTCACTTGTTATCACATTCTTCCAATACTTAAGCACTATGATATTGCTGTTCATCGTATAATTCAAGCACAGTCCATCACATTCACACAAACAACCACACACCAGCCACAAAGGCTGCTATGGAAGGCACTCCACCTCCATTCAGAGCGACATAAACAGTGCCTAAATATTACATCTGATCAAACATTTTAAAAGCAGAGATCGTAGCTCTATTCATGCTTCGTTTCTTGTAATGGATGAATAGCTTTCCTCTCGTCGTGCAAATGTAATGAATGGGAAGAAATTAATAAATAGCAAAGTGCCTTCAGGATACTGCTGCATTCTACACTTTTTTGTCTTGAACACACAGAAATAGTCACTGGCCCCGGGGATAAACTTGGCATGTTTTGTTTTTCTAAAATTGACGCTTTTTTTTTTTCTTTCTCCCAGCTAATAACGGTTCACCAGACGATGATGGAGAGGAAACTGCCAGAATGCCCTGCTCTCAGCTTTACATTGTGTTTCTTTATTTTTACTTGGCTTTGAACTCCACCCACTCCCTCGCTGCCAAAACGTCCCGAGAGAGATGGAGCACGACAATGCAAAATGGTCACGATCATCTCCTTGCTGTCTGAGAGTGGTGTCACGAGCATGGCTTGCTGTCAGGAGAGTGTGTGTATGCTTGTGTTTGCACATGTTTAATCAGGACTGGAAGAGTTTGCATATGTGGATTCAGTCATCAGTCTTTCAATATAAATCCAGCTGGTTCTATATTTAATAAACTACACCTCTTGGTGTACAATTCTGGAAGGAAAACCATGTTATCTGCAGTTTGTACTACAACTCTGCTCCTGACACATCTTTGTTGAGTTAGGATTGTACCTCTCAGAGGAATGCCTGCACGGATATATTTGAGGCACAAATACATTTATCAGTCCTCCGGGTTGCACGATGGCTTAGTACAGTGGTTTCCAACCACTTTACTTCCAGAACAAAGACTGCAGATCCCTTGTCCGAGCTTTGGTTTGCAAAAACAAGTCCAGCGAAGCCCAATGCTGATAAACAAGAACATCTTAGCAGTTTTTACTCAATCCTGCAAGTGTGTTTCTATTCACAGGGTTTTTCCAGGTGGACTCTGGAGCTCTCTGGGTATCTGGTTTCCCACAAAGGTCTAAAAACAGGCATGTCAGACGAGCTGATTGATCACTCTAAATTGTGCGTATCGGGCTTGATCTACTGAAACGGACGCAAACGTGCAATTGCACACAGACGAATTGCATTGTTTATGGTTGCACACGAAGAGTTGTAAACTCCATGGTGTGCTTCTGGGGGGCTAACACTCCAGCAGATCCTTTCGATGTATATAGTGTAATCCACATGTACCTACTGGCCCAACAAGATTTCAAATGTGGAACTGTCTAAGGAGAGAAACAGTATGAACATGTCTCTTGAAATGAAAACAATCGCACGCTGTGATGGCTTCGTCATGTCCTGCCCAGTAAGTTGCCATGAGATGGACTCAAAATGGAAGGAGGGAAATAGGCAGACCAAAATCCACCTGGCAAAGGACTGTGATGCTATAGCTGGAAGAGATGAGTCCATCATGCGCCAAAGAATAGGATTGAGTGGCCAAATATTAGTGCGGCCTTATGTCTTCAATGGGACGAAGAGGTTGAGTGAGTGAGTGATAACCTTCATGTGAAAACTCCTGCTTGTGCATGAGGTCTTTGGCTGATCGTGAAATGTCATCGGCTCCAGATTCAACAACCTCAGGTGGGATAAAGGATGTCTTCGACGATGGATGGCAGCCTTCCTCAAAAGGCTGTTCATCAGGTCACCAATGCTTCATCCGATGGAGGTAACACGCCTACATTTGTATTTGGTATCCATGAACAAACTAAGAAAATCTGTAAGCATCATAGAATATCAGTTATTCACATTTATAATCAGAATACGTGCAAAAAAAAAAAGAAAAATACCCAAAAATAAGTAGTTGGAGCCCTGCTGCACCATAGCATTTTAGTTGAGGGGGTGAAAATAAGAAGCCTAGAAGCTAAAGCTCTTTGTGTCGCAGTGCCATTTTTATTAAGTTATTTTATTTGTTTTATTTTTTGGGGGGGTAATATGCCTGTAATCCATGTTTTTTTTTTAAACAATGCATCAAATGACAAAGCAAAAATAATATTAGGAAAATGCTAAAGGGCATTCTTGTACTAATGAAACCAAAGAAAATGAATCCCCAAAGCTATAGCGAGTGGAAGCTTATTGTCTGGCCCATCTGCTGTTTTAATTCACTCCCATCACACTCTTGTGTTTTCTGCACAAAACTCTCTTTAAAAACCCAACAGCACACTACCTGCTCATCACCAAACAACAACCAACTACTGTTAGCAGCTAACTGATGGACTAGTTGAGGTTGAGCAACACAAGAGCCAAATATTTCCCCCGGGAGTTGATGAGAGTAAAAAACAAACATAAAATCAAGCAGCGAAAAAGTCTTGTGATGAACAAAAAAAAAAACAAATATAAGACATGAAGCAAAGGTGAAAATGCATCATGAGCAAAGAAGAGGTCAACATATGAATAATAATGCCGCACTGCACGCCTGGAGTGTACACAAGCTATTGTTTGCCATATCAATACCAAAGGTGATGATAGTGTGTTTGAGATTTGTTTTTACAGCCTCAAGGTCGGCCAGGGAATCCATTATTGCATGCCCAAGACATTGCGGGGTTAGTTGTAGTAAACACCTTTAAGGTGAAGGTTATGGTATGGCTAACAAGAATGTCAAGCGGCGAAACAAACCCATTTCCCAGAAAATATTATTTCCATCCTCTTTGCCGCATAAAAGGTCACGCTGGCCGAACGCTGGAATTTGAAACATTTTAACACAGAACTTCCCTGTTCTTGGCTTCCCTCGTCTTTTAAAGGAAAAGGTTTCTCCGTCATTTCATTCAATTTAGAAATGTGTTTCATATACTTTTCTTAGCTATACATACCTAAATGTTTGTATTTGTTGTTTGAACATTTGTCTTGCTATTATTATTTGCTTTATTAAAGCTTTTATTCAAACTATGACTTTGTATTGCATTTCATTTTGTTACATTTGGCTTATACTAGTTATAATAGTGGAATGCAGGTAGAATTGAGATATTAATTGGAACCAAGTCAAGGCTAATCAACTAGATACTCACATAGACCACTTGGTCCCCGTTTAAGTGGCATTCCAAGTGAGTACGCATCATTTTTGCAATTTCATTTTAGAAACGATTCTCGTTTACTTGGCAACATTTTGAAAATGATGTTCATTTACATGGACACGACACAAACACTGAACACAATATAGTTACCATGCCAGGCCAATAGTAGAGGCCATAGTTTTCGAAACGAAATCACACACACATAAGTGCAGAGATCATTTGGCTAAAAACATTGACAATCATACAGACCAGGTGTCGGCAACCTTCAACACTCAAAGAGCCATTTAGACCGAATTCCCACTGTGCAGAAAATACTGGGAGCAAAAAATGACATAAAAATGAAGATAACACTGCATATAGTAATGATTTTAATCCCTATGCTTTGTAGAATAAACAAAATTGCATGTTTAAAATCAACCAAACATGTCTAAATTAATTAATGCACCAATGAGGACTCTGGTCTCCCCACGCGGCAGGTAAGAGTCATAGCCACTGCATGGACCACGGTGGCTGCACGGGTGAAGCAGCTTCCTACAAAGGTTTTATCACTCAGTTCAATCTTTTTGTTAAATGTTTAGTCCCCAATTAAATTTCCCCTTTACAAAACAAAATTAAAACTACATAAGTGAGGAGGTTGAGAAAGAGAGGCGGCAGCGGCGGCTCCTTTCCGACCCAGGAGCTTCAGACCCACCCGGAATAAACCAGCAACCTCTCAGTTATGTGACTGTCAACTATACCAAGTCCCAGGAAGAATATGGAGAAGAACTATTTGCAGTATCAGTGTTTTCAAAAAGTCGCCTTTTCCTCCCATTTACACAAAGTCTAACAAAGAGTTGGAGCATTTTCAAAAAGTTGTGTTTTCAGTGACTCTGAGGACCTTTGTCATGTAAACAGACCCACAAAAATGCTACAAAGGGTTTTCTTTGCTGTTGTTTTTAAAAATCTGAAATGTGGCTGCTTTCGGTAGTCGTAGCAAGTATCTTTCAAGGTACAGTTGTGCTTTTGTTTGTCACTCATTGTAAATGTGGCCATGGTCCACTTATAGTGTGATCTGCTGTCCTCTCCTCCGACTGCTGGTCCTTCCTGTTTTCCACTCGACCTGTACGGAGACACTTTTAGTCCAAGTGATGTCTTCTGAAAGTCTTAAGCTCCCCAGATCAGCTTTTGTTCCAATTCTAACGTTGGTGATTCCATTCCCATCCTCGGCAATACATGGAACCCCCAGTATCAGTTGAGCTTCTGTATGTTTGCTACTCATTCCCAGAGTAATACTTTGAAGTCAATTTACTGGCTGACCAAACGACAATGCAATGACCCGAGAACTCAACTAATGTGGTCAGTTTTCTTGGTCTCTGTGAGAACACCAGCAGCAGAAAAGTGCTTTGCACTGTTAGTCACATTCAGCTATTCACACACAACAATGAGCCCCCAGCCTCTATTGGAAGCATTGGGATTCAGTGTTTTGGCCAAAAACACTTTGGGCCTGATTTAATGAGTGGCATCCAGGGCAAAGCAGGAGTATTCAAATGAGGGGTTGTTTTTTTTTTTTTTTTGCATGTTTTAGGCTCCTTCCCCACTAGAATGATCTGCTGGAAACATTGAGTGACTAGATATAGAGCTGAGCCCTCACAAATACAAAATGAAATGTGAGGACATTGAGTTGGACATGTTGGCGGCTAATGGAGGCACTGCCGTCCTCAGGAAGAGATACCAGAAAAAAGAAAAGGAAAAAAAACCCTGAAGAGGTCCATTAACTGATGAAATCCAAATTTTGCAAATCAAATCAGAGTCACATCTGGAGGTGGTTGGAATTGCTTTTGACTTTTCTACAGATGAGTCTCTGTACAGATGCTCGGGCAACTCAAATTACATTTTGAAGTGTCTTTGTTACATGTTCCCACCAGTCAGTATGTTGCAGATGACGCCACATCTGTTGCTGCACATTGAAGCTCATAATGACTCTGCCATCAAACAGAAGATGTATAATGTCTTTTTGCAAGGTGGCTATTCTTTCTGTTTCCTCTGCGTCCGTCCTGGAATGCCATCATCACGAGGATCGGTAGATCTCTTTTTCCTACAGGGATACTCGTCTGTCTGGACGCGTGATTCTAATGTATTATTTCAAATACAGTGGATAGAAAACAATTCTCCCAATGACTGCATTTCACCTGCATGACTTCCGTGATTAGTCCCGCCAGCTTGATACCCGCTGGACCATAACTCAGAAATCACTAGATTGTAATTGTTCCTCTCTAGGTTTTGCGTCATCATTTCTCTACTTTTGCCTGTTTTTCAGGATTTTTGCTTGTTGCCAGTTATTTTTAGATTTAATCTATTTTTTAACTCTAGATTTTCGGTTGACCATTTTTGAAGTTATATAGAACAAAAACAAACAACAAACAGAAGAAAGAAGGGATGCATGTGTATTGATCAAATAATTCGATTAAATTAAGTCGGATGTCCACAGTTGTGCAGTCTCAGCAAAACAGGATCTTCTGACTTTGAAGAAAATCTAATCCACCTTTCTCATTTTTTGAAAAAGTCAGTTCTATTTCTCGGACAGAATGTAATTTCTTTCCATTGTGAATAGTCCTTTAACCACATCTCTCCATTGATTGCTTGCATGATTGCATGATTGCTGTTCAGCTGCCCACATTGTCTCCAGCGTTGCTTTTGTGTTTGAATTTTCTTCCTGTTTATTTTGAGGTGCAACCAGCTATGTTTTTAAACTGCCTACCTTAATCTTTCCTTGTGAATTTCTTCACCATTTTCCAGTTCTTCTGGGGTTTCTATCTCATAAAACAATGAGTTTCCAGTTGAGATGTTGTCAGGTCAACGGGGCCTAACGCAGACATCTTGGAATCCGTCCACTCAGCAGCCCAGCAGAATGTCCACCCTGCTTCTCGTGTCATTTCTCCGACGGTGCTCGGGATTAGCCGGTTCTGTCCCGGTAGCTCTTTCCAGCCAGAGACGATAGCGAATTCTGTGGTGTTGAACTTTGTGAAACCTTTTTGACCTCGGTCTCCTTTTGCCCGAAGAACTTTCTGCACGTTGGCTCGTCTTCCCGCCTGCCAGCCGTGGTCGTTTCCTCACCTCCTCCGGGCTGGGCCCTGCTTCGCGCCAGCCTTCAGCCCTCCCTCATGCAGACACTCACCACCCAGCTCGACCCTGCTCAGCCTCACGCCGCCTGCTGCCAGCTTCTCCTCTCCTGCCTGTTTTCATCCTTGTTTTACTGCTACCACTCAGCCCCGACTCCGCCAAGCCTCCCTTCAGCCTTCAGCTCCCGCCAGCTCGCCTCTTTTTTTTTGTTTTTTCTCTCCTTGTTTCTCTTTGATCTACGACAAACTTTCTTTCCAAACCACCACAAACCTCGAGACATTGTTTGCGGTTGTGTCTCCTGTTGTTTGTAACAGACAGTGTCAGCTGTCTGAGGTTCACCTGGAATAAAAGCTGTCTATTTTTTTTTTTTAATTCCTCAGCAGGCCTGCTGCCACTTAAAGGACCTGTGATAGTTACCTTGATAGATGTGAGAATGACATGATCGCCGCAATGGTGCTTTAGGTTGACACGTTAACATGCAGATGCAGGCAATTAAAAATGAAAGAGATGGTACTTTCAGCACGCAGACGCATCATTTGTACCTATCTACTCAGTATGTATTGGATAAAACCCAGACGGTGAGGTTTGAAGCATATTTTTCAAAGATTTCTTGTAATAATTACGAATTTAAGGTAAAAAAAAAAAATAGGTAATGCATTTCATCTCTACATATCCATCTTCTTTATTAACTTATCCAACTTTCGGGAAGCTGATTTCACAATAGGCAAAGGTGCACTTGAACTGATAACCAATCCAACATAGGAAAACAACAGGGAGATCATCACCCATGGACTCACAGTTACACATACAAAGCAGCAACGTTATCTATACAATTTACATTTCAGCAACAAGGTCATTGTAAGATCTTTAAAGCCTCATTTCTTGTGTACAGCAGCCCTTGGGCTGGACCTGATTATCAGAATATCCAAATATTTGGTCGTTGTGGCGGTATCCGGATATTAATTTTGTGATTTGATTAATCGTTCCTGCGCTGTGACGCTTCTCTCAGCTTAAGTTCAATTTACAATGAAATGGACCTGCCGCTACATTAAACTGGTATTAACAGCCAAATACTGCCTGTGCCTTTGGTCACTTCCACCTTAGCGTGCCCCCAGTACGCCCCCTGGTGAATATTCAGATATTTGTCATTAATTGAGACGGAAAACTTTTGTTTGGTTGTTTATTTACATGACAACGGTGCTCAGATACACTGAAAATGGAAGTTTTCGAAAAACGCTCCAACTCTGTCTCTGTGGAAAATGCAGCTATTCTGAAATGCTGCTATTGTGCATGCGAACAACCAATAGCTGTTCTGCACATTCTAGAGCGGATAGACAATAACAATGTTTGCTTCCAGAGTGTCATGACTCCCAGTCCATCTTCTCCTGGGAGTTGGTAGTTTTATAGTTGACAGTTGCCGTAATGACAATCCAACTTGGTCGTCTGTCCGTACGAATGTCCGTCACTCCCACTGTTGTTGATGTGCATGGCGTATTGTTCTCTGCATGCATGTGTGTGTGGCTTCATGACAAAAACAAACGACAATGCCCACCAGTAGCCCAATATGAAAACTGCATTGTTTTCAAAACACTGTCATGTAAACACAAAACTTCTCGAAAGCAAAATCGCTACAATCATGCTTTTTCACTAAATGAGCAATCACGAACAATGTGGGAAAATAAGTAGAAATGAATTCTTTTAGTGCCGGTTTTTGGATCTGAGAGAAGAAAACCACAGTACCTGAGGAAAACTCAAGCTGAGGGTTAAAGTTTGGACAAGGATGACACGCAAACTCGACACAGAAAAAGGCTTGAAATGTCTCCTACAGTCTTTCAGTCAATACAAACGTCTCCAAAAGAAATATCAACAAGACACTTTGACAAAAACAAGTTGAATTTTTTTGGAACAGCCTTTTGACTCACACAAGAAGATTGTGAACCCCCCGCAAACATTTCCTAATATTTCTGAAAGTCCTCTGTGAATCCTCCTCGCAATTTGTCGCAGCCCAGTAAGAAAGAAGCCTTAATCAATACTGTTCACTTCCCTGGCGTCTGATCGGTGGGGATTTTGTGGTGCAAGTTCTCGTCAGCCAGCAGAGAAATTCGGTCGAGTATCTCTGCTCTTACATTACAGTCAGAAATCATGTGTTATTCAGCCGTTGTATGAATGTTACCTTCTGCCCCTGCTGTAAAGCACAAAAAACACGATCACTGCTTCACCTTCACTCCTCGCACAATGACACTTCATTCATCCTGAATTATTGATGTTGCATCTTTCAGCGGCTACTGACTGCTGCAGACCCAAAATATTCTAAACACTGTGACGCTCCAACGCCCAAAGTGGAGAACATTACTCAGCTTTTTACCCTTTGTCTGGCATATAACTGTCCCGCTGCCAAGTGTCGGCTCCTCTTTATCACACACACACACACACACACACACACACACACACACACACACACACACACACACACACACACACACACACACACACACGTTTGTTGCAGGTACCCCACACATACACACGCACTGTTTCTGCATTTAGTTTGTTGGAGTTAGAACACACACACCCACACCACACACACACACACACACACACACACACACACACACACACACACACACACACACACACACACACACACACACACACACACACACACGTTTGTTGCAGGTACCCCACACATACACACGCACTGTTTCTGCATTTAGTTTGTTGGAGTTAGAACACACACACACACACACACACACACACACACACACACACACACACACACACACACACACACACACACACACACACACACACACACACACACACACACACACACACACACACACACACACACCCAGCAGTGACCTTGCCTCCCTGGGGAAGGACCATGTTTAATTGTTCATCAGCACTTTCTCCGGCGTTCCGCAGGCAGGGAATTAAAGGCGAGGAGGAGCGGGAGAGAAACGAGCAGGGAAGTGGAGGAGGTAGCTCCCGGGAGGACACCGAACATGAGAGGAGAAGAGGGGAGAACAGAAGACAGGAGAGGCAAGAATCAACCAAAAGTATGGGCCTAATTGTTTTGGAAGCAGATGGACAAACAATCAGGCAAACACATTCTCTAACTTAATCAACTCCGGCGTGATGAGCATCCCGAGAATAAGCCCTGTAGCATCCTGAGTAATTGTTCTATATGTCTAGTTAGATTCCAATAAGAACGCAGTAGCATTGATATATTGTTAACAATATGGTGAGCAACTGGGGGATGATATGCTATTTAAACCTTCGTAAATCACTCTGCAACATTAAACCGCTGTTTTAATGGTAAATATATTGGTCCCTCAGCTCTTTTGTAGCATGTATGCTGACTAATCATCTGCTGACCAAATAGACTGTGATGTGTGAAGTGATATTTGCTGATTTATATCCGTCTCCCCCCCCCCCCCCCCTTCGCTCTCCTTTTATTTTCCCTCCTCAGAACTTCTTTTGCTGCTGTTTCTCTTCTCTTGCTTTTTTCTCTCGTCACTGCATCTTCTCTCCTTTTATTCCCCCACCCCTCTCTCTGTCTCTCTCTCTCTCTCTCTCTCCCTCTCTCTCTCTCTCTCCTAGATGGGGTGGCAGATAGTGATGAGCCAGCAGTGGCCATGCTCGGCTGCTTCAGCTAATGGAACTCTCCTGTCTCTACAAGGCCTCACAATGTAGTCCAGGACTCTGGCCTTATCTCGTCATCTCTTTGTGGGCGGTGTGTACGTGTGTGTGTTCCTGGGAGTGTGTAGGGAGCGCGTCAGAGGCGAGCACTCTTCATCAGCTATGTATTTGGTCAGAGAGAGTAGATAGGATAGGCTGATTTAAGAGAAAAATAGCAAAAGACATTGGCAACAGGCCAGGTCCGTTTACTTCAGTCGGGTGGCGCAGTGCTCTTACCTCCTTAGTGAGAAGGTCATGGGTTCAAATACCGGGAATGGAGTTTGCATGTTCTCAATGTGAATATGTGGGTTTCCTCTGGATCGTCCAGTTTCCTCCCACAGTCCAAAAACATGCATCTGAGATCAACTGGGGCCCTTAAAGTTTATGAGTGGAAACGGAAACTTTCTTATTGGCAAAACGCCACTTTTCTGAAGTGCTGCTGTTGGTCATTCACACCACGATGGCTGTAGGAAATGGTTGTTCTGCACATGCTCAGTAGATAATAACAACGTTGCCATTCGTCCCACTCCATATTATCCTGGGACTTGGTAGTTTTATAGTTGTCATCTCTCCATACGAATGTCCATGTACTCCCATTATTAATGTTAATAACATATTGTTTTGGCATCACCATTAAAGCAGATATAATTTTCTAAACCTGGTGTAAACTGGGTCTAATTCATCATTTTCAATCAATCAGTCTTTATTTATAGATCACTTTTGGTTTTGTATCTCTTAGTAGTTGTATACCATATAGTTCCCAGTAGAAGAGCACTGGCTAATAGAAGAGCTGCCCCCCTTTTCCAAAGATGTGGAGCACACGGAGAAATAACAAACCTCACTAATTGATCAAATATTATATTTTGCAGTGGGTGCAAAAATGCAGAAGCAACAGTCAATTTAAATTATTTTCAAGGTACTTTATTCTTAACACGGCTTCGTGGCAGGAAGAGCAGTCGCCATGTTGCCTCTCTCACGGGGCGGTGTCCGCCGTTAGCGTTGAGGTGGAGTCGGCAGCGGCGACTCTGGACACGCGCCAGGCCTTTCTCAAGAACATTTTATTCTTAACATCGTCTTTCAAGACTGCCACAGCAAATCTGTCCTCGTTGTGTTGCAGAAATACTTCCATGTCAACAGTCACATACAATTGTACTTTACAAATGCTTTATCTTGCGCTCACATGTTCTCAATAGACGCACACCCCCGAGGCTTGCTGCTTGCTCTGCGTCTATGGAGAACTATACGGTCGCTGAGTCACCGTGATAACAATCCAACATGGTCGTCTGTCCGTATGAATGTCTGTGTACTCCAATTGTTAATGTTTATAGCGTATTGTTCTGTGTGTGTGAGTGTGTGCTTTCATTATAACAACAAATAATAGCGCCATCTCCTGGCCTGGCATGCTAGCTACATTGTTTTTAGAAACTCTATGGAATTCTATTCTATGGAAACAAACGTTGTTTTCAAAATGTTGCCATGTAAATACAAGTCTTTCCTGAAATGAAAACTCAAAAATGATGCATTTTCATGTAAATGGGCCTAGTTGTCTGTCTCTGTGTGTTCACCCTGTGATGGACAGGTGCTCTCGAAGATGGATGGATGGATGGTTCCACAGGTAAAGGTCGAGTTTGAAATGCATGTACAAGGTGTCATTTGACCACTAGTTGGAGCGACAGTGCATTCGGAGAGCAGAGGCTTTTGTTTCAATAGATTGTGTCAGATGAGGAAATCACGATTGATGCTTCAACATAAATGCCCTATTTTCATGATATAATTATTACTGAAGCCTAATATCCTGAAGTAAGTGAGCTAGGTTCATATTTGGTTCAATAAAACTCCAATTTTGTGTATATATATATAAAAAAAAAAAGCCACCATAAACACTAACCTACCTGAAATCACAAAGACAATTCATGGAATTCAACTTTGATAGAGTGACGTCACTGCACAGAATGCGAAGTGATCTCTATGTAAGTGAGGAAGATGTAAAGCTAAAAGACATTTTTGTTCTGTTATCTGATTTGACATTTTTCCCATTCTGCCAATATCGGTGAAAGATCCACAATGGCCCGCGTCTTTTGCAGCCACTGCGTTTGTGAATGTGTGAATGAACGTGTCTGTGGATGCGTGGATGTGCTCATTTACACCATAAAAAAAAAAAAAGAGAGAAGAGAAATGATGGGGGAATCACTGTCAACGCTTTCCATGTTTACAATCTCGTTCACCCCGCTCTTTGTTTTAATTCATGTCATTGCTTTACTCGAGGCTCCGTGCGAATGCACACTTAGGGAAACGAATTATACACAAGTGAGGCGAACCTCATGCAGAACATAAATAAATGTATCGAAAGAAGCAACACATTCCCCTCCATTCTTATAACCTCCAACTGCAGTTCATGTTTAACTGGGTGCACATTTACACAAACAAGGCTTTGCATGTGTGCTTACATTAATTAGTAAAGGGGCGTTTCTGGATGCGAATCTTATTAAGTATGCATTGTTGGTGTGGTTATTCACGCAGTAATGAGCGAACCGCTTCATGATTGCAGAAGTGAGCAGTGTAAACACAAAGGAAGGGGGTGAAGGAGATGGAGGGAAGATGCTAATAACAGCTGAAAACACACTAACTTTAATGACACAGCTTTCCACGACAGAAGATCGAATGTGCGCGCACACACACACACACACACACACACACACACACACGCACGCACGCACGCACACACACACACACACACACACACACACACACACACACACACACACACACACACACACACACACACACACACACACACACACACACACACACACACACACACACACACACACACGCACAGAGCTGCACAGTGATACGTGGTTGTGGGATATGCATTGATATGTATGGATGTTCCAGTCAGGGACAGTGAAGTGTGAAGACCTCAGGGAAGAAGAAGAAGAAGTAACATCTGCACTGAACTTTCAGAGGAATAAAGAGACCGACGTCGCCTCTTTTTCTATAATCCTCACAGCATGAAACACAAGCGCATCACAGTCACCATCTCCGCAATGGATGGCAGGATCAAAGGTAGACACACACACACACACACACACACACACACACACACACTCGTCATTTCTATTGGCAGAACACACAGCTATAAAAAAAAAAAAATCTGCCTGACTGCAAAAAGCATGGATAATTATTAATTGAAATAATTTTCTGTTAAATCCTTTTAAGTACTTTTGGTCCTCATTAACTCAAACAAAGGCCTTTTATTACAGGCTCAGCCCTCTCAGGTATGAACACACACACACGCACGCACGCACGTACGCACAAACACACACACACACCTCATTTTTTTAAATTCATAATTTAAGATGTTTCTTACAGTGAGAAAGCTCGTCGGATGTTGAATCTGAAACTGATTTTTGTATTCCCAAAAACACAGCGTTGTTTTGTGTGTTTCTTTTTTACCGCATGTCATTTTTACATTTTGTCCCACAGTGCCAATGGAGTGAGCAAGCAACCCCCCCCCCCCCCCCCCCCCCCCCGTGGGTGTGTTTGTTTGTGTTTTTGTCCTTTTGTGAATCACTCAGTTTCCAGCTGCTAAAAATGTTCAAGCTCATAAACATTTCTCAATTTAACCCCTTGAGAGCCGAGCACGTTCAAGTCTGATTGTGTATTTTCATCCACTTCTCGTTTAAACTCATTCAGTCTAAAATATAAAACCATGCAACATGTTTCACTTCAATCATTTGAAACTTTTGAATGTTGTCAATATTTGGAACGAGGTCCCAGAAAACAGCAGAACCAATCCAACTTCCAGTGTGTTTTAATTGTTCGGCCCTTTGTTGAAGCTCTTATTCATTCAATGTTGCACAGTATCTTCAAACAAGAGGATTTATTAAAATTCTTATTTTTAGCAAGTTTTCTAATATTGTTCTGTTTTTTTTCTTTGCATTTCGTGTGTATTTGGCTCATGTAGATTCAGGTAAAAGCCTTTGAATTGCTACAATATGATAAACTTATGAGGAAACACCTTGTCTTTTGCATTAATTCAGTGTGATTTGTTAAAGTTATAATGCTTTAATAATGTTCTATATTACTAAGAGTGTTGTTGCAGTCCTGGCCTCGAGACCACAAGGCCACAAAAGTGAAAAAAGCAAAACCTTGGTTGCATTTTTTTTTTTTTTTCTTCTAAGAAATATTTTGGCCAGGTGAATTATATGCAGCACTGTTCAACTGAAGAGTCGAATATTTCACGCAGGCATTGGGTAAGGGCAGGAGTGTCAAACGCCCGTGGGCCAAAACTGGCCTGAAGGAGGCTAGATTTCAAAGAAAACATTGACTTTTCAACAATTTTCCTAAGAGTAGCACAGACTACACAACACAAGACCGAGCAGAGATATCCAGATAGCCTGCTACCTCGCTGCTATCAAACTAGCCTCAAAGCCATGCTGTCAGGGGGAATTTGCAAAAACACCCATAATGCAACAGCTGTAGGGGAGGATTTTTAGACACTTCACTGTATTGAACAAATGTGATAACTTTTTATACTGTCTACCAAATTTTATACTACAGCGCTGGCATGCCCCACAGAGCATTTCTTTACAATCCTTTTAGACATAAAGATACTATAAAAAAAAAGCTTTTATCGTTCCTTCTCCTCCTCCTCTACCTGTTGTTTATCCATGTTAGGTACACGTGGGTGTAGGCAGAACATGCAAGCGCCACGAATAATAGCCAGGAATCAATGTTGGGTATTCTACCAGTGAGACCACAATGCTAACCAAAAATACCAATGTATAATGTAATGAATCCACAGCTGCCTCAACGATTTCCATGTGATGGTTTCGTCTTCCTGTGCAGCTGCAGGAACATTTCCAAATATTTGGTGATATTAGTGGGGACCCCTGTGACTGGTGATTGTCATTTTAGGTGAGGAAATTGTCCGAACGCTTTCCTCCAAATCGGAGCGGCAAAATTGTCTAGAACGTCACATCATGACATCCTCTGGCAGCAAGCCTCCCTGTAATTGGTACTAATGGGTCAAGCAAGACATATCCCGGGAAAAAAATCGGAGCGCATTGTGATTTTACATGTTCTCATTTATTCACTCACTTTTTCCAGATTTTATATTCTGACGGTTCATCACTCACAAGGTGTAACACACATATCGCTGAAGAGACCGCAGGGTTAAAGAGTCCGACTGAACTTTGAGATGCTACTGGAGTTTGATGGATTTAAAACGTGTACCTGATTAATGCATGAAAAACATCCAAACATATACAAAAGGTATACTGTGTGTTGAATACACAGACATGCATCTAATAAATCATATTTACAGTATTTCTTTGCATATAGTGTATTATATAATAGGATGAGAGTACTCAATAGTGTACAGGTGATAACAATATTCATGTCATACAGTCTCTGCCTACTCATGCATATCAAAGCTTTCACTGCACCATGTAAGAACTATCACAGTGAAGTTGGATTCTGGATTTGGTCATCTTTGTCCCATTCTAAGATATTCACAGTATTGACTGTTGAAATTCACGCAAGCGAGAAGAAACAGAACTCAAACTTAAAATAACATGCACGTCTTTATACACAGCTTGCTATTGACGGTACTGATGACTTTTGAAGGATATTTGATTACATTAATGTCAAGTATTGCATCAAGTTTGGTATTGAAAACATGTTGGGTTTTATTCCCATGAAATAATGCATAGTTTTACGATCAAATTATTTCATTTTCAAGATTACTTCTAAGAAATTAATGAGAAGAAAGTCCTGCTGGGAAAAGGCATGAGCCTGATCTCCTGCAGCGGTTCCCCACTGAAGGAGGGGCTTTCATCCCACAATTTGAGAAGCAGAAAACTCAGCACAACAATTAGCGCCAATAGAAATGAAGAACTTTTCTTCTCTGTCACGTCAATAAATAATGAACACTCTCCACGTTGCTTTAAATTAAGACTTATTCATTTATTTTATTTACATGAAATCAGTTATAATTAGGGGTATGGTGATCTTTTGGAAGAGATGGGCTGGTGAGTTGGTCTAGAGGTGGTTTATATAACTACACTACTCACAAACAATTTGGGATATTTGGCTTTTAAGTGAAAGTTAAGTAGACGCATCACTGGTGATTTCCTTATCTTAAACAGTTTATTGAGAAAAAAGAAAAATCAACAATAGTGGTTTGTGTACCACAACAAGAAATGTCAATGTCTCAACAACTTGTCAATGTTTCCTTGAGCATTAATTACCACTTCACAACCACGTCTCCTGTTGTTCACAAGTGGACTTACTGTCTGCTGAGACCTGAAGCTCATTGACTTTCTGGAGTACAGAGTTACAAGCAGCTTCACCGCCTCTCAGCTGATTCCAGAGAGCAGTTCCCCGATGATGCCACCTCCATGTGATGGAGCATGTTGCTCCATGAGGATGAAATGTGGCCTGTGTTGTTCATGCAGGGATACAATGACTGGTATTAATGATGTTTACATAGTACGGGCTTGTCTCTGCGCCATTAACAAAGAATCGAGTAGTCCTGTGTTGACTGGGCACAGATGCACACACTGCTTCTCCATCAGCAGAGTCTCGTCTGGTGACAACAGTGGTTGATGCAGACCGTCTCCTTGACGTCTCCAACATGGTGAATGGACTTTCTTCAGAGAGCAGCTCTGAGTTCTATCGGTCCCTGGTCCAGCTGAATGCTCACTGGTCCATCAAGACGATGAGGCTTGTGCCTGCCGGTGTGGTCAGGTGCCTAGCAGGTGGTCTAACACGCTGACCGCGCAGGTGGAAACACTTTCCAATGGTCTGACGTGACACTTGGAGCCTCTCACCTCCTTAAATGTTCCGATGATGTTAAAATGTGAACAGCATGATGAGGAGGACTGTTTTAATAGCAATTCCAATTGAACCAAGAATTTTATTCATTCTGTTAAGTTCCAGGTGGTGCAAAAAGTACTGAAACATGGAACAGTCAGAGGTTTAGAGAAGGTCACATTAACTTCACATGGAGAGCTTCGAGTCCAACTCAGGTTCATCAGGTGAGAACTCTGTGTTTACACAACTATTCCACGTGAACCATTCTGTTCCGGACATCTCAAAAACAACGCAATGAGTGTGACTGTATATTTTGAATTGATCGCAACCATTCAGGAAGTTGGATAATTATTAACAAAAAACAGCAGCTCCAAAACACAAGACATTGTGATTCATCTATAATTCAGAACTTTTTTTTTTTTTTTTCCCAACATCTACCTGGAAATTGTCTTTCTCACTTTCATAAACACTATCCTTCCTTTTCCTCCCTGAAGCTCCACATTTCTCTGCCTGTCAATCATAAATGACAACCCCCCCCCAAAAAAATAAACTAATTAAAATATTTGTGTACCTTCTTCTCCGAGGCGAGTTCAAACAGGATGCATAAAGCTCAGTGCTTAGAGAACCCACAAAAAAAAATATGAAATAACCCTGTCAGCTGCAGAACAACATCAACAAGAAAAACATCTACCTACTTATCAACATGAAGAAGTAGGCCTGGATGGAGGAGCAGCGCTGCAGGCAACGTGGGAAAGTAAACAAATCTCATACAAGTGCACCCATGGAAGTCAACGTCAGGCGGGAGAAAAAAATCAAAGGCAGCAGAGACGTATGAAAGTAAAACTTCAGATGAGTGCATAAAACAGATAACTTCTTTTTCAGAAGATTTGTTTACTTTATACTGCACAGATAATAAAACGTGGATCGGGACCACGTCATCCTGCTGTGTGATGAAGTTTAAAAAGCATCGGGCATCGCAAGTTGTTATGTAACGGCCAGAATTATGACATTATTCACAGGCGTTGCATTAATGGATATTAATGCGTAATTTATTACTACGCACCACTATGTCTTGCAGTAAAAGGTTACTATTATGAAAGTAACTATCAATCACGTGTGGTGTTACTTTTAAAGCTTCAGAGCTGTTGTGTATTAGCTTTACTGTTATCTGAAGATGTTGTCAGCACTGTTTCTGTTGCACTGAACTCTGGTTTCCAGGATCGGGAGCTCTCACTTCATCCAACTAATAAAAGTTGTTTGATTCAAAGTAACATTAGCATTAGGGTGTATGTACAGTAAATGTG
This sequence comes from Lipophrys pholis, assembly GCF_963383615.2. NCBI lineage: Eukaryota > Metazoa > Chordata > Actinopteri > Blenniiformes > Blenniidae > Lipophrys > Lipophrys pholis. The sequence goes on from NC_137628.1 coordinate 8,005,238, forward strand.
CATTAGCAGTTATGGATCTGGGTGCTGGGAGTTCATTGAAACTGCTCGGTTCGACAAACTGCTCATATCCATTTATAGAGCCTCTTCCTCCGAACTCCAGCACAACCTGATGGGTCATGGGACCAACACACTGCTGAGTCAGTACTTACTGATAAATGTTTACTTACTAAACCTCAGGTCAATGTCATAAAGGTTTCAAGGGTGTATATCATTTATCATCTTTTTTGTGACAAAGTTTCTCCATGTAGATGAAATTTTCCATTGCATGATACATTTTGGTGTCAAATCCATTTTGGTGTCAAATTTGTGCCAGATAAAGTGATGATGAATCACCATGTTGAATTCGCATACAGTTTTTGTTGTTGTTTTTTCTTGAGGTTTCTGTTGTGGCACCGTTAGGCCTCAATAAACAGATTTTTCATCATTAAAAACTGAATTAAACCGACAGGAGATTAATATTCTGACAGAATTTGAATAACTCTGTCAGTCTAAATGATCGACAGCACAAGTGTGTAGCTCAACCTCGGCTGCGTGTGCCATTTATTAAAAAAAAGTCATGATATAATGCAAATTGTCCTATTTTTCCTACAAACTAGTGTTTACCAAAAAGAAGACAAGGGTAATAAAAAAATCTATTTGTCATATTCAATGAAAATTATTCTGAAAGCCATGTTGAGGGCAGCTGAGCTGAAGGAAACGAGATGAAAGATGAATGTTTATACATCTTTACATAGTGCTTTGGTGCAACATGCGGCAGTGATTCAGTTCTGGAACATTTTTGCTCTCGATGGCACCTTGAAAACTAGTTTGTCTCCTAAAATATCCAAAGCAACGACCGGTATTTTTATTTGTTTTAAGGAAGAAGAGGTCTAGATTGCTCTCTGTGGCCACAATGTGGACAAAAAATGAGAAAGATGTGCAGAAACACATCTGTCTGAGTGTTAGTATGTTTCTGCTAAAATGTGCTTCTGCAATAATTCGCATGAGTTAAATTATCATCCTTGGAGCTAATCTTTTTAACAGCAAAAATTGTCATGGTTAGAGAGTTTCATGATTCTCCCATTCAGTACGTTCATATACAGAACTTTTACAACATCTTCTTTATACAACTTTTTTTTGGTGACGTCTTTGACACCAGATTCAGGTCGACACGAGTGAACAAGAGCAAATAGCAGAAGTGTTGGATAAAGAGCAACATGTCGCTGATTCCTTACTACCCTATGAAGGTAACCAACTTGACTCTTTGAAATGTTTGAGTGCATCAATCACTCAGGATGTTGAATCAGAGTGATTATTTTGAACTATGTCTTTATTTAAACAACTGCAGTTCGGGTGGCTGTGCTGTGAAGAGCAACATCAGGTTAAAAAAAAAAGAAATGCTCCTGGAGTGGTGGTGTGGTTCAATTCCCAGCACCAAAAATGTTATTGTCACAGAAAGACTAAAATGAACGAACAATGACTATTACAGTAAATCTGGATATATCTTGGTCCCCTACACTGAGCTAAACAATGGTGAGTCACATTCACCAAATCACACACACCAATTCGCACACCAATAGTGACAGCTCCCACGTGCTTGCACGCCATCGACAACAACTTGGGATTTAGTGTCTTCTCTCAAGGGCCTTTCAAAACAGGGACAGAGCAAGATTGGTGATCAGACCGCAAAACCCTGGGATTAGAAGATGACCCACTCTACCAGCTGAGCCACAGCACAGACTTACAGACACTACATACCATTCAGATTCTGGACTTTGATTCTAGTGCAAGATTCAGGGCTCATAAAGAAACATCCAGTCTAAATATTGAACAAATTCAGATTATTAATCAGACTTTGACATCTCAATGAAAAGGAGACAATCATGTTTAAAAAATGACTAGAGACATAGGTGTGTGTGTCATCAGCATACATAAGCAACAAAACATCACAGAAGGAAAAGATGCTTCATATGGACAATGGCTGAAAGGAGACTGTTTCCAAAGAATGGACGGCATTTCAGTTTTAAAGCACCTCTTCCGGGATCCAGAGGAATCTGAGTAATATGTTGTCCGAGATGAGGGTTTCCACAGTTTACATTTGATAGGGAGGAGAATTTGTGTGAATTTCATTTTAAAAACATGTTTTTTAAATGTATTATAAACTTTTCAGCCATTCGCCATTTTGGGAGAAAATTCGTCCAACTTAGTGTCTTATTTTCTTCTTTTTTTTCGGACTATCCAAATAATCTTTTAACTGGCACGGTGTGATATTCTTTCTCTTAAAAATTTTTGATCTGCTTGTGAATGCTCGGACGAACACTGCTGGATTCCCCAGTCGTCAGATTTTCCTCTCAACTCTAAAACCACCGAGTCCCAGGAGAATATGGACTGGGAGTCATGACACCTCTGGAGGCAAACATTGTTGTTATTGTCCATCTACTCGAAAACTATTTACAACAGCCATGGTGTGCCTTCGCAGTAGCAGCAAGTTCCACTTTGGAATCCATTTTTAAAAAGTTGTGTTTTAGTGGCTCCCACTCCCAAGGCGCTATGAAATTTCTCTATTTTCACTTGAAAATTCTTTCTTAAATTAACTGAAACTTTATTCTTATCATTCAGTTCAAATGAAGAGCCTTTTTTAGAAACCAAGTTTGTCATTAATCTAAAATTCAGAACAAACAAAAGCGGGTCGAGTTTGTGTAGTATTCATAAAACGTAGTAGATTCCATCCATTGTAACCCATAATTATTAAAATTAAGCTTGAAATGAATGCGTTTGGGAGATAATATTGATCTTTTATTTAACCTTGGATACATCATTCTGCACTCGCTGCCTTTGTGTACTCACTTCTGGTTAATTACTGTACAATAAACACACACCAACGCCTTCTGAAGGAGCATCTGGTGGTGGTAAATCCTTCATGGCACCACAGATTTAGAGTTGGCAATCAGCGCAGGTCTGATGAACTGGCAGCGTCAGCTTGTTTTATCACTTTTAAAAGGTCATGATAACATTTGTTCTCTCAATGGGAATTGGTTACCAGAAAGTATGTGAATGAGAAGGTTAAAAATAAAATGGAAGCAGGGATGAAGAGACAATTATGCAAATCAAGCGCAGACATATTACCTATTTTCTAAAACCGGGCCTGTTTCTCTGTCTGTGAGAAAAGTGAATGGACGAAGCAGTAAAGACTAAAAAGGTCAATATTTTGAAACGAGAAAACATCTTACTGCGCACTCAGATCTCAACTCTCATTAACACTTTGTCTTTTCTTTTTTTTTACTCTGTCATTGCAAAGCCAGCAGAAACTCACAACCAAGCATGCACAATCCCTCCACAAATCCAACTAGTCGTCTCAAAGGAAGACCATCAAAGAGGCACAATCAAAGAACTCCTCTGAGAGGAGGCCAAGAAAGGGGAACTAAAAAGAAAAAGTTTTTTTTTTGTTTTTTGTTATTTTGCGCCCCATAAAAATGCAGAAAAATAGGAAACGTTCCATGAGGTTATAGTCACCTACCAGACTCCACCTGAGTAAAGGTAATGATCAAATTTTGAACCGGAGAAACAATTTGAAGTGAGAAATTACAGATTGTTAAATGTACTTGAGTACAACAAAAAAAACAACTTATTCAACTTTATTGAAACCATTTTTTTGTTTTACCATTTTATATTCTTCTGTATGGTTGGTTGCAATATACTCATGAGTATGATTATTATTATGGGATTATTACATCATGTTTATCAGCATGAAAAACAACCTAATAAATGTTTGTTTCTTTAAATCCCCTTGTATACCTGGTTCAGACCTGTGGGGTCTTTCTGTGTGGAGGTTGGATGAGTTTGCATGCACCCCCCCCCCCCCCCAATCCCCCCCCCCCCCCCCCCAATCCCCCCCCCCCCCCCCCCCCCCCAGTCACGCACAGGGAGAACATGCAGCGTCCACAAAGAGCTAAAACCTGGAGTCAGCATCAATCATTTGAATGTTTTCTTCAAAATAAATGGGAACTTTGAAAAAGCTGCACAAATAAGTTGAGATATTCCTCAGAGGCAGTCAGGTCCGGTTACTATGGTAACATTACCGTGGGGACCGAGTTCTGAGGGCACAGCCACCTTCATTTAATGCTGGTTATTTCTAAGAGCAGTGCTTTATTTGGAAAAAGGAAAAAACTCTCTGACGCACTTACTCACTCCTGCATAATGTTCTACTAAATATTTCTTGGCAAGAATCTGTTAAAATGTTCATTTCTTTAGCATTTGTTGTCTGTGTGAGACTGCGCTCCTTCAGTGTGGCGGCATAAAACTGTATTCTTTTTTTTTTTTTTTTCTTTCTTTACAATCAGGAATAAATATCTTTGGCTTTTAAAAAAATATATAAGATCTGCCAAATAAAAAAGAATTAACAGATATTAGACATAAAGGTTTAACAGCACTGAAATCCTAAATCTTTCAGGCACAAATCACACGGCGTTCAAAGCACCTGCAGTAATAATGTTTTAAAAGGTGCTGTTGCAGATTCAGTGGAAATACAGAGTCGGCAATTTGCACAGTGTGGAAGACTTCTCTGCCTCGAAGACGGCCCTTTATGTCTCCTATGCCTCTGTCTTAGAATGTAAACTTCCCATTTTGTTGTAGATAGACGGTGATCTGCAGTTAAACTTTTAAGTGTGGTCTCCTCTGTGGCTCAAAGCCCGGTTTGGAGACTTGTCAGGCACGAAGACGGAGAAAATACCAGGAAAACTGTCTGAAATACTGCGATAACTAAGTGTATGAACCGTATTACTTTTGAGTGTAATAGCGAAATATCTACAGTCCAAAAAACGTATTTCAGGTGAATTAGTGAGTATAAAACTGCCTGTATGAGTGAGTGTGTGTGTGTGTGAGACATGTGATGGACTGGATCGAACATAAGCAACATATCACGCGTAGAAACTCAGAACTTTTCCAAAAATGATCTCGTATCAACTTTGACAGCAGCAACAAAAGACAATCCGAGCTATTTCGGTTTGCCACTGCAGATGAAAGTTGCGCAGCTCACTTCTTAGCACTGCTTGAGGGATGTAATGTGTATTAAAGCGTTTTATTCTTTGTGCTTTTATTATTCTTTTACATTGCAAAGCCTGAGTGTCAATCTCATTTTAGTTCGGCAGTCACACACAGCCAGTAAAAGGATCATTTAATACAGATGACTGAATATTAATTTGGCTGCAGTCTGAAAACTGCGCGCATTTTGAAAATGTTCACATGTAATGCACTTATAGAGCACAACCTAAAATTCCATCGTGAAAGATTTTGCCGCAGTGTATCAGTGATGTTACAAAGCCTTAATTGAGGAAGAAATTGCCGATGGCTCAAAGCTGGAAGGTTCACCAGAGTGGAAAGAAACTGGTCAATACCAGTGACAATGTGGAGGCGTTACAATCGAGGAGGCGTTACCGTCTTGACTGGCCTCAGTTTATTATATTTCTGTTTGTAATCAGGAGATACGAGTAAGTAAATGAGGCCTTCGTTGATAATGTGATAGCGGACTCACAGCCCTTCGTTATTGTGGAGGATAAAGGGTTTAAAAAGCTTGTTAGAAGCTTTGAACACCAACAATGTTCTCCACTATAAGGCGGCGTGCATGTGAGCACATGAAGTATTTCCCCCATTTTCCTATATTTGCCGAGAAAGTTTCTCTCTTTCAGACTTTCAAAGCTCTGTTGGTGGAGAGACACCAGACGTCCCAGGAGGAGGCCAGTCGCAGAGCTTCTGGCCTTGTGACGGACGGTGCCACAAACATGGCTGCTTGTGGCAAGGTGATTAATCTGCATCACTTACATTGTGTGGCGCGTTGAAAAAGACCTCTCGAACAAAACCCTGTGCTGTGTGATATCTGGGCACAATCTAGGAACGTTGCGGGTTGTTTTTTCAAGAGCAGCATCTCTGCAAAGGTGAGTTCTTTACCTCACCGATGTATTTCTGATGATACACTTGTTTAAGTTGCTGCTGCAGTGCATTTCGAAGGAGAGACTGGTAAAGGTGAACGATCAAATGGGTCGACCAGAACTAAAATTAATACAAGAGGTGGATACCTGCTGGAAGAGCGCCGACCATGAGATGAAACGCATTTCTGACCTGAAGGAGCCTGTCGGAGCGGCTTTGGCTGGCTTTCGCACAGACATTGTGCCACTTTCGTCAGAAAATTACGAAATAACAATCACGGAACGTCTGAAAAGTTCTGTTACTAGTTCATGATGTCACAGTGAAGCTATCTGACGGGTTGCTACACCATGCAATGGAGGAGGAGGAGGAGGAGGAGGAGGAAGAGGAGGAGGAGGAGGAGGAGGAGGAGGAGGAGGAGGAGGAGGATCTTGGAATCCTACAAACGGCAGATTGGGGTTAAGAACCTGGTTTGGAATGGAAAAACTCAAATTGTGTTCTCATGTTGGCCAGAACATATGTGAACTAGATGTTAACAGTTAACAGTTGTGCGTTAAAAGCTCTATCATGTTAAAAAAATAATTCAAATTATTTGATGTGTCGTGTGGCAGGAAACATAAAAGAAGAACAGAATCTTTATGTTCACTGTTTCAATGAAACCAACCAATCCAAGAAAAACAACAAACCAATTTATCATAAAAAGGCTAGAATAAAATAGTACTTTGGAATATATTGAAATGGAGTGCTACATAATGACGTATTGGCATTAATGTCGGTACATTAAGATCTGCATGTGACATGTGCTCATTTTTATTATGCAAAACAGTTAATAAAACTGTCTAATAAAAAAAGTCTTGCAACTTGGCCGCAATTTAAAACGAATGGGTTCAGCCGACAATACTGATAAAATAAAGTTCTCATTTCACTGCGGTGTTACTGGCAGAGTGAAAATGATCAAAATAGGTTTTACCGCAGAGCTGTAAGGGTGAATGTATATCATGATCTCCAAAGATTTCAAATTGAAAGTCTCGTTTCCAACCAAAAATTACATTTGTGTGCTTTTTATAAATTGTGTTAGTTAAAAACACCAGATTAAAGCTTCCAGTGAGGCCTGTTCACACGACGGGCGTCCATCTGCAACGCTGCTCGGAGCCACAGAAAGAGCAGGGTTTTTGAAAATGGCCTGACTCCTTCTCAGTGGAAACGAAGGAAAACGAAACTTTTCTGAAACAATTCAACGGTGCATGGGCATAGGCTCGTCTTCCGCAGGTTTCTCTTTTCCCACAGGTTCACCCCCCCCACCCCCCACCCCCCACCCCGCCCCCTCGAATAAAGGCTTCTTTAACTAATTTTCATTACATCCACTTTCTGCCAATGTTGAAGTGTTCTGAAAATATTCAATTTAAATAAAAGATAAACTAACTCACTTCCTCTCCTTCCTCTGTAAATTCTTCACCAATCATTCTTGGGCAAATGCAGACATTGAGAGCGTAAATTAGGTGGAAGCAGGAGCAACAACCTCGTCGAATCGCATGTTTAAGAGTCTGAGTGGAAGCGGCTATTTGGAGCTATTTGATCTTTTTTCTTGTTTTTCTTTTTTTTTTCCCTGCTCACCTATACTCTCACTCCTCCGTTGTCGGTCATCTGACCTTCACCACCGCTGTCCATCACAGCAATCTTCCACGCTTTTCTCCATTATATGTGGAGAGATAGGATGGTGAGACTTGTAATAGGACTTGTTTTCTTGTGAGAGTCACATCTACGCCGAGCCCACTGTGATTACCTCGCTGCTTGCAGGAACAAGAGACTGTCTTTAAGTGTGGTTCCGGTACAATTCCCAGTTTAATTGTTTGGGTTTGTCCGGATAATCCGGCGAGACACAGCAGCAAAACACCTTCGCTTTGCATGGTCCATTCAAAAAAAAAAAAAAAAAAAAAAAAAAAAGAGACAACAAATGAAGAAAAAAACATTCAAATATTTGAATCCAAAAGCCTTGAATTTAGTTTTCGGCACAATGTAAAAAAAAATTGTTTTTCATTACGAAAACAAACCAAACAGCATCCGACATGCTTCCATCGCTCTCATTGTGTCGGCCGTTGCCTTGTACACAGATGTTTTCCAAACTTTTCTTGAACAAAAACGCGAAAACGATAGTGGACAGGACTGAGACAGCAGCTCAGAAGCTGTTTTCATCCCTTTGTGGTGCAATTCACTTCATTTCTCCACCCCCAACTTTATCTTGTGTCTATAAAAGGAACCACTAGACGTTAATAACAGTCCATGAACACATTAATCACTAGCTTTTTTTGGCTCAAGTCAAGGAATTATTTCACCGGCATGTTGTGAAATTCTATATTCTGGTTATTTTTGCACCTTTAATCAGATGATTACTGCATAAAAAGGCACAAAGACCTACAGTGTATTGAATTTCTTAATTTTCCAAAATTTTAATGACTATCATTGCTTGTATTTAATATATACTTGGGCAAAAAAGGGTTAAATGACTATAAAAGTTGTTCGATCTGATAGTATGTTTCTCATACACATGAGTCGAACTGCTTCGGCACATCACCTCAGTAAGTTGCAGCTAGTGGGATCCCAGCATGCACTCTGATTCTAAATACAGGAGGAATGAGCATCACACAGGAGTGTTTTCACGCTTCCAGATACGTTCAGTGTTGCTGCTGGCAAGAATGATACATAAATCATATATTTAAAAGCTGAATCCCCCCCCTGCCTGATGAAAACACCAGGCTGACTCTCCATGCCAAAGTTTAGAAACTCTGACTTCACTGTTACCTACCATCCAACGATCAGTGAGAGAAAGAGAGAGCAGCAACCAGCTTTTTGTCTTTGTTTCCTCTCACCAGGGTGACACATGAACACAGATGCCAACCAACAATACCGCGGATCCAGACAGTAATTAGCAGTGCTCATGCCTCCCTGAAACGCTGCTGGCCCACCTGCTGTGTCTTCCAGTCTGATTCCGGTGGAGTACACACACACACACACACACACACACACACACACACACACACACACACACACACACACACACACACACACACACACACACACACACACACACACACACACACACACATACACACACACACACAAAATCAAACTGTAATGTACTTATCTGACAGCCAACCCAAAATCCTTATTATACCCTGTGATCAAACTGTGGCAATAACAACCTGCCAATGCCCGGGGTTGTTATGATAATGTGAATCGTATGATAATGTATGATAATTGAACATCAGATGCCAGGTCATATTAAGAACATGCCTGAAACGCACACACACCGACAGATGACCACAATGACAATCATACCAAAATATGCCAAGCTTTAATAATAGTCATCAATCATTGTGGATTGCCCTTTCCCACGTGTGTGTGTGTGTGTGTGTGTGAGTGTGTGTTCATGCAGTGGGGGGCTGTCTCAGATTGTCATGTAAATCACAGCGGAAGTCAGACTCTGTCAATCCCTGCTGTCGGCTGTGGATATGACACGCAACCAGACTGCAATATAACTGCAGCTGACTGACATTTAACACAAGTGTGGGTGCGTGGAATATTCTGTGTATTATTGTGTGTGTGTGTGTGTGTGTGTGTGTGTGTGTGTGTGTGTGTGTGTGTGTGTGTGTGTGTGTGTGTGTGTGTGTGTGTGTGTGTGTGTGTGTGTGTGTGTGTGTGTGTGTGTGTGTGTGTGTGTGTATGTGTGTGTGCGCGCATTATTTTAATGTGTTATCATCTTTTCATTTCCGTTCCTCGCCTGCTTTGAAAGTCATGGAGATGCCGGGCCGTGGCCCTAAATCACTACCAGTGTGTGTGGATGCATTTGTGTGTCTGAGTGCACCTACTGTAATTCTCTCATTCTAAACACAGTCTATCTCTTCCTCCCATCACTCTCATCTCTATTTCCTGTTTTTCTCCATATATCAGCTATTTACAGAGCTGAAAGCCCCGAGACCGCAGATAGGGGCGAAATTTTATTATTCTCCTCATATGCAATTTATTTCTCTGTCTCCCCTTTCTTTTGGATTTTATTTGTAAAAATACCTCCAAAAAAAGTAAAAGATACAATTATTTATTATTATTATTATTATTATTATTATTGATGATGATGATGATGATGTTGTTAATGATAACAACAATAATAATAATAATAATAATAATAATAATAATAATAATAATAACTGGAAAGGCAAGGCTCAAAAGATTTAGAAATGGACAGATGGAAGGACATACGTACACATACATGGATGGATGAGAGGAATTATAGAAGAATGGAAGAATGGAGGCATGGGTGGATTGATGAATGGATGAAAGAATGAATAGATGGAAGGAGGGGCTGTTGAAAAGACAGACGGACCGAAAGATAATGGAAAGATATAAGGATGGATGAAAAAAGGTCAGAAGGATACATGAATACATGGATGCATGATGGGATGATGGAAGGATGGGTTGTGGGAAGGACAAATAGATGAAATAATGGAGGAGTTGGAAAAAAATGGACTGGTGGAAAAATATGAGAATGAAGTGACAAAAGGGTCAATGGATGGTGGGATGAATTGTTTGATGGACTGAAATATGGATGGATGGATGGATGGATGGATGGATGGATGGATGGATGGATGGATGGATGGATGGATGGATGGATGGATGGATGGATGGATGGATGGACCGAAAAAAATTCTTGAGCATAACATTTCAACTAAATTAGCAGAACATGTCCTGTCTTCTCTCCCAGCAGGACTGCGTCTTACGCCTCAACCGAGGCTTCGGAGCAAAGACGCGCATTATGATTTATATATTAATGCACCTCTCCAGAGTGTGTAGGAGGCGGCGGGAGGGGGTTTACACAGGCTCGCTGATGGAAACCAGGAGGATATGATTAAAGGGGAAACAGGTAAAGCACTCCATTGTGCCTCGCTGCAGGACTTGACCCTTTGGAGGGCACGCCGGGATGGGGTGGACAGGGAATGACGGGGGATGGGGGACGGAAGTGGTGTTAATGTGGATTTGAGGAGATTTGGTGGCGAAGATTATAGGGTGTCTTTAAAGGCCTGGGCCAATAAGACCGATGTGGCGGATTTATACGAGGTAGGAGCTCGAAGCACCCATACAAATCAGAGACCCCCACTGCTCCTGGCATTAGCATTCGTTTTCATATTCAGGCCATGGCGGGAGGTGGATTAGATTTACAATTTAGATGTAAAGACAATGATATCCAGTTTCTACGTCTCTCTCCAAGACGCTGACGACACATAAGTCACCTTCCACCCAGTCTATGATTTTAGCGCTTTGCAGCCGGCAATGATACCTCGTCTTGTGCTGGCTGTCGAACTCTTCTCTCAGCAGTTACCACGGTGATTGCCGCCTGCTGTCTACTTTTTCAGTTTTTTTTGTATTCGCTCATGAAATTTTTATTTCTGTTTGTGTAGATTTGGGAGGCGTGGGAATTACTTTTTGCTCATAAATCCTGCCAAATGTTTCTGTGATCATCTCCACAGGACATTCGGGGGACTGCAGCTCGTGTCGGTGTGTGTGTGTGTGTGTGTGTGTGTGTGTGTGTGTGTGTGTGTGTGTGTGTGTGTGTGTGTGTGTGTGTGTGTGTGTGTGTGTGTGTGTGTGTGTGTGTGTGTGTGTGTGTGTATACAGTAGGAGCGATAACGCCATGAGGTCTCGTTTTATTCACGGATTTATGTTTTATTTCTCACGGTGTTCTAACCGGTTAATGAAAATACAGTTCACACGTCTGTGTACACTGGAGAATTACGGTGTGGCGTGGTTGCTGAATGTCTCCTTAAAGCGAGGCGATCTGCACAAAAGTATTTTTTGTCATGAATGCATGATTCAGCTACTGTGAGCAAAGAAACTAATCTCACTGTTCTGATTCGAGTCCACGGGTGCTGTCTTACTGCGTGACTCTGGTATTTGTTCACACTCTGCAATGCAATTTGTTTGATATTTGGGTACAATTTAAGGTAATCTATTTGAAGAAACAAACATGCTATTCAAAATTGTTTACCCTATGACTAAGAATGGATTTGTTTCATGAATTGTAATTCATACCTACTTTGGGAGTGTATCCTCTCTCATGGTATAGAAACGAAGGAACCTGTTAAAGTCCTGTTAAATTGTTACAAAGAGTACGAATGTTGAAATGTCCTAAATGGGGCCCAAATTTGGTTTTCTATCAGGAGAAAGAGATGCACTTACGGTATATAAGTCTAAGACTGAGTTCCTGCAAAATCTCCGTCAGCAGATGAGCGAAAAACACGTCAATGAACAGGATAGAAAAGTTATTGTCATATTGAATAAATCAACCAAAATAAGAATTGAAGGCAGAGCCCAACATGAGTAGCGCCTGTCGTTGTATTATTTCGTCTTCAATTGTATTTCTGTTTTGTTTAGTTTTTTTAATCTTAGTTTTGGGTGTTCTACATGGTGTTTTCCCCTTTTTCTGCAAAAAGTTTCTCTTTGGGAACTGTTTTCTTTATGTTGCGTCTTCCGAGGCTTCGTTGTCATGTGTCATATATATATCTATATATATAGATATATATATATATATAAAGTATAAAAGGAATGAAAATCATACATTTAAAAAGTTGGTGAACTCCATAATTTGAATATCTGTAATATAATATCTGTAAAAGGCTCTATAATCCTTTTCTCACATCCTCAGTCTTGCCACTGAACAATATAATATGTTATTGGAAGAAAAAAAAAAGAAGTCATTTGTGGAGGTCAGTGTCACATTGAAAACTCCACCAAACAAAAAAAAACTGGTGACTTAAGTGCTTTCACCTTTTCAGATTTTCATTCTCCAACCGATACATTTCTACATCAAGTAACTCAAGTCATCACATTTTACACTTTGCTTTCAGTCAAAAGGCTTTAATGAGATTACTTTTTATTTCATTTTGCATCTGCAGAAGTTCTTCCATGACCCGCACAAGCACTCATGACAGCCTTTTCCATTCACTGGTGAGATTGAAAGGTATTTCTTGACTTTGGACAAAGAAACATGTACTCAACGTAGCATACTGTCAGTGCTTTGAATAGATAAGCAAATATACTTTGTTACCGTAAATCTATAGTGTTTGGAAATGTATGGACATTAATTTACTGGTATGCGTCACTCATCGGGGGAATTCAGTTCAATTGAACCCATATATGAGATTTGGACAAATCTCCAATCTCTTATGGGTAACTCAGCTGAATCTAACGAAAACTAACCTGGTGGGCAAAATGACTAAAAACTGCTATAAAGCATAGATTAAACTAAATGATCACAAACAGTTAAAACACACAAGAGCCCATTTATCAAGTGAAAATGCATTGTTTTTGCATTTTATGTGCACACCACAATATTTTGAAAACAATGTCCAATTCCACGGAAACAGCAGAAATGCCCAAAAACAAAGTAGTTCTCATGTTGGGCCACTAGTTTGTGCTGTTGGTTGTTTTTCTCATGAAACCAAATGACCAAGTTGGATTGTTATCACGGGGATTCTGAACTATAAAACTACCAAGTCCCAGGATAATATGGACATGGTCATGACACTCTGGAGGCAAACATTGTTGTTATTGTCTCTGTAGTAGGCATGTGCACAGGAACTCTTTATGATGGCCATGGTGTGCCTGCGCAGTGGCAGCATTTTAGAAAAGTTTCGTTTTCCCTCGGTTCAAAGGAGACAGAGTTGGACCCTTTTTATAAAGCTCCACCTTGACAGCCCTTTTCGAAAAGTTGCCTTTTTCAGTGGCTCTGAGCACCGTTGTTGTGTAAACAAAGACCCCAAACAAAATTAAAGTGAACGCTTTGACTTTAAAATGTTGTCATATAAACAGGCCCTTAAATGGGCAAAACATGCTACATGGACTAAAATCACTTGAACAAAAGAGCTAAAAATACTAATACATATATAATCGCTGAGCATAACAAGTAATACTACTAAATCAATTGAACTTGCAAACAGATAAAAATGGCTGAAACAGCTCACCTATAACTGCTAAAATGTACAAAAAATAAATCATAAAATGTTCTGAATTTCACCTGTTGAATGTCAAAAGTGCAAACATGTATCTGTATGAAAGTTTATTAGCAGCGTTATCTTATTCTCACAAGTTAAATTGCCTTTGTTTTCCAGCCACACATGAATTGTAATTGCTTGAATGTTGGTAAATTATGTCCTTTGGTCAATAGGGTATCAGAAATCTGTCCAAATATATATTATTTAAATACACAATGCTGTATACTGGAGCTCATTCGATTCTGGTCATGTCTTTCGAGGAGTTGCAGGTGATTTACACATCACGAAGCTCGCTTCAGCTTCACTTCATAAGCTGATATCACAGAATTGCGGGATTGTGAGGCCTGAGGATTCCTCCCTGCTGACTGTGCTTAAAGTTGAAGTATGAAGATGACTGGGAAATCCTTTGTGATCTCCTGCTTGCTGCGGAATAAGTTGTGAATATTAGAACCTTGGGGAATTGCTGCTGCTCACTAAATACAAAGTGGCTAAAGCCATGGAAGGTAAACCTTTTGGGGATTCCCGATGCATGAATAAGTAATTGCTTGGGTTTCAGCTGGTACAACACACGATTCTGTTCTTGCACTTTCTCTCCCTTTCATTCCGCTTAAAACTCTGCAGCACAGCTTTGTTTCCCTTTTCAAAGTCCATCTCTACACTCTCGGCCTCCACCTCCTACATTCCCTGTATTATTAAGAAGCCTCTGTATTGGTTTCACTGGCCTTTAATCCAGCAGAGCACCTTTCTGTGATCTTCAGGGGCCCTCGCCTCTGACCTGATCTCTCTTTGTGCTCATGTGTGTGTAATTCTGGATCTCAGAGGTCTCTGTAGAGGTATTCACACACACACACACACACACACACACACACACACACACACACACACACACACACACACACACACACACACACACACACACACACACACACACACACACACACACACACACACACACACACACACCGACATGGACAGGAGAAGTGTAAGCGCCTCCAACCAGAAACCCTTGGGAATTACCATGGGGTCACATACAAGGGAATGAGTTCTTCGAGCCCCAAGGTAGAGCTCAAGACTGCTCTACAATGGTCTCCCAACACATTTGATCGTGATCCGATGTTGATGTCTCATTCGGTGCAATCCGGGTCACGCGAGCCCACACGTTAATTACACATAAGCTTTCATCATCTCTCTGTTTTCATTGCTCCTGGCAGACAAAGGATCATCTGCTGCATGGAGCTTCGCGGCTTTGTTCTCGCAGTCACTTTGACTGCATTCGATATTCTGATGTGACTCACTCGTTGCATCAGGAAAAGGGACCTCTCCGGGGCCGAGATGTGAACTCCACGAGCGCATGCAGACTCACGAACAGTTGAGGGCGGCATGCGGGGCGGCGCGAGTCTATCCTGATATTTTCCGTCGTTGCGAGGCGTTACAGTGGTAAACAAAACTGTTGATTTTTCCAAGCTCACAAACAATGTCAGAAAACAAGGTGGTGCCGTTGTTTAGTCGGTTGCATTCATTTTTAGTTTGCCGATTCATTTTTTTTGGCCAGCCGGTTTGCAGCGCTTCATCTGGTCCACTGTAAACAACCAAAGCTGTTTCCACACAGCGGGCGTCCTGTACAATGCAAACATGAGCCCACTTACAACCGGTCCAGTACACTGTAGGCATGGATGGATGGATGGATGGATGGATGGATGGATGGATGGATGGATGGATGGATGGATGGATGGATGGATGGATGGATGGATGGATGGATGGACGGACGGATGGATGGATAGCTAGATACTTCCCTGTGTTCCTGACGAACCATTGACAAGAAGCCATACAGCAGAGAAGCAGTGGGTAATGACACAGTCACAGCGAAGGTGGTGAGGGAGGGATGAATAATGGAGGAGAACCCCCACAGACGTTCCCGCTGAATGATTACAGCTCATGCTTTGCTCACTTGGGGCTTTTCTCATCCGCTCTCGCCTCCATACCCGCCACCATCTATTCCTCCGTCTATCCGCATTATGTCGCTCGTCTATGTTTGGAAATGAAGAAATACCATATTGCATTGTGTCTTGTAACGCCGCGTAAATAAGGGCTGCTCAGTCAATTTATTACTTATTTACAAGTGGCCTGAATGGGTCAATTATGTAAAATTTACAAAACGAAGATTTCTTAAAAACTGTCATCACTGGAATCTTCTGGAACTAAACTAAATGTGGTGTGTTTTTATCTATTTTAACCCTTTTTGATGGTCCTATCTCATCTAATGCATCAAGTTTCTGTTCTGTCCGTTTATGATTAATCGTTATATCGTATGTAAACCCAAAAGTATCATAAAAAAAAGTGGCTCAGTATTCAGCGATGACATCTTGTTTGAGTTCATGGAGAAGATTGTTGACGCTCTTATAGTAGAAACAAGACTAGCAAATAACACCCAGAACCTTTTTTGATGGGGGCTATTTTTAATTGTTAAACGCGTTAAAAAAACATGTTTTTTTGAGCATTTAATTCATTTCAAAAAGCCTCCTACTGTTTCCTTCACATTGACGATACAGACATTAATTCACTCATGCAAGTCAAATCCTCCAAGTCAAATAATGTAATTCCAAGAACATTCTGCTCATTTGATTGAGTGGTTGATGAGCATTGGGTTCATTTCCAATGTCACGACAATGCATTTTGAGCTTATTGAAGCAGTATTTCTAGTGTAGCTATATAACTGTACTTTTGATAGCATAGCGTTTTACTGTCGGAGGTTAGAGGCTGCATTTTTTTTTTTTTTTTTTTTACATCTTGAAGATGTGATCTCTGAGAAGCATCTTGCTCTCGCACGCTTCCTTTTAATTGACAGCTTGACCTAAAATAAGTAATGGAGTGATCCTTTTCACCTTATTGCTGTTTCCCCCTCACATTGATATCAGATGAGTATAGAAAAGGCGAGAAGTCAGTAGAAAAACTCAGCCTGCATTCCCCAAAGCATTCAGACACATAACATGAGCTCAGTTTCATTTTACTCCAAGGCATTGGTCCAAGGTGAACGCAGCGCCTTTTGTGGAAGAAAAGAGAGGCATTGATCAATAAGTGCACAGAGCTTTTAGTTGTTAATTTTTATGTGAGTGTCCAGTGTTAAAAGAGCAATGTCAGAGACATGATGACTTTCTGATAATGTCAGTTTCCCTGTCCTGCTGATGCAGCAGGAGCCAATCTCCACATCAAATTGTGCCCCAGAGGGTTGCAGAAATAAAAAAATACTGACAAACAAAAGTCAAGTGGAGAAAAGAAAATAAGTAAGCAAAGAAAAGGGTTTCCAAGTGGGAAAAATCAGCTGTGAGTTTTTTTGCCGTGAGAATTAAAATGGAACGCAATGATTGTACAGGCGGCGGTGAGTCAAAAGCAGCCGCGCTCGCCAAGGTTTCTTGTGTATTGTGCAGAAATAAAGCAAGAGTTTTGTTAGCGTTCCCCCCTTTTTTTTTTCCAATTTCACACTTATTGCACGACAGAATACAAACAAACGGGCGTCTAAATGTTGACGCAGAAGAGATCAAAGAATCAGGGACACGGAGAACTCGGGTGAAGAAAATATGGAAAAAGAAGTGTTGGGGAAACATTCTGTACTTGATTGGACGCCAAAGACTGAAAGCTTTAGAAAGTCCGCATGCCATAAACACCTGACATGTTGAAAAATGAACAAAGTCAATATTTAGAGTATGTGCTTGTTATTCGAGAGTCATATGATTGTGCTTTGTTATTGTTTTTGAATAATGTATCAAGGTAAGGTAAATTCAAAAAGACATTTGTACACACTTTATGTGCTAAAATGCCCATTTCAAAAAAACAAAAGACGGTGTATCTCAGTATGTGAGGTCACAATGTTTAAAACGAGTTTAATGACAGCGTTCCATTTCCACTTCCAGAGGCAGATTTGCGCAGTGCTTTAAAATTCCCACTTCATCTTCAGATGAGCTTCGGGAAAAACAAATCTACTCAGGATGAGCTCGGCAAAAATCCAACACTGATGTGTTGCATGAATGCCTTTTAAAAGTTTCTGTGCAACTTCTCCTTTTTGACTTTTTGATCCAAAACTGGCTTCCATCAACCAACGTCTGCAGATGATTTGTTCTTCATACTTCCAATGGGTGACGTTCGACGTTTTGAATTTAGCCTCAGCTGGGGCCATTTTAGTCTTCAAGTAGTTGAAAAATTGCTAAATGTGTCCTTCCAATATCAGTTTTTGCGTTTTCATTCCAGAATAGTTTCTATTCAAACGGCAACACTTTTAAATTGATGTCCATTTCCGTGTAAAACAGCAAAAATGCTGACAATGATGTAGTTTGCATGCCAGACCACTAGTTGGTGCTAGTTGATTGGTTTTCTAATGAAACCAAACACGTGTGCACCGACACAATGAGCAGTAAACATTTAATAGACCCCTAAAACACAACAAACCAAATTAAAAACAAAAACAAAAACTGGATAATCTGGGAAGAAAAACCGGAGTTAAAAACTAAGACTGTGTGAGGGTTTCAGAGTGTCCTCCAAAAACACCATTAGATGAAAAAGTTTAGTTTCCAGGTTTGAAAACAGATGGCCGCATAAAGGGTTGAGCTAAAAAAAAAAAGGAGTGACCTTGGTAAAACTGGAAATAGGAGATTAAACTTCTTTAATAGAGTAAAGGAAAAAAAATTTCCATCTTTCAAAATGTGAAAAAAGTAGAAAGCAAAAAGAAGCACATAAAAAGGGCACATAAATGAAAATATTAATTTATGGTGTTTTTGCAAATTACTTCAGGCAAAAGATGTTTGGAGGTTAACAAGAAGGACAAAGTTAACTGGAGGCTTCCTCCTTTAAACTTTAAGAATAAATCAAGGCAAGTAAACAGTCAGAGAAGAATATGAGTAATAATAAAAAAAAAATTAACCGAATAGGTTCACGTGGGCTCACCACCTGCAGGAAAAGGTTCTTAATTGGTGCAATGTGATCTGGGTGACAATGTTCAGACTGCCGACCCCGCGACCCGGAAACGGATAAGCGGGAGAAAATGGATGGATGGATGGATGGATGGATAAACCGAATTGGACAATTACAATTAGGAAAATACAGAAGAAAGTACAGGATGATTTAAAAATGTATATATTAAAAGTAATAAAGTAATAAATACAAAACAATCAGATGGTGTAACACCTCTTTTGAATGAATACATCACACAGAGAGTTTAACTTTTAATGTTGGGTTTTTTTTTACATTAAATAATTTGGTATTTTAATGAATTATTGACATTTAATTCCATTTAATTACTTGATTACTGACACATTAAATTTTTTGTTTAATGGTGTATTTATTCAGATCATGTTGGCACACATTTAGTCCTCCATATGGATGCAGTATCAACAATTATTCAAAGCTCAATGTGATTAATTGATGTGCAACAATACTTTCTCGATTTGTTCTGTTGCCACAACCGAGCCTGCAAAAATAAACAGCTTAAAAGCTGCAAATGTTTGTTTTCCTCTACTAACTGAAGGTAGATTGAACACGGCTACCAATGATGTGAACTCAGTAGTTCCCGGTTTGGCGCTTTCCTACATATTTCTTCCCCTCTCTCGTTTCACCACCAGTCATGTGAAGAGAAAACAGAAAAGCACAGTTGTTTGACCTCGTGGCTCCTCTTCAGCTTCCTTCTCCCTCTCTGCTGCTGTATTCCTCTCGACTCCCTCGCTCCCTGGCGGGCCGGCGGAGCGTGTCCTCAACTCTGTTTTGTCATCCTGTCATCCTGTCTTCTCTCCTCCCATCTATCCATCCATCCATGCATCCATTCTTTCCAGCTCCCGGGGCTCCAAATTCCCCGTGGGATTTCAGGATGACCAAAAGCGTGGCCCCTTATCTGTCTCCACGGGTGTATGAAAGTGTAAGTGTTTTTTGGTCTTTTTGGGTTTTTTTTTTTTTATATATTTATGTGTGTGTGTTTTGAGACAGTAACAAATGCCAGGCTGGGATTTCCAGGTGAGCAGCCATGGAAGGGGTGCAGGTGTTTGCATCCTCTGGCTCTGCCTCTCCGCCTCTCGCTCAGCTCACTGTGTCCTGCTGCAGCTCTCACAGATGTTAACATGAATGGTCAGAGATGATCCTCGGCTAAAACACTTCCTGTGTGAATGCATGTCTACAGTGTGTGTGTGTGTGTGTGTGATTGTGTGTGTGTGATGAATGGGCCAGTGCCAGGCGACGTTCCCTCGGTGGCCTTGGATCAATCTGCTTATCTGTTAGCTGCCAGCACTGCCAGTGATTAACGACCAGCTCCACACACAGCACATCCTTATTCATTACCGCACACGTCACACACACACGACATGCGCACGTGCAACCAAGCAAATGCACACACACCCACACACACGCACGTGTACACACACGACATCCTTTTTCATTATGGTGGACGGCCACGATGGTGACAGTCTGCAGCTGGAAGGTGGCGGCGAGGCAGCAAACACACTAAAGTCTGGACGAATGTCCGACAGCGCCCTACGTTACACAATGCACCTGTTTACTTTTCTATCACTACATGTTTTTTTTCATTCATCGTCTTTATTCATTGCTCTTAGCAACTTTCAGCTTTTGGACTTTACATCCACAAACTCTGCATCTTCCACCCTGAAAGCCAGTGTGTGTGTGTGTGTGTGTGTGTGTGTGTGTGTGTGTGTGTGTGTGTGTGTGTGTGTGTGTGTGTGTGTGTGTGTGTGTGTGTGTGTGTGTGTGTGTGTGTGTGTGTGTGTGTGTGTGTGTGTGTTGGATACCTGAGATACCCGTCTGGTCTCATCAGGCCAATCAGAGCAGACAAGAGCCCCCTTGGGACAGCGTGTAGGAGGGATGAGGCTGCAGACGATCGTGTTCCTAAAAGTGCATCTTAAGAGCAGAACAGCCCTCAAGTTACTACGAGGCTTCCTTTAAAAATAAGCAGGCATTTAGTTCACTTTGAAACAATCATCAGAAGAGTGCATCATTATCTGCTGGACTTGCTGTGTACTTTGTGGGCAGCGTTGGCTGTGAGAAGAATTTAAATCCAGTCCATTAGACATTATTGGATTGGGGGACATCCGGTGTGGCTTTTTAATCCAGAGCACCTCCCTCGCATTTTATGGATCGGCCGGAGGATGATAAGGGTGAAAATCACAGTTGGCAAAAGTACTCTTTTTTTTTTTTTTTTTTTGGTCAAGTGGAAGACACTTGACTCAGCTAAAAATAGAAGTCAACTCCTTCACTTAAGTCCAAGAAAGAAAGTACGGGTCATAAATGGACATACCGTATATTCTGGATTATAAATCACATCTGTCAAAAAATGCATAATGAATCGGAAAAAAAAAAGAAAAAAATCCTAAGTTATGTTGTTGTATAAAATTAGCATTGATAAGCTTCAGCCTCTCTGTTCAAGACCCCATTTGTGAGTAACATCTCTGGCCGTCTGTGACATTTTTCTTGCTCTATCATTTGATTAGAGTAGTAATGGAGGGCGTTTTTGTGGTACATTACCAGCATATTGCTGTCACACAGTGACATCTAGCGGTTGTAGATGGTATAAGGGAGGTATTGTATGTGTTGCATGAAAAAAGACAACAACAAAGAAAAACGTCTGACCGACAGTCGTGAAGACACAGAATGACAAAATAAATGACATCTAATTACTATTTAACACAGAAGGGAAGTGATGACGTATATGCACTTTGTTACAGTACCTCAGTTCAGGTATCTCTGCTTTACTTGAGTATAATTAAAACAAGTAACGATCCAGTTTTGAGGACACAGGTAGCAGAAAATATGAATATTTTTGTTCAAAAAAGAAAATAAAGTAGAGAACTTAAGAAGAGCAACTGTAGGTCAAGGGAGAGCCTTGATTTACACTTTCAAGTGCATTTTACTTTTTAATGTTATGAACATTAAAAATGGCAGAACACCGACATTCGTATGGACACACGCCAGAGTTGAATTGTCATTACGGCGACTGTCAACTATAAACCCAGTCCCAGGATGATGTGGACCGGAAGTCGAGACACTACGTAGGCAAACGTTGTTATTGTCCATCTACTGAGCATGTGCAGAATGAAAGTTTTCAGATGTCCGTTTTGCACATGTGCAGTTGCAGCATTTCAGAAACTTGCATTTTCCCCTCCGTTTCCACGGAGACGGATTCGGGGCGTTTTTAGAAATGTTGCATCTTCAGCGGCTCAGAACAGTGTAGTTGTGTAAACAAACATTCGAAGTGCTGCGGAAGTTTTCTCTTTTCAATTGAAAATATTGTGTAAATCAGCCCTTGCATGCAAATACAAATTTTAGTTGGGTCTTTCTTTGTCTCTGTGTGTTTGTTGGTATTTTCTATCAAAATTTCAAAAATGGATGGATGGATGGATGGATGGATGGATGGATGGATGGATGGATGGATGGATGGATGGATGGATGGATGGATGGATGGATGGATGGATGTGAAGCTCCTGCCGTGTTAGCAACCCACAGACAAATGCTACAAGCTGGTCAGCCCAACTGGCGTTGGACTGGCCTCATTTATGTCCCTGCTGTGTTTGGCACCTGGGCCGTGCCTCTGGCTGTGGTTCATGTATATGCAAGCACAGAAAAATGCTAAATACTCGGGTGGAATATAAATCAGAGGGCGATGTGATTAATAAATGCGCTTTGAGACTCGCCGTGTCCCTAGATGTACAGAGTGACAGTAACAAACCAGGTGATTCCTCTGATCCTTCATAGATTACATTGCATTATTGAGATGATGGCCGTGTGCGCACGAACAAAGTAGCTCTCCTTTTTGTTTGTCGGTGGTCTTCTTTGTGTTTGCTCCATGTAGTCCTCCAGTCTGCTTCGCTGAGATGTGCGCGTGAGTTTTTCAGCCTGGCGTCATTTGCACATGATTTAATCAAGGTAAATATAGCAAGCTGTGTACTTAACAGCACTGCGCTCCACTCAAATCAGAGAGTGTGAAATTTGTCAACATATCTGTCCTGCAGCCTTCAGATGGCTGAGATTTTATCAAGCGGGGAAGGATTTCACACAATATTAAGCAGCTGTGGACAACAGATGCTGTAAGAATCAGCCATTCCTGCTCAGATCAGTGCAGACTGCCTTCATGGTGTTTCTTCTTCATCTGCAATAATAATAATGAGAATAATAAGAATAATGAGAATAAAAACTACAAATGAATACAAATAAAGTAGAGATGTCCAATTGAGGTTGAAATTCTCATTTAAGAGTTTAAGGCTATGTAGGCACTGCAAAAAAGGGTGTCAAATATAAGTTCTAAACACTCAATTTAAGAAGAAAAATACTTAAAAATATTGAAATTATCTGCCTATGCAGCAACAAAATTTTCCTTGATAACAAATCTTTAAATAGCATTTTTAAATCTAGATTGATGAATATTATTTATGAAATGCCAGTTATGATCACAATTTTCCTGAATGCAATGTTACTATGGGTCCAATTGTCTCTGGTTTTGTCCCCAGCAAAAAAAGAAAAGGCAAAATTGAGCCAAAATCAAACGTGGAAGGAAGCAGCCGAAACACACTCAGTGCGACAGTCAGTCTTCATGCATTTGTCAGTCGAAAGTCAATTTCTCTTGGTGTTTGTCAGCAACACAAATATAAACACAGGAGCCAACATAGGAGCGTCATGTGCTGGCAGGAAACTCTGGACAGCCAAAGCCTGAGCGCTGGAGGCCAAACGTTCATTATATTTACACAAAACTCTTCAGAACGTGTGAATGTGGAGAACAAATCAATCGAACACTGATGTCGAGGAAAAGTTTTGTGATACAGGATTTTCCATCTCCGCCTGTCAGCAGCTGTCAGTCAGGCAGACGTCTTCCTCCCACAATCCCGACACATGGTCAAAAACATGAGAAATCCAAAAGCTGCTTCACAAAAACTTTCCCAGGGCATCGGTTCCTGATTACTGTTTTCCACGTTCACATATTCTGACAAGTTCTAAAGCAGGGAGGGAAGAGTGAGGAGCTACACGGAAGGATGGTGCCAGGCGGCTGAACCGAAGGTTGCAGAGGTGAAGATTTTATTGTTTTACTAATAAAAGTAGACACGCCGCAACAATTAAAACAATGATGTCTTTACCAAACACTTCAATCATCAGTACTGTTGACAGGAACGTTGCATTTATTGATGGACTGACCCTCGTTTAGCACTGATAACCTGATCTTCATGCTCATGATGGTCTCAGACCCGAGAAACCAGGGAACGCTCTCCATACTGCGCTGCCTTTCGACCGTTTTCTGAAGAACTCTGCTTTGAACAGCTCCCCTGAGATCATTCCACAGCGCCTCATTTGGATTCAGGTCTCAGCTCCGACTGGGCCTCTCAAGAAAGTAGGTTTCATTTCTTGGAAGTTGTTTTATAGTAGATTTACTTCCACATTTAGGGTGCTTGGCCCGCTACATCGTTCAGCTTCCACCCAGCGTCAGTTGGCAAACAGCCACCCTGAGAAAATACCCTGAAGAATATAACTGTGGATAATTCATTCCCTCCTTCAGAACACCAAGCTGTCCAGACCTCGAGGGAACAAATGAGCCTAATATCATGACGCTCCTTCCACCATTCAAAGCTGTTTTTTATCAGGGGTGGGGGCAATGAATTACATATGTTACAACAATCAAATGGTACTTTCTTCTCTTTTCTTAATTTTAGCTTGGTTGGTAGAGCGGTCGTCTCCCAATTGGAAGGTTGGAGGGTAAGACACTGAAGCCCAAACTGCTCCCACTGCAGCCTCCGATGGTGTGTGAATGTGTGTGTGAATGTGTGAATGTGATGAACTATGAAAAGCGCTTTGGGGCTGCTCTCAGCGATGAGGTGCTATATCAGTGAAGTGTTTTAATTATCCCTGTATAAATTTATGAAATTACCGTATTTTAACGACTATAAATCACACCTGTGTAAAAGTCACATTGGTCAAAAAAATGTTGTCACAAAGAGGAAAGAAAACATTTGTCAGTAGCATTGGCATTGAGCTTTCATTTGTTTTTCATGTACAAATATAGTTTGTGTTGTGAAGCCCTTTCATTTTGACATTTTTCTTTCCGTCAGTCAAACAGTAACAACGGAGGTTTTTCTGTAATACTGGAGCACCTTTCTATCGTCAAATCATATCTAGTGGTCAGAGATTGTCTATTCTGATTACAAGTCGATGCTTTTATATACAAGTGGCTTGAGCAGCAAAACAAAAGTTAAAATTAAAGTGGTAGCCATGTCTTTGGAGTCTTGTTTCAAACTTCTAAGTTTTCTAGCAAACAAGTCACAGAAGTTAATGTTCTTTCATGGATACTTTGTCAGACTGTGAACAAGTGAATACCAAATACCCCTGAGAATACTTTACAATCTATGCCCGTATGAGAGAAAATAAACAACCCTCGATCAAATGTCCTCAGAGATGTACCTTCTTGGTAAAACAACAGTGGAAAAGTGACGTAGCAACCTTTATCTGATGGGAGCTGAACACAGGTCCTGTTTTGGCAGGAGAAAAAAAAAATGGCTCACCCTTGTACCATGCATTTAATACCACAGTGTCAAAGGTGGACGGGTGAAGTCCGAAGTGACGCCTCTGTAAATGCCAGCTCTAATTGTACAGCCGATTCCAAAAATAGAAGAGCAAAGTGACACTTCAGAGCAAGATCAAACCAGATGACTCGACACATTTTAACGTTTATTTTTTAAAAATGCTTATTTATACATCCAACTGGCAAATTCGAGTCTTGGCTCCTTTTAACTTCTGTCTTATTGAGGCTGGTGCTGCTGAAGGCAACTGAAAAAACTAAGTCGAGGAAAACTGTGGGAGAGAAACAAAAAGTTACAGGCTGTAAACCCTTAATTAAAAGATGCTGAAAAGCACTGGGGAGTGCCGAGGAGAACAGCAGAAGTGACTGATAACTCTTAGTGAGTACATTAGAGGGAGTGACCTCTTCGATTACGTGACCCTGCCGGACTCATCCTGAATGCCAACATTAGCGGTGCTGCTTTGGAAGTTAAGTATTCAACGCAACTTTCTGGAAACGCTCGGGCTTTGTTTCTGTGGAGACGGCAGAAATGTAGCTACTCTGCATGCAGACCGCGGCCGTAGTAAGTAGATCTTCTGCACATGATGAGTAGATGGACAATAACGACAATGTTTACCTCCAGGGGGGTCATGACTTCCAGCCCATCTTCTCCTGGGACTTGGTAGTTTTATATTCGACAGTCAAATAGTAATAGCAATCCAACTTTTCTGAAACGAAAGCAAAAGAAACGATGCGTTTTCACTTGAAATGTTGACCTGGATATAAGAAGACTTACATTTGTGTAAACACATCAGAACAATCTTATTAATTTGTAAATTGTCTTTTGTCTGCAGTATGCAGCATTTTTCATTGGTGAGCTTTACATGATCGATCACATTCATCCCTACATACAAACACCCAGTGGTGTGCAGTCAGGGGCAACAGGGCTGGCACTGCTAGCCCTGTCAAAAATTATTTTTCTTTTTTTTTACAATTAAAAAGTGGTTCTAAAATCTGTGTCTGGAATGAATTAGGCTACTTGTTCAGTATGCAACTTTATCCAGACAACGACATATTTTTGTGGACCTCAAATCTCCTATGTCCTCTAAACGCATCACAGCTCCTTTCCTCTGCTGGGGCCAGCAGGAATCGCATTGCTAACCTCTGATCGAAGCTGGACGCCGCTATTGGGTTAAAATGTTGAGTGACAGTATCATCAGCCAATCAAATTTTGATTTGTTATTGACGGAACGCCCTTGGGCAAGCGGAGCTTCTAGTGCTGGTCTTGGTGTCGTCATTGAAATGAGCTTCACTGATTGGCCCATGGGCAGGTGCGTGATGACGCACTGTTATTATCTGCTATTCTGGAGGTGATGGCGGCTAATTTAACAGCAAGATTGGGGTGATATGGTAGCGGACCTGCTTCAGGGGCCTTTTTCAAGGTGCCAGTTTGCAGAAGAAATGGAAATTGTGAGTAGAGGAAGACCAAAGGCTTTGTGCAACATTGTACAGCGGGAAACTACTAACACTATCGCTGGGTGACAGCTAGCTGGGAGCACAACAAGCTGTACTGCTGGCCATGTTTACTCTTCAGTACAAGTTCTGGAACATGGAATAGCAGTGGTTTTAGCAGCCTCATAGAGCGATTCATCAAAAAGTGATGGGGAGTGCTAGTTTTTTTGTTTTGTTTTTTACTTTCTCTGGATTAGATTGGCGCTGCTGTTGGCATTTGGTGCTGTTTTTGATTGTAAAGTGGTGTTTCCCATACAATCATGGCGTCCGCCACGATTAAATTACTTTTGGTTCGACCAACGCAGTGTCCTTCCGTTCATTCATCTCAGCATAGCCTCTTTCTCCTTTATTGTCATTCACACAGACAGACGGACACACATGCATGGCAGTAGTGCGCCAGACTCGCACGGTCCGAACCCCCAGTCAGGGGTGGGGCTATTTTGTTACTGCTGGCCCTGACTGAAACACCACCGCACGCTACTGCATACACCGATGGTGAAGGCTACCATGCTCGGTGCTGACACACCACTTGGAGCAATTCAGGGTTCAGTGTCTTGCCCAATGACACATGAACAGCTCGGAATGGAAGATCCAACCTACAACCTTATAGAAAGCGACCCGCTCTACCATCAGGGGAAAATGTAACTAAAGGATGTCCATTTCCAAGGTAACGGCTGAAACACTGAAAATGATGTAGTTTTCATGCTGGGCCACGAGTGTGTGCAGTTAGTTGTTTTTGCCGCTCTCCCTGTTGAATTAAAGAGGATTTACAGACCCATAACTAGACAAAATTTTTAAATATCAGTGACTTCACTGCTGTTCTGCGCTACGTTTAAGTATGTATATCATTTATGTAGCGTTATGCTGGTCTCAGTCACTCCTTGATCACAAACAAGCTTGATTTAGCAGGTTGTTTTCTCAAAGATTGACTCGAAATTTGACAAATTTTTATGTGATTTTCTTTGCAAAATTCCGCAGGAACCGACACAAATTGAAAGTGCAGGGAAAACAGTTGTATTTATTCTCTTCTAACCCTCACTAAACCGCTGTGAGAAGTGAGAACTTGTAACTTTTCCCACGTCGGTGAACAACACAGTCACGTTGATAAACTCAAGTAAAACAACAACAACAGCGGGTAAACTAAAAATGAGTGTATGGGTGATGGAAAGAAAAAGAAAGCAGTAGATTTTTGTGAAGTGGAGTCTGGCGGAGGACAGAGATGA
Organism: Lipophrys pholis; assembly: GCF_963383615.2. NCBI lineage: Eukaryota > Metazoa > Chordata > Actinopteri > Blenniiformes > Blenniidae > Lipophrys > Lipophrys pholis. The sequence continues at coordinate 8,033,437 of NC_137628.1, forward strand.
TAGACGACAAGTCGAGAGATAAAAGAAGAGCTTTAAGGTCCCGTCGCCCACTTCCTTTCACTTCTACTTGCAGGCTAAAGAAAAGACTTTTCCAAGTCACACTAAATAAATACACAAACAGCAGACAGATAATGAAAGATGATGTCAACAGAAATACTAGAGGAGTCGGCTTCTCTCTCTCTGTGTTGCCTCTCTTGTAATTCTCCTCAGTTGATGAACATGCGTCAGTCGCTGCCTGTGAAGCGGCGAGAGAAAGAAAGCCAGGCAAGTCGACGGAGCCATCTTGGCTGCTCGCCTGTGATCTCGTCGTTGGCAATAACGCTCCGACTTCAAATGGCCTCAGCAATGGCAGGTAGATGTCTCTGGCACTGAAACGAAGAGCTTGTTTGCATCCGAGACTTGACAGTCACGCTGCATTTCTACCTTTCTCACACTCAGAACTTAAGCCTTGTCTCACCGTGACTTTCGAAAAAAAAAAAAAAAAAAAGCTTTTTAAACCGGAACAGGGCGCATGCTTGCATGTATGAACACCTCGCTACTGCTGGTACTGTGTTTCGTGCTGCTGCAGAACCGCTGATGTGAGTTCGTGCCGACGTCCTTCCATGTTCTATATCGTTTCATCCGAATTAGGGTCACGGGGTGGATGGAGTCCATCCTATATGTATAGGCGGAGGCAGTGGACACACTGAGCAGGTCACCAGTCCGTCACAGAGCAAACTCAGAGAGACACTTTCTCACACACGCACGCACACACACACACACACACACACACACACACACACACACACACACACACACACACACACACACACACACACACACACACACACACACACACACACACACACACACACACACACACAAGCACATATTAGACTCATTAATTGGGGCCTGAATTATTAAAATCCTCCTTGCCTCCTAATTTAAAAGCTCTCGCCAATAGATCGCACATTCACTTTGCATGTGTGGCAGAGAAGTGATTAAGCCCCTGATAGGAATCAGGTGGGCTGCCTCACCCTCTAAAGGACGAGCCGCCAGACACATGGGGTGACAGGCGGGAGACGGGCTGAAAAGCCTGTGTGCGCACTTGGTTTGGGAACGTTTTGCTGCAACTTTAATAAAAGTAATGGACTTTGAGCGATCTGACTCTCTCCGTGGACAAAGGCGGGGCCTCGACTGGACAGCGCAGAGGCGGTCCCCAAGAGCAGCAGCGGCAACGGCGGGGGCTGCCGCAGCAAATGCAAGAAAATGCAAACCCTGTACAGAAGAAATCCTGACTCAAACCGGGGGCTTTGTCAACGTGAGTGCCAACAAATCCAGCAGCTTTGGGAGCTCATGCTATATATTTTATACTTTTTTTTTTTCTTGTGTTTATGTTTAGTTCATCTAAAAACTGACACAGCTGAAATGTCTCGAGGGGATGCAACACATTGATTGCTAAATAAATAAAAGTGACTTCGAGAAAACTGTGATAACAGGCTTCTGTTATTTTATTACTGACATCTATATACAAATGACTGCAGCAACGTTAGTCATCAGAAAGTGTCCATATTCCTAGAGTCACTTTTATTTGGTGCGTTTGTTTAATATGTTGGTATAAATGGATTTTTATTTTAAAATCTGAACTCTGGGAACTTTCTTAATATCAAATATTTTGAAATAAATTAAAAATATATTCATTTGACCTGAATGTTGGACTTGTCTCTGTATCATCGCTCATCGTGGTTTTCAGCAGATTCAATTATCATAGCAATTATTGGACGATGTATAAGACATCGCCTCATATACACGTTGACTTTATGTGGTTTCTAGAAAAAGGAATTCCTAACTTAAACCATCCTCAAGTCAAATGCTCCATTATTTATATTGTTTACAACCCAGCTCCCAGCATGTCTAAGCGGGGGGTGAAGCAGCAGCAGGAGCAGCAACATTTCTCTGTTGTCTGTCTCAGATTCTGGATCAAATCTGCTCTCATTCATAAACACAGTGGAACAACACTTCCTTTAGTCTCAGTATGAACGTATAACTACAGGCCAAATTGTATTCCTACACTACAACTCTGTATAGTGTATTGAAGTCTGACTACCAAGAAAAACCAAAATGTTAATCCCAGTCACATTGAATGACTAATAACAAACCTTGAATTCATGCAGGAGTGGTTTCAGCAATGTGATCCAATATTGTGATTTATTCAAAGTTTATATCTTACAGTCTGGATGTCTGTGGACTGATTGTCTTCGTTTAACAGCAGATATGGACCCATGAATGTGTTGGACGGGTTGGGGGGTGGGACAGCTAATGGAAACACGTGGAAGAAACTACTGCCGGCAGACTGAACTAGTTTCTAAGTTTTAACTAAGTTTACACATTCATTGTTGGGGGACAATACACAGAGACACTCGTCATCACAAGAACAAAGAAGAGGATTCATTTGATTATTAAGAAAGCAAGAATCACCGATAATGGACATGTGTCAATTCATACCTGCTGTTTGGGTTTGGTTTATACAGAGTGGAAAAAAAACCCTGTGTTGACTGAACCCCAAAACTGTGGAACAATCTGTTTCTTTCACTGTGATCTGCAGAGACTAAAGACGTTTTTATAAAAGCTTCTACACACACACCTGTTTGAATATACATTCGGTTGAGTTCCCTGTATGTTGATCTCTCTGTTTATGTAGAAAACTCTCATAATTTTCAAGCGCATTGTGACATATCTGTGAAAAGCGCTTTACTGTATTGTATGTTTTTAAAAGCAATTTATTCGAATGCTGTATATTTATTTCAACCTAATCTTGGCTGTTAAATAGTTAATGAAGGTGTTAAGGTCTCTTTTTAACTAAGAGGTTAAGAATTAATTACTTCTATTCATCCGTTTCTGGGCACTCTTTGTTGCTGTATTTGCCTAGTAATTGCGTGTACAGATGGATAAAACCTGCTCAACCTGCTTAAATGTATTTAATAATTACATCAATAATAATATTAGGATGTTATTATGTGCCCGAGTGATTAAAGCACTTTTCTACTTAACACAGCTTTTGTTCTGATGAGTTGATGGTAGTTGTGTGTTCATGAAGTCAATAAAATATCTGTGAGATGGTAAATCTGGGTTTGGCTGCAGTATTGTTGGCATTTTCCTTCACCATGCTTGATCGCATGCGATAATCTCAGGAACAACCCACAAAGCTCATCGGACGACGGGAATGTTTTCAACTCAAACTTGTGAGTATGCAAGGCAGTTTGTGCGCCCCGCGGTGCGACTGCTTTCACACCTACCCTGCCACATTGTGTGTAAGTACATTGCTGGCAATCAAAAGAGAACAAAACCGCCAATGTGAAATCACTCTGAAAGGAATTTTTAGCATTGGAGCAGTCTCTACTGCTGCTGTCTTTCCACAGATTTAACTTCTACTTACGAATGTGAACAAAATGCAGTCTGGTGATGTGCCCACGGTTTGCTCGGAGGAGGACTCACAATGGTGGAGCTGGAGCTCATTTTACTGGAGTTTAAAAGCCTAAATCACAAAGTACTTGCGATCACAATGAGATACTGGAAAGCCCAAATCCACGGAACAGAGGACGATTCAACAACCATAACACAAAGAAGATGCTCAATTTAAACCACAGTCACCAGGTGAAGACAATCACACACTCGGGTGAAACACATCAGGGCAGCGAGCAGCAATCAGACACAAGGAGAGCAAGTCAAGGAGCCTGAAACCAGAGACAGACACAGAATATCAAAATAAGACAAGAAATGAAATGATTACCATGACACGCAAGGCTCCTAAAAAAAAAAAAACTCTGTTTCCAAAAAGACTGGAGGAGCATCGATCGAAGGCCTTATAATCCCGATGACCCTCCCATGTGATAAAACCATCTGTACAATTATTTTACCTTCATTCAAGACCACAACAGCTAGTCATCATCATCTTACAAGTTCAGGCCATGTTTACACGTACCCAGGTATTTGAAAGAAGACAGTGATATTTCAATTTAGTAAAATTCAATGGGATTTCTATAGTGGCGAATACAGCACAGTCATTGAAGGTGGAAAGGAAACATCATCTTTCAACAGGAAGAACCTGTAGAAGCAGACTCAGTGTCCAGTCTCTGTCGGTGCATCCGAATACTCCCTTTTATCTCCTTTCATATCCACTTTTCCTTAACTCCCGGAAGTGTTTAAGTGGTGGCCATGATAAGGACCGTTCAAATTCTCTATAAGCTAAGGAAAAGAGTCTCAATGCTTCCTTTATAAACTCCTTTAGCCTAGGAGACGAAATAATGCTGCCCAAAAATTCCTTCAAAATTTAAAATTTAAAGCGACCCGCTCAACCGAGTGTTCACGGAAACTCGCGGTGACTGAAATGGGACGCAGATCATGTAAGTTACCAATGCCATAAAATGCCTTGAACAACTTAAAATAATCTAAAACCCAAATCCTCACTATGAATGATATGCAGATGTTGTAAAACATATATGATATTTGAGATTATATCAGCAGTTAGAGACACAGGTGAAAGTGTTAGAAATGTGCTTTTCGTCGTCCATTTTCAGAAATGTTTAGTTTTTTCACCACGCAGATGTCAGTAACCTTCGACACCGTCGGATCATTATTAAGTCACCTAGTGGAAGTGCAGTCTGATTGTCAAAACAACGTGGTCGCCTTTCCCTAACTTCTTTAGGAAATCTCCTAACACCTCTCCCTAACGTCATTCACGGGGTTAAGGAAAAGTGGATAGGAAAGGAGATAGGATTGACTATTCGGACGCACCCTGTGTCTGTCTGCCCCTGTGTGTCTCACATCATGTTTTTAATTGACCACTCATGGACCCAGTAGACTCAACCAGCACCTCGCCACTTCAAGGGTCCCATGTGGCCGGGCCCTGCCGGCCTGTACCCATCCAGCCGGCCCAGGAAGGACGACGGCTGCCTCTCTGCCCCAAGACTCTTCCTGCCCCTGGCAGGGTCCACAGCAGCCATCCACTGGGAGAAATCCAGATCCCCGGAACATTTAACGACAAGCCACCTGTCACCGGAGGAGAAGGACCAATGTCTCTCCGGCTGACCTTACCCGGCACCTCAAGCAGTGTTTTCGCTGAATTTCTTAAATTCCTGTGTTCCCCGAGTCCACAGTTTCTGGTCTTCTCCAAGTCCCAGCTTCCAAGAGCCCTCCAAGTCTCCTGTGTCCTGAGTCCCCTTGGCCTCTGTGCCTTCTGAGTTCCCGTGCCCTCTGAGGCCACGTTTACAAGCACCTGGGCTTTTACAAAAACAAATATTTCCCCCTCTACCTTAAAAAAAAAAATCTTAATTTCCATGGGCCCACATATACACCTGGTTCAGAGCTGCTATGAGCATGCCAAAGCTGTAGGGGGCAGTGTAGTGAGAAGCATGAAGCCATGATAGCCAATCAAAATCCTGGAAAAAACTCCACGTCAAGAATTGTGACGTAAATATCCACCTACCCCCCTTTAGATGGAACCGGACATAAGGAGTTTACCCAGATCTCCACTGTGGTTGGAGTTTTCAGGAATCATTGTTTGTGGTGAGTCGTCACTGCGTTTATATGTAAATGCGATATCACTGTTTTTTCAAATACCCGTCTACGTGTAAACGCAGCCTAAGTCCCGAGTTCCCCAGCTTCCAAGCCCCCATGTTCTGGTTCCTCCTCCCTGTCTTTTGTCTTTGGGCCGTCAGGTGCCGGCACTTGAACAAGGGGGGGGACTGTCAGGTGTCTATGTCTGTCTCCCCCTGTGTGTCTCACCTCATGTTTTCAATTATCCTATCATGTTCTTTCCCTGTTCAACACTAATGTTCAGCACCTGTGGTCTCCCTGCATTCCCTTTGTATTTAAACCCCTCTCCGCCTGTTGTCTGGGTCAGCTCACCTTGTCGCTACCGTTTCCTTGAGTTCCCTGGACTTTTGGTATAATTAACTCTGTTTTTATGGAAACTTGGGAGTGTGCGTTTGGGTCTATCCTCACACACAAGCAAAGATCAACAAACAGATTGTCATATTGTGTTCAGGTCTTTCCCATCTATTCTCAACCTCTCTTAGTGAAACTCTTGTTTTTTCTTTATTAGCTCTGCCTGTACTTCTTGAAACTTGACCACACTGAAATTGTCACACGTCTTTTGAACCAAACACTTAGTTCCACATGTTCGATGTGAAGTTTTGATCCGACATCCTTCCACAGGCTGGTTTCTCTGTTATAAGCAGAATTCCAGCAGTGATTTCAACAGTGATTGGTCTCAGTGGGCAGAGAACATTTTCACACCTTGAGTCTTCAATGTGAGCACTTTCACCCCGGCTCCCAGCTTGGCCTCGCTCCTCCGACTTCTCGCTATAACTTGGACTACCGCCACCGTCACTAATACAGCTAACCTTTCTATCATAACAGAGCTGCGCGCAGACACACAGCAGTTATTAACCTCTGCAGCAGTGCCTCCTTCCAGGGTCTAATTGCTGCCAATACCACGTTACGGCTCAATCTAATAAAGATTATACGTGCTGCGCCAAAAGGACAAATTGTTCACTAGATTCACTCTGTTCGCTCATTTGGTCCCTGTTGGACATTAAGTTATGTGAGCCGAAACATAATGAACATGACAGTAATATTCCCCAATACGAGTCCCCTGATTAACTATTTCAAAAGGGAGGAGAATGGAGACGGCGAGGAGTGGGCTGAGAAGAAAAGGAAAAGGATAGCAAAAAATATATATATATACTCAATTATTCATGCTACTAATGTGATCAAATCCCCAACATTTTGTCGTCTAAAGTGGATGCATTCGATGAAAAGAGTGTGTTGTCTTCGATTACTGCTCACTTAAACAGAGGAATGTAATGTTATTCTACATTCTGAAACACTTGGAACGGGCCAATAGGAGCTCATGTGTAGATAATGATTATGTGTGTTCAGTTAAAAATGTTAGCCTCTGATACAGGTCAGCTGATCTTTGTTGAATAATCACGTCAAGTTTATTGGCCAAAGGTCAGTTAGAACAACCGAAGTTCACTGATGTGCCATATAAGAACAGGCAAAGACAATAAAATCACCAAGGTCGGATGAAACAAGAACACAACGAATGCGAACGTAGAGGTGGACTGACTGGGATTGTTTATATACGTTGTTGGAGAAAATCAGAGGCCGGTTGCAGCTGATTCCAGCTACATGTGGGGAAAGGTTGCGAGCCGGATGATTCGCAATCCTTCCTTGTTTATACTTTGAAATGCTCTTGAGCAAATGATTGAGTCCCCCAATAAGGCTAAGCATGTTACAAGGCTAACATCACCATTAGTGACACCAATGCACCTCAAACACACGAGCGGAAACAGAAAGCCTTTATTATCATTATACAATGTATAATTAAATTGGAGATTATGGTAACGTACCTGTTTACCCAAAGAAACTCCACCTATTCCAGATCTTAGTTTAAAAAAAAATAAAAATACTCTATTGCAATTAATTGGCATGCCTTTATGTATCATGGTACATGTGAAGATATTATGTGTAGTTCATTTTCATGGACGCACACTATACCTCTCTATGTGTGGGCGTTTCAGAAGACTCCTTTTGGCCTTTTCCTTTGTAACAAGGCTGATTAACTAACTTGAAATAGGAAATTATATCAACGGTGATTAAAATAATGGAAAGAGGTGCTTCTTTCAAAGTTTTAAAACTGGAAAAGTAATGCAAGGTTCAACATAAAGGCAGTAAATAATCAAATATATGCGGACGCTCAGACAGGCAGTACCAATGATGAAGGTCGCTCAACATCATTCAAATTATATTGTAGTATTAGGTGAAATATTCCCCCAAAATATTAAAATGAGCTTTTTCTTGGCTGATAATTAATTTGGAATGGATAAGTTAACATTTTATTAAAACACATGGTTCACTACAGGATCTGATATGACTTCTATTCATTTTGGTGAAATAAAACTGAATTTTCCGAAGATGAACCATAAATAATAGTGGTTGACAGGTGATAGCTACAGGCTTTTGTGGAGACTTCCACTAATTATATATATATTTTTTGTAGTAATCTGACAATAAACTATCATCATCATCATCAAACTCATCGGTGGAAATGAAAATCCCAGTTTAGTAACGCGGTGAGGCAGAGCAGGCGACCCCGAGGTTACCGAGTCTGTTCCATTAAAAAAGAACACTATTCTAATTTTTAACCTTTGGCAGTTGTTTCTCTGAGGAACTACATTTATATTCCTCCCAACTCGGATCTGAGAAGGAAAGTCATCTCAGCACGTTCAAGGTGATCGGGGTCACATTTTAGGCACCTGAAAAGTTTTCTGTAATTACATTTTGGTAAAAAAAAAAAAAAAAAAAAAGGAGAAATTAAAAAAAGAAACTTCGGTTTTGGTTAGATAGGCCTCAAGATTGTACTGACATATTCAGTATGTCCTTGCAAAGTAACCTGTGATTAGGCATGAAATTATTAAAACTACATGTTGATTTATCACCGCATCTTTACTCAACTAGTCAAACTGACTGAAAGAAACTGAAACTTTTTATTTGTCAAGTTGGTTTGAAATGAAAATAAGAAATTGCCAATGATCATTTCCCAAAACACAAAGGTGTTTTAGATGTCACATTTGTTTTTACTAACAATTTTCACAATATACATGATATATAAATTATATACTTAATAGTCTATAATCTAGGGAAATTGATGTAATGCTTCTGAAAAGCTTCTTCTTGCAATATCAAATAAATAAATGTGTTTATTGTTCCTGCAGGACAACCGTCTACCATCGATTTTGCTTTTTCAAAATTGGAAAGATCCCTTATATAACACATTCTGAGCAATTAGTTGACCTTCAACACATGCTTTTGGGACTGTTGGACGAAACCAAAGAGAAAATGCGACGCTGGTGCGATGTTTCATGAGTAAAACCTTCAGCGGGGGTAGGTTTACACGACTTTATCGCAGTGCAAATCTCCACTCCAAAATCTCTGTAACGCCAATGAACAATTTCCATTTAGAAATGGAGCCTCTGTGAACTGTCAGCCGTTTAAATTTGTACATCTCCGCTTTTCCAAAGACAAAGTCACTTCCCACATGCACACACTGTTATTGGCATCGATTAGAAAAGAGAAAAAAAAAAAAAAAAAAAGCAAGGCTAAAAGGTAAAGAGAGAGTGAAAGGAAACCCTACTGCGCCGTAAGAAAAGAGGCTCGAGCGGGCTAAATTATCTTCAGGTGGAGTTCAGTTGTTGAGTCAAAGTGATTGAGTGGTGTTTTAATGGTGGAGTGGGTGGAAGTGGAGAGGCTGAGAGGCTGCATGTCATGGCTAGCTCAATCAACGCACACTGACTCCGCTCTCGCCTCGCAATTACCCAAAACACATTTATTTCTCTGCTGAGGCCAACTAACCCGACTCCCCCCCCGACCCACCACCCCAACCCCACCCCCACCCGAAAGGTATCTCGAAAAACCAATGCAGCATCATTAAATGAGCCCCAGCACCGCTGAAAAGCTCCTGCTAACGTGAATACAGATTTGCCCGGCCGTCATTAAAATACATCATTAAATTACATCATTAAATTACAGTGAAGCTCATCACGAGCTGCATCCTGAAAAATTGATCGGCTCGTGCCTCTGAAATGAGCAGAGAAACGGCCCCGCTGCTTCCAGTTGGGACAGACATGGAGAGCAATGACATTGGAGATGTTACCCGAGCCCCGTTATGGACTGCGGGCGCCGTGCGGCGTGTCCTGGTTAGTATTCCGGTGTTTGGTTGTTAGTGGCTCGGTTACAGTGACAGAGAGCTGACAATATAATTATTTCCCCTGTGGGAGCTGAGTCCTGGTGATTAGGTGGCGGCGCTGTGATATGTGATGCAGATGATGATGAAGAGGAGGGACAGGTGTGTGTGTGTGTGTGTGTGTGTGTGTGTGTGTGTGTGTGTGTGTGTGTGTGTGTGTGTGTGTGTGTGTGTGTGTGTGTGTGTGTGTGTGTGTGTGTGTGTGTGTGTGTGTGTGTGTGTGTGTGTGTGTGTGTGTGTGTGTGTGTGTGCGTGTGCGTACTCCTATATGGTCAAGTTCATGAATAAACATTTCATCACAAGATTGAAAGATGGTGTGTCATAATCTGTTGATGCACGACAAAATGTCCCTCTGAGATTTCGTGTCGGGTTGCTGCACACACACACACACACACACACACACACACACACACACACACACACACACACACACACACACACACACACACACACACACACACACACACACACACACGCACACACACAGTCTCTGTATGTGTACGTGTGCACTGATGTGATTAATTGCACAGCAACAGCATCCAGTGTCATTCACATCTTTATCTCAAGGTTGCAGAGTGATGAACTGCGGAAGATAAGCGGGCGGCGCAAACAAACGCTTTTACAAATCACCCCAACACTTTCAGCTGTTTGCCCCCACCCAACAAAATCTGAAGCGACACGTTTGAAACGGGAGGGTTTTTATGTCAGAAGTAGCAAGACAGAGCGAGGCAGAGACAGACATACAGTGAGAGAGCAAGAGAGAGAGGACCAAAACATACAAGAAAGAAGGTAGCGGGGATTGATAGTCCTTGACTCTTCCTCCTTTTTCCCTCGTTCCCTCGTCTGCCTGCATGAGCGACAGAGATCAGAGATGAAGAAATGTCACTTAGCAAGCATTAGGCTACCGCTTTCATCTCCCCTTGGATCAGAAAGATGGAGGGGGAGGGAGTTTTAAAAGGACTTTTGCCTTTGAAATCATCCCATCACTTTTTTTTTTTTTTTTTTATCGGCACCGAACATGTAAAACACGCAAACGAGACAGATTTCCTGGAATCTGAACTTTAAAAAGGGAGGGCACATTTTCCTCCCTGTGTGTGAAGCTCTGCCTGTGCCTTCCATCAGCAGAGCGTTTCACCTTCTTGTTTGCTTTGACCCGTCAGGGAAGGCATTTCAACAGGTGCAAATTGAAAGTTTGAAACACGACTTCTCGTTCGTTAGTATTTCTATATCAGACTATAAAGATACACCATTGGAAGCGATTGTAATGCCATAGCTATAAAAGTGAATTAAAACTGAGCAGACTGTCCATTTATCAATGATTATCTTTACCAGTGTTATAAACACTGAATATAACTTATGAGATTTCAGCAGGAGGGGAGGTTGCTGCTGCCATGCGTGAACTGGAAGTGATTACTGTGTTTTCAGCTGCTGTGACAACGATCTCCACACAAACAAACAAACAAACAAACAAACAGCAATGGAATGACGCCTTCTCACATTGGGCTCACATTAGGCTGCCGGACTAAATTCATACGCCACAGTTATTCTCTTCAAATAAAATCAGACACACGCACACACACACACACACACACACACACACACACACACACACACACACACACACACACACACACACACACACACACACACACACACACACACACTATGAGGTGCATCATTTTCATATTTTCTGCAAGGCCATTCTAGTGTTTGTAGCAGTCGAGCATGCCACCGCCGGGTTCACCCACAGAGACGCAGAGTCAGATTGTCCAAAGTCCATTCTTTTTATTAAAGTCAATCAAAACCGAACACCAAAACACACACCGGACACCACTGCCTCTTCCAGGCTCTCTCGTGGTCTCCGTGTCTACTCCCGCCTGTCACACTGTGTGTCTGGGCGGCTCGTCCTTTATGGGCAGAGAGGTGAGGCGGCACACCTGATTCCACGGTGTTACATAAAAACGACACTGAACAAAAAATTAAACAGAACACTTTTGTTTTTGCTCCCATTTTTTCTAAGACAAAAGACCAATTCCTCTCAAATATTGTTGTGAATATAGTTCTTCTGCACATGTGAGAGTCAATGGACAACAACAACAATGTTTGCATCCAGAGTGTCCTGACTCCCAGTCCATATTCTCCTGGGACTTGTTTTAAAGTTGACAGTCACCGTAATAACAATCTAAATTGGTTGTCTGTCCGTAGTTACAAATGTCCGTGTATTCCCATTGTTAATGTTTATAGTGTGTTGTTCTCTGCGTTCATTCGTGTGTGGTTTCATTTCAAAAACAGCCAACAGCATCAACCCGTGGCCAAACATGCAAACTACATCATTTCCATCGTTTTTACCAGTTCTGTGGAAACGGTCATCGTTTCTAAAATGTTGCTGTGACAACTTTTAGCAAACAAAAATACGAGGAATTTCCACTTGAACTGTTGTGGAAATGGGGCTAGAAAGATTTTCTGGTGAGTCATTGAGAGAACGAGCAAGACGACTATGGCTACGCTCACACCGAAGGTCTCGATGCTCAATTCCGATTTATTTTGCTGGGATCCGATTTTCAGATGCGACCGGCCATGTGAACGTGACCGGACCGGATGTTTTCGGGCCCCAGAACGCATGCACAGAAGATGACGTGAAGTCATGCTGAGCACACTATTTACGCATGGCACGCCAGTCAGCAGTGGGGTTGCCAGATGTGACTCGCTGTTTCCAGCCCGAACAAGGTAAAACACACACACACCTCAATAAAAACCAGCCCAAATCTCAGCCTGTGTGGGAATCATGTTAAAACCATAAAACTATTATATGAGTACTTATGAACACACCATAAACACACAAATGCACAAAATGAATAAAGTTAAAAAGGTAAGAGAGTTAAGCTCCCCAATTGGGGAATACTGCCATATCTGGCAACGCTGGTCAGCGCGTAGATCCATTTTCAAGTGGTTGTTAACACGAGCCGACAAATTCTAGACAACATGACGAGTGAAAGAAGAAGGAGAATGAGGAAAAAGGAGAGCACGGCTTTTAAAATTTTGGCGGAGCCGCTTCCTCTGGCGTCCTATCCGTGATGTCAGTCACATGAAAAATGAAAAATATCTGACTTGGTACCACATAGGAAGGAGGCCTGGGTCTGGTGTGAAACAAATCTGAATTGTCGCTTCAGATATGAGTCACTTGTGAGTAAAAAAATCTGAATTGGTTCGCATTTCCCTGCAGTGTGAACGAGGCCTATATGTTCCTATCCTGATTGATAATTCTTCCAAATATTTGAAAGCACTTTCAGTCAAAGGACATAGTTTAATAATCAAAAACTGCAACAAAAAAAACATCAAGCACACAACATAAAAAAGACAAATGGAATCGGATAAATGAGCTTGGTCTTGGATTTAGCTTTAACAACCTCAACAGAATATATCTGTCTGAATTCTCCTGCCGAAGTGCTCCTTAACATTGATGCTCAAGATCAACTTGTTGTCAGTCTTTTCTGTCTTTTAGGTTATTTTATACGGCCCTGTAAGTACCCTGATATCCAAATGAGATGGTTTAAAATGTAGTAAACCTTTTTTTTCCAGAGACACTGACAAGAGCTTTTCCATTCAACGCTGTTCTGAACTAAACACGCTGAAAAACAAAAGTCCTGGAAACCTGTTGGAGGGATTAATTTTTTTTTGCCTCCGCTGTTTTAAAAATAGAGGAGGAGAAATGACAAGGCTAACAGCTGAGCCTGCAGGATTTTCTGGTTTCACATTATAGCTGAACTCCTCCGATACATCTGAATCCCCAGACTGACTGAGGGAGGAGAAAAACAAGTACGAAATAACACCTTGCATTGTTTCGACAGACGGTATAGCTCTGCTGTCAAGACATACTGAGTGATCGCAGTCATTCAAAACTGGATTTATGGTCACTGGGTAGAGAGAGAGCGAGAGAAAGAGAGAGAGAGAGAGCGCAACAGTCACAGCTCCACCTTCACTTATAGCCGCCCACATGATTTGACATAGCAGCAGTATGCATGCACATGGAGAATATGCAAACTCCACACAGGAAAGCCTTCCAGCGAATGCTAACCGCTCCATCGATTAAATTCACTTTTACTTTGTTTCTATAGCACCAAATACAACACAGTCATTTCAAGTCAATTTTACAGAGGAAAAGCCAACAATACGAGGAGACGGCGGGAAGCAAAATACTCCCTTTAAACATGAAGAAACCTGCAGAACCAGACCCAGAGGTGGAGACTTTCTGCAGAGGTAAATAGCCACAGCTTCGACCAGTCGACAAAACTTCATTCAGTTTTCACGATTAAATGAAGATAAATGAGAAAACCTTATATACATTTTAATGAAAATATAATAAATTCAGCTTATTGATTTATATGATACAGCGTCATCTGCAAACCTGCTGAACTCAGCAGATGTCAGACAATATGCATAAGTCACTCACCGCTGTTTTTAAATGAGCGATTCGCTCTCACTGTGAATCTTCCAAAAGGTTTCATACAAACGCACGTTTACTTAAAGTTGCACTGCTCTGATGGTTCACGATTTGAGAGATTTGAGCAGAAACTCCATGTTTTTGATGCAGAGAAAGTGAATGAATACATGAATGGTTGAGAGCGACTTCTGACTTCTGCCCAGCTGAGCCGGTCGGGACGGGTTGGACCGCAGAGCGAAGGAAGACGCAGCTTGCACACCCTCCGCATGTTTAGGAACGGACCCAGGATGGATTCTAGCTACAGATGATTGCACACATTCATACATCTTTACATAGTTTGTCTGGGAGAAAGCTACTTCTCTGCTGCTCAAAAAAACTCTCTCGGCTGATGTAATCATTAACATTTATCGACGGAGTGAATGAACTTTACAGAAGGCCCAATCTTCCTTCTCGAGCCGTTACAGAGTTAAGGTCAATAAGTTACATCTGATTCACGCTGCTGCAGGTTGGTATTTTAACAGAGACTGAATGGAACCAAGAAAATCAACTGAACAGAAACCTTTATGGACAAGGTTGATTTGCTTGAGCTTTATCTTAATGGGACATAGTCCACTCAAAGAAGATAAAGGAAGCCCCTTTGACGTTTTAAGTGAAAATATTTTGTTTTTGCATTTTCTTTTCAGAATAGTTCCCTGGTTACATGGCAACAATTTCAAAACGGTATCCGTTTACAGGGCACTATTAGAAGCACTGAAAACAATGTAGTTAGTGTGCCACTCCATGAGTTCATGCTCTGGGTTGTTTTTGCATCACATTGACTAAGGGAGTACACAGACATTCGTATGGACAGACCTCCAAGTTGGATTGTTATTATTGCTACCAAGTCCCATCAACTGAGCATGTGCAGAACAATTATTTACCATAACCGTTATGTGCATACCCAGTAGGAGCATTTCCTCTGTCTACTCGGAAAGGGAGCGTTTTCAAAAACTTGCATTTGTAGTAAACGGCCATCCAAACGGACACAAAAGTTTTTCTTTTTCACTTGAAAACGCTGTCGTGCAAACAGAGGCTTAGGGTCTTTCCACTGGCTCCCTGCGTGATTCAGGGTTGATTTTCAAAATTGTATTGGTTCTATTTTAAAGAACACCTGGGTTTGGCGCCACCTTACATCGTGGAAATGCTACTGACCTCTTATTTGGCCGGGTACGGCCTCACATCCTAAGGCGGGACATTCTTGGTTCCTCCCAACTGAAGACGGAAGACTTAACGGGGATCTTTCCATCACTGCCTCTTGAATCAGTGAACCCGTTAAAATAACTGCTTTTACAAGTGTATTTATGTAATATTGGGCTATTATTTCAATATCCCATTGAAATAAAGTTCACTCTTCCTGCTCATACTTTGTTTCACAGTCAAAACCTTTTGGCTCTCTCTGTTTCTGCTATTTTATCACTTTTGTTGGATTATTAAATTATGTGTCTTTTAGTCGCTTGATTAATTAAATACATTGTTTTAGCGCCTTGTAAACGTCATATCTAAATATCAGATTTGTAGTTTGTATACAATACATACAAATATATAGTTTTTTTAATTGGTTTTATGTCTCAATCTGTCAGACAGAGCGACAACAATCCACCTTTATAGTGTTTTTCTTCCTTTTTTGACTTATAATCTTGGCTTTATAATGCCGTTGAACAAAAGAAATCTTTCTCATCTCGCTGTATTTCTCTAACACTATCAGGTTTCAGTTCATCTCCCCGCAGTGCTGTCTTTGATGCCTCCGTCTCCATCATCTCTGCGCCGGTGTCTCACTGATCTTTAAATTCATCCTCACTGAGTTTCATTATCTGGCGTGTATTCCACTGCCACGTTTCACTATATTTCCTATCATTAGGCGCATTATAGAGCCTGTTTTACGTCTGTATGAAAGGGAGTCAAGAGGTTTCATAGGCGGATATAATGTACCAGCACGTCATGTGAACACCTTACCAAATGACTTCCTCCACGATTGTTAGTGTGAAGCGAGTCTTCACCGAGGCTCGTGTTACTTTATCCACCCCTGGAAATCAGAAGTGACTGGCAACGTTCTCTATTAACAATAAAGAAAAAGCAGCAACAAATCAGCTCAGATTTTTCAGCGGATTAATTGAACAAAGATGTATCAGATATGTGCACAAAGCATACAGAGGCCACAGGGACGTTGTTTTCATTATCTCCAAACACACTTTATTGGATCCCAAACTTTTCTTACTTACAGCAAAAATGAGAGGACACTTGGAGATCTCAGCCTGATCAATGCAATAACATTTTAATGGAACTCAAACCAAGCGCCTACTGCCAAGGAATGGAAAAGGCAAATGTTGTAAACGTTTACCATTGGAAACATACTAAAGGCTAAACAGCAGACCTGGATGCCCATTATGAACTATGTTCAGTATTTACTGATGAAGGAAATGATGTATTTCATTGTTACTATATTGAACTGCATTTCACTTATTTACTTATTATAATTTAAATTTTGGAAGTGTGGGGATCGACTGCAGTTTATTCTGAATGTATCTTTTCTATCCATCAATGTTTAGTTTAATCCCAATCAGTGCTGATTACAACAAGAAGCAAGTTTGTTGTGTATTTGTGTTTTGTTTCATTTAGCATAAAGCAGCCATGTGATACTGTGATTTATATCATATAATTTATAGCTGTATAAAACTTTAAATGAAAATATTCTGGGGAAAATATTGCTCAGATTAACTACCAGCGTGTAATCAGCTCATGGAAAGGTAAGTAAGTAAATTAAGGCTGCTAATGCGAATGACGGCTACTGTGGATATGGGAAGAAATATTTATACAACTGTATATAGAAAACAACAAGCTGAATGAACCTTCAGTCATTTTAACAGTAATTCCATAATAATCACTTATCACCCATGCCAAAAGCACTGACGTTCCTGTTCCAAATACGTACTGGGGGGAAATGGGAATGCGATGAGATTCCAATGAATGCTAAGTCTTGGTCTATCGCACAGAGCAATCCGTCATCTGGAACTGCAGCATTATTTATTCTACATTAACAGTGCCTGAAACATGTGGTGTCATTGTATACTGTTCATCTTGTGGGTTTAATGCCTTATTCATTCCCATTATTGCATAACATTTGGTGTTTGGGGGAAAAAAAGCAGTCTATATATATATATATATATATATATATATATATATATATATATATATATATATATATATATATATATACAGTTGTCATAACAGCAGAGCTCCAGTTAACAGCGAACTCCCTGAGGAGTTGTTCTTCATGAATAGACCCACTACAGCAGGTGTCATTGAGCCAGCGCTGAACTGTGACCCCGTCATTCCGTATGTGTGTGTGTGTGTGTGTGTGTGTGTGTGTGTGTGTGTGTGTGTGTGTTTAGGATAGTGTGAACCCTGTTATTTGTGAAGTTACAGTTGAATCGTCAGAGCAGATAAAAATTAATGACTTTCCCTGCCGAGCTGCGGCTCTCCACCTCTGCATTACAGTGCATGAGCTGCAACAATTACGCACGCACACACACACACACACACACACACACACACACACACACACACACACACACACACACACACACACACACACACACACACACACACACACGCACACACACACACACACACACACACAACCTGAGTCATAGGCACGAGTATGAGTGGGAGACTGATGGGAGAGGCTCTTAAATCCACCGACGCACACCAAATTCACACTTCCATTCACCCTCATACACACGAAGTCACGTATCTCTTGGCAGACTTTGTTTCAATTAACATTTTTATTACACGGAGGGAAGTGAAGAAAGAGAAAGAGGGATTGGAAGTCAAAGAAGTCCCTATCTTGCTGAGTTGGGGTGAATGTCTGCCACGTGCACATACGCACACATGCAAACGAGCCTCAGTGCACATTTACATTGACTGGCACAGGAAAACTACATTTGTCATTACGGATGGAGCTGGAGACGAGTTGTGGAGCTCAGCAGAGCGAGCGTGGAGGCAGGAAGAGCGGTGCAAGGCAGGGAAATGATAAATAAGAAGAAAAAAAAAGATTTTAATTCATTAATTTCCTTCTTGCTCTTTATATGCAGGAAGCTTTATACAAATTGAGTTTTTCAATCAAGTAGTAGCGGTTGAGTGAACCGAAGGGCCACAAATGAAAATGGGTTTTAATTGTACATGCGCTTCTCCTGCTGTGTGAGCTTCCATAAGTGATGTTGCGGCTTCTCCGGAGTCCCATCACCTCTCCTGAACTGGCTCCTGATTCCATTAAGGCCTCCGTGGTCAAGGTCTATACGGTTATTAACCCTTTACGGCACTGGGGCCATGATTCCTAATGAGTGGCTATCGAATGCAATCCACAAAGAAAGTGCGAAACTTCAAAGGGAGGGGAGAGAGGTAAAAGGTGGGGAAAGAAATTAAAGAAGGTGAAGGCGAAATGAAAGAGAAAGAAGACAGATGAAAGCAGCCGCGGCTGCTTAGGAAACTTCAAAAGATTTGACAAGGCCTTGATTACTGACTGAAACGTGTTAATATTTTCACCACATTTCCAGTTTTTTCACCCTGAAGCTCATCTGAACCATTTGCATTGCGCGGCTCTGACCCTCTGCGTTGCTTCTCTGCTTCATTTCCGGGAATTTTGGTTAAAAAATTTTTGGATCATCAGTCGGACTTTGCCCCCTCCGAGCCTTAACGCCCACAGCCAATAATCAGTCATGAACACGAGAAGAGTGAAGCGCAGAGGAACCGACGCTCCAGTTTACATAAAATCACCACATGAAAGCCATTGTAAGAGATCTGTGATTGTTAGCCGGCTCATAATTCCATTTTAATTGAGTCATTGAGAACGCCGCTCCCCCGCTCCCCGCTGCCGCGAAACAGCGAGATAGAAATGCAATAATCTCCTCAATGTTGCCCATTGACACAGCACGACTGTCGAGGAGCCACGGGGACGGAAGACGGAGATGGAAAGGAAGCGAGTGTGGAGGTTAAGTAAGATGGAAGTGTGAGAGCTGGGAGAGAGGTGGGTTCTGTCTGTCAGAGCCGATTTGCGTCGGCGGCTGACCGATGGATCGACGGAGACTTTGAGGAGGAAGCGGTGCGAGTTGTCGTGTACTGGAAAGCCCGTTCCGTTGACGCACGTGTGGAAGTGTGTATCGGGCGGACACGCATTACACCGCATCACGCTTTAAATCGAACCTCGTGATGGAGGGAGGAGTGCTCGACCCCTCTGCATTTCCACATCAATCACGGCCTCGTTCCCTCTGTCCGCCTGTGAGCTTAGCCGCGACCTCTGGCCCCAGCCCTTCAAGCGCCACACGAGGGGCGAAACGGCAGCAAACTTGCCCCTCCGCATTCAGAGGTCGGATACAACATTTCCCCCAAGAAGCGGCCTTCTGAGATGCATTTCTACCCACAGCTTTGACGGGGCTGAATAATGCACGCAACGCCGGCTGCAGGAAACAAAGTCGAACGTTTACACCTCGCCCTGTGAAATGAAAGACATTAGGAACAATTGCTCTGCGGAGCGTTTCAGATCAGGACCCAAACTGCGAGAGGTCATCGCCTTAGCTGAACTGCAGCTTCAAGTGATGAACCGTCATGGAAAATCTTCAGCTGGGGCGTTTTTCCAGGAGACACAGTCGCTGGTGCAGCAAACGGACTGCAGTCGTGCCCCATCAAACATTTTTCATCATTAACCAGCTGCATTGTCACTATCACAACTTATTTTAATTTCCAGACTAAATGAATTGTTCTTTATAAGTATGAAGCCTGTTGATGAGGGGAAAAGGAGACATCAGAACCAATTTGGAAAAGAAAACACAAACGTGGGGAGAGCGATCACAAAGAAATACCAGGTGTCACTTGGATCCCTGCAAAAAAAAAACATCTGTGCACTTGGAAATCGAAGCCAGACTTTACCCGATTCATCCTACTTGGACAATGGAGGCGTTCTCTCTTTAAGTTGAGACTGAGGTTTTCTCCCATCAAAGATCATATCTGAGTCTTGACTTCATGAGCAAGAGATTGTACTGGAAGAGTTCGATGCTAATAGATCGATCTACAATGTACAATGTGATTTAAAGGGTCTGAAAATGTCTGCGTTGCTTCTGTTTGGGTCTTTTCTGACCGTTTTCTGCTATTGTGAGGAGGGTAATTTCCTCAGCTGGCTCCCTTTGACTATTACTATAAGAAGTTTTCTGCGTTGTACCTCAAACGTTGACTTTATGACCGATTATCAGCCACATGTTTGGGTCTTGCAATGTTTAATGAATGTCAACTGCTGTTCTCCTGGGTCCAGGTAGTTTTATAGATGAGAGCCGGTCATCTCTCTATATGAATGTCCGTGTACTCACATTGTCAACGTTTGCTGCGGATTGTTTTTTGCACATGTGCGTGGTTTTAAGACAAAAACACACATCAGCCTTGACCAGTGGCCTGGCATGTTAACTCCATTGTTTTCAGCGTTTCTGTTGTTCATGTGTGAACAGACATAGTTTTCATATCGTTCCGAAATACAAAAACATCAAATTATTCTCTAAAACGCCGTCGTGTAAACGGGGCCCCAGAGAGACTCGACATATTTTATATTCATGAAGTGAAATGCACTAAATAGTGTATTTGATTATGTGTGCATTGACTTTTTTCCTTCCCAAAGCTGAAATAAATGAAAAAAACAACATTAACCTTGAATATCGTTGTGGTTTGCCAGAACGTATGAATTACAGTTCGTAGTCTATAAGTTCTGGAAGAAAAAGCACCTCCAACTTTGCAACTTGCTTTTCTTTTTTTTTTTCTTGTCTTCCCGATGAATGAATCATCTGCTGCTATGGATTTATGTTTTGTGCTTGGCACAGCAGGTTTTTTTAATGACAGACTGTGCAGGTATACAATACATATTGAAAAGAAGAAAGTTTTTTTTTTTTTATACAATTGTATCTAAATCAGACTGCTGGAGGCATTAAAACACCAGTAAAGGGCAGAATAACTGCAAAGTATTTTAAAAGGTAAATGTGGCATGTTAATTACTGTAAACTTTCCACAGTGAAGCTTGACAGACAACAGCAGCCGGGGGTCCGTCCATTATCTGTCCCCGCGCTTTATTTTGATTATGACCACCCTGCTGTTTCTGATTGCCTCTCAATCTTCAGTCCCGAAAACATTGCCCTCCATGTCCCTCTCTATAATCTGTCACCTGCCAGATGAAACATCTCTTTCACTTATGTTCCTTTACACTTTGTTCCTTCCTCCTGTCTCTTCTTTTTATTTTACTTCTCACCTCTCTGCACTTTTTCTTCTCAGCTCTATTCACACCCGACGGGGTTTTGATATTTCTTTTCTTCATTTCTCTCTCTCTCTCTCTCTCTCTCTCTCTCTCTCTCTCTCTCTGCTACGCCTTGTCTTTTTTTTTTTTTTTTGCCTCCTTTGTAATGTCCTTGGTTTGATGCCCCACAACCGCGACTAGAGGAAAGAGTGAAATGAATGAGTGAGGCGTCGAGAAACAATATCAACAGGATGCATCTGGCAAAGGGAACCCTGTCAGGGTTCCATTACCCGACTGCGGATTGTGTGTGTGTGTGTGTGTGTGTGTGTGTGTGTGTGTGTGCGTGCGTGCGTGCGCGCGCGTTGTTAATTGGTTCCTGTTGTTTGATATTCAAACATCAGTCTAATACTTTCACAGTTTTTAGTGAACTTTATGGAGTTAGAAGCCTTTTTCCCCGACACTCGTTTTGTCACAGATAAAAAAAATTATTTTTAAAAAAAGATAAATGTAAAAAAAAAAAAAAGAAGCTTAAAAAAACATTTACAAAGGATTTCTGTAGTAGTAATTTACATGGGGCTTAGTGGTGTGTATATATATATATATATATATATATATATATATAACTCTTCATCACCAGGCTCCGTCCTATATGGAGAAACTTCTAGAAGTGTCTCACCCTCCACGAGCCCTTCGCTCTGAGGATGCAGGACTGTTGGTAATCCCTAAAGTCCATAAAAGTAAAACAGGAGGCAGGAGTTTCAGCCATATGGCTCCTTTACTCTGGAATCAACTAGCAGCCTCGGTCCGAAGGGCCGACACCATAAGTTTATTTAAGAGTAGACTAAAAACCTTCCTGTTTGATAAAGCTTATCATTAGGAATAAAATAGGACCACTAAGTTGAGCTGCTAGAGGCCGAGGCTGCTGAGGGGATTTTCTCTCTCCCGTTAAAGGGAGTAACTCTACATTTGGAGGTTCTGTTTCTTGTCTTTCTTTCTTTCTCTCTGTGTAACAACATTACTGTAGCCACCAGATACTGCCGCCGTATGTTTTTCTCCCTGACAGGAGTGGAGAAAGATCCAGGGGATCAGACCCAAGACTCACAGAGTGGAGTTACCACGGTCCGACTACCTGACCCCACCACAGCACCGTGACCCCACCGCAACAGCACAGCTCTTAAACTCCAGACTGAGATTGGTTCATCATCAGACCAACGCTCATCATAGACTTTTCTTAGTATTTGTACTTATCTCGCCTGTCTGCCACTCTCTCTCTCCCTCTTCTATTCCTCTCTCTCCCCGTGTCCTATCCCATGTACTTTCTCCCCCCAACCGGTCAAGGCGGATGGCCGCCCTTCCAGAGTCTAGGGTCCGCCCCACGGTTTCTTCCTGAAGAGGGAGTTCTTATGAACTTTTCTTCCTGCGAGGGAGTTTTTCCTGGCCAGTGTTGCTTGTTACATCTGTTTGCTTTGGAAGGGTTTAGTTGGGTTCTGTTGTACTCTATCATTGTAAAAGCACTTTGAGATGTCTGTTGATGTGATTTAGCGTTTTACAAATAAAATTGAATTGAATTGAATTGAATTGGTGTTGTGTGTACACTGCAGCGGACTCCTCCACGTGGGTGTTTTCTATTCACTAGTTTGTTTGAAATTCCCATGTACATTTTTAGTGGAGTGACCAATAACAAACCAGAAAAAGAAATCCCCCTCTTCGTCGTCCTCGTGGTTTCGGTCGCCCTCCCTCTATTTTATTTTTCGTTATTTTAAAGTGCTGCTGTATGCTGACAGACGTGGAGTCTCTTCACCGCAGCTCAACCGGAAAAGTTTTAAAAAAGAAAAAAGAAGCAGATGTCATTTCCTGTTGTAGCCCCGCCCCTTCCTGTTAAGATGTTTCAGATGTAGCAGCTCTCAGCTCGATGCCGCCGCGAGCTCAGGTTCACTCTGGGAGTCCCGCTCCTGCTCCTCGTCTACTTTAAATGGGGAATTCAGTATCATACAAAGAAAATACATTTTAAATTAGCTTGATAGTAAATGAAATATATTTTTCTGAACTTTTGATTTTAGTTTATTTTCTGTTTGATTCTCAACATTATTTAACGCTTAACAGATTTTTTAAGCCATTTATCAAAACTAATTTCACTGTTTCACTTTGAGTGATTATCAGTGTTGGAATGGCAGTGTCACCCTTGTAGCCGTAAAGTGAAGTTTCTGTGCCGTTTAAATGAAGTACATTGTGCTGAAGAGCTTTGAAATCTTTGTCTAGGTTGTTTATTCATTCAGAAAACCACAATAACGTTGGCGGACACCTCAAAGCACGCCATCTAATGTTGGAAAGATCGTCCCGCAAGATTTCAAATTTGATTCCATTAATCCTCATTTGGACGAAACGGCATGAGACTGCATGAGACGGCAACGGCATGAGACTTGCAATCTTACGGTAGTGGGTTTGTGTCCCACTCTGGGCACCACCTTTCCATGGGATCACCACCTGCAGGAAGGTTCTTAATTGGGTGACAGTGCTCAGACATCCACCCCCAGAAACAGATAAGTGGGAGAAAATATAGATCGATGGATGGACGTCTAAGGTCTGTCGTGAACATATTTGACAGGGGCAGTTCTCAATGAGCACAAGTTTGTATCTTTAATTCCTTCATCTGATTGTGTTTGGTTGTGATCGTCGTGTTTGCAGACATGTTTTTTTTTTTTTTAAAAAGGACAAAATAAAGGGTATATCCACTCGTCGAAAAAACGATCTTTTTTCTCCCTGGCCTTCTCCCAAAATACTTCAGTCCACACCTCACTATGAACACGGCTCAACAAGAGGCTTCGGGGCATGTAGTACACATGCCAGGCCTTTAGGAGCGCTGTGACTCACCAAACACAACATAAACCCAAAAGAAGACAGACCAGATAGAAATTTGGAAATAGACTCCTGCATTTAAACACATAAACCATTATATATAACTCTAGTTATATAAGTCTATGGCCCCGCTCCGCCTGCATCTAGCTTCTGCAGCTCGGCCGGAGCTTGTAGTCCGTGATTGTGGTGGTTATTAGGTGACGTTGTGGCCCGCGGTCGGGGGAAGAGGGGGGCGATTACTTCATCTTTTGTCCACGGATGATCGTCTGTGCCGACGAGCCGGGGTAACAACCCGTCTTCGGGCTCCTCTGGCTCCTTCGGGCCAAAAACGGCTTGTTTAGGTTAACCGGTTTCCTGGTGTGGACGGCCCCAAAAAAAGAGTGTAGAAGAGATGCTCTTCCGCTCATCATCACTTCATCGGCCTCCTGTATTGTGATGAAGAAATAGCTGGAGCGGCACTTCCTCTCCATCGGCAACAAGTATTGTTTTTCTACTGAAGACTGAAGCTTGTAATGATATTTATTCAGGGAAAAACCACAGAATTAATGTCGACTCAACACACAGAGACTATATTTCAATTCAAAGACTATTTTTATTACGTCCTTTTAGCTTCGTGTGAAACTGTTTCTCTCCAAGATCAGCAAAATAATAAAAACAAATAAATTAATAATTCATAAACATCCAACATAGGTCTGGGTTTTGTTGGCGCGCAGGTCCACCACTTTGAGAATAAGACTATTTTTAGAAACAAAGTTGTGAACTTATTACATGAAGAAAGTGGCAATAATAGACTAATACACACACACACACACACACACACACACACACACACACACACACACACACACACACACACACGAGAAAGAGGAGAAATTAATATTTTATCTGCAAGTATTTCCTCCAGTTTAGGCAATTTTGTGGTCAGCCAACATGGCAACCTGCTGCTGCTCCAGTGAGGGAGTAAAAAAAAACAAAAAAAACCCATAGTAAACAAAATTGCGTTAATTAAATTGTTTTAAGGAATTTAACATTTCAAATCAATTATTTAAATTTATTTAAATTTAAAGTTATTTTTGACTATCTTTTAAATATTGGGGCGGGGCTTAACACCTTTGATATCTGATTGATCACACTGACCTTTAATGTCTAAAGGCTTTGTGTGATGTCACATTGAGCTTTAATGTCTAAAGGCTTTAATGTCTAAAGGCTCAATGTGCCTTAGAACAGAGTGTATAAAACCAGTTGGCGTTTCACAATTCATTCATTGTGAGGAGCTTCCAGTCCACGAACTTTTTTCTCAAGACCTTCGACTATTTCTGAACTGCGAGTCTTTTTCTTTTTCTACACATCTTTTAACTGGAGAAGTGAGTATATTGATTGTTTTTTGCCAAAAGAAGTAATGATGAAGTGTCATTATCCATTGAAAGAGTTAATATTGAGAAGGTATATCACAGTTTAGGTTTTTGGGAATCAAAAATATGTACCTTGAGATTGCAAGTCTCGTGCTCTACCAACTGAGCTGGCCAAGGGTCACCTTGGAATTTCAACCTCACTGGGACTTGAACCCAGGTCTCCCACATGTAAGGCAGTGCTCTTCCAGACTGAGGCAACCACAAACTGAAGTGATCAGTTTTACCTTCTGTACTATACGGTGCTGATTTAGCACCTGTTGACTTTCAGCTCTTCCCAGTTTGAGATAAAATCAGCTGTTAAGTCATTCATTGCAAACAAAATGGTAGAATTTATAAACCTGGAAGTGATTGTTCAGTTGCTTGATGTCAAAAATGCAATTACAAGTGACATTGAGACTTCAGGGGGTTTATCTTTATTCATCCACCATTGAATTGTTATTTATTTTGTAGATTTTAAAGATAAAATAGGTGTTAAAGTTTTGCTTAAATAGTCACAGGTCTACAAATTAGTTGCTGCAGTTGATGGCAGGCTCAAGGGGGCGGAGCTTAACTCATTTTCTCCCTGTGTGATGTCACACTGGGCCTTGATGTCCAAAGGCTTTGTGTGACGTCACACTGGGCCTTGATGACCAAAGGCTTTGTGTGACGTCACACTGGGCCTTTCAACAGAGTTGACAGAACCAGTTGGCTTTTCACAATTCTTTTATTCTCACAAGCTTCTGGTCCAGGATCTTTTCTCACCAGAACTTGAATTATTTTTGAATTGCCACTTCTTTAACTTTTTCCACGAGTCCTTTAACTGGAGAAGTGAGTATGTTGGTTGTTTTTTGCTAAAAGAAGTAAAGATGAAGTGGCATTAATGATTGAAGGAGTTAATATTGAGAAGGTATATCACAGTTTAGGATTTGGGAAATTATATTGGATGACAATTTGACATTGAAATCACATCATCATATGTTTAAAATAAAAGCTGTCAAACTATATTGTTTATTTTGAACACAGTTAAATAAGTTTTGGATTGCAAAACAATGAGAATGTTGTATTGTTCACTTATATTGCATCACTTGAGTGATTGTGCGGATGCGTGGGTACATATGTGAGCAACGTATTGATATATATATATATTTTTTGCATTATGAATCATCCAGTTAAATTCAGTGAACATATCAATAGTATATTTCTTCCCCAAAGGGGTCCTTTCACTACTTCTTCAGCATTACAGTTTAGTTTTTTCAGCTCCAGCATTGTACTTTCTCCAGGAAATAATACATTTTTCATGTGTCTTTTGTCATTTCTTTTAGTTTACCTTCAGTTATTCACGAGAATTCAAAGACAGACTGCAAGGCCTGTTATTCTCACGGACATACAACCTCCAACCTATTTCGTACTCCCATCGCTGCTCATCCAACCATGATGACCATGATGGCACCCATGACTTTCTCTTACCAACTCCCGACTCCTTACTACTACTGCCCACTCCTTGCCCCTGCCCCTGCCCCTGCCCCTGCCCCTGCCCCTTACTACTACTGCCCACTCCCTACTCCTGCTCCTGCTCCCTACTACTACTGCCCACTCCCTGCCCCTGCCCCTGCCCCTGCCCCTGCCCCTTACTACTACTGCCCACTCCCTGCTCCTGCTCCTTACTGCTTCTGCGCACTCCCTGCTCCTGCTCTTTACCACTACTGCCCAATCCTTCCTCTTGCTCCTTATTACTACTGCCCACTCCCTGCTCCTCAATACCACAGTCCACAGGTAAGTGCCTTCAATTCTTTGAATTTGAATTATTAGATTTGATTAATTACATGTAAATAACACAAAACTGCAATATTAGGTCAATGCAGAATCTAGACCAGTACTATGAATGATCTGATACTTCAAGCTCCAACCTTTAATACCACTTAAATAAATGATGGGGTAATTCTTAACTCATCTGCTATAGCACTGTCTTTTACAGTATGTTGCATATGTACTGTCAATATGCCTCTACTCCTCCAGAATCCACTCAGATCCTCTGATTTGGCTCAGCAAAAGAAATTGAATTTATTTGGTGCACTGGTGACAATAAGTACGGAAATGTGGGCTGAGACTGTAGTCCAAAAATACTAATTCTGAGATTGTGTCTATAAAGTAAAATACCGTTTTTTAAAAGAGATTGAAGCCAAAATCTGCTGTGCCAATTCGAACTTTTTGAAAATGAAACAAAAGAAGCCCAAATTAGTTGTTTCCTGGATTCTGAAGAGCGGTGTGACTTCTTCCTTCCTGTGTGCTTCCGTGGATGTTAATGGTGTCTTTTTCTATCTGACCACACCTCATTGGACTTTTTGTTTCTGCTAGATCCTGCATTTTTGGCTTCTTTGTTTGTTTGTTTGTTTGTTTGTTTGTTTGTTTGTTTGTTTGTTTGTTTGTTTGTCTGTGTGCATGCGTGCTTGCCTCCATCTCGGTGACTCATTGTCTGGTTTTCTGTGTTGCTAGTTTTAATGGCCGCCCCCTCATTATCCTCCCATTTTCTACCTCAAATTGCAGGAGCAGATGAGCGGCAGCCACATTCAAGAGCAACAGTTCCACGCTCAGTTTGAAGAGGCTTGGCTCCCTGAGGAGCATCAGCATTATGAGGCGACTCAAAAGTCTGAGGAGCTTCATCTGTCTGAGGAGGGTCAGGAGTCTGAGGAGGCTCATCAGATGCAGGACACTTTGCAGTGTGAGGAGCATCAGCAGCTTGAGGAGACTCAAAAGTCTCACGAGCTTCATCTGTCTGAGGAGGGTCAGGAGTCTGAGGAGGCTCATCAGATGCAGGACACTTTGCAGTGTGAGGAGCATCAGCAGCATGAGGAGACTCATCAGTCTGAGGAGTCTGAGGAGGCTCATCAGATGCAGGACACTTTGCAGTGTGAGGAGCATCAGCAGCTTGAGGAGACTCAAAAGTCTCACGAGCTTCATCTGTCTGAGGAGGGTCAGGAGTCTGAGGAGGCTCATCAGATGCAGGACACTTTGCAGTGTGAGGAGCATCAGCAGCATGAGGCGACTCATCAGTCTGAGGAGTCTGAGGAGGCTCATCAGATGCAGGACACTTTGCAGTGTGAGGAGCATCAGCAGCTTGAGGAGACTCAAAAGTCTCACGAGCTTCATCTGTCTGAGGAGGGTCAGGAGTCTGAGGAGGCTCATCAGATGCAGGACACTCTGCAGTGTGAGGAGCCTCAGCAACACGAGGAGAGTCATCAGTCTGCGGAGTCTGAGGAGGCTCAGGAGTCTGAGGAGACTCACCGGTCTGAGGTGACTGAGCAACATGAGGAACCTCATCAGTCTCAGGCTATTCAGCAGCGTGGGGAGGCTCAGCAAACTGAGCCGTCTCAGCAGCATGAAGAGCCTTTTCGGTCTGAGGAGGCTCATCAGTCGCAGGAGGCTGAGGGGTCTGAGGAGGACCAGCAAAATGAGGAGGCTCAGAACACTGAGATGCCTCAGAAACTTGATGAGGCTCATCAGTCTGAGCAGACATGGCTGTCTTCCCCCAGCAAGAGTGTCATCAACATGTCACTGAATAAGAAGGATCCTGAAGTGCTGGAAGCACAGGTATCAGCAAAACACACTCCCTACACTACACTAATATACCTGAGTGAAATGTGTTTGGTTAAGGAGCTTCAAGCGTCCAGAAACTGAACTAGACTGTCAAGATTAGATTAGCAAAACTAGTCGATCTGAATGAAATAATTGCATCAAGATAGTTTTGGTGGTTCATCCACAATAACTCAATAAGAGTGACTGATCATGTTTACCTGGCCTTAAAAATCTGATAACCAGGAGTAACCAGGTAATTTAACTAATTGGTTCTGACAAGCTTCCAAGCACTTCAGAAAAGCTGTTTGTGAATTGGTCAGATTCCTTAAAACTCTGAAGATATTTCAGAATAAGCTTTGGTTATTTGAACTGAAACTGCAAAATCTGACACATAAAATTGTTTTTCCTCAGAACAACTGGGTCTCTGGGAGAGCCGACCAGGGATCGAAAATGACCCAACAGGTCCGCTTGGAGGCTGAGCTCAAAGAAATGGATGAGCAGAGGAAAGTGCTTCCGCTGCTCTCCATGGACAGCAAGAGAGAGACAGGTGAGGCACACAGTCAAAATCCTCTTCAAGACTAGAATCACATGGGCACAACCACAGTGACTCAGGAAGCCTGTACGCAGGCAGACTGGAACAAGACATAGGACCAAACTAAGTAACACACACTCAGACACACAATATTTTAAGCTGGAGACTCATTCAGACGGGCTCTAATTCAGAACCAAGGCTGGATTTGGGGAAAGACACTATGAATACATGCAATGTTGTTAGACCTCTGACACCTGTTTGAAATTGTTGAAAAACCATAAAAGGTTTGACCTTTAAAAAGTGAATTTCTCTCTGTACCTGGGTTCCCTTATAGATCCTCAAAGCCAGAGAGAGCAAGACAGCAAAACAGAAGAGGTCTTGAAAACGGAGCCGGTTCCAATAAATCTAAATGCCTTTGACGTGCGCAAGATCCCGCAGCTCTTCAGGCTCGGGTCTCAGATTAATGAAGAGATCCAGCTCCGCCCACCGGCTTACATCCCACTGGGAAAGGTTAAAGGAGATGGACCAAAGTCAGCAACTTCGGTAAGATCTTCTCCTTAGCTGAACCTTCAATACATGGGAATTCCAATAGGGCAGAAACCCGCCCAACCTGGCAGCACTGCTCGTCTCCCTGAGAAGGGCCTGGAGTAGACGCAGAGACAGGCTGTTCTCAGTGGAGCTTACAAGACAGACTTTTAGACTTGCTGAAATTCAGGACCAAGGCTGGATTTGTGGAAATACATGTTAAACACAATGGCGTTTGGCCTCTGACGCTTATGTGAAATTGTTGTAGAACTGTACAATATTTGAGGTTTTAAAAAGTACATTTCTCACTGTGTGGTGGTGTGTTCCAGTCCGAGGAGGCTCAGAGGCATGAGGAGGCTCATCAATCTGAGGAGCCACGGCGGCCTTCCCCCAAGAAGAGCATCATCAGCCAGTCACTGAATGATGATGTCCAGTTAAAAAAATCTGAGAATCCTTGGAGGCCAGGCTTGACGAGGGCGAGTGCTACGAAAGATGCTGAAGTGCGGGAAACACAGGTATCAGCAAACACACCCTCTACACTACACTAATATTCCTGAATAAAATGTGTTCAGTTAAGGAGCCTCAAACAAAATGGATCAGAACTAGACTGTCAAGATTAGAGGAGCAAAACTCGTCGATCTGAATGAAATAATTGCATCAAGATAGTTTTGGTGGTTCATCCACAATAACTTAATAAGAGTGACTGATCATGTTTACCTGGCCTTAAAAATCTGACAACCAGGAGTAACCAGATAGTTGAACTAATCGGTTCTGACAAGCTTCCAAGCACTTCAAAAAGCTGTTTGTGAATTGGTCAGATTCCTTAAAACTCTGAAGATATTTCAGAATAAGCTTTGGTTATTTGAACTGAAACTGCAAAATCTGACACATAAAATCCATTTGTTTTTCCTCAGAACAACTGGGTCTCTGGGAGAGCCGACCAGGGATCGAAAATGATCCAACAGGTCCGCTTGGAGGCTGAGCTCAAAGAAATGGATGAGCAGAGGAAAGTGCTTCCGCTGCTCTCCATGGACAGCAAGAGAGAGACAGGTGAGGCACACAGTCAAAATCCTCTTCAAGACTAGAATCACATGGGCACAACCACAGTGACTCAGGAAGCCTGTACGCAGGCAGACTGGAACAAGACATAGGACCAAACTAAGTAACACACACTCAGACACACAATATTTTAAGCTGGAGACTCATTCAGACGGGCTCTAATTCAGAACCAAGGCTGGATTTGGGGAAAGACACTATGAATACATGCAATGTTGTTGGACCTCTGACACCTGTGTGAAATTGTTGAAAAACCATAAAAGGTTTGACCTTTAAAAAGTGAATTTCTCTCTGTACCTGGGTTCCCTTATAGATCCTCAAAGCCAGAGAGAGCAAGACAGCAAAACAGAAGAGGTCTTGAAAACGGAGCCGGTTCCAATAAATCTAAATGCCTTTGACGTGCGCAAGATCCCGCAGCTCTTCACGCTCGGATCTCAGATTAATGAAGAGATCCAGCTCCGCCCACCGACTTACATTCCACTGGGAAAGGCTAAAGGAGATAGACCAAAGCCAGCAACTTCGGTAAGATCTTCTCCTGAGCTGAACCTTCAATACATGGGAATTCCAATAGGGCAGAAACCCGCCCAACCTGGCAACACTGCTCGTCTCCCTGAGAAGGGCCTGGAGTAGACACAGAGACAGGCTGTTCTCAGTGGAGCTCACAAGACAGACTTTTAGACTGGCTGAAATTCAGGACCAAGGCTGGATTTGTGGAAATACATGTTAAACTCAATGGCGTTTGGCCTCTGACGCTTATGTGAAATTGTTGTAGAACTGTACAATATTTGAGGTTTTAAAAAGTACATTTCTCACTGTGTGGTGGTGTGTTCCAGTCCGAGGAGGCTCAGAGGCATGAGGAGGCTCATCAATCTGAGGAGCCACGGCGGCCTTCCCCCAAGAAGAGCATCATCAGCCAGTCACTGAATGATGATGTCCAGTTAAAAAAATCTGAGAATCCTTGGAGGCCAGGCTTGACGAGGGCGAGTGCTACGAAAGATGCTGAAGTGCGGGAAACACAGGTATCAGCAAACACACCCTCTACACTACACTAATATTCCTGAATAAAATGTGTTCAGTTAAGGAGCCTCAAACAAAATGGATCAGAACTAGACTGTCAAGATTAGAGGAGCAAAACTCGTCGATCTGAATGAAATAATTGCATCAAGATAGTTTTGGTGGTTCATCCACAATAACTTAATAAGAGTGACTGATCATGTTTACCTGGCCTTAAAAATCTGATAACCAGGAGTAACCAGATAGTTGAACTAATCGGTTCTGACAAGCTTCCAAGCACTTCAAAAAGCTGTTTGTGAATTGGTCAGATTCCTTAAAACTCTGAATATATTTCAGAATAAGCTTTGGTTATTTGAACTGAAACTGCAAAATCTGACACATAAAATCCATTTGTTTTTCCTCAGAACAACTGGGTCTCTGGGAGAGCCGACCAGGGATCGAAAATGATCCAACAGGTCCGCTTGGAGGCTGAGCTCAAAGAAATGGATGAGCAGAGGAAAGTGCTTCCGCTGCTCTCCATGGACAGCAAGAGAGAGACAGGTGAGGCACACAGTCAAAATCCTCTTCAAGACTAGAATCACATGGGCACAACCACAGTGACTCAGGAAGCCTGTACGCAGGCAGACTGGAACAAGACATAGGACCAAACTAAGTAACACACACTCAGACACACAATATTTTAAGCTGGAGACTCATTCAGACGGGCTCTAATTCAGAACCAAGGCTGGATTTGGGGAAAGACACTATGAATACATGCAATGTTGTTGGACCTCTGACACCTGTGTGAAATTGTTGAAAAACCATAAAAGGTTTAACCTTTAAAAAGTGAATTTCTCTCTGTACCTGGGTTCCCTTATAGATCCTCAAAGCCAGAGAGAGCAAGACAGCAAAACAGAAGAGGTCTTGAAAACGGAGCCGGTTCCAATAAATCTAAATGCCTTTGACGTGCGCAAGATCCCGCAGCTCTTCACGCTCGGATCTCAGATTAATGAAGAGATCCAGCTCCGCCCACCGACTTACATTCCACTGGGAAAGGTTAAAGGAGATGGACCAAAGCCAGCAACTTCGGTAAGATCTTCTCCTGAGCTGAACCTTCAATACATGGGAATTCCAATAGGGCAGAAACCCGCCCAACCTGGCAACACTGCTCGTCTCCCTGAGAAGGGCCTGGAGTAGACACAGAGACAGGCTGTTCTCAGTGGAGCTCACAAGACAGACTTTTAGACTTGCTGAAATTCAGGACCAAGGCTGGATTTGTGGAAATACATGTTAAACTCAATGGCGTTTGGCCTCTGACGCTTATGTGAAATTGTTGTAGAACTGTACAATATTTGAGGTTTTAAAAAGTACATTTCTCACTGTGTGGTGGTGTGTTCCAGTCCGAGGAGGCTCAGAGGCATGAGGAGGCTCATCAATCTGAGGAGCCACGGCGGCCTTCCCCCAAGAAGAGCATCATCAGCCAGTCACTGAATGATGATGTCCAGTTAAAAAAATCTGAGAATCCTTGGAGGCCAGGCTTGACGAGGGCGAGTGCTACGAAAGATGCTGAAGTGCGGGAAACACAGGTATCAGCAAACACACCCTCTACACTACACTAATATTCCTGAATAAAATGTGTTCAGTTAAGGAGCCTCAAACAAAATGGATCAGAACTAGACTGTCAAGATTAGAGGAGCAAAACTCGTCGATCTGAATGAAATAATTGCATCA
This sequence comes from Lipophrys pholis, assembly GCF_963383615.2. Classification (NCBI taxonomy): domain Eukaryota; kingdom Metazoa; phylum Chordata; class Actinopteri; order Blenniiformes; family Blenniidae; genus Lipophrys; species Lipophrys pholis. Next base: position 8,067,625 of record NC_137628.1, read on the forward strand.
AGATAGTTTTGGTGGTTCATCCACAATAACTTAATAAGAGTGACTGATCATGTTTACCTGGCCTTAAAAATCTGACAACCAGGAGTAACCAGATAGTTGAACTAATCGGTTCTGACAAGCTTCCAAGCACTTCAAAAAGCTGTTTGTGAATTGGTCAGATTCCTTAAAACTCTGAAGATATTTCAGAATAAGCTTTGGTTATTTGAACTGAAACTGCAAAATCTGACACATAAAATCCATTTGTTTTTCCTCAGAACAACTGGGTCTCTGGGAGAGCCGACCAGGGATCGAAAATGATCCAACAGGTCCGCTTGGAGGCTGAGCTCAAAGAAATGGATGAGCAGAGGAAAGTGCTTCCGCTGCTCTCCATGGACAGCAAGAGAGAGACAGGTGAGGCACACAGTCAAAATCCTCTTCAAGACTAGAATCACATGGGCACAACCACAGTGACTCAGGAAGCCTGTACGCAGGCAGACTGGAACAAGACATAGGACCAAACTAAGTAACACACACTCAGACACACAATATTTTAAGCTGGAGACTCATTCAGACGGGCTCTAATTCAGAACCAAGGCTGGATTTGGGGAAAGACACTATGAATACATGCAATGTTGTTGGACCTCTGACACCTGTGTGAAATTGTTGAAAAACCATAAAAGGTTTGACCTTTAAAAAGTGAATTTCTCTCTGTACCTGGGTTCCCTTATAGATCCTCAAAGCCAGAGAGAGCAAGACAGCAAAACAGAAGAGGTCTTGAAAACGGAGCCGGTTCCAATAAATCTAAATGCCTTTGACGTGCGCAAGATCCCGCAGCTCTTCACGCTCGGATCTCAGATTAATGAAGAGATCCAGCTCCGTCCACCGACTTACATTCCACTGGGAAAGGTTAAAGGAGATGGACCAAAGCCAGCAACTTCGGTAAGATCTTCTCCTAAGCTGCACCTTCAATACATGGGAATTCCAATAGGGCAGAAACCCGCCCAACCTGGCAACACTGCTCGTCTCCCTGAGAAGGGCCTGGAGTAGACGCAGAGACAGGCTGTTCTCAGTGGAGCTCACAAGACAGACTTTTAGACTGGCTGAAATTCAGGACCAAGGCTGGATTTGTGGAAATACATGTTAAACACAATGGCGTTTGGCCTCTGACGCTTATGTGAAATTGTTGTAGAACTGTACAATATTTGAGGTTTTAAAAAGTACATTTCTCCCTGTGTGGTGGTGTGTTCCAGGTTCGCTCTTAGATCTTCAACAGGACAGGCAGGACAAGAGCAGAGCCAGAAGTCCAGAGATGTCCACGGACTTTCAAAATGGATGCGTGGACAGGGCAACATGTTTGCTGCTGCAATTTATTTGACTTTTGTCAGCATGGTTCGAAACCACTTTGAGTTTCGGTTGAAGAATAAACCTTGTTGCTAAAAACGATAGAAGATTCTCACAATTTCTTATTTTGATCAGCGGAGATGTGGGATGAAGGGTTGCTGATTTGCACATGAAGTCACGGAAATCCTCTGAAGAACCGACGATCCCAAAGAAGGACTCAAAACCAATATATTGTGCGAACATTGCAGCTGAAGTTGTTCTTTTGATTTTATTTGCTGCTTGTAAAAGCTAATTACTTTAACAACTAAAACATTTAGAAATGTGACAGCATTGTCGCAATTCACTTTAGGACATCTGAAACTGCAGTTAGTACTATTTAACTAATATTTAGACAATTTTATCAGCAACATAAAATACTGTTAATGAAAGAAAAATATTACATGACGCAAAAATCTGATTTGAGGCTCAACATGTGTTTATTCCATTGACAAATGTGTGTAGTTTGTTCTTTTTTGGCCAAAGATTGATTAACTGCAGCATTTACATCACTAGTGTCATATTCTTGTGTTTGAACATTGCAGTGGGGAGATCGTTTATTCTGTAAACAACACAACCACAATGGCCACAGCATGTTTGTGTCTTCACTTTATCTGACTGATTTTAAAGAAATTAGAATAAAAATTTTAAAAGAAAATGCTAAAAGGCCGCAACACAAACAGCGTTTCCAGTTTCCGGACCATTTTGAATTACAGGAGAGTTTAAGTCGGTGAAAAATGCTCCGCCATGATTGTGATTAACGTCGTTACGTGTTTTCAGAAATCGTCAACGTTGATCACCGTGTTGAAATTGTCAGAACATTATTACATTAACACCTTATTCAAAGAAAGATGTTTAATAAACATCACTGAAAGGCGAGGGATAAACTCCCATAACGCACTGTTTGACACTGTTTAATCCAGATTATCGAGTTTTACCCACCGAACTGAAATTTAAAGATGATCTGGAAGCTTGTGGAGGTATTTTAGATGTTTTTGACTCCTGGACTGACGGAGATCAGCTTCTCCCCCCAACCCCCCCCCCCCCAGAGCGCATGTGGGATTACACAAAGCTACGACACCAGCGAGGTCGGAGAAGCTTTTCTGTTTGCTACTTTTCTTTGTCCTCAACAATACACTCTGAAACGGTTCTGAAATGGCGCCGTCAGCTCCAGCCGGGCCCCCACAGTCTGCATAGGGGGTGGGAGGGCAACACGGAAGAGCTAAAACTCAAAAGGGTTTACAGTCAACGTGACAGGAAACCACATCTACAGGGGTTTGTGTGCGTGTGTGTGGGTGTGCGTGCGTGAGTGCGTGCGTGCGTGTGTGTGTGTGCGTGTGTGTAATTATGGTTGCCCTTGAGATAGAAGTCAACCTTTGAAGCTACAAACTGCCTCTATAGTGGCTAAAAAAAACCAAAACTCTTCGGTAAACTATTTCCATACTTTTGAGAGGAAAGCTAAATAATGTGTTTGTGTGTTTTTTAAGCTGAGATGATATCTGTATTATTTGGGGTTTTTGGCCCAGCCAATTATCTCAAAGAAATCAAAACTCTTGTGGGTTTTTTTTTTTTTTGTGGTGTTCTTACACTGGGATTTGCTGCATTGATGTGAAGAATTAGGATTCACTAAAGAGCACTGTCAAATTGCTGAAGCGTTCAATAAATAGTGCTTTATGTCCAGTTATGGCCGCGTGAAAACTATGATTTAGACAGTATCCACAAAAACACACAAAGTAGCAAAACATTGTGCTGCACAATGGAAACTCCAACGGTAACTGGAGTGGGTCGATCGTCCCTCTTCCTCCTCCCTGCCGTCACAGTAACTACTGCTTTGAACTCAGTGTGAGGGACGAGCTTTCCAAGGCCTTCAAAGCATGCCACTGCCTCTTCCTTACTTGGAGGCCAGAGATCATCGTGGCTCTTTTCTTTTGTCATTTCTGTTGGAACTTCTGCAGAAACTCTATCTCGGGACCTCGGGTACTTTGGCCTGAGAGAGAGAGAGAGAGAGAGAGAGAGAGAGAGAGAGAGAGAGAGAGAGAGAGAGAGAGACAGAGAGAGAGAGGGAGAGAGAGGGCACTTCAAAGTGACAGACAGACAGAAAAGAAATAAATATGAGATTGATCAACGACTTGAAAGTTTCTATGAGGCCCTCTCTTCACTTCTGGAATACATTGTCCTCTTTGAATCCTCTCTTTCTTTCTTTTTTGTTTCTTGCAGTAACTAGTGTTTGGTGTGTCATCGAAGCCCCTGAGGTGTTCCTGACCATCCTCGCCTCGTTCCTGCCCCCCGTCAGAACCGACTGAAAGTACAGCAGGTTCTGTTCAGAGAGAAAACTATAGTAACCAGGTAAAAGAAGTGCACTATGGGAGGAAGACTCAATGCTTCGTAACACTTTCCATGAGACACGTTACATCAGAAAAAATGATCGCTGAAAGTTTCATGCCATTTGTGTCAATAGTTTTGGCAAGAAGTTGGTAACACACAGACAAACGAATGAACAAATAAATATACGTGGACAGAAATATAACTTGTGAATCCAACTTTCATTGGCAAAGGTAAAAACAACCTTTTCTGGGTCAATAATAGAATAATAGCCAAAATCTGCCAATTACGTTGTAATCGTGGCCTTTTTCAATGTAATTAAGCCCATCATGTGACAACATTTCAATAATGACTTAATAACTTAAGCAATTGTTTTCTTTTTCCATATTCAACTTGATTCAGAAAAACAGAGGTGTTTTAATCTTATGTGACTGCCGTCAGCTTCAGTGAGATTTTAAATTTTTTTCTTATTCCACTTATATTCCAGATAACCCTGTTGTTGTGAAATGCTCTGTAAATCCCCCACAAATGTTTGTCTTTGTCTTTTTTCACTTGAAGCTCTGACGTGTAAAAATGAGGGGATATGATTTAGACGGTTCCACCCTTCTATTTCAACATTTTCACAATTTAGTAGTTTTGGCTCCTTTTTAATCAAGTTTACACGTTTTTCCCCATAATTTGAACCTTTTTTTGACTATTAGCAACGTTCCTCATTATAGTTTTTCTTTTACTTGTTGTAGCAGTTTTGCCACTTCGCTTCTTTTTTTCAACTGTCTTTTAAAATGTATTGAAAGCTGCTGAAGAGCCGCATTTGGCTCCAGAGCTGCAGACCTCCGGGGTTAGAGTTAATGCTCAATGTGGTTCATGCATTATGACAGAAAAAAAGAATATTGTCTTCATAATCAATTTGTGCAATCTATTTCCATTTATAGATTCCTGCACTTTGAAACCACCTCGGGAAAGATAACTCCAGATCCCGAGGGCAAATTATCGGCTTTTCTGCGCAATATTTTTACCAGCCTTTAACTCACAGAGAATATACTGCAATATTTTGGAAATGTACAACAATCGTCGGAAAACTTTAAATTCTTCACTTGACTCATCTGAGCATCTTAAGAGTCTTTCTTGTTTGGGGGAGCTTGTTAGATCTCGCCATAATGACACCAAACACTTCAATAGTAAAGAGAACAGCCGACTGAAGATGTCAAAAGATAAAAAAAAAAATAAAGCTCCACCTGTTACTCCCTCAGGAAGCAATAATCACTTCTTGGAAGATTAAAATAAAACAAAAAAAAAACCCATATCACACAAATTATTATTCAAAGCAGAGTATTTTTATATATCTTTGAACAGGTCTGGAGGAGATCTTTACCTTTGAAGCCAACAGATCAAACTGGTTTGGAGAGCAGACGTTCTGAAGCGCTGTAGTCGACGCTTGTATTTACAGAACAGATGTGTGAAAACCTGTTCACGTGTTCAATATGATCAGACTCTGAACGGCTTTTCTCTCTTTTTTTTTTTTTTTTTTTTAAGCCTGACCCTTTACACACCGACAATGTGTTCTTTCTTTTGGATCACAATAACTACCACTTCCATCATGTGTATCAGAAAAGAGGATTTTAATTGCTCCCTGTGTTCATGTGTCTGGCCTCATGACAAAAATCAATCAACAGCGCCAACTCATGGCCCTACATGCTAACTGTATTGTTTTCAGCGTTTCTGCTATTTCCGTGGAAATTGACATCGTTTTAAAAAACATTGCCGTGTCAAGGTGAAACTTTTCTACAACGAAAACGCCAAAACGATGCATTTACACTTGAAAGGTTTCCGTGTAAACAGACTTCAGACTTCGGGGTGTTAAAGCTCACAGGTATTAAGAGAAACTGCATATTTCAATGTGTAGTTTTATCTGTCTAGTGAGGACAATCTGGCACAAACGTTTGCTTTAATCTCTGAAATATTTTGAGGTTGTCTTCAGACAATGTTTTTATTTGGTGGAACCACATTTCTCAAGTGTACTAATGGCTGAGGAGCTTCCTTTTAAAATCGGCATGTAGATGTAGAGGCTTGAATTTAGTTATGTTAAAAGGTGGACTGAAAACAGACACCCCATAAAACTTATTTTTATTTAATTTGATGTACTCATTTGCTTCAAATACAAGCTCTTTTGAGTAAAGTGTAATCCCTATGCTGTCCATTAGATGGCGCATGTCGCGCACTGGCAGAGATTAGATGAGGCACCGCAGAGGAAGAAAACATCCTCTTACGTGAAGTAAACACAGCTTCAACTCATGTGCTCTCTCTTTTCTTTGTCACAGGTTTGTAAATACTTAAAATTCACGAATATAAAGCATATTATCTGGGTTGTAACATGTTAAGGATAATATTGTGTTGAGTAAGGAGCAGTAAAACTTAAGTTGTACAAGGGTTTTCAAGTGAAATGTGAATTGTTTTGAAGCTAACCTGCTAAGCTATTAATTGACAAGTGTAAGGGACATACAACGTGGAGAAAAGCTAATCCAGACCAGTTTTCGGTACAAACAAGCACTTGAGCACACTATTTCAGGGCCTTTTATGAAACGTTTTTCAAACAATATGCAATTTACTGGGCTTTGTTTGAAATTGAATATGTCTATTTTATGGTTTATTACCAAATGCCAGTATTGCTATTGAAAACTGTATTGGACACAGGACAGCCATTTGAGGTTGAAGGCTATCGTTACATCGCGTGCTTAGTTAATCACATATTAAGCATAGTGAATTGGTTAAAAACAGATTCCATTGGTTTAGCGTTAAAAATGTAAATGCGGGACACTTTAAAATCCTTTGTGTTTAGAATCAGAGTTTAATCGATTAATTCATTGATCGAATGAATGATTAAAAAGCATAAATAAGACATGGTTTAAAAGACAAGAAATACAAGTTAACTATGTTTTCTGATATCTTGTGGAATTGAAATGTACTTTGAATGTGACTAAGCTTTGTTAACTATGGCCACTTGGACTTTTGGACTCTTTCAGGCCATTTTGCATGTTGTTATCTGGATTACTGTTGTTGATGTACATTGGCAGAGGAAGAAAAAACATCCTCTTGCGTGAAGTAAACACAGCTTCAACGCATGTACTCTCTCTTTTCTTTGTCACAGAGACAAGCTGGTTTCTTCACACACTCACATGTATGCCCTTTGAACCCCAGAGGAGCAACATAGACAACGGTTAATGGTGAGAATAGGATGCACACGTTTCTTCTGAATGAATTTAGTTAAAGGAATAATTGTGTTTCTCCATCTATTTGTTCGTGTGTGTCTGTCTGTCTGTCTGTCTGTGTGTACAGGTTAATATGAGCCATAATCCCAAAAAGTAGAGTCCGTAACTCATTCAGTACACTTTTCTACACACACACACACACACACACACACACACACACACACACACACACACACACACACACACACACACACACACACACACACACACACACACACACACACACACACACACACGTACAGTTACAGATACACATGGATGACCCTCTCAGTGTCGATCTGCCTGATTTCAGCATGAAGTGACCGTAGGAGGGCCGGAGTTATCCTGGCTTCCAATCAGAACCTCAGCATGCTGCAAAGGGGGAAAAAAAGCCTCGGGTCAAACTCCAGCCACGAGGGAGAGAGCGATATACACGGTGAGGGAGAAGCAGATAGCAAGGATGAAGAAGCATTGCTCCGTATCAGCAGTTGTACAACCTCAAGAGTAAAAGGAACAAATACTTTTGTTCTTTGCACACTTAAAGTTCAGACTTGAAGGCTGCAGGGAGCCGGACTGCGGGAATGTCAGCAAGATAGGAAAAAAAAAAACTATAAGCCGGATTCTGTGTTTCTATTGATTCAAGCAAAGTTCACTGCTCACACAGAGTTGATTCATTTTGTCATTCCAATAATTTGGATATTCCAAACATGATGCTTATCTGGAGAGGTTGCAGGGCCATATTTGTCAAAAAAAAAAAAAAAAAGTCCAAAAGTTAGTACTGTGGTCTGGTCTGTTGTTCGTTACATGGTGTTTCAAAAACAGCTAAACCGTCAAAGTTGTCCAAGAACAGTTGAAAAAAAAAGGGTTAAACAGTTGAATGCAGACCCTCGTTGACACGTTTCAAGCAAAAACAGTGTTTTTACGTTTTCATTTGAGAAACATTTCGTTTTTACACAACAACGTTTTGAAAATGTCATGGGAACAGAAGAAATGCTGAAAATGATGTAGTTTTCATGTTGGGCCTCCAGTGGGTGCTGTTGTTGTTGCCTCAGACACAAAACAGCTGAAAAAGTAACAAAAGGTTTACAATGTTAATCTGGGATTGAAACATCCTAAATGCAACATGATATAGTTTTCTTTTGTATATCAGAAATTATATATGAAACTCTATCAGCCATGTTTGCCTCATTTTACAAGTTAAACATGCTTTTTGCAGCTACAGTTACATTTGATGTGATGGAAAGTGACAATAATGGGTCTTTTGGTCATAAAGGCTGCAGAGTCGGGCTCCAACTCATTGCTCATACTCCACATGCTTCTTGTCATGGGCCTTTTTTTCTTGACTTTTCAATGTTTTTTGTTTTTTTTACATCATATTATGTTATTTTGAACAGTTGACTCATGACTAATAGATAGCACAATTTGTTAGATGAGTCTTTATTTACACTGGATGGACAAACGTATTTCAGCACACCAAGGACATAAGAAGGCATTTCCGATCATACTTCGCTGTTTTTTTTTTTTTTTTGCATTTTACTACCCCAATTATTCCATTTTATACTCAAATGAGCTACATTTTAATGAAAAAAAAACTCTTTATATTGAGTGGTTTTTTTTTGTTTGCTTTTGTTGATGACTCACTCATCTAATGTACAAATATGAAGTAGAAATAATATCCACTGAGATGCGGGTTCAAAATTGAATGGCTTCGCCCTTTAACGCTACAGAAAATGGAGTGACGTTTCTTTATCTTTCTCAATCTAATAAAAGCCTTATTTAACATTCTCGTCATACCTGTGTTTCGCCGTGCTCAATTAGCATCCATAAACACATTTTGTGGGTATTTTACGGTGCGAGACGCCGCTGTGGTTATAGTTACATAATATCGAGGAGTATGATTGCTTGACGCTACATTGAGCTTCACACGGGACGTTTTAGCAGCAAAAATGGACGCTATGTATTTGTCAATATTGTCCCTGTTGGTTAAATGATTGCGAGTTTGACAAATGTTGTCCATAGTGAGCAAACAGTCCACCACGGTTGTGACGGTATACACATATAGTTTTGCCTCAAACCTTCTTGAATATTTTGCCCCCATCGCAGAATCCTAACCCACCCCGAACAGAATCAGGCTTCGAATCTCTCCCCACAATCCGCCTCAATCAGGCACAAAATGCAGCAAGAGTCATAATGAAAAGAAAAAAACACGGCGTCAAAAACAGAGAGTACATGGTGAGATGTGGAGTTAATGTTGTGTTGCAGTGACGCAAAGCCCAGTTCATAGGTATTGTATTTATGAGGCGCAGGTTTATTCCTGTTAAATAGCAGTTTGTTTTTTCCTTTCCACCATCTCCTCTGCTTGCTCATTTGGTTCATGGTTCGTTTTTCTCTTTTAAAGTGTCTTGAAATTACTGTGCTGTATTTGGCACTATAGAAATAAAGCTGAATTGAGAATTGAAATCTCTAAAAACCCTATGAATTCACACCTAAAACCACGCGTTTTCATAAATATTGCCGTTGAAAACTAAAAGTAAAGAAACCATGTTGAGAACAGCAAGGCCTTCACCCTCTGATGTTTGGGACTGCTGCACCCCGAAGCTTTTCTCTGCCCCACACTTTGAAAGCCACTGCTCAGTCTGGACACATACAGATAAAGAGTTATTTGGCCGCAGTTACCATTGATGCAAACCAAAGTCTGCTTCTCAAGGGCCGAACGTCGTACCAAATAAGAAGCTTGGTGGTGGAAATGTTTCAGGGTTGCTTCACTGCCTAGAGGGACTCGGCAGCTTGGGGGTCATTGATTCAACTCTAACTGCTGAATCAGATCAAAGAGCGCTTGAAGAAAATGTGAAGCCATCTGTCTAGAAGTTGAAGTTGAACTGGATGTGAACCTTTTCCACGGGATAATGATCCTAAGCACAGTGGTAAATCCACCAAGGACTGGCTGGAGAAAAAAAAGAAGAAGAAATGCAGGGTTGCAGAACAGCTTAATCAAAGCTTGGCTTTAGATCCTATTGAAATGCTGTCTGGGGAATTAAAATTAGCAAGACATGCAAAAAAAAAAGCAGAAAAAAAAGCCCTAGAACACTTGAAGGGATGTCCAAGAAAAAGTGGTCACGAATCTCATCATTCGGATTACAATATATGGTCAAAAATAATTCAAAAATGCCCTCAGGATGTTCAAGGATGTTCACGACATTATTAGCCCTGCTTTTATTTTCTGATAAAAAAATAAATAATTCTACAATCAAGCACTTGTACTAAACCACTTCTGAAATATTTTTAGAAAGCTAATGGTATCAGTGTACCTCTTTTCCAGTGATAGCCACTAAAAATCCTTGAATACTTGATTTCCATTACAAAACAAAAGACTTTCCAACCCACTCATGGTCCTATAAATAATCATGAAGTGTTTCAGAGAAAATGTGACCCTTTTTCATTGGAATAATTCTGGGAAGATAAATATCTTCTAAGGCACCATTTGGACGGCATCATTTTCAAGTGAAAACAGGAAACTTTTGTGGCGTTTTGGGCGCCAACGTTTATCACTGGAAGTCACGGGAAATGGGAGAAAAAAATCTTCTTCCGAAATGCTGCCACTGCTAATGCACAACACAACCCTAATAAATAGTTGTTCTCTTCATGCTCAGTAGATGGACAATAACAACAATGTTTGCCTCCAGAGTGTCATGACTCCCAGTCCATCTTCTCCTGGGACTCGGTAGTTTTATAGTTGACGGTCACTGTAATAAAAATCCGACTCGTTTGTCCACGCGAATGTCAGTGTTCTCCCATTGTTATTATTCAGGGCGTATTGTTCTCTCTGTGCGTATTTGTGTGTGGTTTAATTACAAAAACAAACGACTAACTCGTTGCCTGGATTCGTTTTCAGCGATTTTTTACATTTTCTTGGAAATGTATTTCATTTTCAAAATGTGCAAACACAAATCTTGTCCAAAACAAAAAATGATGCGTATTCACTTGAAATTTTATCGTATCAATATTTTCATGTGGAACAACAGCTTCAGTGCTGCTTACGATTTAATAGAGCATGTTGTTTTCTTGGCGTAGAAGGTGGATGTCAGGTTGGGGTTTCCCAAACCTTGAGGAGTCTCCCTGATGATGATGTCCCACATCCAATAAATATACTGTAAAATTTGTAATAATACTTCATGACTTCAATTCATGGAGTTTTTTTGCATACAATGGGAATTTAGTGCTAAGTGGTTTTGGGGTCGGCTACAGCAGAACTCAACCGGACAAAGCAGAAGAAAAGATGGATGGATGGATGGATGTTTTTTTAAGAGTGGTGATATTTCCTCTGGGTAACTCCATTTTGGTCTTCGGGTTGTTTCTTTGAAGCTTCCATGTTCTTCCTGTGCATGCACGGGTTTTCTGTGGTTGCTCCATAATTCCCCTCCACAGTAGGACACATTGAGAAAACATTGAAAATTGCCGCTCAGGTGTAAATATGGAAGACGGATGGATTTTGAATCTAATTTCACGTGAATCAGTCACTTTGCTGCCACTCAAACATCAACTTCACCGACAGCAGTTTTATGACAATAATGATTTCCTGTTGTGTTTCCTTGATAGCTTCCATTGTCTACCTTCCCCATTTTTATCAGAGAAGACAAGAAAGGGAGAGCGGGAAGGAAAAAAAGGATGGGGGCTCATTACAGCTTAGGGGATTGCTGTCTTTCTGTTTGTCTCTCTCCATCCTTTGATTTTTAAATCCCCCACGCTTGCCCTGCCTGATTCGTCCCCCTTCTTGTTAGCAGGACGGGCTTTGTATCACCGTGACAGGTTGGCGCGCGCGTGTGCGCGGACAAACCGCGAGTGTGCGCGGACTCGCGATGCCTGTCACACGCGCGCCGTCTCCCCCAAAACGGCCATGATGGCTGCACTCGTTCGGAAAGCAATCAGGGACGCCGCAGCGTCCGCTCCGTCGTTCAATCACTTCCTCCATCACTGATGTAATTTGTCATTAGCGAAATGAAGAAACTTTTAATTGAGTCTCAACTGTTTAGGAGCCGACGACAACTCCTTCCTCATCTCATTTGGCCTGTTTTTGTTTGCTTTGCTTTTGTTATGGTATAAAGAAGAACCTTTGTTTTTCATTACACTTTTTTTTTGTATGTGTGTCTGTGTGCGTGTGTGTGTGCGTACAATGGCGAAAGGCGTGAGCGTACGAACGCACACTTTTATGCAGCGGAGAGAATCTCTGGTTGCTCGTCCTCTTTTGACCTCTCCAATTAATTTTACCGTTAAAGCCGGATCTCAAGGTGAATCGCGGAAGATTCACGGAAAGGTCAGCGCACTGTATTTATGTATATTCAACACAATTTTAATTAACCAGCAGTCATTAAAGATTCACACAGTGTTGTGGCTGCTCAGGGGACTTGAGTGTGGTTGAGAATGGCATAAAACATTTACTGTTTAAGGCCATCCGGGCAGAAGCGATCCGCCGTCAGAAGAAAAACCTGTGAAAGTAGGCTGTTTGCATGGAAACATCACATATATGGGAAAGAGAATTAATCATTTACCAAGTTCTCTCATTATGTGCTTTAATAAATGATCAAGAAAGGGCTTGAAACAAGAGCTTAAATTAGCTTTTTGTCATTGTGATTTTTCCATTTATTTGTCTTAAAACAAGCCCGTCATAACTCACTGGAAATCATTTGAAAGTGTTTCTGCTTAACGGTCATCGAGGCGTGTTTTAGGCTAGTGTCACAGCATACCATGAAAATCATAATTAACTTTCGTTTTGTAATTTTTTTTTCCCATGGAAAACTGACATAAAACAGCCCTTGCAAAAATGGAAGATTGCCAATTAGAAATGAACCCTTGGAATTTCTAACTAAAAGCCACAGCCAGATGGCATCTTGATTAAAAGATTCAATTCTGTCACTTGATGATCCTTCAAGGACATTTTTAGATTTGAATTTGGAAACCAAAGACAGTTCATTTTTTTTCTCATTCAATTCATTTGCTGTTTTCTCTCTTGTTTATTTTACAAAATATATTTAATTTCATTCACATTTACTTGATTATTAAAAAAATGTAAACCTATTGAGGACATTCTTCAGGTAGAAGAGGAATACATTTTACCAGTAAATATTACCAGTCAAGCAGGTACAGATTGAGTTAAGAATGTTAAAATCACTATTTTGTTTGAAATTAGTAAAAAAAATAAATGAATAAAAAAAAAGAGAGCTTTAAAATCACGTTTTTTGTCCGGCTTTGGCGCACACAAGATGAATTACAGCAGCGACAATCACCGACATTTCACTGCTTTTGTGTGGCATCGAAAACAGCCAGGAAGCGAACACTTTCGTGTTATTTTAATTGCTTGTTGATTGTTAAAGTCTTGTTTGCATAGACGTAAGTATTGTCAGCCCTCCTGTGAGCAAGATGAGAGAAATCCGACTGGAAGTGACATTAAAATGATTTCACAGCAGAGTCACTGCAGAAGCGTTAAACGTTACAAAACAGGATGCAGCTTGTTTCGTGGCTGCCACACTTATTTCATTGCATTCTCTCTGCAGACTGTTTAAAAAGGAATAAATCAGCCAAATGTAATGAGGAACTTTGTGCTGTATGGTGTGCGTGGTGTCTACAGCTCCGACAACATGGTGCATGACAAATGAAGAAATATGACTATTTGCACATGTGGAAAAAGGATTGTTTTCTATCCCACAAGGGAAAAATCTTACACAGCAGTTTGCACAAAGGCAACAACCCAGACTATAACAAAATCATAGGCTCTCATACATTCATTTGAATAATATTGAGTTTGTAAAGACCCAAATATAATTCCTTTATTCATGTAAATTGCTATTTGAGTTTCAATAGTTGTCATGCATCACTGTCTTCATACTTCCATACTTCCTTTATGTTGGTGTGAGGGACAACAACAGTGCACGTTGTTGTTTGCATGTGGTACAACGTTTCCAAACATCCTGCTAAAATATGTATTTTTTTTTCTCTACTGTTCTAAAATTCGATCATGGGGACAAGAGGTCATGCTGTGGATAGGTCTGCGTTTTGTCCGTGAAGTGATCCTTATTTCTGTTGCCATCCAAGTTAACTTGTCCTTTTACTCGTCACCCATGTCCTATACTGCTCAACATTGCCCCCGCAGGTCATCAGTGGTCATCAATTCCCTGAAAACATACCAAAACACACACGTAATGTGTGTTGGTATCCGTCTGTGTATTTAGCTTCAAGCATATTTGAACATTAAGTGTATTTGTTCAGAATTTTGTCCATACAAGTCTCTGATTGGAAAGAAAAAGAACTCGATGGAGACTTTGGTGGCTCAAGTCAACCTAGATTTACTTAAGGGCCTCAAACTGTGTTACCCCAGTTACTTCACGGCGCTAGTTCACTATTCTCTGCTGTCTGTTTGTAACAGATAATCAACCAAACCAACGCATGAAAGAAACAGTAAAAACTGGTTCAATAAAATAGATTGACATTAAAACTACAGTCTCCAATAAAATTGACATACTTCTTGACTTTCTGACACACTGCATCGATACAATCAAAAGTCAGTTTCTGGTCTAAAATAGATATTTGTATTTGTCGGGTGCCCTGAGAGCTGGGCTATGTATGATTACTACAGAACATCCATCCATCCATCCATTTTCTTCCGCTTATCCGTTTCCGGGTCGCAGGGGTGACAGTCTGAGCACCGTCACCCAGATCACATTGCACCTGATTAAGAACCTTCCTGCAGGTGGTGAGCCCACGGGAAGGTGGCGCCCGGCGTGGGACATGAACCCACTACCCTGAGATTGTGAGTCTCATGCTCTACCAACTGAGCTAGCCGGGGTCACACTACAGAACAGTGAAAAGAAAAAAATCTAAATATTTTTCAACTTTATTGCCGTCCACATGTGGGACCAAAGAAGACATTGTTAGACCAGACCATAGCCAGCCAGTCATCCTTCTATTCATCAGACAAAAGGAGACTTTAGCACAAGCCCTTTACTGTCTCTCAGCTTCTGGCTGGATTTTAATACTAGTTTGTGGTGGGAGCTTTGTGGACGTGGTCACTTCGCGATACTCTGTACACTTTGCTCTCATATCGGTTATTTGTCTGGTTGAACCACTAGATTTATTGGGTGTTGCACGTTTTCATTTTGTGCTTTTTTTTTTGCAGGTAAGTTAGAGCGTGTTGCTTTGTATTGCTTTCAGCTCCGTCACTTCCTCTCCCATATTTGAGAAAACCACATTTTCATACTTTTGTTTTGGTTTGTATTGTGTACATCTGTGCATTGCAGTCAGATAAGACAAAATGTTGAAATGATTTCCTGCTACCACTTTGTATTCTCTTCAGTCACTGGTGAGTTTAGTCCGTTATTATTTCTAGAAAATGGAACATCAAAAGGACTTTGAATCACTTTCATGGTGAAGATTTTAATTCTTACAATAGAGAACAGACCTGAGAAACCTTTTTTAATTCTAAGATTGCTGGTATTATGTTTCTGTTTACTCTATTTTACGGTCTATTTTATTAAGGTTTCTCATGGGCTTGATTAGTTACTTTGTCTAAGCAAAGCCTTAATCCTGCTGTGACTGAAGGAGCTTTTAAATAGTTTCTTTAAGCTCCTTGTAACTATGTATATAACTTAGTGTCATATTTTTTTGTGCGAGTGTTCAGTAGCTTGCACAGCTCCGGTCATATCTTGTCTGTAACGTTATAACTCCTGCAGGACGTTGTTGTGCGCCTGCTGAGCCTGTCACTGAGATTACTGCTGGTGATGATGGCTTAAATCATAAGATCCCTGCAGAAAACAGCTAATTGTTCTGCGCAGAACACATTTCTCCATTTGTTTCAAATCCTGCCGGCTTACCGCGCGACTTAGGCAATGACACCTCGTGCATCAAGCGAGCTTTGATTTTCTTTTTTTTCTTTTTTTTCCCCTCCGTACCTGTGTAGTCATTGTGACTCAGAGCAAATTCAATCAATTCTCCCTGGTTTGCTGTGTGAATTGATGGCTCTTTAATAACTGCATTTCCCATTTACCTCACAGCTTCAAACACGCGGCGCGACAAGGAAACAGATACACAACGAGGACGACAGGCCACACAGACTCCGCCGGTATTCCATTTAATTCTCTTGATTGTACGTCTGGATCTTAAAGTGGCCTCGCCTAAATAGTACATTTAACATCGCAGGGAAAGAAAGATGGAACGAGGCAGCTAGGGTATGTGTGCGTGATTACCTGTTTGTGTGCATGCATGCTTCCATAATGGTATTTCTGGATATATCCCAAGTTATTACTGTAAATCAAGCGGGCTTTCAAGACCTTTAACACAAAGTAACAGTCCCTAACAGCAGCCCCTTGGCTGCCATCTAGAAATTACATGAATATGGATTAGGAGTAAAAAAAAATGGGACGAAGCAGAATGAGAGATAGACGGGAAGATTGAGTATTAGCAAGGAGGAAAATTATGAAGGCAGAGAGGGAGACTGTAAGGAGAAAATGCAAAGGGTAGAAAGTGTGAAGGGTCCGGAGAGGTTAAATAGGAGAGTGGTGTTTGATAGAAGTGAAACAGGGGCGGGTGCAGAATGTGCAGGTGGGAGGGCAAAATGGGGCCAAGGTCTGCAGTAGAAGGAATGAATGTGTCGGAGAAATGGGAAGAAGCAAAAAAAGGAAAAGAGGAGCCATTTCGAATCAAGACTCTTTCACCACAAGTGGACCACTTCCACCCCTGGCCCTTTGGCTGAGGCACACAACAGTCCGCAGTCATATGCAAACCGGGCAAATTTATGGAAATGACTGGTCCAGTGTGGACTTAAAAATAGAATCGACTCTCCAGCGCGCTCATGAATCATGCATCCCCTTTTCAAGGGATGGACTTTTACTAATGGGTCATTGTGAGGAATGGACCTTCATTTGGCAGCGTGCTGTAGTATATGATTATTTCACAGGCATATGGTGGTCTTAACACACTGGAAAAAAATCTAAATCAAGGCCAAACATTAAAAGGATGCATTTCTACAGAATAAAAAAAGTCACAGGGTCTATTTCAATTGCTACGGCCTCTCCTGAATGTATTGTTCAAGCTGCATTTTGAAGGTCGCTCAATACGTGAGCGCCTGTCTGCTCGTCGGCCACTTTGGTCCAAACGACCATCTGTAGGAGCCATTCATCTCCTATTGTTCAAAGCATTAATGCGTATTAGTTTTACTGAGCACACAACACAATAAAAATGGAATCTGTTCACTCTCATGCTTTAATACTGGCTAAACTACTGATAAACTATTCTGTGAATTGGCACTCCTTCCTCACAACAACAAATCTTTGGTTTGACTCTTATTCGTCTTAAAGCATTTTCAACACCGACAGTTAAGACGTCGGAATTTTTTCACTTGAAACGTTGTTGTGTAAACGGGGCCCCACTAGAAAAGGGCTGGAGACTCCGCAGTTCAGAATCACTGGTTAATCGAGAACCCAACCTTGATTTAGGGTATGTTTGGTGGGGATTTGTTTGTGACTCTGGGTTTGATGATAGAAGTTGTACTGTATGTCTCGTGGTATTTTCCCATTGGTACCAAAAGACACAATGAAATGTCAGTCCGTGGTATTTAAAAGACTCCCTGGCATTATATTTAGTGCTGTACACCAGCAAACGGTCTGCTTGGTAGTTGAGTGGTCAGAAGATGAAGCGGTTTCGTTTCTGTCCTTTATCTGTTGGACATTATACAACACTTGCTCAGTGTTTGAATGTTAAAGTGGTGCATTCATCAGAAGTGCTGTAGATTTTGATTGCGAGGAAACCTTCATTGAGATTCTCTCATCACTTCACTCATCACTAACACGCGTCTCTCTCCTGTAGCCTATTGAAGTGAATACTATAGAACATGCTCAAGGGCTCTCTATACTTTCATCTCCATCAATTCCAGAGAAGGTTAACAAGTACAGGTGCCTTTGAACTACATTGTCTTACTTTTTCTTCCTCTGGTGACGAGCTTGAACACTAAAGGTAGATTTAGCCAAAAGCTTCATTCAGGACTTTCTCTGTTTGTTGGATAGGTGACCTGTCTAGATTGTAACCTGACTTACTTCACCCATGGTCAGATGGTGATTGAGGATAGAGGGATATACTCTGGAGGAATGAATGGAAGAATGTTCTCCAGTTTAGTTCCCACATGTATAAAGCACTCATTATCAGGCTGGCACACCGAACCGCAACCAAGAACACTATGATCCAGAGCTGGAAGCATTTCCACAATTACTCAAATATTCTTTGGCTCTTGAGCCTGTTGGACTTTTCATATCACACAATTTAATGTGCACAAATATTATGTTTGAGTTGAAAGACATTCAGTTAAAAATGCCTGATCATTCATACTGTGAGGACCCGTTTACACGTTTCAAGTGAAAACGCATAGTGCTTGTGTTTTTGTTTGATAATAGTTTCACATTTACAGGGCAACGGCAGAACCACTAAAAATTATGTTTTTATTTTGGGGCACTAGTTACGCAGTGACCAATACGCTATAAACATTAACAGTAGTAGTATGTGGACATTCGGATGGACAAGACAATCAAGTTGGATTATTATTAACTATAAAACTACAAAGACCCAGATTTCTTTCTTTCTTTCTTTCTTTCTTTCTTTCTTTCTTTCTTTCTTTCTGCTGTGGGAATGGTATGGACTTGCTGGAACCAGCAGATGGCGGTAGTGCAATTTCACAGATATTAAGTGAAGAAGAAGAAGAAGAAGAAGAAGAAGAAGAAGAAGAAGAAGAAGAAGAAGAAGAAGAAGAAGAAGAAGAAGAAGAAGAAGAAGAAGAAGAAGAAGAAGAAGAAGAAGAAGAAGAAGAAGAAGAAGAAGAAGAAGAAGAAGAAGAAGAAGAAGAAGAAGAAGAAGAAGAAGAAGAAGAAGAAGAAGAAGAAGAAGAAGAAGAAGAAGAAGAAGAAGAAGAAGAAGAAGAAGAAGAAGAAGAAGAAGAAGAAGAAGAAGAAGAAGAAGAAGAAGAAGAAGAAGAAGAAGAAGAAGAAGAAGAAGAAGAAGAAGAAGAAGAAGAAGAAGAAGAAGAAGAAGAGTCATCAGGGACAACAAAGCTGCTAAGAGAGAGAGGGAAACAGTCATCAGGGATGACGAGAGCGGTGGGAAACAATGTAGATAGATAGAACCAGCAGATGGCGGTAATGCAACTTTATGGATGCAAACTGAAATTAAAGTCAGAAGAAGAAGAAGAGCCCCAAGCATTTCCACAAAGTGTTGTTTTCCCCTGTCTACATGGTGACGGCGTCTAAGCGTTTTCAAAAAGTTGCATTTTCAGTGGCTCTGAGTGGTGTTGTCGTGTAAACTGACACGGAAGAGGCAAATTTTTTTTTGCATTTTTACTTGAAATCGTTGCCATGGAAACGGGCCCTGAGTGACGATGAAATGTTAAGATTGCCAAATTTGCTATATTGGCTGTTGGCTTCGAAATGCCTTTCCCCCTTTTGACCTCCCGTACTCCCAAGCAGTGCTTCAAAGTTCATGCATTTAGCCTGAAAATATGAAGAATTACACCATAATTGTTCATCTGTGCATATGAAAGTGCTTGTAATGAGTCTTTTATGTATTTTTTTTTTTTTTTTTCACAGGTAACATTTTATTGTAGCATAGCAGGACTTTCATCTGTGTGGGACGTGGCAGGAAGATTTAAAACCATCAGAATAGAGAACGAAAACATAATATTTTCTTTAAATAAAAGTAGGATGAAGAAATAAATTAGAATTCCTCTAATTTCACAAAAAATGTTTCCTGAAAGACAGACATTCAAATAAATGTGGAATATGTCTGTCCTCCTTTCTATATGTGCATAAATACTCCATACTCAATCAGTTATGAAAGTACCAGCAGTAGAGAGGGACTACCCAACAGGCTTTGCGGCACTCCGTTATCACATGGAAAAGGGATTTTCAATTATCTCTCTTCAATACCAAATTGTAATATGAATGTGCACATATTCTCCAACACACAGTGATGGACACAGAGCGAGCATCTTTCACCAAATTCCCCCTCACTTCTTTAACCTGCACATCAGAAAAACTCAAAAGTTCATTTCGAGCCACAGAAGTTCAAAGAGATTGAAATCCACACATGCAGTCACACGCACCCAAAAACACACAGGCTCACCCCGCAGATGTATTCCCACTATTACGGTGTGAGGAACACTATTAAGGAAGTGCTGTGGTTGCATCTGTTCTGAGTGTGTGTACAGCCCTGAGCGAGTCATCTATTTCACCAACCTTCCCCTCTCCTCCAGTCAACGCAGCCGAACAACTCAGCGCCTCTGAACGCAACTCCAGGGGGGGACACACTCTGCACTTCATGCCTGCGTGTCTCTTTCTCATTATCTGCA
This sequence comes from Lipophrys pholis, assembly GCF_963383615.2. Classification (NCBI taxonomy): domain Eukaryota; kingdom Metazoa; phylum Chordata; class Actinopteri; order Blenniiformes; family Blenniidae; genus Lipophrys; species Lipophrys pholis. The sequence continues at coordinate 8,087,923 of NC_137628.1, forward strand.
TTTCACACTTTCTTACACTCATTCTCAAAATCTGTCTGCTCTCCCTTCCGGGCTTTTTGTTGTTGTTGTTAATCTCAATATTGTATCAATAGGGGTGGATGAGAGTGCTCGATCACAAGACAGAAGGCGAAAGGAGAAAGAGCGAGACACTGAGTGTGTGTCTGCGTCCACCAGCATTACTGACATTTCACAGATGGAGACACTGGAGACAGATAAGGTGTCATTTTACACCCGAGTCGTGATAACGATCAGAAGCTGCATGTTGTCATGCTCGCATGTCCCGTGTGTGTGTGTGTGTGTGTGTGTGTGTGTGTGTGTGTGTGTGTGTGTGTGTGTGTGTGTGTGTGTGTGTGTGTGTGTGTGTGTGTGTGTGTGTGTGTGTGTGTGTGTGTGTGTGTGTGTGTGTGTGTGTGTGTGTGTCAGGACAAAGAAAACCATCCACACTTTCACCTTCTGTCAGGTAACATGGAAGATTTGCATTTCTGATTTGAAGAGTTTCTTGGACACACACACACACACACACACACACACACACACACACACACACACACACACACACACACACGAACTGGATTATCATCCGTCTGCATCGAGGACCAGCAATCCCACATGCATGCATGATCATGTGTGCATTGTGTGTGTATGAGGTTGATTTTTTTATTTATTTTTTTTGCATGGCGTGTGAGAGCAGGCTGTTTCTTTCTGCAGTGCTATAGTGCCATCTACAGCCCGCGCTCACTGGAAAGCGGATCAGCTCGGAGCCGGTGGCCATATGCGAGCGGTGGCCTTCCGTTCATTCTCACCATGGGATCAGAAAGTGTTTCCTCTGAGCAAGGGTGTGTGTGCGTGCATGCGTGTGTGTGTGTGTGCGTGCATGTGAGTGCTGCAGGGAGCACAACGGACACACCATAAAGGTGAGAGGATGCAGGGGGAGAAAATAGCTTAGTGTGTGTGTGTGTGTGTGTGTGTGTGTGTGTGTGTGTGTGTGTGTGTGTGTGTGTGTGTGTGTGTGTGTGTGTGTGTGTGTGTGTGTGTGTGTGTGTGTGTGTGTGTGTGTGTGTGTGTGTGTGTGTGTGTGTGTGTGTGTGTGTGTGTTGGTGTGGCTTTTCACTTCTCTGGCTGACAACTAAAATACCATACTGCTCCAGTCTCACAGACATGGCCTTTTCTTTTTCCTTCAAGCCTTTCCCCCTCCTCCCCCTCCTCCTCCTCACCACTCCCCCACTCCTCCTCTTGTATTTCCACTTACAAACTCACTGGCAGTCCAGAAGTTTTGCTCACCTTTTATACTTTAACATCATTCTCGGCTCCTCTACTTAAGAATGACAAACCCTTCTCTCTCTCTCTCTCTCTCTCTCTCTCTCTCTCTCTCTCTCTCTCTCTCTCTCTCTGTCTGTCTGTCTGTCGCTCTCTCTATCTCTCTCTTCTCCAGCTCTTATCTTATCTATACAGTGTGCTTGAATTATAAGATGGAGTTCCCTCTGACTCACCAACAGAAACACTATGCTACCATGGAGAAACTTTAAATACTTTTCGACCAAACATTGGAACTGCTGTCAGTTATTTCATACGAAATGATTGAAACTTCATTCAACTTGAGGCAGGGTTGTGGCTTATGGCCCAAAATGAGCCCGCAAGAGGCTCCAATCCGGCCAAACCGCCAAGTAAATAGATAACAATAGATGTTCCTTTTTGGACATGTGTCTGTATTTTGCACCAGAAAGTCTCTTTTAAATTGTCTTCATGTTGCGATTGTAGTAACTTACAGTAGTAATTTTGACATTTTGGAGCGGCTGTGGCTCAGTTGGTTGAGTCGTTGTCTGTCCTTCACAAGGCTGCAGGTTCAATTCCTCATCTGAGGTGTCCTTGTGCAAGACACTGAATCCCAAACTGCTCCTAATGGACGGATTGAGCGTCTTGCATGGCAGCCGCCTCCATTGGTGCGATCAATGTGTGAATGTGATCAACACTGTTATCACATACACTCTGCCGCAACAAAGGAAAAACTATAAAATTGAAAGGTTATTATGGAACTGTTTTACCAGTCCATCCCACTCACAATAAAATTGGGTTGAATGTGGCCCCTGATCTAAAATGTGTTTGACACCTCTGCTCAAAGGTATAGCAATGAAAAACAATAAGAAAACTATTTGTATTATATGACGGAACAATAATGGCTCTTCATAAAGCACCCCAGTCTTCTTTGTCTTTCCCTCCTTCCCTGCTCCTCCTGTTTATTCCCTCGATCTGACAGAGACTCGGCTCCCTGGCTCCCTCTCTCCTCCCGCAGTCCCTCCGTCGGGGTTAATGAATGACTTGGCAGGAGGCGGTAGCAGTGGCTGTCGGGGAGCCGGTGGGGCTCAGAGAGGTGAGGAGACACTCTTCCTGTCACCTCCCAGCTACTATTCTCACTCACCAGGCTGCACTGCCAGGAACAGGATGGCACCGGCTTATTGGATTATCTGTTAGAACGACTTCCTGGTCCCGGGTTGGCTTTTCGTGCTCGGCTGTAAAGCAAACCTGGATCTTCAACCACATTTGTTTATCTCTGCGTCAGCACATGGGAAGCGGGACCATAAGGACGAGGGAAGCTGTAATGGCACTTTCCTGATGGGGAAATCGCACAAGCACGGTTACCGTGGTTGCTTGTATTAGTCATCCAGACAAACATTTTTATACATGTCAGCTGAGATTTGTGATAAAGCACCAAACACAGAGCAGAGTTTTCCTGCTGGGTCTGTCCGCGTGGGCTTCCACCCACAATTCAAAGACATGCCAGGGGTAATGAGGGACTCTAAAGTACATGCCTGTGTGTTAGCCATGTGTCCAGAAAATACCAAACCATTAACCTGGAAATCAGCTTCCTGCAGTCCCAACCCGGATACAGCAGGACCACAAACAGATGAACGATAGGCGGATGATTGAGTTTTCAATTATGTTTTATGCATTCATGATCCCCACAGAAGTCCTGACAACTCCATAAGCCATTCCCTGCAATTCCATTTGATCACCGTTTTTATATTCTTGCTTCTTGATAGAAATATGTCACCAAGTACTGATAAAACTAACAGCACCCATTAGAGGCCCAATACGAAACTACATAGTTTCCAATGTTTCTGCCATTTCCAAGTAAACGGCCATCATTTTCAAAATGCTGTCACGTAAATGGGAAACCTTTCTGAAACGAAAATGGAAAAACGATGCGTTTCCATTTGAAACATTGCATTAACAACGACTTAGTTTAAGCTTTTTTCTTTGAAGAGAAACACTATAGTGACTCATTTAGAAAACTATATATATATTTTATGTATGCCGTTGTAATAACATTTTTCAAAACTTATTTAAATTCCTTTCACTTTAATCACCCGTCAAAAACATCCCTCCTTCATCGCTCAGTGTAATTTTTCTGATTAAAGATAAACTGTACAAATACTGAGGCAAGATTAAACATGTGAACCCTTTGAAGTTTCCACTTTTAATGCCCAAATTGGATGTGAAAATCACCTCTGATCTGTATTTGGGTCACTTAACTTGACTTCTCATCATCGTGGATCAACAATTATCATAATTCAGGTCTTTACTGAGCACAGTCATTAAATGGGCACTTGCATAAGAAATGAGAAGCAAGTCCAGAGTTAATTAGAGTCAGGAATTAGCCATCATGTGATCGACTCAATGGATTGAGACTTGAGCCAGGTGTAGAGCTACTTTGATTAATATATAACTCTCATATTTGGGGTATTTGCATTTCAAAAGAAGCATCTGCTGATGTGCGCCGTGCTGAGATCTCCTCAGACCTTTGATCAGAGGTAGCAAATAACAACGTAATGACCGTTCTCTTATTTGATATTTTTCAGGTATTTTTAATTTGAGTATTTACCTTTCTGAGGACTTTTTACTTCTACTCCTTGAACACAAATATCTGTACTTTTTCCATTCCACAAACGGGTTGGATCTGTGTTTGAACGTCGATGAGGACGATTACAGGATCCAAGCAGTTGATGTTAACAATTATCCCTGATCATGACCTTTGACCCCAGGTAGCCTCCCGGGTGCTGCAAAACAGCAGCACACGCCTGCGTTAAACAGGTTAAGTGCTTGCAAGATATCTATCTTCCCCAAAGGGATCAATAAAGTATCTCTAATCCATACTGTTTCACATAAAGTCCAGCCAGGCTATTATCAGTTTTATGCATGGAGAAAATATTTCACTTTTGGTTTACAGACACGCACAGTATTACCGGGAGTAAAACATAAGGCTCGTGGGCCAAAATCGATCTGCAAGAGATTCCAATCTGGCCCATCAAACCACCAAGCAAATTGTAAAAATGTATTATTTTAATAAAATTCTTAAGAGTAGTGGACACAATGAGACACACGAGCTGAGATATCAGTGATGCTGACATGAAAGCCAGCTACCTTGTTGCAAACAAACTAGCCTGAAAGCCATGCTGTCAGGGTGAGTTTGTAAAAATACCCATAATGCAACAGCTTTAAGAGACATTTTTTGGTCATTTCACTGTATTTTGCACCAGAAGGTGTCATTTAAAAAAATGGCTTTATTGAGATTGTAGTCATTTCTGGTAGTACTTCTTTAGATTTTGTAAATATATAGACATAACGAAACTATTTTAAAGCTTTAAATTGAAAGGATATAATGGTGCTATTTTACTGAACAGGCCCACTCAAGATGCAATTGGACAGAATGTTTCCCCTGAATATAAATGTGTTTGACACCCTTGCTGCATGAGGCTCAAGAAACCTTATTAAAGATATTGCATATCAATAAAGGGAAAAATTTATACTTTTCAGATTCTGTATTTTCAGGAAAAAAGTTAACTTGGTGGATTCACTTTGCCAAAGCCTTTTTTTTTAATGCATGTAGCCGTACCACTAGTTCAGTAAAAATTCTAAAACACCGGCTCGGCTGTGAGGTGTTGATGGAAAGGAAGGTCATCTGTGGAAAAATTATGATGTCATCATCCCCCACCGCAGTCCGCGATGTCACCTAATAACCACAACAATCGCAGACTAGTTGCTCCAATCGAGCTGCAGAAGCTACTGACGCTAGCCGGAAGAGCAGCAGGGCCATAGACCTATATAACTCAGAGTTATATAGAATGCTACGAGCAGGAGTCTACTTCTAAATTTCTATATGCTCTGTCTTCTTCAGCGCTTTTGGTGTATTTTGTGAGTCACAGCGCCCCTAAAGGCCTGGCATATGCACGGCATGCCCTTAAGCCTCGTGTTAAGCCGTGTTCATAGTGACGTGTGGACTGAATTTTTTTTGAGAACCCCGGGGAGAAAAAATATCGTTTTGGCTTGTGTGGATGTCGCCTCAGATTTCTGCTCGGCTACTGTATGTGTCCTCCCATTGTGCTTTTGCAGCACGCTCTGCAGCTGCTTCCCTCTCTGCCTGTCCCAGTGTGTCTCTGCCTCCTCCCTTTAATCTCCCACTACCATGGGAGAGGGGATGGAGGCAATCAGTCCCTTGATGAGGCACAGGTGTGTGCCTCATCAACTTTTACCACTGTTAAGAAAGACAAAGCAGTTATGCAGGATTCCTGTTTTCTCCCATCATTCAATTACACTCACACAACGAGTCAGTATGAGACTTCTGCTCATGAAATCTCGGGAGACGAGAGTCTTCTCCAGTCTTTTGTGAATCCCCTGATGGTGACTCATGTGTTTGCAGTGCTAATGGGTTCATTTACACATTTGAAAAGCTATCATAAGCCTGTAGAAAGAAAGTGGCAGATCACCGACTTCATAAACGGTCTCACTTATCTGCCTGCAAGGTGTGTGTGTTTGGGTGGATGGGGGGGATCGCAGACCATGTGGAGTTTCGATCAGTGAAGCAGCAGTTGGAAGGAAGAAGAAGACAAAATAAAAGACTCGGGGCAAAGACACAAACAGACAAATGAGCTGATTTGTTGGTTGATTGAGCACCGAGTGTCGATGACAACCCCTTGAGTGTTTTCTGTGCCGTGAAACAGGATGGAGGGGGAAAAAAAGAAAGAAAAAGAAAGAATCATTGAAAAATTATAGAAATATCTGAGTGTACGATGCAAGAAAGAAGAAAACATTGGAAAATAAAGAACAGAAAACAAATGAAGGAAGTAAGATGGAAAGAAACAAGATATCAAAAGAAAAGATGAATAGCAAGAAAGAAAGAAGAGATGAAGTCATAGAAGCCGCCTGACAGAGGGAAGTGGAGACAGAAGGAGGCCGCCTGGGAGACAAAAGCTTTTTTAACTTCACAAAGGCCTCGACGTTCGTTGTCATTTGACTTGCGTGACTTTTGGAAATGATAACCCGCTCAGTTGAAAGAGAAGGAACGAACGAACGGCCGGGCGGGGGGGGGGGGGGTCAACGTGGAGAGTCAAGCAGGGGAGGACAGCTCGTACATGCATGCGTGTTGTATTCTACGCATCGTTATACCTCCCGTGCGACTTGTGCCGGCGCGTCTCCTCCTGTGTCACCCGATACGAAGGTTGTCATGGGAACGCACTTCCATCAGGCCGTCTTTGTTCTTTTTGATAATGTAATACAATACCGCCTTCCAACCACACGCACGCACACATGTTTACTTTACTTTTATTTTCTATTTTATTTTGTCTGTGTCGCCCTTGCTCGTCTTTGTGTCTTTACTTATATTTTACTTGTCATTTTGAGGCGCTCCCTCTTTGAGAAGCCAATAACGCATTTCTTTATGAAGCCACTTTCTGGTGCATTCGTGAGCACTGAATGGCATCTCAGGACACACATTTACTGTCGGCGCAAAACAATTCATTAAATTTTCCACCCAATCAAGAAAATGCTAAACCATGTGGATGGCGTTCAGTGTGTGTGTGTGTGTGTGTGTGTGTGTGTGTGTGTGTGTGTGTGTGTGATATCCTTACAGTCCTTAAATATCCTTAAAATTGGAACAATGTGTTCCAATTTTAATCGCAGGTAATTGTAACCAAATCAGTGTTGCAATTCCACATTGACCACCAGATGGTGTGGTGAGTTACTTTATCACTTTTCCTGTCTTCAGTACACAAAATAAGACCCAGAAAACTGACAGGATGCACCTTCCCCTTCAGTCCCCAGCAACCCTAACTTAGATAAAGTTTGTCTAGAAGATGGATGGAGAAATAGTGCAATTCTTGATTTGCACGAAAATTGTCTGCAATTTATGTGGGATTGTTTTAATGTCCCATTAATAATGTTTATTCAAACTGAAAAATCACCTCAAATAACTGACAGCAACAGAACGCAGTGTTGTCTTGTTTGTGTGCTGAGAGATTGACATTATACATCATTTTATTCAGAAAGTATTCAATTATACATACAATTTACATTTAATTTGAAGCTGGGGATTGAGAGCCATCGGTCGTGACAAATGAGAATCTGATGTGTGAGGTTATTTGCGTTCCAGTCCTCTGCTCTCACTGTTTCTCTCTGTCAACAAAGTTTAATAGCTTTGTTGGTATGCTATGAGTCAACAATTTCACAATCTAATAATCTACAATGAATGGCGTGTTTGGAAAACAGCTGTAAAATGGTATACATGTTATCTGACGGTGTTGTAATTCCGAGAGCGTCTCCTCCATTATAGCAGGGCACATTCCTCCTGATTTGATTTATATTTTTGTCGCCTACCACTGTGATCAAGGCCATGCAAATGAATCGGAGGATTTTGTGGAGCTTGGTTTTGTTTGGGCTTTCATCAAATTTCCACCTGCAGCCCTCACAGGATACAAACCCTGGATAATTTTCTCAGCGGGCTCAGAATGGCCATTAGTGACATGTATGAAGATCAGAGTGTCTGTGTGAACACTAATAAGCTCTTATTGCCCCCGCTGAGCAGGGTCCACCATTAATTGTCTTGCTCAGATGTGGGCCCACCACCGCGGCTTGTTTTTTTTATTCTGCACATAAAGCCACACATCGCTGACGCGGATGATAACAACAACAACAAAATATATAACAAAGATTGTTATTTCGATTGGTTTGCCAGTTTAAAAGTTACACCTGCTGCAGCCAATCAGCTTGAACATTTAGTTACTTCAGCACAGAAAGCCCGACTCTTGATATCACCATTGTTATTTGTGCATTGTTGAGCTTCGAGGGGTTTTGTTATCGCTACCACACACTGGAGAAAAGCTCTTTCACCATTATCTTACGTGGCTAACAGGTAGATAGATTAGAACAAGTAGCGTGGGATTTGTTTGTCTTGGGGTCTGTTAGTACGATATTTTTTGTTTGTATTTGTTTTCTTTATATTGTGAAGGGTCTCTCACCACGTGGAAGCTGCTTAGAATATCAATAGCAGGGCAGACGAGTCTGGTACATTGGATATTCTTCTCGGGTGCTGGCGAAGCAGCCGCAGCGTTTCTTTCTCTTTTTAGCCTTTTCATTCGTCTCTCCTCAGCTTCCAATATGGTGATTTTTAATCACCTAATATCATGGCACAATGAGCAGATTGCCACGAGTCGCAAGTGGAGGCCACGTGAGACTAAACAAAGAGAGGGAGTGGGAGAGAAGCGGCTCTGCCTCTAATTAAAAAAAAGTGAATTTGATCAATGTGTGTGGGTGTGTGTTTTGGTATGTCCATTCTTCAGTGTTTGTGAATTTGCAAAGTATGAATGCACACTTGCGTACATGAACCAGCATCAGTCTGCCTCCATAAAGGACAGAAAGCAAAACCATGAATATGAGTTCAAAAGAAAATAAACACTATGAAAAGCCTCCATCTTTGTCCGTCAGACGGGATTGAATCCTATTTTACAAAGAATGTGATCGTAGTTCTGACACACATAAAACATAGCATGTGAAATTAAGAAGTTATAGTTACTAGACAGGATTGCATGTTGTTGTGGTACACATTTTGTTTCTTGTGTTATTTCTGAGATTCTTTCTCTGGTTTCAGGCTCCTTGACTTCCCTTCCTGTGTCTGATTGCTGTTCCCTGCCCTGATGTGTTTCACCTGTGCCTGAGTGTGTGATTGTCTTCACCTGGTGGCTTTGGTTTATATTGGGTGTCTACTGTGTGCTCTGGTTGCTGGTTCATCCGTTGTTCTGCATGGGTTGCTTTTCACTGTCTCTGTGTTAGTTTCCGGTAATCTCATTTGATGTTTTTGGAATATTGGTCGTTTGGTTTTTCATGCTCCAATAAAATGAGCTCCTGTTCCACCAACAGCAATGTCTTGAGTCCAACTTCAAGCAAACCATAACACATACAATATTTTGACTTTACATTAACACTGTTACCTTCAAAAACAAAAGATTTTGCTTTGTCATCTTTCAGGTTTTGGACAATTCAGAAGAATTTATGTATATAAATCCAAACCCAAGCAGAGACGTGTCTACTAATCCAGTAAAACAACCATACAAGGCACCAGCAACAAGCATCATTAATATTATCAGATCCCTCCAACAGGAGCGCCATAGTGCTCAGAACGTTCCCACCAGTAATCGACATGTGCAGATCATGACAGAGACATGGCTACACATTCTGATACTAGCAGTTTGCTAATCCACCATGAAGACCGGAGGGGCCACTCTAGTACGGCAGAGAGGCCCTCCACCATCAAGTTACTCAGGACCACCATCTGTCAGGACAGTAAACACAACAGCAGTAGTTGGAAAAGTTCACTTTATAAGGTTTCTCCACCAAAACAATAGGGATATAATCTGCTGATAACTTTGTGTAGAGCCACCCTGGTGAGCGTGCTGGCTCACTCCATCAGACTGTGGTCTGCTGGCTGCTCAGATGCAGACTGGAGGGTCCCCCAGAGGGTCTGAAGGGTCCTCCCATCTGCATCTGTGCAGACCATAGGGCCCTCCAAAGGGCCATCAAGACAGCAGAGAAAATCGTTGGCTGCTTTTACTGGAGGATATCGCTTGATCGCAGGATTTGACCAATGCCAAAAACAGAACCAAGGACAGTCTACGCCAAGAGCACGGACTGTTTGCTCTCCGAACCCCTGGGGAGGTGTTACAGAAGCAAAAAAGTGAAACAAACAGTCTCAAAAATAGTTTTTTTTCCTCTGAGTCATCACAACTTCAAATGCAAATACATACTGTAGTGTGCTACACAGTTATTTATTGATGTTACTATCATTTTGTTTAATCTTACCAGGAAGCCCAATGAAGACAGTGTCTTTTTTTCGAGGGAAACGTTTTCAACAGGCACACCAGTACAAGATGTATATTATTATAGCTTCATACTGTTTGTGCACATCTTTCTTTATAAATATTTGCTCCTGCTCATTACGAATGTAAAGAATCAGTTTGAAATGTGATTAAACTAGTGAAGTCCATTCAATTGATGCTGATTTATTTCAGATATACTCTATTTGAATAAAAGACACAACTGTCCACTGTGAATCCAAAGCCGGTTCAACATATTGTGACAAATCTGCTGGTTTATCCATCAAAATTGTCATTCTTTTCATCCTGCACGAGCCACACCACATATATTTCCTTGTGAATAATCAAAAGGTTGTTGAGATATTTCTTAAAAAGAAGTGTTGTCAAAATAGTTTACCAGAAGACGAAAAATACCCACTGGAAAGTGACAGGAAAAGTCAGTTGGAATCATCCTCAGGGAAACATGTCAGTTACATGTCCATCCACCCGTAGTGAAATATTTGTCACTTACAAACATACACAGCTCGAAACATGTCATTAGCAATGATTCACCTTGTACGAACTTGGAAGTTATCAGTGAAAAAGGAAGCAGCTCCAGGTGCAGGGACTTGCTGAAGCAGATCAGAAACTTTCCAGTGATTTATTGTTATCATAAAAGCAGATATGGCCGACAACAAAACAAGTGTCCTGCCAAGCAAGGTAGGCTGAGTAATACACACAATAGACTATACAACACAGCAGAAATAAGCTCTGCTAAAAGAAGGTAAATACAGCCCCAGCAGCTGTGCAGCACGCAGATAGGAAAACACCTAGAGAAATGGGATTGGAAAGTTATCAGGTCATTTTTGCATGTGGACCACACTGTAGAGCCCAGCAATGTGTCACAGAGTTTATCCTTTCATCCATCTTCTATACCTGCTTCATCCAACTTAGGGTCAAAGGATTTTGGAGCAGATCTCAGCTGACTTTGGGCAAAAAGGCAGATGCCAAGGTGCAAAATGGAGAGGTCACAGAACTATGGAAGACACATTTTTACTAACACCTTAGACTGAAACCATTCCCAAAGATGATTCAACTGAGCTGAGCAGACCGTCGAATTTTGTTTATGGCGGAGGTCTGACCGATTCAGTTTGGAGGCACAAGCAACATTGTGATTGACTTTTAATATTCAGAGAAGAAGTTTGAAGTCAATATAGTTACTGTATTGATGGGAAATTGATTAAACTGCGAGAGGACAGATGTGATGGACGATGTCCTGAGGATGAAACGGAATGCAGAGATCTGGACCATAATGAACTCATTGGGGGGGAGTTGCAATGATCTAGGCACAATGTGACAATCAGGGCTGCTCTGACTGAGACAAAGCCAAAAGCGACGAACAAGGCAAGGAAAATTGGATAAAATTGAAATGGTTGGTGAGGATGTCACCAGTTATCTTAAAGGGGACATATCATGCTAAATCCACTTTTTTAGCCCTTAAATGCATTTTGTTGTATATTTAGAGTGTTTAGAAGTACAGAAAAGTTCAAAGTAGTCTCTTCAGGTGCTCCGTTGATATCTTTATATTCTGTTTTGGTCATATTTTGCGATCGGTTTCGATTTTTCTATTCTCTATTACGTTTTTTGAACAATGACGTCACAGTATTCTCAGCGGAACTGCCAAATTAGGGCATTGACATTTCGAGCAATCCGCCATTTTTGTTTCTCGCTGCGATTTTGTAGTCCAACCGAAGTTACGAGAGGATAAGTCGAAATGTTCGGTTGTTGGATGTAGTAACCCACAAGCTTCGTTACACCGTCTCCCAGCATCAGAACCTTTTCGAAGTGCCTGGTTGAGTTTTATTTTTCACAGAAATGTACCCACATCTGTGGGTAAGGTAATTTTTGTGTGCGCGAATCACTTTAAGGACGACTGCTTCAGCAACCTCCGCCAGTATAAAGAAGGATTTGCCGAAAGACTTGGTCTGATTGAGCGGTCAGTTCCTTCTATCTATGGAGACAACGAACAGAGCACTTCGGTAAGCTGTATATAACGCTAAAAAGTGTGATGATAAGACGTCCCTGTCATTGTTTTGTTAGCATTAGCAGTTGCACCGTCTTCATATGTTAGCGCTGTGTGCTCGTTTTAGATTATAATGTAACTTCTGTGTTAAATAGTCGTTGTAATACAGGCAGTATTGTAGTAGTGGGCATGGATGGAGAAGTTAGTGTAAATATAGTAACACACCATTGCGTTACATCCATATGAAGACGTTGTTCTGTAGGTGCATCATCGTCATTTTCATCTCGCTCCGCCGGGCCCGACTCTGGCTCCAACATGTATGGCTGGATGGACAAATCTTCCGTTGTTGACATTTTGTAAATAATGTGTGAATATAAAGTTTCTGCGCCGCTAGATAATTGTATCTGTTCTATCAAACTACAAAGATGGCCGAACAGGGTGACGTTGAACCGAGTGTCACCTCTGTAACCTGGAGAGGAGGCGGGGTATGAAGTGTCTCATTTGCATTTGAAGAGACCGCCCCAAAACGAGTTGCTCTCAGAAGCACATTAGAAAAGGGGTTGAAAAGGGGCCTGTGGAGCTATAATAATGAGGAATTCAGACCCAAGCATTGCAGTTTCGCGTTGTATAGACCACAACTGTATGATTTATATGTAAAAAGGAAGGATTTAAAAGCATGATATGTCTCCTTTAAATATGCTCCCTTCAAATCAGTACATCTATTTCAAACATTGGAACGCATCACTTGCTTTAGAGGCGAGACTCATCATGACTCTCTGGAAGCAGCCGTTATTGCTTTTGTGCATCTCATCGTGCATGTGCAGAAGAGCTATTTACTATAGCAGCATTTGAAATAAGTTCTCCCACATTTCCGTGGCAACGGATTCAAAACATTTTTGAAATCTTCCTCCTTCGGCGCAGTTTTCAAAAAGGTGCATTTGTAGTGGGTCCGGGCACCACTGCCATGTAAGCGGACACCTAAAATGCAACGAACGTTGGGCGTTTTCACTTGAAGATATAGTCGTGTAAATGTTCCCTCGTCATTGGTACACCGTTTGATATCCATAAGACATATCAAGTTACACATGTGGTGAACACAGAAGACAGACAGAAGTCTGTATACATTTGTATTTTTAGAGTCAAACATTTGGGCCTTAACCATCATGTTTTTGAATCGTCAGAGGAAGCCACTATACCAAGAAAAAGTCCACATATGAACAGGGGGGAACATGCAAACTGCACACAGAAAGGCCCTGAGCCGTGCTAACCACTACTCCACTGTCTGACCACAAGATTAGGATAAAATATAGTCACATTATATATTATTTTCTCAAGTTTGCAGTCAATTAGTTTACCCATACTCGTTCTGATCAGCACTGTTACACCTCGGGTTCTTCCTTTTATTCGATGTACCTCATTTTGTCTGACAACTACCAGGAGTAGAAAACGCAGGCTGCTCCTTTGACAAGTCGTACCTCCTCCCTCTCTGTGATGCTCCGAAAATAGAAGTTACCAGACATTGTCATGCCTTGCCAACCAACGGTTCACCATCTTTGACTTTCCCCACATGATTATCTAACCTCCCCAGTAGCCTGTCTTGACTTCTTATGTCTTAATCAGCGCCTAGTAGAAAGTCCATTAATAAGAGGGTGTGCAAGGCTGGAACTTTTCTTTCTCTTTTTCGACGAAACTTTGAAGACATCCTCAGCTAATTTATTTTTTGGTGCAAAAAACCACGGAGTTGTCAGAGAAAGGTTGTTTTTTCTTTTGTTTTTTTCTTCTACTACTTGTAGCTTCATCAGCCAGCTTTTACCAAACAATGGCTGTGGCAGCGAGATCCTCGGTTGACTGTGCACCTCCTTTGTGCAGCCATTACCAAGAGAAAGGATACAGAGAGCTAATTTAAAAATGTTCAAATCATGCTCAAAAGTTCTTATTAACCAGAGACTCTAATTGGAGAAAGGGTTACTTGTCTGTTTAATGTGTTCCCTCTTAAAGTAATGTTTTGTGGATTGGGAAATTATCATTACAGAAAAACAGTGGCCTTACATACAATAATCAAAGTAAAAAAAGAAAATGTTCTTTTTATGAGTGAAATTCAATTATTTCTTTGAATGTTCAACACTCTTCATTTTTGATAAATTCACCAAAAACTTTAGAATGGAGGCAATAAGAGTAGGAAACCTATTTCAACATATTGAAAAAAGCTGCACATGGCTCAATTTGGCCTGTCAATCAAACCAATGAAGAGTTGTAATGGTATTCTTCAGTGTTGGTAACTCCCCCATTTTTTTACCCTTAACAGTAGAATAATATACATCTTGTTAAATTAGGTAGCTGTTAAAGCTGTTTGAAGTATGAAACACTGAGAGATCTTATCAATGTACTTGCGGGGTATAGGAGACATAATCCAAATGATTACATGCTTGACAGCAAGTAAAATGAACTAAACTGCAATGTTATACAGTCAAACATATAAAACTACAAGAAGTATAAATGTATGGACTCCAGTAGCTGAGTTAAAGTGTCCTTCTTCATCCCTGCCATGGAGGAGAAAAAGCCCTTATTTATCTCTGGGGAGTCTGAGAAACTTTTAGAACTCTGAGTTACATGTCTATGTCTTTTTGATATCATGTAACAAATCAAAATGAACTGTGTGTGTGTGTGTGTGTGAGAGAGAGAGAGAGAGAGAGAGAGAGAGAGAGAGAGAGAGAGAGAGAGAGAGAGAGAGAGAGAGAGAGAGAGAGAGAGAGAGAGAGCACGCGCGCGTGTGCTCGGGGAGGTTAAGGTCATGTAAAAGCTAAATTGCAAAGAAAGAAATACCTCATTATCATGATTTTCATTCCTCCATGTACTTGAAAACATCAAAAAAAGATTCAGCTGCTATGCTGGATATATTCTATTTCAGTGAGATGACAATCACTTTCCAGATAAGGAACTTAACTCAAAATAGTCTATTATAAAAGCAATATGTACCAGAGCAAGTTCTTTTGTCCGCATAGTGAGTTGATCTCACAGATATAGTTTCAATCTGCACGTAACATAAACAGCAGTGGAGGATCAAGATAGTCGATCCTGCAAATATGAACCAACACCAAACAGATATATATTTCTTTATAAATTACAATAATATATAACACATTTGAGTTAATGCATTAAATCAAAAGAAACACTACCATTTCTAGACCGGCTTCAGGTTAGAAAGCCCTGGAGTTTGCAGCGTTTACAAACGTGCGCTCAGACACATCCAGCTGTATTACCTCCAAACAGCGGGATTACCCAGAGGTCTTGACTGGAACTATGCAAAAGTGGAAAACTCGTGTGAGATCACTTCATCCTGGTGTTACGGACATCCTAACAATTCACAGCCTGCTGCTTCGGCGATGAGTGACGCTGGACCCTTCTACCTGTGTCCAACAGCAGCGGAAACGCAGTCAGCAGTTTGAAATTCATTTATAACACCAGTTAGAGGGAGAAATTGACCACTGTTGCCTATCTGTGTGAGCTCTATCCAACCTGCTTCATCCAAAAGCACCACTTTGAAGGATTTGACCCCGATGGAGTGAGTTCATCACAGAAAAGACAGATTGCTCAACTGAGACATTGACAGAAGATGTTCAGTCTGATGGGCACGTTGGGGCCGGCATAGTGGTAAATCTTTCCCTGAAGCACCAGCTCCCTCCAAGTATGTTGAACCCTTAGAAAGAAATGTGCCTCAACATTGAATATTTTGTTCTGATTTGTTTAAATTAACTAAACTAATGGTATTTAGTTTCTTGGCGATTGAGTTGTGCATTGATGATTGAAGTAAAAATACTTCAATGAAGAGTGTTGGGACAATTTCTTTCAAATGTTTTACCTGTCCTTTATGCTTTGAACAAGTGGGAATCAGGAGGCGAAGCCAAGAGTCTACACTGTGGACGCTACAGGGAGAAACAGGAAGTGATGTGGAGGGAGTAAATGGCTTGAGGTGAAGGCCACAACGCTGAGCACAGTTCATAAGCACAGAGAATCCTCTTTTCCCTTGTCATGTGGTTTCCTTTATCGAAGAAAATTGTCCTCATTAGGTTGTTGTTTTTTTCCCCAATGAAACACCTCCAATAAATATGGACTTTACCCTGGCTGCTCCCTTCTGCCGGTGTGTTTTGAGCTCCTGCAGCCTCTTCAGTGATGCTTCATCTCACAATAAATGGTGGCAGTTTGTGGGTTTAATACACCTGTGAAGTGTTGCTGGTAGAGTATTATCGGAGGTCGAGGACGTCTACAAGGTCGTCTGACAAGGAAAGACACGAAGGACAGCCATGCTTAACGAACAATGGAGTCTGAGCCATCACTGAAGAAGCTGTGGCTGCAGAAAGATTGCGGCCTAAAGTGAGTACTGTGGGTCACGATCTTCCTGAATGAAACACCTTTGAAGAGATGAGAGACTTCATGAGATGTATTAAAATGATACATGAAATAGGGTCTGAACAGATTAAACAACTGAAAAGCGACGTGAATCCAAATAGTCGGCCTGACTGGTTATCTGATGAACTTGATGGAAAACCTTTACATCACAATTATTTTCCTAAATCTGCTGGACTTCCAAAGCCTGAAACTGAGCAGCTCAGCTCCTGATCGGTTTAGTGACTGTGGCTCCATTGGGAGAGAGTTAGTTGAAAATTTGATCATGTTGTATGAGCTATCCTGGCAATGAAGTCGATGTTCCCAGTACAAATCGAACACCTTGGATGCTGTTCATGCGTCTGTGGTTTTGAGTCCGGTTCTGTTGTTTTGGTTCGGGCTGTCGGCAGCCAGTCATCCTGTTGGTTCGGTTTCTGAATTTTGTCTCTTGGTGTGTAGTTTATTGTACAGTCGAGGATTTCTACAACCTGTTGCTGGGTTGGCTCAGTCTCCAGCTTCCTGTTATTCTGTTTGGTTTGTAACTTCAGATATTTTTTTTCAGGTTTTTGAGTTTATGAGGATTGTTTTACTTTAAATGCCTAATAGCCTGGGTCCTCGGATGAGCTTTAATGTACAGTGGTGTGAAAAAGTGTTGCTCCCTTCCTGATTTCTTACTTTTTTGCTTATTTTCCACACTTAAACGTTTCAGATCATCAAACAAATTCATATATTAGTTTAAGGATAACACACGTAAACACCAAAATGAAAAAAATCCAAAGCTTCATGGCCCTGTGTGAAAAAATGTTTGCCCCCTAAACCTAATAACTGGTTGGATCACCCTGAGCAGCAACTACTGCTATCAAGCGTTTGCGATAGCTTGAGTCTTTTACGACGCTGTGGAGGAAGTTTGGCCCACACATCTTTGCAGAATTGTTGTAATTGAGCCACATTGGAGGGCTTTCCAGCATGAACCACCTTTTTAAGGTCATGCCACAGCATCTCAATAGGATTGAGGTCAGGACTTTCACCAGGCCACTCCAAAGTCTTCATTTAGTTTTTCTTCAGCCATTCTGAGGTGGACTTGCTGGTGTGTTTTGGATCAGTGTCCTGCTGTAGAACCCAAGTTGGCTTCTTCTTGAGGTCACGAACAGATGGCCGGACATTCTGCTTCAGGATATTTTGGTAGACAGCAGAATTCATGCTTCCATTTATCACAGCAAGTCTTCCAGATCCTGAAGCAGCTAAACAGCCCCAGACCATCACACTGCCCCCACCAGATTTCACTGTTGTTTGTACTGATGTTCTTTTTTTGACATGCGGTGTTACCTTTACGCCAGATGCATTGGGACACAGACCTTCCAAAAAGTTCAACTTCTGTCTCGTCAGTCCACAGAATATTTTCCCCAAAGTCTTGGGGATCATCAAGATATTTTTTTGCAAAAATGAGACGAGCCTTTATGTTCTTTTTGCTTAGCAGTGGTCTTCGTCTTGGAACTGCCATGCAGGCCATGTTTGCCCCGTCTCTTTCTTATGGTGGAGTCACGAACACTGACCTTAACTGAGGCAAGTGATGCCTGCAGTTCTTCACATGTTGTTGTGGGGTCTTTTGTCGCCTCTTGGATGAGCCGTCGCTGCACTCTTGGGGTAATTTTGGTCGGCCGACCACTCCTGGGAAAGTTCACAACTGTTCCGTGTTTTCGCCATTTGTGGATAATGTGGTTCGCTGGAGTCCCAAAGCTTTAGAAATGGCTTCATGACCTTTTCCAGACTGATAGATTTCATTTACTTTTTTTCCTCACTTGATCCTGAAATTCTTTGGATCTCGGCATGATGTCTAGAGCTTTTGAGGATCTTTTGGTCAACTTCACTTTGTCAGGAAGGTCCTATTTAAGGGATTTCTAGGTTGAGAACAGTTGCGCAGTAATCAGGCCTGGGTGTGGCTACAGAAATAGAACTCAGGTGTGATCAACCACAGTTAGGTTTTAACAGAAGCTGGGGGGCAAACCCTTTTTCACATAGGGCCATGTAGCTTTGAATTTTTTGCTTTCCTTTATAATTTCAGTCCATATGGAAAGAACATATACTAGATTAAAGTTAATATTTGACTGCATTATACAATAAAATGTTGGGACAAAGTCACACTATGACAGACTTGTTTCCTTCAGTGTCTGACTGAAATGCTTCAGCAGTAGATTGAGATTTTCAGCGCGGATCAAAATGATGGACTGCCCTAGATTGTCGCCCCCGGAGCGAAGCTGCAAGCGAGGCTAAAAAAAAAAGTCTAAATCTCTGCCTTCTCCTGAGGGCAAACACTTTCATTCTAACCCTTCATGCCCTTCCACAGAGATGAACATTTTATGTTTCTGAGCTAAACAGACGCGGTCTGATGTTAAAATTCACCCTGAGCTACCGTCCGGAAATAATAGCTAAAACTTGCCACGACTGTTTCGTTGAGTTGTGATGGTGCTTATGATCAAACTTTCCATGCAACTATTAAAAAAAAAAGGTCATGATAATTTGAAGAACCTTTTCAACATTAGATATAACTGATAGTATTTTACTTTTGAGTATTTATCTTTATTTCAGTCTCCTCACATCAGCATGAAGTCAACCAAGTTGGATTGCTATTATGGGTGGGTCTAAAATATAAATCTACCAAATCTCAGGAGACTCTGGACTTGGAGTCATGACACCCTGCAGGCGGCCATTGTTGTTATTGTCCATCTAATGTGCAGAACTATTTACCACAGTCGTGGTGTGCATGCACTGCAGCAGCGTTTCAAAAAATTTGCGTTTTCCCCCGTTCCCATGGAGTGGGAGCGAAGTTCAACCTTGGGAGCCGTTTTAAAAAAGTTGTGTTTTCAGTGACCATCGTCATGTGAACAGGGCGCCAACACCAGCCAAAAGTGTTCTGGTTTCACTTGAAAACCGGCCTAAATGTACTTAATCTGACAGTTTGGCAGAGATGTTGATGTTGAGGTATTTTGTATTCCCTGGTTGTCAATCAGTTTTCTTCCGTTGTCAGATTTTTCTTTTCTTACAAGAAAATGTATCAGCGTTAGAAGGGAAATGGCAACTTTTTACAAAGTTAAGTTGGAAGCACACGTCTCAGCTTTCTTTGACACAAGTTAAAAAAATGTAATCAGTTTCTACCTTTTACATCACTGTCTGTGTCGACTTACCTTAGGTACACTGACAAGAAAGAGAGGTTCTTTCAAAGAACAAACACATATCCTTCATTAAGAAATCTATCTATTCACACATTTTGTATTTTTTAATCGGCTACATTTGCATCTGAAATAACACATCATTTCATTTCCCCAGCGCCTTTCAAAATGAAGAATTGCCATTAAATATAATGTAATTCAGAGGATAAATGCTGCAATAATGTAGTAAATTAATGAAGCAAACAATGTTAATAATTTAATCACATGCATGCATTAATGTGGAGTCACACTGCGAAGTGTTTGCTTTTAGAGGAGAGATCCTCCATTCCTACAAAGAGCCTTTTGATTCTCGTGCAGAAATAACATTTCAGTTCCAACCACAAGTTTTATTTTGTTCATTAACACAATGAAGGCAGTAATGAAGACAGCCTCTTGCTCCCTCCGTCATTGAGAATGTTTAAGTTAGAAAGAAAAGCTAATGAAATGGCATGAACTTAAAAAGGTGTATTTACAGAGAGAAACTAAACATTGATACACAGATAAGATAAAAGCCAAATCACTACCAAAGTAAATACAATAACAAGAAAGACATGATGTAAACATCAACACAGCATAGATATATTGCAAATACTTACAAATAACTCACACTAAGCGTATAAATGCTACTGTCTGAGCCGGGCTCTTCTCGTGTTCATTTTATTCTCAACACCGTCTTTCAAGACTGCCACAGAAAATCTGGATATGCGCAAGTGCGCATGCACGGTTTGCAGAACTCGCGTCCATGCCAACAAAGGCTCGTGTGATTACCATATTTTAAGGAAAGTTTAAACCTGCACTCACATGTTCCTAATAGATGCGCACCCCAATGCTTGCACTCGCACAGTGCGACTCTATTGAGAACTTAACGGTTGTTGACTGTCACCGGAATAACAATCCAACTTCATCGTCTGTCCGTACGAATGTCCGTGTACTCCCATTGTTAATGTTTGTAGCGTATTGTTCTTTGCACACATCAGCGTTTCAGTAAGAGAAGAGATCCAGAACCAAACAGCCGATTGGAACAATGGCAGGAACGGATTAGTAACAGCTAACTGACCTCAACTTCTTACTTGTGAAATAGTGTTAAAATCCCAGCCTTAACGAGATGACATATTGCACTTTTGGCCTTCCGAGGTTGAAAAGTTCACCAAATGTACTTGTATTTCCTTCTTGGGTTAGTGTAATCCATAGGTCCTTATGCTTATTGTTTTACCCAACCGAGCTCCAATCAGGTTGTATGTGACCCTCAACTAAAATGAATTTGACACCTTCCTGTGCTGATTGAAGGAGTTGCTGATGGTTTCCTCCAATTCTGGACTGTCGTGATTGTCTTTGGTAACTGCAGTTTTTGGAATCACTTGATTGAATCCAAAGGCACGTGTTATTTTTTTTAGAGAAACTATTTCAAATTGGCCAGTACCTGAAATTTTCCTTCATGTACAACTATTTTTTACCTGTGACTTTACTTGAACCAATTTCTGTTCCAGTAGCTTCCTCCCTTGGTTTGCCTTTTCATTTCCTGAACTAATAAATAACGTTTGGCCTTCACCAATTATATGCAGTTCTCTTTCATGTTCTTCTCTCTACTCAAATATGTTTTCAGTTGGAACAAAGGGGAAGGGATTTGTTTCAGGTGTGAAGTATCTCAGCTATTTAGGACTGTAATTCTTCAGTAATCCAGGAGGGTCGTGGGAAGTTAATGTGCAGCTAAATCCTACAGAGCACGTTACACATGACTAATACTCAACCCCCAAACGCTGTAGTGATTCTTCGCTGTCTGTTCCTCTCTCTTTCTCTCTGTGTCTTCTGTTCTGTCTTGTAGCCACTTAGCTTTCTTTTTTCCACCATGTGCTGTAAGTGCAAACCCACAAGATTTCCCCATTGGTTGCTAAAACAGAAATACGATGATTGCAGGTCATACAGCAAAAAAAAGAACAAGAAAAAAGGACTGCACTGTTCACTGAAACACCGAGGCAGTGTATTTAAATTCACAGACATTTATCAGCCCACATTGTACATGTTAGAAAATGATTGGTGATATTATGTAAAAATGTGATATATGAAGTGTTGAATGCCGGAGTCAGACCATTTAAAATGAAGACAGACTATATAGATTAGTTGGCCTTACTGTAATATATTCTGCACTCTCTTGCTGTAATACTGTGTTATAAACAAATTGAGTAAAAGTATTTTCCATGCCACATTTCTCAACTGCATGTTGCAACGTTACAGCAGCTTCTACACAGATGACTTGAGACTGCAACGCTCCAGTATAATGCCTGATTAAATAGTGAAGAAGAATGTGTTTGGGGGGGGGGGGGGGGGGTCTTGTAAGTCTTGTGAAGAAAAGCAGGTTCTAAACTTGCAGCAAGAAAATTGAAGTTAATGCAAGTTACAGGTGGATTTCCCTTTTCGGCAAATCAAAAAAAGACATCTGACAGATGAAAACAATCCCCCCATCTGTTTTTGGCACAAGGCAAATCACCACACATTTCTTAAGCATGATTTAATTTAAAAAAAAAATAGAGAGAGCTTTACTACAGAGGCATTCAGCCATATTTCAGCATGGGTGGAGGCAGGAGTGGACACTAATGTATAGAGAGTAGTGGGAGTTAGAGATAGTGGGTGTGGCCAATTATGGTCAAAAATCAATAGGAGTGGGTGTGATCAGGATGGAAAGAAAAACAGCTTTGAGCGAGAGGCTCTAGTTATTTGTTTGTGTGGTGGCATGATTAAGTAAATAATTCAAATCACATTCTCTTGTTCAGCTAAAACAGTTATTGTCCTTAAATATATGTCTTGTATAATTGTTCTGGTTTTTGTTATTACATTGGTTTAAAAAAAAAAAAAAGCTTGAGTTCCTTGCACGCATAAATCAGTGTGAGAAAAACTTCTTGCATTTACCTCTAAAGAAATGGACGCTGTCTCTTTGAAAGAGAGAGATAAGAAAAGGCACTGTTGCAGGCCGAAGAACCAATTAAGGCGCCATTTACACAAGTAAAAAAGTCATAGTTTTTTCCGTGTTTGTTTCAGAAACGTTTTGCATTTACACGGCAACATTTTGAAAACGATGTAGTTTCCATGTTGGGGCCACCTATATGTGTTTCTTTTTTAATGAAACCACTACTCGCCATTATTCATGTTTATAGCATAATATTCCCTGTGTATATGTGTGTGTGGTTTCATTACACGCACAACCAACAGCACCCACTAGTGGCTGGAAATGAAAACAAAATTCTTTTCAGTGTTTCCGCCATTTTCATGTCAGTGGACATTGTTTTCAAAAGGTTGCTCCGTCAATGCAAAACCCCAAAACCTTTGTGTTGTCCCAACCATCCATCTGTCGATCTGTACTCATCTATATCTCAGTCCGTTCTTCTTCTCTCCTCCCTCTATCCATCACTTCTATGTACATATCTTGAAACAGAACAAAAAACGCATTTTCTCTGTTATCAAAGAGATAAAGAAAGCCAAAGTAAAAGTTACTGAGAAGGCAGCAAATTGATAGACGGACTTTCATTGGAGTTTTTGTGCAGTGGCCATTTCTGAGTCCATTGTTTCAGCATGTTAAAAAAAAAGAAAAAAGGCCACCATGGATACACCAAACTGCTATTAAGTATTACCCAGCAGTAGAGCACTTGACTGAATGCATCCCTTTGGATTTGGACCCTATATTTAAGTTTAATAACAAGCTGTGATCAGGAGCAGTTCGAAGCCAAGTGGGTGGCCTCAAATGTCTTTTTTTCCCCAGAATAAATCACAGGTATTACAATGGATCTAGGCAATCCACAACTACCGACAAAGGTCTATTTAAATATCATTCTTGCATTAGAAAGTCCATCATTGGTGTTACATTAATGATGGAGTGGACTGTGACTGCCCTAAGCGCGGCTACACGTGCCCATTATTCGAGTCTGGCTGCTGTGAAATCGGGTAAAAAAATGGATTTATGGTGCACAGTTTGCACCATTTTCATGCTTTTCAGATCAGCCAATCAGACACAGTGGGCAACGGCACTCATGTAAATCCATCAGGGGAGTGTTACATGTAGCTATTTATCTATGTTTTCACATTTACCTTATTCACGTTTCTTCACTTGGTGGTAATATCAGCCTGTTGGGTCCACTAAATATTTAAATGTCATCTCAATGATTGGATGAATAACCACAAACTGTCATTTCTGTTCAGCGATGAGGTTGATTCAGACGTTAATCCCTCTCCTGAGATGAACTGTAGGAACTCTGATGAACTTTAATAACACTCATTATCTAAATGTGTGTCCCCCTGGCACCATCATCAGGTCAACATAATAACAACTCAAACCGAGACTATTTATATACCCGAGATTTTGGCTCTGAAATATCAACACATCAGCATTGTCGTTGTGAATATATTAGCATGCTGTCATTACCATTTCGGAGTACCATCGAGGCTCACGGATATAATTTAGGAATTGCACAGTGGATTTGAGAGTGGCGCTCATTAATTCAATGTAGAATGCTTCCCAAGTGCATGAGCCAAAACAAGTTTTTGCAGTTCACAGGAGGATCACTACAAGACGCAGGAACTGATCTCTCTTATAATGGATGTCAAAGGCAGAAACTATTGTTTTTGATTTTTGCTTGAGTGAACCCACCAAGTGTCACCACCATGCTCAGCTCTTTGATAGTGTCACCAGGATAGTTTTAACATTTACAAACTGTACTTGCAGTCCTGAGATGCCCCACAGTTTATGCTGGTTCCTCATGGATTGGCTTCTTTTATAACGAAAGCAACAATATTATCCACACAGCATCTAGGTTCATGAGTTAATCAACTGCAATAGGCAGGTTGTGTTTCATCCGATTTTTCTTGTGTTGAATGTGGTCTGTGGTTGTATACGATTTGAAGTGTAGATTCCAGTAGGACTAGGGCGTCATTCACGGGATCCATTTTCAAAATTTCAAAATGAAATGCTTCTTTTTGGCATTTTCTTTTCGGAGCATCTTCAAAAATCCGTTGTCCAAAAGTTGCGTTTTCATTGGCTCCTCGCACTGTTTTCATGTGACCTCCAAAACACAACAAAAGTTTTCTGTTTTCACAACAAACAAACAAAAATGTGTAAACGGGTGCGTAGAGAGAGAGACAGCAGCTCTGCAGCTCTACTACACATGTATCTTCTAAAAAGTAAGATGTGTTGTTGTGTGAACAAGGCCTAATGATGGTGAACTTCACAGTGTGTTACATCCTTCCACTCACACACCAGTGGGTGACTGGCGAGTTAACCTGTCCGAGATGCATCCTGAACAATATCCATTGTTAGTCTGACCAGGCCCCCGGCCTCCCACCATCCGTGTGAGAAGGGGTTAGAAGACTGATGGATGGACGAGAAGATCAATGACAATTCCAGCAAAGAATCCCATTTCGAGCTACGTGGGGATGCTGTGTGCTGAAAATTGGACCCCATGTGGGTTGTTACATGAGCCTTGTGTGTCATAAAATGATGGCCCAAATGGTCCCCAAGTATAGGACGCAAGTAACTTCCCTCATCAAGTCCAGAAAGGTGGCCAGTAGCCCATTTCCTGAACAATGTGGGATGATTTTGGCTGCACAGCGTATTCTGTTGGCATGTAGTTACCGCATATGGAGCTAAAGGCTCAAATTGGCCAAGGCCAAAACCTCAAAGATAAGGATAAAGGTTTGTGTTTGAACTGACAGAATCCACTGCGTATCATTGAATTAAATGAGATTCAATTAATCTTGAACTTGCTCGTTCATTCTTTGGGATTTGACTCAGTCCTGAGAGCTATTAAAAAATGAATATATATATATATATATATATATATACTCGGAAACGAATCAGCGTCTTCTTCCAGTGAGGTGTGAGTTTTAACCACTCAATCTCCATCCATGCATCCCGGAGGAGGGGAAAATAAACCTGGCCACACTAAACCCAACACTGTCTCTGCGGGGGTTCATATTCTGGGATTATCCTCATTGTTTACTATCATATTGAGCCTGCAATCCTGAATGTGTTGCAATGCTTCAATCCTCTATAGATTATATTCATTATTATCGTTGCCCCACAACATGTTGCGAATTCTAACATGTGGTGTGATGGATGTTGGAAGTGGATTACCAGGATGACTCAATCAGGCAAGACAAACACTCGTGTCACTCACCAGTTCTCTCACTTTCCCCTTCACTATTCACCTTTTTTACTCCCAAGCAAATCTCTTCCTGGCACCCAGTCCATCCTTCACTCCACTGGATTACCTGCCAGCAACAGCTGCCAAATGTGTACAAGCTTTTAACACTGTGACTCAATTGGCTGATTTCCATGCCTTTTAAACACACACACACACACACACACACACACACACACACACACACACACACACACACACACACACACACACACACACACACACACACACACACACACACACGCCGCAGACATCCACGGGTACCGAACAAACCCACACTCATGGAAATGCACGCAATCCTCAGCAGCTGCGTTGAGATTTGCGTAAAATCAACACCGGAGCCGTTCACCACACATTATCCACCGGCTGAAGTTTCCTTACCTTTGAAACAGAACAAGAGGCAACGAGAGAATAAGAAGACACAACGTGATTTCTGCATAAATATGCAATGAAAATGATAAAAGACATGATTCACTGTGAAGTGGGGAGATCTCTCGCCTCGAAGCTTCCCAGTTGAAGTGTGAGTTGAGCTTCAGGGCCTTTCTGTGTCCTCCAGGTACTCCGGTGTCCTCCCACACAGCAACAATCATACATTCGAGGCTAATTGGTGACTTCAAACTGCTTGTAGGTATGAATGTGAGTGTGTGGGACCGTTGCTCTCTGTTTGCCCTGTGATGAAGGTGAATCCTGCTTTTGCTCATAGTTAACTGGGATTTTCGACATCACTCTGCATCCCTGGGTTGGAATATATGGTATAGAATAGATGCATCAAACATAAGGCCTGTAGCCAAAACACAGGCCTGCAAGATGCTGCAATCCGGCCACCCGCCAAGAAAACAGTAAAGATTTCAAAGAAGTCATAGATTTTTTTCAAACAAATTTCTTAAGAGGAGCAGACACAAAACAACACTGAGACCTGAGCTGAGGTATTGGTGACGCTGCCCTGAAAACTCGCTACCTTGTTGCTATTAAACGAGCCTCAAAGCCATGCTGTGAGGGAGAGTTAGTAAGAATGTAATGGAGGATTTATAGGAGATATTTTGGAGCAAGAAGGTTTCATTAAAATTGTCTTAAATTTGAGATTGTAGTACACAACAAAGGAAAACTTTAAAGTTTAAATTTGACTTCAAAGTGAGATTGTCTTCCCCCCGGAATATGTTTTAGCAGCCCATCACCCCGAGACCCCGATTAAAAGACATTTCAAGTGAATACACAATGTTCGTTTCCGTGGAAACAGCTGAAGCGCTGAAAACAATGTAGATAGCATGCCAGGCTACCAGTTGATGCTGTTGTTTATTGTTGTAATGAAACCATACAAAGAAAACGCTATAAACATCAACAATGGGATTACATGGACCGACGACCAAGATGGATTGTTAACTATAAAACTATCAAGTCCCCGGAGAATATGGGCTGGGAGTCATGACACTCGAGAGGCCGCCATCTTTTTTTACTACGTTCAAAGTGAAGAGAGATTGATGGACGGATCAAAACCAGAGTATGTCGCCCGCTTTATCGTTATCGAATGCATTAGCAGTACGTGCATGCTGAGTAAAGCCCTTGGGTATAGAAATAACGTGGCTGTTTTATGTAGCAATTATTCCTATCTTTATTGCTCAATGATGTCGTAAATGTTCAAGTCCGACACATAATGTTGTTAATGAGCATCAGAATGCATCTTTAAAGTTAAATGGAACTAGTAAAAATGTAAGACCATCCAACACCAACACACTCAACGACGCAACAACCTTCTCCCATGTTCTCCTCCAGGACTCCCTTGTCCACAATGTTTTATTTGAATTTCGCTCAGTTTCTTACTCAGATTAGATTTTTCATCACTGGCAAAAAAAAGAAGAAAAAAAGCTATCATTGTACACGTAACTGAACGCAACCAAAGCTGAAACACCAGCGCTGCTGATGCAATAGTCGGGGTAGAATCAAAACAGGATGAAAGAGTTGCCCCGAGCCTGATGCTGCCTTTAGATGCTCCACACTCAGACCAGACTAACAAAGCTATTTATGATTCTGAAATCTTGAAATGTATACAATTTCATAGAAAAATATATCTATCAAATGTATTATACTTTATTCTTGTGATTTTGCCATAGTACATGAAAAGTAAACCAATTATTGTTATCCAACTATTACAGTTGTTGTTTTTCCATTTGGATTAGGTTAAGGTGGATTAGTAGGTTATAGTTCATTTATGTCTTATGTAGGCAGGTATGTGTGATTCAAACGGTGTAAATGTCACTGCCTGGTCCTCAATCCACCAGGGGCCTCTGTTCTGAATCACCACATTGATCAAATGCCAAGAAGAAGAGTGGAGTCAAAAGTGACAGTTCGGTCACTCCTTCATAACACAAGCTGATGAGACAGGTCGTCCACCCCAACCAGATGACACTTCTGACGAAGACGGGAGAATCCAGTCAAACTGTGTTAAAAGCTTCCTTGCCTGAAGAGAAGAAAAAGCAAAATACTTAGAAGAAAGTGAGCTTTGGAGCTTCTTGTGTGCCCCCTACTCTAAACTCACAATTCAAAGTTATTTGTAGTTTGACGGGTTCTTGTGAACAAGGAACACAACTATTTTACTAAAGTCTCACCAGAACACTGCAGCCTAGACAAGGCTATCGGAGTCAATATCATCATTGCAACTGAAAGTGGCAAAGGAATTTCTTAGACTTTGTGCTGGAAAAAAGCTACAAATTTGCAAACACTTTTTTTGATTGCTTACCTCCCTACCCAAACCAGCGTTTGAATCCCCCCCACAATCTGTCTGTCTGTCCTTTTCTCTGTTTCTATTCCCTAGCCCCAACCAGAACAGCAGAAAGCCTCCCCTTTATGCCTGGTTCTGCAGGGTTCTTTCTGTTTAAAGGTAGTTTTTCCTTTCTATCGTCTCTTCTATTTATGCATGTGGAATTGTTGGTTTTTCAGCATGAAAGTTCCTTGAAATGACTGCGTTGTATTTGACTCGGTAGAAATGAAAATGAAATTTAATTGATTGTGCAGTTGCAGGTCTTCTTCCTTACTTGAAACCGATACCACAAGTTGTTTCTGTGTGCCCAATTGACTGTTAAAGAACAATATTTGCCACCACTATCTCAGATACAGTTTAATTTCAGCCTTTGTTCATAAAAATATCAAGCACTCTTTTCTTATTTGCTTACGTTTTCTTCCACTTCTCGTCTGTCTCTTCTATTAATATTTTTCAGGATGAGTCTGGAAAGCACAAATGTGTAACCTTTCAGAGAAATTGTCGGTAAATGCAAACTGTCACAGACCTCACTATATTCGTACATGTAGTTTTCACTGCGCTTGCTCTTTTGCAATGCGTTGCTTTTATTTAAACTTTTTTTTTTTTTATTAAAAAGTTTCCATACTTTCTGGTCTGTCAGCATGTTTTGCAGGAGAACGTGGGACCAAAGAGAGAAATGTGTGAAAACACTGTGTCAGTGTGTGGCATGATCTTACTGGTTGGAGACAAAGAGCCGTAATGAGCACAGAGGTCAGCATTTTCTATTCCTATGACTGCACACACACACACACACACACGCACACACACACACACACTGAAAAGGCGGGGATACACTCACTCTCTTTAACGCAGACTAAAAGAGAGGCACATCTGTTCTCTCGATCTTCCCTCCAAACAGTTTTGTTCCACTTTACTTTCTGCCAGTTTCAATATTATGCTACTATCCGTGGCTGAAGTGGTTTTTCCATTTTTTTTTTTTTTTTGTCCACGTTCAATCTCGGATTGACAGTCGGCTGGCAGATTTGGGAAATCGGGCAGACAATGGACATCTCTCTTTCACACACAAGCAAGACTGGTTGTGCGGTTTGCCAGACAGGAGATACTAGAGGAGAAAAAGAGAGGGAGCGATACAGACATCAGTAATGTGAGAGGATGGATCACTTATCTCCTGCCTGAGTGTGCAGAAAGATGCTCCACAATCAAAATACCTCATTCATCACTGCAGCAATAAGGCATTGGACACAAACAATGTACGCCTGAATTTTAAATGGACTTGTTTCCCATGTTCAAACAGTAAACCAAAATCTCTCAGCTCAAAAACAGGTGAGTGATGCATTAATGTGCATTACTGACACTAACTAAAGTCACCAGACTTCTCTTGGATTTCAATAAAGTTCAATGTGACAGCTACTGTATGTTTGGACACGCGCTAATGTATTTCCTCTTCATTATTCTTCTTGGACGTGGATGTTTATTCGTGGTTTTGAGGGAATTAAGGATTTCCAATTTGAGGGATTTTGGAAAATAAATGTTTGTGTGTGTATGAAGAAAAAGTAAACCTCAGATAAATATACTTGCGGGCCAAACGTATGCGTAAAGCCAAACAAAGTATGTGGACAACAGATATCAAACCCATATACAGTATGATTGCTGAGAATCTTCCTCCACGGTCTTGGACACTCTTTATTTATTCAAGTTATATGAAGAACTTTATAGCACGAGTGGATGAGTCACAATCATCGAACACGTAGACGTCGTGAGAAATCAGAAAAAACACAATATTGTCAGTTTTCATGCGAAAACAATCACTCCTGAAAATTACTCCAATCTCAACATTAAGGTATTTTTAATGAAACCTTCTAGTGCAAAATACAGTGAAACATTCCAAAATACTTCTCCTATAACTGTTGCATTATGGGTGTTTTTAGAAACTCACCCTGACCGCGTGACTTTGAGGATAGCTTGTTAGCAATGAGGTGGGTCGCTGTCATGGCAGCATCAGCAAGACCTCAGCTCAGAATTCGGTCTTGTGCTGTATCAACTACTCTTAAGAGTAGATTGGAGGCTCTTGTGGACAGGTTTTGGCCCCCGGGCCTTATGTTTGACAACCGTGATTTATAGTCAATCAGCAGGAAATGTATGCAAGTCAATTCGATGTCACTGGAAGACATGGACATATTTATCCCTCTCTGTTAACCTTTAGACTGGATGGATGGATGGATGGGTAGGTGGGTGGGTGGATGGATGGATGGATGGATGGGTGGGTGGGTGGATGGATGGATGGATGGATGGATGGATGGATGGATGGATGGATGGATGGATGGACCGATGTCCAACAGAGCAGTCTGGCTTACCGACCTGCTTTATGTCAAATATGCAGGTTTTAGATGAAACCTCACTTTCCTTATGATTCATCCTGTTAAGAGACACTAAAACCTGAATAAAGACAAGGACAGAGAAGAGTACATACAGACTCATTCAACACGGATTAGAAGCGCTTGATTAAAAGCAGGAATCGCTTTCAACCCTGAATTGGATCACGACTGAGAGACACTATGATAAAAGCAATTTGAGGAAGAACAAAAAGTGAGAGCTGGGAGCACGAGAAGTTCTCGTCCGTGTGGTTTTCTATGGACTCATAACAAAGAAAAAAACCTACACCACCTTATTTCATAAATAACATCTTGTTTGCCACTGATAAAAGTAAATCATATTCTCTCTCCCAACAAATGTGGCTCCCAAATCTCATAAACCTCCTCTAACCTTTCATAAATCTGATTTCTTTTTCTTCTTCTTTTTCTTCTCTTTCTTTGCTCTTTGTCTCCGTGACCAGAACCCCCCCCCCCCCCCCCCCCCCCCCCATTGGATCCCCCATTGCTGCTTTATTGTCTAGATAAGTCGTGGCTGGCAGGATTTCTTTTTCTTTTCTTTTTTTCGCACAATGCACTTTTGTTATGAAGGTGGAGGGATTAGTGTTTGAGATTATTTGATATCATCTCCAAGTCTTAGCAGAGGGAGCATATCAGGGCTTAAATAAACACTTTAGGAGCTTTCCAATTGCTGACCTCGAGTGCTCTCTCTGCTCGTCTCTTTATTGCAGCTGACATTTGTACGTTTGCTTATGAAAGAGGAGTCAAATTGCTCTGTATCCATCTTTCAAAAGAGACACGGGTGGTTCAAACCAATCAACTGCTTGTTTGGATTCCTGTAAACAAACCTTTTTCTTCCCGTGGTGGATCTGGAGCCTCCAGAACCGCGTCACGTTGACGGGGCTGTAAAAAAAGGGGGCAGGGGCTTTTAAACGTCCACGTGCTGCAGAGTTACGATGTTTCTCACGTCGTTATCACGGCCAGTCTGGATTTGATAGACGACGGAGCGGGAGGAAGCGGACAAAGACACGACGAAAAAGAGAAAGTGAATGAGACAGTGCATGTTTGCGTAGATCTCTTCCAGCAGCCCGATTCCTCATTCCGCTCATGATCTCATTCCCGTTTCTGCCTCCTCTACGTTTTCTGAGAAAAAAAACTGTTCTGTTCCCCGAGCACATCTCTATCTCTCTGTCGATCCCCCTCGAGATGAGTCGCCAGAATAAACTCTCAAAATTAAATTCTTAGAAATTTCTATTTCTTTTTTTTTTTTTTTTTTCCCTCATGCTGCCCGAGGTTTCCGTCTTTGCCAATATCTTCTCGCAGAGTCTCAGCTCACGTAAATAATGACAAAGAGGTAATAGAGCCTTAAATTCACGGCTCGGTAATGGAAATAGAGAGAATGTCCTTGTTGGAGAAGACGAGGCGGAGATGCTTTTAAACCCAACAAGTGGTTTTCTTCCACTTCCTCTCTTCTGTTCTGACCTTGACTCAGCTGAACGAACGGAGCGGCTAAGCTTTAAAAAAAAAAATAAAATAAATGCACTGTTGGGGCAATTTCCGGGCAGCAAACACACTCCTGCACATGAGTACCAGCTGTCTCCATGTCATCGTGATGTCCCCTCCACATTTCCCCCTGAGTGAAAAGATTGTTTTCCCTTTCCTCTAACCACCCACTGCCAGTATGTCGCTTCCCTTTTTCCCCCCTCAGTCTAATTATTTAGCGAGCAAGGGAGGCAATCTGCTCTCCCTTGTTGCTGCTCAAGTGCCCATTAGAGGGAAAGCGCTTCATCTTTCTAATGAACTGATCACGTTAAATGAGTTGAAAAAACTCTGCGGCTCGGCTCACGTGTGTTCCGGAGGGCGGGGGAGACACGGGGGGAGGGGAGGGGAGGGGGGCAGGTAGGGATGAAGGGGATTCAGGGGACAAAAAGAGGAATGCAAGAGTTCAGTAGATAAAAGAGAAGCTGGGATATAAGAGCCTGTGAGAAGAATAGTAATTACTCTGATGCTTTTTTGTCCGTCCACTTCTGTTCTATGGCGCAACCCACAAACAGAAACTTACACAAGAGAAGAGTGAGCTCCATCACAGCCACACTTTTACTCTGTTTGTATTTTTTAGAGTTAAACCAGAGAAAACATGAGCGATAAGGGAGAAAATGGAGAGGATAGAGTGAAGGATGGATGGATGGATGGATGGATGGATGGATGGATAGATGGATGGATGGATTGAAATTAAATTGAGTTAAAGGAATAAATAGAGAAAGGGATATATGACGTAAAAGCCACACGTAGACAGATAGCTAGAAAAATCACGATTGAGACAAACATTTGCATAAATTAAAGTTGCTTTGACCGATTGATGAAAATGTCTTCTCAAAGTCAACATCATTTAGTGACAAGCCGCACTGTTTTAGATGGTGAACTGCTATGAACGAGCAAGTGACATGGGAACTGAGACAGTGATCTGTTGTGGAGCGTGATGTCTGCAGGCAGAAAGGCTTTTCTCTGTCTTCGAGTGGAACAACAGGCCGTGATGAGTGTTACTGCTCCTCCTCACACTGTGATGTAGTGGTTTCCGGAAAGTTCGGACAGTATCCCATGCCTCCGGGAGACCTCCCGCTGCGGGTCCAGGTTGGACCGCGGGACGTAGATTATGCCCCACCTAAGCAGCTTATCAATCCTGAGGACATCCGCAGCTTTGACCGTGTTTTCCTGCCAGATGACCGGATGAAACGGAGCATCGGCCAACTCGGACTGACCGAACGTGTCCGTCACTGTCCGGAACCTCTCCGAGACAGGCAATTTCAGGGCCTGTTTACACAACAATGTTTCACGCGAAAACACAAATCATTTTTGGTATTTAGACTGCAACGTTTTGAAAATGACGTCTGTTTATATATGGAAAAAACACTGAAAATGATGTTGTTCTTGTCACGAAACCACAAATGCATGGGAGCAGAGAACAATACGCTATAAACAAGAACAATAGGAGTACACAGACATTCATATGGACCAGGGCTCTGCAACCTTTTTGAGCAGAAGAGCCATTTTTTTGTCATTTTACACCAAATCAATATAAAATGAGGCTAACACAGCTTCTAAACTTTTAAGTATAGTGAGGATGGGAAACATTCGATTCCATTTTCAGCTTTTTTTGGACCTGATTTTAGTGGTTTCACCCTTCCTTTTTAGCTTTTTTTGGTTCGTTGTTTTTTGTTTTTTTGATAATTTTGATATTTGAGCTTTTAAACCATATTTATTAGTTCTAGGCATTTTTGCCTTCTTTTTTCTTTTAAACCTGTTTTAGCATTTATCCCCAAATATGGTGGTTTTACCTGTTTTTCCCATTTTCGTTTTTTTTTTTAAAGCCATTTTTAGCCAATAGTAGAGCTTTTTTTCAAATGACGCTGGTGTAATAAGCAAAAAGTGTTTATTTCCAGATAATTTTCTGAAAGCGTCAAGGAGCCACTAGAGAAGGGCTAAAGAGCCACATGTGGCTCCAGAGCCGAAGGTTGCAGACCCCTGTTATGGACAGACAACCAAGTTGGATTGTTATTACACTGACCGTCAACTGGACTGGGAGTCATGACACAATGGAGGCACTGCCGTGTCCATCTATTCCCTCATGCGCACGAGAACTATTTACGATAGCCATTGAGCGCATGTGCAGTTAAAGTTGCGCTTAACAAGTTTTTTGCAATTTGGAACACTTGCAAAAAGTTCCTCCTTTGGAGCCGTTTTCAAAAATTTGCTATTTGAATGGCTCCGAGCATCGTTGTCATGTAAACAGACACCCAAAATCCAACAATGGTTGTCCCTTTTCCACTTGCAGGGAGATTGAAGACGTCAATCTCCCTGCAAGATGTGTTCAACAGAGAGGAAATAAGAAACCAGTGATTCCAGGTAGAGACTTTGCAAAAAATGACATTAATGGAAGAGCAAAGCTGCGATTTAGTTTACATACCCAGTGCAAGTACTTAAACTCCAATGACAGCTTAGCAGCAAAAAATAATTAAAAACACTTAGGAAGACTAATATAGCACAACCGAATGATAGGGGAGTTCAAGTCAATCAATGTCTTAATTACTGTTTTTAATAAGATTTCACAGCTCTCATTGTGGTCCATCAAACGGTTGAGAAGCATGACAACACAGCGTGCTAACACTGATACATGACTTTTGGTAAACTTTGAACTTTGCACACAAGCGATTACACGAGTCAATGGGCTGTGATCGATAGCGGGAGTTTGAATCGCGGTCATCGTGGAAAATGGATGGCAATGCATAGTGACAGGGAACAAGGGAGACGAGTGAGATGTGATGGGAGAGTGGAGGCCGGCGGGAGGGAGGGAGAGAGAGAGAAAGGAAGAAGAAAAAAGAGAAGGAAGAGGTGGTGAAGAAAGGAAAAATGGTCCTGTCCCCTGGTTTGGGTTAGAAACACTTATAACTCAGGACCATAGATTATGACAGTCCAATCTTCTGGGCTACTGCCTGAAAAATAACCACAAGCAGCCAGCTGCCACACACACACACACACACACACACACACACACACACACACACACACACACACACACACACACACACACACACACACACACACACATGCACACGCACACACACAGTGATGGGGATAAAGTGGGGTAGAGAAATAAGGGTCCAGACAGAAAGAGAAAAAGAGGGAGGCGATGGAAATGAAAGAAGGATATGGATGCATGCAGAAAAGGTTGAGGCGAAAAGAAAGCAGAGCTGTAAGCTGGATGAATGAGACCCTGAAAGGCAGAGGAAGTCTGAGTGTGATGGCAGTGTTCGTGGAAGCAGCAGATGGAAAAATAATGGCAGGAATGAATAAAAAAGGGCAGAGTGGAGAACAAACAGAAAAGAAGGGTTACTGTGAGTTAAAGGCCCCATATTGCTGTGCCATGCACAGATTCAAAATATTGTCGGCCGCCCGCATACGATTGAAGCATTTTCATTCATTAATTTATTTGAGGTAACCCCGCACCAACCTTCTTCAGATTAAAAAATCTCTTTCGCGAGACAGAAGTGGACAGCGGGGCAGTGGAATGGCATAACAACATCAGACAAACAAACCACATCTCCACAGTCTGGTGAGAAATCAACAACCGCATTTTAGTTTTTTAATAACGTCTTGGAGTGACTTCACCAAGAAAGCTACTTTGTTCAAACCCACTGAATACTTATACGCATACGCATGCCCTGTCCAAACGTCTCTCATGTCAACTACATGAGCTCGACCATTGTTTTGCGGATCGTTCAAAAAGATTCTCATGCTGGAACAATTTTAAGCAGATTTTGTGTGGAAAGATCTTTAAATCACCCCCATCTCAGCACGAT
This sequence comes from Lipophrys pholis, assembly GCF_963383615.2. NCBI lineage: Eukaryota > Metazoa > Chordata > Actinopteri > Blenniiformes > Blenniidae > Lipophrys > Lipophrys pholis. Next base: position 8,124,319 of record NC_137628.1, read on the forward strand.
TAATGATCTAAAGCTGTGTTCTACCTAAACACGAGAGTAAATCAGCTAATTATCAAGTCTGCCTCATTTCACAACTGTTATTTTCAGTTATAATTGCAGCATTATTAGCAATGCATAGGAATACAATCTCGTCAAATGAAAGGTTTTTGATTAGCAGATGGCAATTATGAAATTTGATAAACAACCTTTTGTTTAAAGAGGCGGAAACCTCCTCCAATAAGGACCTTCAATACAGACGGATGATAATATCCCATTGTATCGTGGGACAATGCTGTTTTTCTCAAATTTGAAAAGATTTGTCTTCAGTAAAAAGTACTTCCAATGATAATGATCCATGGCAACTCCTCAAAACAACAAGAGAAAGGGGCGCATTTTATTTTTAGGAGGAAAATATGAGCTGTAAAATAAACTTTTAACAATAACTTTAAAATTAATATTTTATTCACTCATTGGGACGTACATTTTACATTTACCAGAGAAGTGGCAGAAATACTCATATCATTCACAAAATAATTTGAGATTTCTTTCCAACTGACAACAACAAAAGGAGTACACGGACATTCGTGTGGACAGACAATGAAGTTGGATTGTTATTACGGTGACTGTCAACTATAAAACTACCGAGTCCCGGGGGAATATGGACCGGGACACTCTGGAGGCAAACATTGTTGTTATTGTCCATCTACTGAGCATGTGCAGAAGAACTTTTTACTACGGCCGTGGTGTGTACGCGCAGTAACAGTGCTTCTGCCGTCTACACGGAGACAGAGCGTTTTCGAAAAGTTCCATTTTGAGTGACTCCGAGCACCGTTTTGTAAACGGATCCCCAAAATAAGTGTGTAGTCTAAGATAAGTGAAGCTTGAGAGCACTTCTCTTTTAAGATTCTCAAAATCGCTTGTTGTGTTTCGCTTGTGTTTGAGAAGTACGACTTTAAATTCTAATTAATTCTAATTAACTAAACCGTTTTCAGCTTTTCTGCCGTTTCCATGGAAACGGACATTGTTTTGCTGAACGTTGCCACGTAAATGCAAAAGTTTTCTGAAACTAAAACACAAAAACAATGCGTTTTTATTTGGAATGCCATTTAAACGGGGCCCGAATCTGATTTTTCATTACCCAAAAGTTCATTCCTCAACTTTTTCCACTTTTCTTTGGATTGGACAACACAGACCGGAGTAATGTCATCTCCAATTTGAGTTCCAAGTAATTAGAAGAATGAATATTAAAAAGGGGCAAAATTGAGGAGAATAGGGAGACTGGAATGGAGATAAAGAGCAGAGGAATGAATAGAAGGAGAGGAGAATTGGAGATGATTAGAGGAAGGAGGGAGCAGAGACGGAGGAAGGGGCGGGTCGGAAAAGATGAAGAGGGGAGGAATAGTTAAGAGTAATAGAGGTGAGAGGCCAGAAGATAGGAGAATGGACAGAATGTGGCAGTGGAGAGATATACAGCTGCAGGACGGGAAGAGGTGTGTGGAGGGAGCCGGCGGAGCTCATTATTGCTTATCTGTGTGTGTGTGTTTGTGTGCGTGTGTGCGTGTGTGTGTGCGTGTGTGTGTGTTAAACACACTCAATTTACATTTCAGCTCCCCTCACAGCCATTAATATAAGATGAATGGAGGAACTTGATGAAGTTGCTGGTGGTATCAGGGCTGCTTGGGAACTATAAAGACTAAATGCATCTCCCAGCATGCATGAAAACAGAGGGCTGGCACTGCCGTGGGAAGCCCCGGACGTTTCAATTGGAGTGGCGGTGCTCTTTCCCCGATCCCTCCATCACGCGCACGTCGTCTTCCTCTCGCGGGCCGCTCTACCTCTCTGCACTTTGCCATCAATCTCCACCCCCCCCTCATTCAGCGGCTCGCACTCCATCTTGCCGTCCCTCCACCTCAGCCTTCATCAATCTACCGGCTGGGTATGGACCACACTCGTGATGCTGAACTTCTCAACTCGTCTTCTCGCCCCTAACTACCCCTTGTCTCACCCTCCTCCGTCGTCCCTTGCCCTCAGTTGCTCCCTCCATCAATCATGGATCCAGCTCATGCACTGCCAGTGTGGGCCTCTCTCTCTCTCTCTCTCTCTCTCTCTCTCGCTCTCTCTCTCTCTCTCTCTCTCTCTCTCTCTCTCTCTCTCTCTCTCTCTCTCTCTCTCTCTCTCTCTCTCTCTCTCCGCCCACCCACTCGAGACATTAATCTCTATCAGCTGTCTCCACTCAGTAAGTTGGACAAGATGCAGGCTTCTCTTTTTGCTCTCCACCTTTGTCCTCATGTTTTCTGTCTCCCCTCTCTTTTTCTCTTTTCTCCGGTTCGGGCTGACCCCATAATCCGGTGGCTGCTCCACCTGTGTAATGGAATTCATTCGACGGAACCACCCACCCGTCCTCCCTCTAATTTCACATCCTTTTACTCCACTATTTGTAACCTTTCTCATTCTTTCTATTCCTTCTTTCGTTCCACCACTTTGCCCTTGTCGCCGCTGTTATTTTCCTCCATGTGAAACTCCATTCTGACGATTGCACTTTGGAAAGTTAAATTGGAATTGTTGCTTTACATGTCACTGAAACCTTTCGGTAAAAGCTGGATTTCATTTGGTTTCAGTACCCCATCACAGACACGTTGGCGCCATCATATCTATGTAAAATATCAGACCAGAACAGTCGGGTTTGGTTGGATTTAGGGGTGTGCGTTAAGGGCAAAAAAAAAATTTCACGATAAAAAATTTTAAATAGCCCCGATAAAGATAATCTGATGTGATCCTTCAGAATGTGATTTCTTAAAAAAACTTTTTATTTAATTCTTCTAGTTTGCCAGGACAATGGACAAAAACAAAGTTTCAGAACTGCAGCTCTTGTTGATTTTCTTTAAACTTGTGCATTCAAGAGAGTGCTTGGATTTCATTTTCTAAAACGGGGGGGAACCCACCTCATGCGCCTCACCTTTTTCCTTTTTGAGAACGTGTCAATACTCAATACTGTGAAATGACACATTGTCAATATTTACGATGATATCGTAGATGATATATTTTGCGCGCCTCTAGTTGGATTCATGTTTTTTGTTGGTTTGCATGATCTTTATGTGTCTTCTCAATGAAGTCTTTCATTGGAGACCTTAAACTGCTTGTGGGTGTAGATATGAACATTTGTCCATCTGTGTGTGCGTGTTTGCCTTCCGATGACTCGATCAGCTCTAATAGACTCCAACCACCAGATACAGAAATTGGTCCTGGAAGAAATAGGAAGTAACCTGCCTGAGACGTTGCTCAGTGGCTCCAACAAGATCCTATAAGAACCAAGTATTATAGTTTAACCCATTTAATAGGCTGACAACAGGAAAGCTTTGTTCTTAAAGATCTTTCATGTTAGTGATCACTATCAAAGTCACCCGACGCTCTGAGTGAAATTACTTTATAAGTTGCTGCAAATACATAATTGATAGTTACTTGGGAAAGTAACCGGGTAACGTTGAATTGTTTTCCCTCAGTTAGTAACGTGGGGGTGAGAAAGATGCTCTAAAATCTCAGTGTCAGCGCTTCTTCAAAGCTACTGATTCATGAACAAACTAACCAACGTCCGTTTTTGCTGGAAACAACAGGCGAAGTTCAATCGTCATTACAGTCAACCACAAAACTACCAAGTCCCAGGATAATATGGACTGGGAGGCATGACTGGAGGCAGCAGCTGCAGTGTGCAAAGCGCAGTAACAGGGATTTGTCTACACGGAGATGGAGTCAGAGCATTTTTGAAAACTTCCACCTTGGTAGATATTTTCAAAAAGTTGCCTTTTGACCGACCGTGAACATTGTGGTCGAGTCATCCAAAACATTGCGTGTCAACGGGCCTATAGAGACTACAAACCCCACAGCAGTTTAACTGTGTAACTAACCTTTGTCATCGGTTGCTAATGAATTACTGTTAAAAGTGGTGGTATTGCAGTGAGGCTGATGCAAAGAGCAGAGTTTGTTATATATTCCCCTCATATAATACTAATACCAAACCATCCATCTGTCTGTGTTTGTCCTGCCTGGTGAATGCTGCCTACAGGGACGCTGCTGCAGCCTCCCGGGAGTCTCCTTCCTGTCACCGCCGTATTCCCTCCAGCTCTGTCAACAGGTGAGTGTCGGTGTCGTGAGCACGGGTGTAAATGTAGCAGCGGATCTCCATTTAGTTCCATCAGCGGTGACCCCGGTGCCATTTGACCTCCAGACTTCATGAAGCTGTCACGGAGAGACATGACGGCCCCGATCACAGTACGGGTGAGCGACCCGCGCACGAGTCTGCGCCCGTCGCTCACTCTGCAGCGGACCTCCTTTGTCCAGCTTTTATTTGTCTTCCATTCACAACACAACTGTGAGCGACCTGTGCACGCACGTAAACACTGTGCTGCAAAGTATCTGCACGCACACACAGACACACACACACACACACACACACACACACACACACACACACACACACACACACACACACACACACACACACACACACACACACACACACACACACTAACTCCCACTGTGGGCTCTGGAGGGACCCATGGAGACGTACAGGGTCTGCAGGTTTCTGCTTCATCCATCACCACTAAGCCCACCTCTCCGTTTCACCACCGACTATCCATCCATCATTCTCTCCCTCTTTTCCTTCCCTCTTATTCCGCCTCTCTCTCATCCCTGTCATCTCTTTCACCCCTCTCTCTTTCATGCTCTCTTCTCCTCTCACCTTTGAGCCACCCTCTGCCTTCGAGCACTTTGCTTTCCATCCATCTTCGCCGCGTCTCCTCCCGTCTGCTTTCCCTCCCAATCGTCTCCATCTACCTAAAATTTCCTTCTGCGTGTCCATCTGCTTGCTTCACTGTCCTCTCCATTTATCTTTCTCTAAGCCTGTTTCTCATCTTCCATTTCCCAATTTTCCCCTCAATGAGCACTTTTTACCCTTTCCAGCATTTTGCTCTGAACCTTTTTACATGTCTACATCAGCTTTTATTGCCATTATTTTTGCCTGTGCCATTGTTGTTTTCATATATTCTGCATATCACAACTACATAACGGTTGAGATGCCCCGATAACACTTTTTTAAAGGACAAGTACAAACCTTTTGCTATTTTCAGATACAGAGTATCGATATGAGTACTTATTAAATGCCAATAAACCTCATTTATACACGGTATTCAAATGATATGCGAAGGCTGAGTGCTGCCGCGAACCCGCCTTTCTTTCTTTCTTTCTTTCTTTCTTTCTTTCTTTCTTTCTTTCTTTCTTTCTTTCTTTCTGTCTTTCTGCTTTTTTTTGGAGCGGTGGGAATAGTATGGACTTGCTGGAGCCAGCTTCACGGATGCCAACTGTTGTTGAACCAAAGTGACGAAGATGAAGAAGAAGAAGGGAAACAGTCATCAGGGATAAAAACAAAAAGCTGCTTTTAAGAGAGAGAGCGAAACAGTAATCAGATGAGACCGAAGAGAGCGGTGGGAAACGATGTAGCTAGATAGAACCAGAAGATGACGATAATGCGACTTTATGGATGCAAACTGCCGTTTAACCGAAAAGAAGAAGAAGAAGAAGTTGCTGGAACTATCAAACTATCTTTTGCCTCTTCTTGAATTTGGGCAGAACATAATTTACAGTCCAAAATCCAAACCACAGACATCGCTCATCCTCTCTAGTCTACCTGATGCTGACGTTGCTGACTCATGACATCACGTAATGCTCGCCTGGTTCTGTCAGGAATCTCTCATGTGTACCAGTGAGCCATGCCGTATCGGACCCGCTATCGGTACCGGTGCAGTCCAACATAACAGAGCGTTAACCTTTAGCTTCTTTGAGGTGTATTTAATTCGGGTTATTTTCAGGACACCTGACTCACACCGAGTCTTTTCTGTTGCTTTAGTGCCTCAGCTTTCATTATGAACCCGCCTCCAGCTGCTCATCTTCATCAACCTTGACTTTAATTTAACTAGTGATTTGGATTTGATGCAGATTTAAGTGGTGGAATCAATACTGGATCAGAGCTTTCACCTGGATTCTCTCAGTCAATCAGATTAATGGAGCGAATGCTTCGGAGCGCAGCCTCTCTCTCTCTCTCTCGCTCTCTCATAATCAGCGACTTTCCATTTGGAAAGAGCTCTGAAAGCACAAACAAGCTTCTGTCATCCTCCCAAAAACTTTCACCAGTTCTGCTGGTGTTACTATGTCGCCCTTTGTGAGTCTGGCAACAGAGGCTACATGAGCGTGTTTGTGTGTGTGTGCGCGGGTGCATGCATGTGTGTGTGTGTTTGCGTGACATTTAATATCATAGCTCTCCCTGGCACGCTCTTCATTACACTGCACTCAGCCTAATTTCATCGAGGCCTGCAGCCGTTTGAGAGCGAGCCAAATCCGCGCTGAGAGATGAGGAGAGGAAGAGGAGGGAGGAGGAGAAAGAGGGGAGAGGTGAAACTCAGAATGGGTTGTTGATATTAAACAGCAGCTGGTCTGACATGATGCAGCTATGTCGGTGCGCACACACGCTCACGCACGCACGTCTGCCGTTTCACTCACTGTTCTGCATTAATTCAATTCACAGAATTAAAAGCTGAAAGATGTTTCACTCCTTTACCCCATCACCCCCTCCTCTCTCTCTCTTCTTCTGAGAAAGATAAGCTCTAAGATTAATTCCCCAGTTTCGCCCAGGTATTTGATGAACAGCCTCTTGTCTTCGGGACATACCTTCGGAGAAACACGATGAATGAACCTGCGCAGAAAACGAAGGTGCATGAGAAGGCTGAAGGAATGATGTGCAGGGCTGCATGCTGGTGAAGCGGATCAGCACTCTGCTCTCGCTTCGGCTTGAGGGTCTTTCTGGATGGAGTTTGCATGTTCAGGTTTCTACAAGGTCTTCTGGTTTCCACACACAGATCTTCAGATTGCCTGCAGGCGTATACTTGAGTGTGCGACCATCTATGTTTGCCCTGCGATAGGCTGACAGACGGATGAGTGTCAGCTGGGTTTGCTTGAGTTGGATGAAGCATTTTAGAAGGTGGATGGATAGAAAGTGGTGCAGGATGTACACCAATGGAAACTTGAAGCTGAAATTCACCTGTGATCCATTTGTTCATGATAGATATACATCAATTACTTTCTATTCATTGACACACAGACACCCACACACACCCTCCCCGACTGTGTTAGGACCCACTACATCAGTATCCTATTACAGGCTGTGTGATTAAAGCAATTTAATAGGTTTATTACTTGCTACAGAGCACAACATGATATTCATAATCTTGGCTATAACCATAAGTTTGACTGCACATACCGAAGAGGAGGTGATAATTACGACCGCATACTTCCGTATGCAAGAATGACGGTATGTCGTCTACGTTCCCTCCAGAGCTTTCATGAAGGGAAACCAAGAATCCAGCTGATGTTCCAGTGGAGTTTTCGTTTAAGGGAAAAAATTGGAATGTTTACAATGAGCACCTGATGAAATATTTCACCCGTTTGTTAATCTGGAAACTGTAATTTTGTGCCATTTTGATGATCAGATCATTTTCTGCTGTATTTCTATTGGTTGTTTGTAACAAACAACAGCTCCCACTTGCGAACCACATTCTTTTTAGTGTTTCTGCCGTTTCGATGTAAACGTGAAACCTATCTGAAAGGAAAATGCCAAAACCTTTGCATTTTCACTGGAAACGTCACGTAAATAGATTCTAAGTAATGAAGTTACTTAGAATCTATTTCGTTAATGTTTTAACGAAGAAAAAAAGCTGAAACGAGATTTATAGTGTATCGATCAAGTGAGGAAAATAGAAAAGGAATTTTTTTGGAAACATTTCTTTATTTTGAGCTCCGAGCTGTGTGAACGGATACGACTCTTTAACCAAGTGACTGACAGCTGTCAGTCAGCTTACACCCGATTAAATTACATGGGACATTTCTGCCTCATCAACGGTTTGAGTCCAACCGTTTTTCTACTCACTGCTGAACCTCTCCCAACTTCCTGTTTGAAAAGTCTGCCAACATAAGGTGTATTTTTGTCTCCGAGCAAACTGAGGACACGCGTTTGAGAGCTCCAATTGTGTTATTTTTATTGATAGATGCTGAGAGGCTGGTGTCTCTCAAACTCTTGAAATAAGGTGAAAGCGCTCTCACAGCCTCTGTGCAAGTCAATATCTCGACTTTAAAGCGATTGACAAGTTGTTTTTGTGAACAAATCCCTCAGTTTTGACATGTAATCCTGTCTGCGTTGAGCTCCATCCCTCATCTAGTCTTCTCCTTGTCAGACAGGGCGAGTGCCTGATTTTATTTGGCTGCCACAAAAAAGGCAAAGCGAGAGACGACGGGAGGGGAAGCAACACAAATCCGCCCTCCTTTTTTCTCAGCTGTCTCCCTCCCTTTCTTGTTGACTGTTTGTATTCAGCCTTTATTTTTTGTTTAACCCAAGTTTTCTCTCCGGTCCTCCAATTTTCCGTCTCCCTCTCCGTGTCTCAGATCTCGATAAATAAAGCAGTAATTGTAATTATAAAAAGAAAAAGAAAAAAACTCTGCCTGTACACCCGTTCCACCCTTGCTTCACTCTCTTCTGACAGGCCTTTAATTTGTTTCTTAGACAGCCTTTCACCTTGATCGGGACACTAAATCCACCAATTAAACCACCAAATTGGCACTGTGGGTGCAGCCACGGGGTGGGAGGGTGAGCAACGACAGAGGCGATAAATTCCACACAGCTACAGTATATACCATTAGTGTGTGTGTGTGTGTGGGGGGGGGGGGGGGGGGGGGGGGTGCATGTGTGTTTTGACAGCAGGGATTGGCTATAGCTGGTGAGCTAAGTCCATCTGTCAGAAGGCCCCCAGCCCATGGCTAAAGGTGCTATCTGTCATAGCAGATGACAGAGAGACTGGGAGTCCATGACAGGGGGGTTATCATATCACAGCAGCTCGAAAAGGAGGGAAGAAAGGAGGTGTAACTGTAAAATAAGAGTGTAATTGATCGACAGAGAGAGAGAGAGAGAGAGAGAGAGAGAGAGAGGAGGATGGAAGGATGGAGGCGGTGAGGACGGAACAGAAGAGAAAAGGAGAAAAGGGTGAAGTAAGAGTAAGGTGGGAAAAAAAGAAAGATACTGTAAACCCAAAGGATTCGAGCGAGAGAGCAGAACCTGGATGGAGGGAGCCAGAAAAGAAAGTGGAGGAGGAAGAAGGGTTTGCCAGATTGGATGAGAATCAGTTAGAGGAGTGGAAGGTGGGAGGTGAGGTGAGGGATGAGTTACTGTGCCTATGACCAATGCAAGATGGGAGGATGAAAGAAGGGAGAGGGGGAAAAAAAATAACGGGAGGATGAGGAAAGTGGCGTAAAAATCAGAGAAGATTTGCTTGCCGGCGCTTTTGCAAACTCACACACGCACGCGCACACACACACACACACACACACACACACACACACACACACACACACACACACACACACACACACACACACACACACACACACACACACACACACACACACACACACAAGGTGTAACTCTCTTTTCAATTACATGTGACAGCAGCTGTCCCCCTGATCCATGCAGCCACAGTGGCAATGCTGACAGGAATTATGGAGGAGCAGACAGGTGAGTCAGAGGGGAGTTAAGAGGCAGCGGAAAGCCACAGGAATGGACACGAGGACAAGGACGAGACGAGCAGGTGTCGGCTCGGGGAGGAATAACAAGAGAAAAACAAGATTCGCAATTAAATCAGGCATAACATTTGAATGGGAAATTGGATAATGAGCGGGGATAATGTGCGCAGCATGGCAGAGCCACTAAAAATCAACACAAAGTGATTGAGTCTTTCTGTTTAGGCTAGAAGTTAAAGTGCTGCACAAATTTAACCAGGGAGACCTTCGACTCTCTCCCGTAGGTAATTTGCTCCTTAAGCATATGAAGTGCTTTTAAAGTGAGTCCCAGTTGAACCTGTCTGTGTCTATTTTGGCCAAGAAATAATCTGCTTCTATGCCCGCTGGCCAGTTTGGCCTCTTTGTATGTTGTTTGCCCTTTTTTGCCTTGTTTTCTCACAGTCCATTAGTGATCATAGCACGACCTGACTACACAGTCTCCTTTAAAACGGCCGGTCGTCCCAATGGAGGGTGTTGAATGAATGTTTGGGTTCAGGACCTCACAACCGTGAACCCGGCGGGCTCAGAGTAGCTTTAAAAACTTCTTCTTTCCACCCCTAGTCTTAAACAACAGGCTCCACCGCATCAGCTGCTATTAAAGCGAAGATCTTAAGCTTTAGGTGATGGGTTCAGAGTTTTGAGCTTAAATTTCAGCCTCAGAAAAGCAGGCCAAGTCACTTATGCTTCACTTTTCTCTTCTTTCTCTGCACAAATCTGTGCGAAAAGCTCGGACTTGTACCTGTAATTATTTGTAGAATGCACCTTTAGCACTTTCCCAATTAGGAATATATATATATATATATATATATATATATATATATATATATATAGATAGATAGATAGATAGATAGATAGATAGATAGATAGATAGATAGATAGATAGATAGATAGATAGATAGATAGATAGATAGATAGATAGATAGATAGATAGATAGATAGATAGATAGATAGATCGATAGATCGATCGATCCAGCCGATCTTGACTGTTTTGGACACTTCAATTTGCAAACACAACTTTGATTAATGTTCGCTGCAGAAATACCTCTTGTCTGGCATGACTCACTGATCACATCAGAAGAAATTATCACTAAAGGTTTTGGAGTCCATTTGAACGAACAAGGCTGAGAGGAACTGAGAAGGCCGAGGAACTGTTTCCACGATGTTTCAGGTTGAAACACATTGCTTTTGCATTTTCGCTTCAGAAAGACTTTGTGTTCACACGGCAACATTTTGAAAACAATGTCGTTAGCACGTTGGGCCACAGGTTGGCACAGTTGTTTGTTTTTGTAATGAAACCAGATATCCGCGCAGAGAACAATACGCTATAAACATTCAAACGGGAGCACGGGAACATTCTTATGGACAGACGACCAAGTCGGATTGTTATTACCTTGACTGTCACCTATAAATCTACCAAGTCTCTGGAGAATATGGAGAATATGGAGTCATGACACACTGGAGGCCATTGTTGTTCAGCTTTACCTTTATCATTATTTGTCCCTTGAAGGGAGATTTGTTGTGCAGCCAAGAATGTAAAAAAAAAAAAAACACTGTAAAAACACACAGGATAACAATAGAATACCACACAAAACAATAGAGGCAGGGTCATTAGCAGCAATCTCGGTCATTTCATTAAGTCAGGTGGAGTTCATGCAAACAGTCCCTCAGTCAGCAGCAATACAGGATAAATGAAGGACCGCCGCAAACAGGATAAAAAGCTGCTGTATAGCACTGCTGTTGTAAACGGACCCCTAAAGCGCAATGGAGGTTTTTTTGTTTTTCTGTTTCTGAGTTGTAGAACAAGTTTTTTTTTTTTTTTCTGGGTCTGTGAACTTCGGTTCGAGTTTAGAATCAACAAGTCCCCCTTTGTTAGAGCGCAAAGGAGTCCCACAATTAGCATCAGCAGGTGTAACTGTGTGAGAGAGGATGAGTGAGTCCACCACAGGGAGAGGAAGAACTGTGCCTTAACTACTTCTCTGGTGGGCTTTAAGCTCAGTTCAGTCGTGTTTGGCTGATGTTTGAAACAACTTAGCATTAACAGTGGGGAGTGTTGGTGGTGGGTTGTTAGCTGCTGTCATACAGTAGAGATCACACGCACGCACGCACGCACGCACGCACAGATGAAAGGATTCAGGACGGAGTAAACTGTTTACTCTGAAAAAGGATGAAAAAGTCAGTGTAGTGTATATACAAGGCCACACCTGCAGACTCAGATAGGCACACATTCATGAACACATGCTCGCTCACACACGCCACCTCGCTCCACAGGCCGCCAACAGGCCCGACTGCACCGCCATCATTAGCAGGATCTATTTTAAGAGTCTGAAAGTGAAGCTTTCATGGAACTTGGATGTGGTTTTTTTTTTCATTTCTTTAGATCTGAACAAATGGTCTTTAAGTACTAAAATTATGTTACTAATAACGGCTATTTTCTTTTGATCAAATGTACTAATTTTAAGAAGTAACGGTAAATATAAATACAACCGTGAGCTCATTTAAAACCATTCATAGTGTTTTGGTTGACAATGTTATTAAAGAAAATGCTGGTATCTCTTGAAAAATGAAGAAAAACATAATTTGCTGTGTAAATCTTATAATACATTGCACATGGGCACTGCTATGTCTTTTCTCTTAAGAACCTGTTACTGATCTTTTTCTGGAATAAATATATTCTAGGCCTCAAAAAAATGTACGTCATATACATCTGCCACCTGCTTTAATGTTCCTTCATATATAAGTACAGTTACACTTCTGAATAGTTCTCATTAGAGACTTCCACCATGGTCCTGTGTGGTAACTTAGTATTTGTATTGCACCTGTACTTTAAGAGATATTCTTTTTACTTTTCCTCCCTACATGGGAAGACAAATATCTCCTCTTTCGCTTCCTTTCATCCGTAATATTTGCTTTAACCTCTATGAGGATGATTCAGAGTTACATTTATACACATTGAATGTGCGTGAAATGCTCCATTTTAACAGCGAAGTCACAATAAATTACAATAATAATGAGTTATATGAAATCCCGCCATTCGGAAAATATTCAGATTCAAAATCATCACTAATAACCAAGCTGCTCTACGCCGACTGTTTGTTTGTGTGTATCAATACAAATTTTACCCAAAATTTCCCTTTTGTGTTTATAACAGAACCTAAACCTTGATGATTCTCAGGACCACATCTTCAAGGCCTTGGTCTCGACTCGATCTCAGTCCCCTAAAGTCTTGGCCTTGACTCAGTTTCGTGTTAGGAGGTCTTGACTACAACACTAATTAATAAACTGCTTAACCTTGGTTTAGTTTAACTCTTTACCTCAGTCTTTCTGTAAATCGTAGGTTCAATGTCTCTTGCTCAAGGACACTCCAACATATAGACAGAGGCTGATGGGGGAATCAAACCTGTAACATAGTCTCCCTACACACTGAGCCACAGTCCCCTCGTGATTTTCATTCCATGCATTAACTTCATATTTATTGTATTTTCTTTTTATTCTGACCAGAGAAAAAGTAGAATTCTGCTGTGTACAGTACTTGTGTATTTGATTTGACGACCATAAAGGATTCTGCAAAATCCATCTTCTTGTTGGTTTTTGCTAATTTTCTCCTTCACCGGCATCGCGGCCAACTCGCTGTGCTCCAAGGTGGAAACCAGCTGTCTGAAGTTAAAACTTAAGTAGCAGTATTTTGACCATGGAGAGTTAATTCACAGGCCAGAGAAACGCTGAATGGTCTGCTTCTTGAACTCCGAGAAAAGCATTAGTGTGTGGCTCTAATCTGAAGTGCTGTTAATTGGTGATTTGGAAGTCTGGTAACTCTAATGAACTGCAGGAGAAGTCGGTCTTGGTCTTCTTCTCTTGAGGCGAGCCTCGTCAGAGCCGGCTTCATCACAGCGTTTGATGATTTTCGCAGTTTCACTTACAACATCAAAGTTTGAAAACTTTCCTTTTCACTTTGACTTTCTCGTCTCAGCGATTGACTTTCACGTCTCTCATGCTGCTTTCAAAGCCACTGGAAGTGGCATAGCCTCCATTTCCAGTTCCCATTTTCCAGTTTACGGTGTTCAAACAATAATAAGAAAACCAAAAAAAAGGGAAGAAAAGAAAAGTATGTCTCCTTAACATTTCTTAAGTTTAACCAGAATTCCCTATTGAGTGGCAACATTCCAGGATCTCTCACCTCCATCAGAAAGTTCCCAGTTTGATTGCACTTTTTTCTGTTTCCACTTGAAAACGTTGTGGCGTAAACAACGCTGAAGCCAGTATGAAGCTGTAGGAGGATTCAAATTGGTCACATTATCATTTTTTTCATCGGATTTGGGGAAACAGCTCCAAAGTTGTCATTTGGTTAAAAAAAAGGCTTAATTTAAAAACTGGTGGGAGAGGCTCGGGGTAAATCAAAGGGTCACCGGAGGTTTGGTCTCTTCATGCTCTCAGGGGCAGAACTACATAAAGATGGACTAAAATGATGAATATTTGTTGATCTACAGATTTAAGAAGAAAACACATGTCAGCAAACTATATTTATTTCCTATTAATCCCAAAAGGCTTTAATAACAACACGTTTTTGAGAAAAATACCTACAAAAATGACAGTCAACCAGCATTAAAGAAAAATCTATACAATAAAAAAAACAAAAAAAAAAACAGAAAAGCATGTGTACATAGCTGTAATCTGCATAGACACAATATCAAACAACAACAAAAACCTGTAGTTTTAGATCATATTGTACACTAAATAAAGTGTTTGTGGTACAGGTTTAGCCTCTTGACTTCCTGTCTTTGAAATATTGGAATTATTTTATTTGAACTGAAGAATTAAATGTATTTTTAGAGGTTTTACCATAAGATGCTCATAACAGATGGAAAAAAAAACCTGAGACTCAACGTGACAGGCAGTAAGCTTCACCTGCAGTTCATCTCTTCTGGTAAAGGATGAAGGTGCTGGATTCATATCTCAGTCTAATCACATATCTACACACACACACACACACACACACACACACACACACACACACACACTGGCCTCTGCGTCTTCTTCATAATTCCTAATCTAAATATTAGGCAACACAGAGATACTCACACACACACACACACACCTCCATCAGAGATAACAAAGTGTGACCCGGGCCTCTGTTTATGAGCAGATGTTAATATTTGTCAAATTACAATCATCCCGTGCAGGATTTCATACTTCACACACACACACACACACACACACACACACACACACACACACACACACACGGAGTAGCCGTCCACAGATATGTGTTAAATTACCTCTCCTCCGGCCCGGCTGAGGCTCGTCAGAGGAAATGGTCGTTTCTCTTCTTCTCCTCTCCAGCTGAGCTCCTCCGAGGCTGCCAGGGTTGATGGATCCATACTAATAAATGAATACCGTGAAGGAGAGTGGGAACAATAGAAAAAACTACTTGTTTACTGAAAAGACAAATACGCAGACGAGCGAGATGAAGCAGAGGTCTACATGTCTTCGGGAAGCACCTGTTGCTTCTTGGGAGTTATTTTCTTTCGGTTTTCGCCTTTAAATCAGATTGCGGTAGACTGGATCCCCCCTCTCGGGGCGCGAACAAATCAGATGTTTGCGAACTGAAATGTCTTTATTTATAATCTGTAAATGCCACCAACAGTATTTCACTCATAGAACTCATACAATCAATTCATTTTATTGTCAATTCATATACATTTCTTTTCATAATTCAACCATTTTTTGACCTGTGAAGAAATTTTAATAATTTATTAGCCGATTGATGTTAATATTTTTTTTCAATATATTATTTACACATTTATTAATTAGTTTGTTTTTTTATGTTTGCTATTGTCCATCGACTCCCGCATGTGCAGACGAACTATTTTAACATGGCTATCGTGCGCATAAGCAGTAGCAGCGTTTCTGCCGCCAACAAAGTGTTTCCAGAAAGCCTCAATTTCCCCCATTTACACAACAGCACTGCTCAAGAGTTCCTAAAAAAATTCCATCTCATAAAGTTGCTTTCTTAGTGACTCCGCGCACCACGACCCTGAACTTAAACCATTATTACATGGGCCCACACTCACTCACACATCCACACAGGGCGTCTATTTAAAATAAAAGTAAACGTTGCCATTAATCCCACACAGACATCAGACCACCAGACATCACAGGCAAACTTTTCTCGTTTTTCCTATTGGAAGAATATGCAGTGGCCTTAATACTCCCATAAGAACCAGACATTTATACAGAATTTTGTGAATGCTGAAAGAATTGACACAATTAGTAATGTGTGCATGAGACTATAGTGGTGTGTGTGTGTGTGTGTGTGTGTGTGTGTGTGTGTGTGTGTGTGTGTGTGTGTGTGTGTGTGTGTGTGTGTGTGTGTGTGTGTGTGTGTGTGTGTGTGTTTTCTCTTTCTGGTCTTAGCAGTTTTTGGCTCACTTCTCCTCCCACAGCTTTTACCTACTTTAAACCACCAACCTTAAACCATTCCCATATCTTCACTTGCAGCATTTTCAGAACATTCCGACTCTGTTCTATCATCATCATGTCATTTCTATCTTTAACACGATTTAAAGTTTTTCTACAATCGTTTTTACAATAGAAGTGGATGAGAAAACCCTTCAACTTCTTCAAATTGAACCACTCCTGCTTTGACACACTCTGAGCTCGTGACTTAATTTACCTTTTGTAACATTTCCACCTCTGTCCGCTCGTCCGGTGTAAAAGAGCTTTTTTTGTCATCTATAACCAATTTTAAACTGTGAGCCTTTAAGTTCTCTGACATTTTTAACCATTTTTGCAGTTTATAACAAAAGACCGGGGGGGAAAAAGCTCTCCTTGTTATTTTTTTTCTCTCTTTTGTATGCGTTTGCAGCCAAAAGGAGAAAGAAACAGCAGTGCTGGGGCCACAGGTGGTAAAATGCTTCAGGTAGGAAACACTACAAATTGTTCCCAATTGACATTTTTCTCCATTCCACGTCTTTTCGGGATGTGGATCTCCATGGCTACAGGGGGAGAAGAGTGGATCAAAGCTAATTCAGCTCACTTTGAGCCCGGTTGCAACGCCGACACTGTGAGAAACCAGCTTGTTCACTGTGAGCAATCAGGCTCGGAAGCATGTCGCGCCTCCGTGCTGCCTGTTAGTCAGAGCACAGACAGGTACTGCACAGCGCTTATGCACACGCTGCTAAATAAATGCACACCTGAGCATTCGAGTAATCTGAGGAGAAATGTGTATGTGTTGGTAAAGGGGAGGGTTTCTTCTCTTGATTTCAAAGTGTCACCTATTACCTCCCTTCCAGGTATTTCTTTTTCTCTACTTTTATTTCTGACTCCGACACTTTTCTCGGCTCGGGGAGCCATTTAGGAGTCGGAAAGGAAAAGAAAGACAAAGAACATGCCTTCACTCCGAGCTCATCGGAGTGTCCGCGGGGGCCCCCCGTTTCTGTTTTCCCGCTCCCCCCGTATCTCTCTGCCTATCGGCTCCCGCGGCGCTTTGCCAAATCAAGCTGGCACAAGCGGCAATCTCACCCGCTCGTCTCCGAGACTCCTGACCAATCAGCAACCTCACGTCTCCAGGAAGGTATATAGCCGACCTCTCCGTGTCTCTCATTTTGTCTCCCACCCCCCTCGGCGGGCCCCGCTGGCTTCTTCTTCTACAACGTCTAATTGGTCGGCGAAGACCACTGATCAGCAAACACAGCTTTACAGCATTTGTCTCTAATGAGTCACGGCTCTGGAGCAGCCTGGAAAGGGTAAACAACTGTCTGACTTGTGTTCAGCACCAAGTGAAAACATGAAAACTACACTTGTTCGGAGCAAATCTCAGATAATTGACTTTTCTGCCCTTTTTTCGGATCCAGTTTGAAAATGTGAGATAAATAGAGAAACAGGGGATTTTGGAGCTGCGTTCAGAGGACGTTTGAAGTTTTAATTGGGGGCCGTAAAATGAAAGCAAGGAGGCCATCAGTGTGTAATGAAGTGCTGTCAGAAACACTTAAGCGGTGATTACAAGGACTCCTCGGACTTAAAGTTTGGCTGTTTTCTTGCACTTTTCTATGCTCTTTGCTTCTGTACACGGAGGATAGGATGCTGAGAGTCCACTGTTTCGGGGATTTAAAAAAAAAACGAAGAAAAAACATGTTTGATGTTGTACTTATGCTGAAACTTTCAAATACGGACTTCGCCACTATATGCAGATTTCTAAACTGAGCGGACGTCTTCAAATTCAAACAGCTCTGCTCTGCTTCGGTCTGCCGTAGCGACGGTGACACAAGAGAAGGAAGTCCTGCATTTGAAAGGTACTTTCTCACTTAAATGTCTGAAACTTCAGATGAAATCTGAAATGAATTAAGGGCAGTTTACAATGAAACGTTTTCAAGTTAAAAGGCAAATTTTTCATTGCATTTTGGGGGTTCATTTCCAAGACAACGATGCTCAGAGCCACTGAAAATGTAACTTTTTTAAAATGGCTCCCGAGGTGAAACTCCGTGGAAACGGAGGAAAATGCCACTTTCTGAAAAAGCTCAAGCTTCATCTCATGCCACATTTACAATGTACCCAGGTATTTACAAAATAGTGATATTTCTCTCGAGTTGGGCCTTGCATTGACACGTAAAAGCAGCTACGAGTCTCCACAAACGATGATTTTTTAAATCTCCTACCACAGTGGAGATTTTGAAAAACTGCGTCTCCGTTTGCATCTAAAGAGCAGCAGGTGGAGATTTACGTCACAATTCATAACGTTTCTTTTCAGAATTCTGAATAGCTGTCATGGCTTCATGCTTGTCATTATACTGCCCCCTACAGGTTTGACATGCTCATAGTAGCTCTGAACCCGGTGTATATGTGATCCGTGTAAATGAAAAAAATTTTCGTAAACGTAGAGGGGGAAATATCAGTTTTTGTAAAAAAAAAAATGTGTTAATGTGTAAACATCATAATGCGTAGCCTCAGTGTAGACAGCAGAAACATTGCTCCTGCACATGCTCACCATGGTCGTCATAAATAGTTCTTCTGCACATGCTCAGTAGACGGACAATAACAACAACGTTTCCCTCCAGAGCGTCATGACTCCCAGTCCACATTCTCCTGGGACTTGGTAGTTTTATCGGTGACCGTCACTGTAATGACAGTCCAACTTAGTCGTCTGTCCATATGAATGTCCTTCCATTGTTAATGTTTACAGCGTATTGTTCTCTGTGTGTGATTTCATTACTAAAACAACAAATTGTGCCAACTCATGGCCTGGCATGCTCACTACATTGTTTTCAGTGTTTCTGCCGTTTCCGTGTAAACAGACATCATTTTTAAAATGTTGTCATGTAAACATGAAATCCTTCTGAAACAAAACCTCTCAGGTCTGTGTCTGCGCCTGTGTCTCACCTCATGTTTCTAATTTACCTATTGTCATCTCCTAATCAGTACTCATGCAAGGAACCTGTTGTTCCCCTTCATTCCCTGAGTATTTAAGCCTCCCTCTCTCTGCTGTCTGTGCCAGTTCATTTTGTCTCATTCCCTGCTCCTTAGTATTGTCTGTGTGCACCCTGGATTTTTGGGTTTTTGGATTTATTTATTTTTTTGCCCCCCTGAACACTTTAGCCTTCATCATTTGCTGCAATAAGTTCTTTTAAATACAGATTTTGACTATATCTGCTTTTGGGTCGACGCTCACTTGTGACAAAACCGAAAAACGATGCGTTTTCACTTGAAACATTGCGTAAACGCGGCCTAAAAACCAAAAGCTCCAGGGAAAATCTGAAAAAAATGAAAGCCCCCGTTTAGACGACAACATATTCAAAGTTTTGCAACTCTCCGCCAACACTCATGATTCTGAAAGTAGCTGTGTTGATTTAATAACAAAAATCAGACATTGATGAATGATAAAAGGAGAGGTGTTCCAGTAAGGCTTTTTTTTTTATTTATTTTGATCAATTTCAAGACTTTAACTGAAGGCATAGTTATATACAACTTCCTCAAATGGTTCGTTTATTTTCATGAAATAATGCAGCTATTGCTATAAAAGTTGTTTGGACACAATTTATTGTGTAAAATGTTGAATTAACAAACTTTATCAGAGGAAAAGGATCATTTCATACTCAGATGAATTAAAGTAAGATTACATACCCGCCGTATTTCCTCTTTTAACCACCCAGCATAAAATCACAGAGTTGTTCTTTAACAAAAAAAAAAACAAAAAAAAAGGCCCGTAGCTAAAAATAATGAGTGTTCTCTTGTTTCTATTCCCCTGGGTTTGTTATGTGCTTTGCTCACACAGAAGAACATGAAGTCTCTTGGGAGATGAAATGTCCCAAAAATATCTTATTGCTAAAAGTAACAGCTTGTTGTTTAAAGATAAACATACAAGCATCGATCACTTCTTTTTAAGTTTTTTTTTTTTTTTTTTTTGCTGTATTTGAGCTTGTTAATGCAGCACTTCTGAGCAGCTTTGGAAACTGCCACAACAAATGTGCTTCAAGATAGAAATCTCACAGTTTGCAATTAAGCCCGAGAAGCAATGTTTGTATGAACAGAGGGCAAACTGAAGAGCTGGAAACAAGCAAAAAAAAAAAAGGGGGGGATAATAATGGTCCTGCAGCTTTAAACCTCTGTGGAGATTTTTTTAAAAGACCTTTCAGAATGCTTCGAACAAAGGCACGTTTCTATGACAACTGAGTAGAAACGTGTGGATTACTGATGAGAGGTTATGAAGTTATATGAAATTATCAATGAGTTATTCGAATGAATACGCACCATTGTTGCATTTTTGTTTCAGAGACGTTTCGATGCACTTTCAGTGATTGGTCACTAGTTGGCTGCAGTTGGTTGTTTTTGTTTTGTTTGTGTAATGAAACTACACTTGCAGAGAACAATACGCCATAAACATTAACGATGACAGTACACTGACATTCTCATGGACAGACAACCAAGTTGGATTGTTATTATTGTGACTGTCAACTATAAAACTACCGAGTCCCAGGAGGACTGGGATGGGCTGGGAGTCATGACACTCTGGAGGCCGCCATTATTGTTATTGTCAATCTACGCATGTGCAGAGGAACTGTTTACTATGGTCCCTGATGCGCAGCAACAACACCATTTCCGCCATTGACACGGAGACGGAACATTTTCAGAAATTTGAGTTTTTTCTCTGTTTCCATGGAGACAGAATCAGAGCATTCTTAAAAACTTCCACTTTGGAAACTGTTCTCAAAAAAGTGAGAAATCACATTGTGCATTGTATAGTAATTTGTTACTGCCAACATTGTGCATGATGTGGATTATGTGTTTATGAAGGAAAATTATTCTAGTTTCTGCGTGAACAATGCATCGCTTCCTCATGTTGGACTTTGTGGGCATCACATCACTCAGCCTCCCTGAGAAAGTCTATGTGGGGGTACTGGAAAGGAGACTCCGGCCAATAGTCAAACCTCAGATACAGGAGGAACCAGGTGGATTCCATCCTGGCTGTGGAACAACGGACTGGCTCTTCACCCTCTCGCAGATTATCAGGGGGACATGGGAGATTGCAAAGCTCTGTTTGCCGGTCGATCTACATCCCTACCCTCACCGAAAGAATGAGATCGCAAATACAAGTGGCCAAAATGAGTTTCTTCTATCGAAGGGTAGCGGGCGTCACTCTTCGTGATGGAGTGACCAGCTCAGTCGTCTGGGAGAGACTCCACATTGAGAGGGAGCCAGTTGAGGTGGTTCCGTTATCTGATTAGGATGCTCTCAGGTCACCTCCCATTAGAGGTTTACCAGGCACATCCAACTGGGAGGGGGGTCCAACTTTGGCCCAGGACTTGCTGGAGAGATTATGTCTCTGGTTTTGCCATGGAGCGGCTCAGGGTCCCCCAGACCAGCTGGAGCAAGTTGCGTTAGACAGAGATGCCTGGACTTTTGTCTGTGCTGCCACTGTGACCCTAAAGCGACTAAGATGGAAAGAAGATGGACGGACGGACGGATGGATGGATGGATGGATGGATAATGCTTAGTCAGGCATGTCTAACATAAGGCTCTGATGTGCGAACATGCAATTCAGTAGGTTTTCTGCAAATTCCAAGTCAGTCAAGCTTATCATGTCAGGAATCCCCTTAATGTCACCATGTATCAGTTTGAAGGTGA
Organism: Lipophrys pholis; assembly: GCF_963383615.2. NCBI lineage: Eukaryota > Metazoa > Chordata > Actinopteri > Blenniiformes > Blenniidae > Lipophrys > Lipophrys pholis. The sequence continues at coordinate 8,146,063 of NC_137628.1, forward strand.
CTCACATTTGGTCCAAATCATCAATCTCATCTCTACGCAGTGTCAAACCTCCTCAGACTGCAGCGACATGTTGGAACTCTCCCTTGTGGGGCTCCCGCTTGCTACTTCCAACATCCACGTGCTGTGATTGTTGCTTTACAATGAAACAATTTCACTACAGTGCAGTAAGAGAGAAGCAGGACCTTAACTTTTTTTTTTTTTTTTTTTGATAACATTTGACATTGTAAGTCTTTCTTCAAGTCAGTTCTATTTCTGGGTTCTGACATCTCACAGCCAGCTGCATCTCTGTAGGGGCTGCTTTCTGCAGATTCGAGCGAGAGGCCATCACAAAGAAGAAGGCTCATCAAGATGAGGCATTTTGTCGGGGTGAGAACAGGATAAGTGGAGGGGCAGGACAGAAATTTACAAAAAAATAAAAAAATCGAGCCACCTGCAGGACAAGCGCCGTCTGAAAAATGTGATATGTAGATTGAAGAGATATATTTTCCTCTCACTCCTTCATTCTTATCTCTTTTCAACACGTCCTCCTTCCCTCTCCCTTCTTTCCGTCTGCTTCCGACTCTTACTCGGTGTCTTACACCTCCGGTGGTGCAGAGACAGACTCACAGCGCACTTCATCCACTCCGTTTCCCGGAACACACCGTTATGTGCCCTCACGACATGCGGTTATGGAAGCGCACTTACGTGTACGTGTTTGTCAGTGTGCATGCACACTGACAAACACAGAGCTGTGCAAGGCTATGTGAAAAGTATTTCACACGCACAAATGCCAAGTGGCAAGCTACATCGTCATTTTATGCACACACACACACACACACACCATTGTACCCCCTTGTTATAACACCAATCAGTCAACTGTCAGAGGCAGAGAGGGTTTATGGCAGCTTTATGGGAGGTGAAGCAGCACTCGGTAGTCCATTTGGCGGCCCATATAAATGACGTGTGTGTGTGTGTGTGTGTGTGTGTGTGTGTGTGTGTGTGTGTGTGTGTGTGTGTGTGTGTGTGTGTGTGTGTGTGTGTGTGTGTGTGTGTGTGTGTGTGTGTGTGTGTGTGTGTGTGTGTGTGTGTGTGTGTGTGTGTGTGTGTGTGTGTGTGTGTGTGGTATATTTAAAGACAGACGAGAAATGTCTCACAGTCCGGAAATCTTTGTAAAAAAGAAAAAAAAGTTCCAATCTGTAATAAGAATATCCGAGTAATTATTGATCTAAAATGCAAATCTGAGCACTGATGTGTTTTTAATGAAGGTGACGGCGTCTGCGTCGCACTTTTTACACTTTTCTGTCACCCACTTTCAAAATGTGAACACTTTTCAGACTGAATGCTGGTTTCCTCACCTCGCCCGCCCCTCAGTGGAAGTGCATCAGATTGGCACACACACATATATAGGATTTCAAAACCAGGCTGCAGGGATTGCAGCACGCTGAGATCAGGTCCGATGTAGGACGGCGAGGACTCGCTTGCAGCAGGCGTTCCGGTCAATGCCCGAGATGTCAGTGAGGTGGAGGTCAGACCTCTGTTCGCCCACAACAATCCCAAACTCAGAAAACACACAATGTCAGCGACAGCATGGAGACACAGATGGGGGTGAAAGTGAAATATGCAAAAAAAAAAAAAAAAAAAAGGTTCCACGCAATAAATCAAACAGGGCATGTTGGGGTCACACACCAACAGAGTCGAACCACCAGCCCACAGGGAGCCTGAAGCCCTGGAGATTCCTCTTGTATTGTGAATATTGATGGAGTCAGTGGCTGGACACAGATACAGGACGAGTCTCAAGGGGATTCTAGTGGGTAGCGATTTCACCTCCCAGCAGGAAGTGGGGGAACCTTGGTGGCCTTGAGGTGAGAGAAGCATGCTTGGCCCGCCAGTCCACCGGGCAAATTTCTAAAATAATTCAGGGAAAACATTCGTTTTTTTTAAACAAATTTTTTTAAGTACAACAGTGAGACAGAAGGTTTCAGTATAAATGGCTGTTTATTGAGATTGTGGTCATTTTTTATAGTAATTGTTTAGTCTTTGTGAAAGTTTAGACTTGTTCATCATCTGCTTATAGAAAAACCCTAAAGTTTGAATTTAAAGGTCGTTATGGCACTGATGTACCGGTCCAGCCCACTCAAGGTGAAAAACAAAAACCAAAACACAACCGTTTTGACGTTAATAAACCTGTTGAACGTGTACATTGTTTTCACGTATAGTCAACTTTCATTCAATCTCAATCTGTAATCCAGTAAAATTATCACTAGGCCGCTTTTTATTTGAGACCATAACCATGTGCCTGATATCTTTCTTTAAGAATTACAAAATCTCTTGGTTATTTACATAATATCTATGATTTCTTTTGTAAAATCAAGCCACTTTGTCTTTCCAGTTGTTCACATGACAATGGTGACTTTGTATAATGCTGCAGCTAATTGTCGAGTTGAGTTAATAACCTGTTCCTGCCAAGAGTATAAAATTATCCACAACTGTCGCCAACCTTTTTTGCAATCTAAAAAGAATTAGATAAGGCAAACACACAGTTACTCTAATATCCATCAATCAGCCTTCACTTTCCTTCCTTTTTACTGTGTTGGCCTGCGATCGCCACTCTGACGTCCGTGACGAATGACAAGTCCTACATGGAGGAGAGTGCACTCACTTACTGTTTGTGAACCTGCCACCTCCTGTCACTCACACACAAGCCCTCATGTTCCTCTCTTCTGTCTTTTATTCCACCTTTCTTTTAATGTCATTAAACAGTATCGATATGGAAATTAATCTGGGATTCCTCACAGCCCGAAAATCACCCATTATAACATGTGTGTTCTGCTCACTTTTGGCCATGTTAATCAGTGTGATCAATAGCTTATCGAGGTACACACATACACACACATACACACACACTTTTACAGTCATTAGCCCACCACATATTGGACAATACTCTCTCTGGTTCATGTTCTCTCTTCTTTGCTCGGATTTTAAATTGGTCCACTCACTCTTATTGTCTCTCACCCACACACACACTCTCCAACACACACACACACACACACACACACACACCCACACTACAGCCCACAGCGGTTGCGGCGCTCTCCGGTGTGGACAGCTCCATCCATTGTGTGTGAATAATGTCCAAGGTCACTGTGTACTCAGAGGGTGATCATAAAAACCATACTGCTGCTAACCACAGGCCCAAGCACTGAATTAGACAGATGCCAGCCGAGGTGGGGAGGAGAAAGGAGGAGGTCAGTGCAGTGTGTGTGCCAGGCGAACAGAGAGGGAGCTGGAAAAACCATGGACAGAAGGAAATAGGTAAGCAGGGGTGAGGAGTGGGAGGTGTGAAGGAGTCTACAGCTGTCTCTGCCTCTGATCAGCCACATCACAGAGAGAGGACACAGCAGACCTCTGCTCCCCCTTCATCACTCCTAATTTCAGTCTCCCTGCCTACCGGCTATTGTGGGAACATATGAGCGTGTTTCTGTCACAGGCGACGTCTGGGGACCGGATCCGGACTCTGAAACGAGGACAGGCCTGTCAGAGGAGAGACTCGATCCGTTTCCCAAATTTGATTGTGCAGCACTTTTACTGGGCTCAATGTAAGACAGTTTCCTTCTTAATTGGGGTTATACTTAAGGTCAGGCTGAGCCCTCTGGGGACGAATGGAAGTGGGTGTAATGTTTGCCGAAGTGTGACCATGTGTGCGGCAGTGTAAACCATCAGTGTGGACACTAATGCAGATGCATTGGAAAACACTTTCTTTGTTCCCAACAACAGCACTGTCCATGTTAGCGATTTCATGGTTGCCTTTTAGAAGTTTTCCCTCTGCAAATAAACACCAAAACAACCCCAAGTCCTTTTATGTTGCTGTTTTTCTCCACGAAGAACCAGAAGGGTGCAGAACAAAAAACTGAAGAGCAACATGTTGTTTCTCAGGGGTGGTTTTGGTACTTCTGCATTTTTTTGTTGCTCCCAGTTTGAATATTTACAATCTGACTTCATCTTTGTGTTTTCTTTAAATTTGTTTTTTAGCAGCAAGTAGTCACATTTTCACACTGAAAAAACAAAACAAACAATAAATATCATTTCTGACATGAGCGTTGAAAATTGAAATGTGGGTTAATCATTTTAAACTGACTTTTTTTAAGGGTTATGATGCTTTAACAATCGTAAAATTAGTTAATTGTCAATTTCCAGTTCACCTTTGGATTTACGCTGATTTTGGCATATAAATAAATGAATGAATGAATGAATGAATGAACTTGCATGTGTATATTCGTCTAAACCAGTGGGGTGTCAACCTTAAGGCCCGTATGTATATATATATATATATATATATATATATATATATATATATATATATATATATATATATATATATATACAGTATATGTGTAGCAAATGCTGCATAAATACTAAATGTTAAGTTGATGCATTAGATAAGAGAAAAGTGAATTTGGAAGACCCATCACCATATAGAATTAACGACACTTTGTTCTTCAAGTGAGCCAGAATTTAGTGAAATAGTGACCATTAAAAGGGATCTTGCTAATGATAATGCTAATGCTAAAGCTACCAGGAACTGGGAAAGGAGACAACAGCTCTGCAGCTCTACAATAAGAAGGATACAAGGAAGAAGTAACTGACATGACAAAACCATTATTTCATGATGCCTTATCTCCAACACAAAAAAACTGTTATATTAAAAGTCACACTTTCACATCACAAGAGAACAAATGTGGTTAAATAAAATGCAGGTTTGAACTGGTTTAGTGCAACATGTGAAGTTGGCTTCATCCTCTCTCTCTCTCTGTGTGTGTGCATGTTAATTAACTCTTATAACCCATGTGAAGAGCCTCATTTGCAGTTTTTTCTACTTTGTTTGAAATAATTGTTTTATTTTTGACAAAAAAGTAACAAAACACCAAATCCACTTCACAGTTTGCATAACATCGAAATGCGTAATCCAAATTAGGCTCTTGACACTCTTTATGCAATCAGCGAAATCACATAATGAACTATGAAAAGAAAAGAGGGGAAAAAAAAAAAAAAAGCTTGTCACTTTGGATAACAAAGAGGAGAAAAACAACCTTTGTTTTCCACACAGTGCATCCATTGTGAAGTTCACGCCTGGAAATAAACAAAGCTGAAATTGAACAAAATCCTTCAGGCTGCTTGTTTCATATCAAAACGCACAACCTTCATCACAACTGCAGGCAATTTGAAGTCATTATTAGCCTTAAAGGTACATGCAAACCCAACAGAAGTCCCAAATTCCAGAATGTAAAGTTGCCACAGAGGCCCCGTTTACACGACAATGTTTTCTGAGAAAAACACAAAACCTTTGTTGTGTTTTGGGCGTCTTGTTTAGATGACAACGGTGCTCGCAGCCACTGAAAACACAACTTTCTTGAAAAGGTCTGACTGTCGTCGTGGAAACGGGGGGATGCAATTTTCTAAAAACGGCCAGGCTCCATATCCATGTAGACGGTGGAAATGGTGAAGAAACAAAATGCTGCAGGACGCCTCCTTCCTTCCAACTCTCAGCTTCCATATTTTGATGTTTGCCATGTATCTTTGATTCTATCCCACTGTAAGTGAATTTTCCTTTACTGTTTATTGAAGGTACATTTACATTGATCAGGTTTGCAAAGGTTTTTTTTATTCTTTCTAACATCGACTACAAGCTTTAATGTGTTGTATAAATATCTTCTTTTACATTTAAGCCACAAATAAATCAAAGTTAAAGTTAAACCCTGTCTTTCTGGCGATTTGTGAAGTCAGTAAATAAAAACCTGCAGCAGTAAATAATGAAATCCATTTACCATTTATACCATTTAAGATCCTTTGAAAATGTACAAATACATAGATATTTCTGTATTTCTTTGAGGTCAAATACATTTTTTGCAGTTTGTTATTGTTGCTGGCTTAATTGTCATCTTATTTGATTGAGGATACATACTTTAATACTTTCGACATCCAGAATAGCCTTAAGTCTCACTTCATTGGCTATTATTACATTTTCAGTTGCTCCAAACCATTAGCATTTTCTATAACATTGGGGGAAATTCTTGGTTTCTTTCCTGTTTCTGGATCTTTCTGAGAGGAGTCTGCATTATTCGACCTGTTGATGTGAAGGTTTTCCTCCTGTGTTCTGACTTTCCTCCACCAGCCCATAGCCATGCCTAGGTTGATTTGTGACTTGGCAGCTGTAGATGTGTGTGTAATAGTCCGTCTCTTGGTGTTCACCCTGTGATGGATTACAGTGACCTGTCCGGGGCTAAAGGTGGACTCCTTCAGTCCTGGAGAGCCACAGCTCTGCAGAGTTCCTAATCTGTCCTTGCTTCAACACACCTGATTATTAGAAGTGGCTCATTATCATCAGGATTCCTGCAGAGCTTCATGATGACATACTGAGTATGTCCTCCGGAGCGAGAGGTGGCCACCTCTGGTACATGGTCCGTCCACCTCAAGTCATTAACCACAGGTTACACCTTCTCTTTACAGAGCAGGAACAAAGTGTGAAAGTAATTAATAGATGTCGGCACGGTGGAGTTGTGGTTTGCACTGCTGCCTCACACTTCAGGGAGTTTGAATGTTTTCCTGGGCACGTACAGGTTTTCTTCAGGCTTCTTAGCAAAATGATGCATTTGAGGTTACTTCAGCCTGAATTGCTCTCGGGTATGACTGTGAGTGTGTTTGGCCTGCCTTCACCCATTTTTATCCATGTAGTGAAATTAAGAACCCGTTCACAAAACAACACGAGCCAAAACACATCGTTTTTGTGTTTTCATGTTTACACAGCAACGTTTTGAAAAAGACGTCAGGTTCCAGAAAAATGGCGGAAATACTGAAAATGATGTAGTTAGCATGTTGGACCACTAGTGGGTGCTGTTGCTTGTTTTGTGAAACCACACACATACACACAAACACATGCAGAGAACAGTATGATATAAACATTAACCAAAGGAGCACACAGACATTCTCATGGAAAGACGACCAACTATAAAACCACCAAGTCCCAGGAGAATATGGACTGGGAGTCATGACAGTCTCGACGCCGCCATTATTGTCCATCTATCGAGCTTACGCAGGAGAACTAATTACAACAGCAGGGCACATGCACATTAGCAGTGTTTTCAAAAAGTTTCATTTTGCACTGTTTTTCACAGAGTCGGCGCATTTTTGAAAAGTTCCACTTTGGGAACTGTTTTCCAAAAGATGCGTTGTCAGTGGCTCCAAGCACCGTTGTCGTGTAAACGGAAGAGTTCCATTTTCACTTGAAAACATTGTTATGTAAACGGGGCTCCATAAAATGGTGGATACACTTTACAAAGCTGGAGAACCAAACACGCTCCACATGCCCAGTACTTGGAAATTGGAAACGTTCCTTTTGGTTTGTTGTATATTTTATAACACAACTTAACCAGAAACATGATTAGATGTTATTCATATATGATAAACAGTAATATTTAACGTCTTATATATTGAATAGCTAAATAATGAACGAGTCGAACCAGAGTCTCGCTGCTGTGATTCACCAGCGATGAAACGCCACACCAAGATAAATAGCGGCTGGGTTTCACCAAGTGTTCTGCAGCTGAGAAGTTTGATATACCTCTGAGGAGTTGGCTGACAAAAAATATGAGAAAAACAAAGCGAATGCCAGATATGAATTCACAAGGTTGACAAAAACACAACTCGAAATGAATTCTAATGTTTCTGTGTATCCAAGAGATCATTTCAAAGCCGAGCCGGGGCATGAATATGTTATAGTCAGGGCGCCCCACTCAAAAGATATCCAATTAGTGGTTTGAGAAAAAGTTGCCATTAATGAGGGAATCTCATTGAGTTACCTTGACTACCACAACCTCGCTCATATAAATGCACAGGTAGTTTTTTTGTTTTTTTTCCCAGGCCAAAAGTTACCATTCTAATTTTAAAAGTTTGACTATCTTATAATTGTGCACTATGTTGGAAGCCTGCAGCTGATAGCTGCCTTATCAACAGTATAAGGGGGGAAAAAAGTGGTGTGCCTTCCAAAAACAAAAGAAATGTTGTAAAAATCTGGAGTTTACCTGAACCACTTCCATTCAGAGGCAGTAGTGTGTGTAAACGGAACTTTACAAAAGCCACAAGCCCAATCAAGTGGTTAATGATTACTGTGTTTTACTGTCAGTATGGGAATCTAAAACTATGAAAAGTGTTTCAATTCCATGGAGTCGTTTGCCATATTTGCAAATGATTCTCTAATCGATTCCAGTCGGCGTGACTGACGTCACCACGCATGTTGTGTAGCTTATGCAAGCTACAAATCCGTCAGTCACCAGTGCAGGTAGCAGGAAACATGGCGCCCAAGGAAGTTTGGTTACATTTCAGGAGAAAGGGCGACAACAGGGCAACGTGCAATACTTCCAAAGTGGATCTTTCATCAAAAGGGAAAGAAATACTTCCAAGATGCAGATACATTGTCACACGCAGCAGCGATAACTTTGAATGAATGACGCATTTTCGATCCGCTCGGGAGTGAATCTCAACTCAGCAGCAGCCGCAGTGCTAACACGTCCTCTGCTCTTAGTACTGCAGGTTTAGTTCCCAAAAGAGAATCGATAAAGAACGGAATCAAAAATGGAATCGGAATTGTGAAACTCCTATTAATTCCCATCCCAAATTTTTTAGGCATCAGAGGTTTGACAGAATTCCGGCCAGTTTACGCAACATTTTTAAGTGAAAATGCAAAGCTTCCATTGCATTTTGGTTGTCCATTTACATGACGGTGACCCGCAGAGCCACTGAAAATACAACTTTTTGAAAATGGCTCCATTGGAAAAAGTTCCACTTTTTTCTGACTACATCTCCATGGAAACGGGGGGGAAATATAACTTTTTTTAAATGCTGCTACTGCGCACCCCGGCCTTAGTAAATAGTTCTTCTGCACATGCTCATTAGATGAACCATAAGAACAGTGTTTTCCTCCGGAGTGTCATGACTCCCAGTCCATATTCTCCTGGGACTTAGTAGTTTTATAGTTGACAGTCAACATAATAACAATGCAAGTTGGTCGTCTGTGCGTACGAATGTCCATTTACTTCCATTGTTAATGTTTAGAGTGTATTGTTCTCTGCCGTGAAAGCTGGCCACCTCATTGTTGTCGAACTAGCACATAAAGCCAAAGCCAAAACTTGCATAATTAAACAGCTATCAGGGAAGTCTTTTGGACAAATTTCAAATTTAAAGGTTATTATGATGCTATTTTACACCATGGGAGGTGAAATTGGGCTGTATGTGAACTAAAATGTCTTCGACACCCCTGACTTAAAGACGTATCAGATGTTTCAAATTGTAAAATTTAAAATACTTAAAAGATGCGTTCTATTGCCTGGGTATTGCAGCCAACAATAATATCTTAAGACGTGGAATACTTTCTGAAGCCTGGATTCTAACCAAGTGGAAGGTATTTGGTGCAAGAGGCTTGTTTGGTTTAAAGCTCCATTGGGGGACTCACACTTTTAAAACCCCTGCATTGACTTAAAAAAAAGAGAAATGCAATTCATATCTCATAAGACAATACACATTTCCGTGTAGTATATACAGTGAGTGAATATAGAAGGAGTATTGAAGCCGGAGTCCTTTAAATTCATGAAACTGGGACATAGTATGATGATAATACTGTGATATCTGCACAGGTCATATCAGCAGGTCATCCAGGACAAGCTTGGCTACTAGAAAGATCCATTATCATTGAGAGGAGGTTTCATATAAACAACACTCGAAAATTATAAAAGAAAAAGGAATGAAAAACAGATTCCCGGGTGTGCTTCTGCTTCATGTCCAAGCAGCCACATTAGTGAGTTGTGTTACAGTGGTTGTTGATGGTGTGTGGTTTATATTTTACTTTTTTTCCCCCCTTTTTTTGCTTTTGTTTTCCTTTTTCCCTTTCTGTTTTTTTTTTTTCTCTATTTCTTCTTCTTTTTTATTTTCCTTATTCATTTTTCACGAGTGTGTGTGTGTGTGTGTGTGTGTGTGGCCTGCTTTCCCTCAGCTCCTTGTGCGCCTACGTAATTAGTGTGTTCTTGGTAATGTAGTCTAATGGCTTCACAGGAACACTCTGAAATGCTGATCAACATCTGTTTGGCAAAACAAAACAAAAAAATATACACACACACACACACACGCACACACACACACACACACACTTTGTGCAGCCTTTCATCCAATCAACACTATATTTGAAATCTGAATGTACGTGAGAAATGGAAATGTCGTGTACCTGAAAGAAGGAATCTACCGCAGCTGACAAAGCTCATCAGCTATAATTACAGAAAATCTTTGCATCATTCCACAGAGATTCTATTCAGCTTTAACTATCATTATCTGAGCATGTGCAGAGGAGGCAGAAGTATTTGCATTGTGTCACTGTATTTACAGATTGTGCACACACTCTATATTCTTTTTAAGGTTTTTACAATACGTCCGTACATTTTGAGACGATTATCTGCACTTTATCCTTCCTCGTTTTGGGCTTCGCGAGGACGATCCAGGTGAAAGTATCAAAGCAGCTGTCGGGAATGAATCATCAAATAATAAAACGACTTAAAAAGACATCAAATAATTCCTGCTTTTTACTTCAGAACTTATGTACATTTTAGAATCTGTGTTTTACCACTTTCACTCAAGTATAGAAGTTTAGTTGGCGCTTTTTCATTAAAATATGAAAATTAACTGCATTTCTTAAATAAAGACTTTGGCCCCAGTTACATGGTAGTATTTCGCGTGAAGTTGTTTGTGTTTTAATTTCAGAAAAGCCTTGAAACCTTTTGAAAACGTTGTTCATTTAGACAGAATTGGCAGAAACGATACAAAATGGTTTAATTCAAGCAGTTGTTTAGCCACTAGTTGGTGCTGTTGTTTGTTTTTGTAATGAAATGGACGGACGACCAAGTTGGATTGTTATGACAGTGACTGTCTGCTATGGACTGTACATCTACTGAGCATGTGTGGAACAACTATTTACTCTCACCATGTTGTGAAGTAGCACAATTTTCAGAAAGTCATGCCGCCCACCCACCCACCCATTTACACAGAGTCAAAGTGTTTTCAAAAGGTTCCACCTTAGGAGCAGCTCTCGAAAAGTTGTGTTTTCACGGGATCCGAGCACCTGCACCCATAACCCATTTTTCTGCTTTCGCTTAAAACATCTTGAAGTGAAAACAGAAGTTTTAAGTTTCCAATTAAGTTCCTTGGTGTTTTTCCGTTTCTGTCTAAGTGCAGACACACGTAGGCCAGTTTTTCCGCTTATATGTTGACGCTTTGAGCCTCACTGACAACACACCAGACTGTTTTTTTATTCAAATAAAAAAATAATACTAATTTGACCATCAAAACACAAAGAAATAGCTTTCTTTATACAAACATCTCCTGCTCGCTCTTGTTTATGTTTGTTCGCAGCGTCTTTAACGTTGATGTCTTCTTGAGATTTGTACTGCATTGAATTTTTCCATTTTCTTTTTCCTTTATTGTCCTATTTGTGTTGCAACAATATAAGTTTCTCCAGTACTTACTCTCCATCCTACTATTAACATGCTGTTTTGTAGCGTGGACAAATCCCATCTGTATTTCTAGTTGTGGCTGAACACTGGAGTCCATTCACAAGACTCACGCATGTACGTGTGCTATTGTAAGAGCTGTGCAGTTTTTTTTTTATCTCCAGCAAGGTCAAACGTGTGTGTGCTGTGCAGCTAAAACATACACGCTGAACCTCCATCACCATGTGAACTGAACGTCACTAAATATCTTCTTCGTGGCTGCGGTATATCAGCAAGGAAACTCTTCAATGTTGATTTGTGTCGATAAAAAGGAAGGAGAAGCAACGGTGTCATGGACAGGCATGGTCTTGCGGGGAAGAAATCAACAGAAAGGTTTGTGAAAACACAGTGCAGCAGTTTGTAGAGTGTGTGAGACCTCGGGGAGACTAATGTTATGGCTGATCGTAAAGGATAGTTTCCTCCAGGGTTCAAATTTTACTTTATTGGTCCTCCTCGTGAGAAATTTGCCTCTGATCCAGCTGCATCTATACATGTCATACCTAAACGGGGCCTCAAAGCAGTGCAACACACACATCAATATCTTCTTTAAATGATTGCCTCAGTCGTCTTTTTGACCAAAATGATAACGATTAATTATCTTCTATCTTGAACTGAATTGATTTTCCCCCTTAAAGCTGACGTCAAGAATGTAACACCGGTCCTTTTATAACCATGATGTTATTATTGAATACAAAATATCTATATTTGGTTGTTTGAAAAAAATTGATTTTAGATTGGGAGGGTAATGATATGTGACATCTACAGTCACATGAACAAATTAACAAAAATAATTAACTGCATTTATCAAACTAATCCACTGACATTAAAAAGGGTGGTCATATATCTACACTCAGTGATGCCTTGCAGCCGCTCGTAGTCAAAGTGCAGCACATGAGAGTCCATCAGGGGAGATTTAGTGAACATGTGCCGCAGAACATGGTTGGAAAATAAATTAATATGCAGGAAAGAATAAAAATCAAAGCCAACAGAGTTCAATTTACTTTACATACCATGAATAAGAATCAGAATTACTTTATTAATCATTGTGGGACATTTTTGCAATATCAACAACATAGTGAGTTCTTAACAGGAGCGTGTGTGTGTGTGTGTGTGTGTGTGTGTGTGTGTGTGTGTGTGTGTCTTTGCACCCTTGCCAGCTGGCAGGGAGCTGATCTGCTATCAGTGTCGCCTCTCCTCCTGCAGACAGATCCGCGGCCTGGTTAAGGAGGTGAGCAGAGAATCTGACTCCCTCTCATCCCTTTTTCTCCCTCCATCTTCCATCCTCGCTGTTCTTGTCCTTCTGTCATTCTTTCAAATGTCAAGGCGAGGAGAAACAAGCGTGTGTGTGTGTGTGTGTGTGTGTGTGTGTGTGTGTGTGGGGGCGGTCGACGCCGCTGTTGAGCTTTTTTCAGCGATCAGACGTCGTCACGTCCAAAATCCAACAGTTCGCTCGGCTGTAACCCGAGGCGCGCCATCAGAGGGACGCAAGCATACATTCATTTTGACACCACATGACTGACATTCATTTATTTCTCCTTCCTCAGTCTGAGGCTGCAGGCTGGACAGATGAAGGGACGGTGGGACGCGGCGGTGGAGACGGAGAGCGGTGCCAAGGAGAGGGAACCATGTGACGACGGCCGCTTAAACAAGCTGCTTAATTGGGCACGAGAGGCTTCACAAGTTTGGTGGCGCAACGCCTCAAAAACACTTTTTCTAATATAAACACAGCGAGGAGAGGCACATAAAGGGCCGCCTGTAATTACACAGAAGAAGACGTGCAAAATGTAAAGCAGGAACGGCGATACGGCGGAGTCACTGACTTGTGTGTGGCAGAGTGCACACGGAGAGAGGCTCCGTACACATGTGCACACAGAAAGACATGCACTGGCTTAATATAATAGGAGCCCCTCAGATCTCAAAGCCACTGCATTATTTAACAGCAGGACTAGGATAACCTCCAGTGTGTGTGTCTGTGTGTCTGTGTGTCAAAGAGACTCTCCTTTTTTTCCAGCTATAAATACACCTGCATCTGAGAGTCCCCCTGTCCTCTCACTGTTTTCCTCCGTCTCTCCTCTCCTTTCTTCTCCGTCTCTCCCTCCATCTGCACGGGAGCGGGTTGTACTCCACGGCGATTCATCACCATTTGAAATATTCCTCGACTGGAATCTAAATGCTCTCTGGCATGAAAGCGGAATCCGGCATTACGCGATACTGTCGGGGACGGAGCAGCTTTTTGTCACTGCCTGCTGTTTTCCGTTCAAAGCCTGCCACCACAGAGGGAACGTATGGTTTGCCCACAGGAGTGAAGGTGTGATTTCACCTCTGTTTTCCCGTGAAAATGATTGTTATCAAAACATTACAAATGATGGAGTGGCTGGAAAAGGCAACGCCGTAAATGTCATCGGCATACTTCTATAGTAGGCTGTGAAATGAAGTGTCACACCTGTAGACGGGATCACACGCTGCCTTCAGACAGATCCACATTTCTTTAAAATGTGGAGGAAAAAAAAAAAATGTTTTATTCAGTGTGAACATGTCCCCCTTGCCTGAGATATTTACCATTTTAACAGCTTTTTTTTTTTTTTTTTTTTTTCCTACAGAATCTGTGAACATGAATAACAGGCCCCTTTTCTTCATATTCAGCTGTTTGCATGTGTTTGATTGAGCATCAAATTCAAATGCGCGGTTGTAACTGGACAGGTATATCTCCACAGTTGTTATATTTTATAGCGTACAACAAAGTGGCACAGTTTCCAGGTGATGTTTTCACTCATCATTTTCATGTTCCGCCACCTTGTTAGAAATTACCCGACTGCAGAAGACGGTTTACCGCGACAATCAGCTTTTCCGGCGCCTGAAATTGAGTCGAAACTGGCAGACAGCGGGATCCTCCAGAGGAAATCAGAAAGTCGGAGAAGATTTGAACGTTTGAAAAACATTTGCAGGAAATTTCACTGCAAATCCACTTGATGCCTGTCAGTGAAAATCACACCAAACTTCCCCGGTGGTGTCTGCGGAAGCGTTGGAGTTCGCCGGCAAAATTACACACTTATGCAATTAGCTTTTCACTTTGTTTCTGATTTGTGGGTGATCAGAAGGGGTTTAGTCTGCAATAGGCCTCTTTACGTGGCATCAGTGGGGCAGTGGTGGCCGACAGGTTAGAGACTTGGGATGGGAGCTTTGAATGGCACTGTGTTAAAACAATTTCAAATAAACGCTAAATTCCTGTGAAGCAAAAATGCACAAACAGTGCATTTTCACTTGAAATGTTGTGCAAACCTGGTCTGAATAGGATGAGTTAAATGAAGATTTCCCCAAGATGATCAATAAAGTAGATTATTTTTTTACCTTTTCAATCTGCAGGGAATGGGATCGCTTCCTTGTTCATTTGCTTGTATTTACCCTGGAATAGAGCAGTGAGATCCCTCCTCCACAATAATGTGGAGATGAACATGATGCTGGAGGGAGTTATCAATCACATCAGAGTTACATCATATAAATCTGAATTTAGCGAGTCATAATCCAGTGTGAGCCAGCTGAAGAAATGCCGCTCATCACAATAAGATCAGCATCTCGTCTGAAGGCTCAGCCGGTTTATGCTTCCTTATTAAAAACGTGGTTAAAAACAGGCACGGTCATAAACAAAGGAATCACTTTCAGAAGTATCACATTGCATTGTGTGTTAATCAATTAGCACAAACTCCTCCCAGTATCTTGACGACTTGGGAAACACCCAGTATTCCTTGTTTAGGAAGTTAAACCTGCCGTGTATTCATGTCTGGGTCCTCCTACATGAAGTTGCACGTTCTTGAGCGGAGGTGGATTTTCTCCTGTTTTCCTCCCATAGTAAAGAAGCTTTTGAGGTTAATTGTTGACACTGGATTGAAACGGGAGATTGAAACTGGGGACTTGCGTTTGTTTGTCCTGTGATGAACTGATGAGCTGTCTGGGATGTAACCCACCCCCCCACCGCCCCTACCCTCACCCGAAAGTTGGATAAATTTAAAAAAGGTTTCAGTCTGGACTAAAATGACAGCTGATTGACAGCAAACCGCCACCACTGGACCTCATCTCTAATCCCCCCTCCGAGTCTTCCTTCTTCCTTCCATTTTCCACATATTCCTCATAAATATAAATTATAATGAAGAAAATGCTTGTCTGTTGAACTTCGCCAGTTCAGTTGCACTTAATTATTGTTTTCATAGCCGACTGAGGTTAAATCATTTATGTGTGTGACGCTGGGGGAAAAAAATTTTTATTTTAGACTTCTTCCAAACTCTGAGGGATCCTATTATCAGCACTAGAGAGGTTACAGATAGGGGGACATTGGCAGCCCGACTAATAAGGTTCTTTCGAGTTAACCATTCCTAAATTTGGAAAGAGAGAGCGGGAGAGAGAGAGAAAAAAAAAAAGGATTTCATTTTCAGTTCAATTCATCCTAAGTTCTGCTCAGTGAAACTTCATCACATGGGAGGCAATTAAAATGATGGCAAGCGGCGTGCTTTTCCACGGACGGACGGAGAGACGGGCCGTGTGTGAGACCGGGCGGTGCTATACATGCCATCCACCTATCGCCGGTTATGGATGCTTTCTCTATGAAGCTGCTAACGATAAGAAACTCCGCTGGTGTGCCGCGGCTGAAAAGACTACAGCTGGAGGGAAATGTTTGCCTCAGCTAATGGGGGGGGAGACGGAAGGCATCCAAACACCCCGCTTCTCGCCCCGCGTTCATGTGACAGCAAAATATGGGAATATGTTAATCGAGAGAGATTATTCCAGAGATTATAATGAGTGTACCATCAAGGAGGAACTGTAGTCACCGATACTTTTTAGCAACGGTGTTTTGATGGCCCATCTTTGGGGAGGGGCGGGTGATTGGGGGGGTTACGGATGAATTCTTTGTTAAACGTATCTGTTGGTGACTGCATAATAAAAAATTATTTTAAAAAACACCACAATCTTTACATATGAATGAGAAGACTTTCATCTTAAAAGTTTTAATGATAATGAAAACGGGTGGGTTACTTGCTTGCATGTTGGTTAGTTGGTTGGTTGCTTGGTCGGTTAGTTGGTTGCCTGGATGGTGGTTGCTTGGTTGTTTGATTGGTTGGTTGCATGCTTGGTTGGTCACCTGGCCGGTTGGTTGCATGTTTCCTTGCTTGTTTTGTTGCTCTGTTCGTTTTTTGCCTGGTTGGAAGACAAAGCTGATTTGCCCAATCTTTTTAAACATGTTTAACAAAGACACAATTTCATACAACAGAAATGTGTTCAGCTGTAGCAGGTCATTTAAATTAATCTCTCACAAACTTCTCCCGGTAATTCACCTCAGCTTCAACACACCGGTGTGAGCAATGCCATGTTTGTATCTGCAACACTTCAGTGGCTCAGGCCCTTCATATAAAGACTCAACATGTGTTTTAAATAAACAGATCCCAACAGATGTACACAGTATTATCTTATCATGTGAAAAGAATGAGGAAATCCATCAAAAAAATTACATTTGAAGCATGTAAATGAGATTTGCGGGGTTATGGGAGATCAATGGTTTGATGTCTGTCAGAGGGGGCAAACTGTCAACCACATGTTGATAATCCCCAACCATCTGAACTACAGAATGACAGTGGACCACATTTCAAAAGCTTTATAACCCAGGTTTTAAGGAAAAGGAGCAAGGAGATAAAGTTTTGGAGGCCACCAAAGAGCTCACTGTCCGGGAGTTGAACGTACTTTATAACTGTTTTCATGAAAATGAGTGATGGAGCGTCGCCACGAAAGTAAACTGATGATCGCCAGAGTTCAGTGAGCGATCGTTCCTGAACTCGTATATATTAGGCGAACAAGAACTGAACGTACTGTATTTCTGCCTGATGAACGTTACTGTGAGCACACTCATTCTGGCATTTGTGAACAGCGCTCTCACAGTTCAACGTTTTTTAAAAGGGTGCCGCATTTCCATAGAGCCTCCCAGTCGAAACCCCGGCTAAAGCTCACCGTGAACACACACGGCCTTAACATGTAGTGGGAAAACAGCCAATCTGGCAATAGCAGCCGACACAGAGTCGCACCGCCGCATGCGTTATCAAAATGTGAAGCACCGCGGCAAAAACAAATGGAAGACAGCAGCACAACCGCAGACTCTGCCTCCACGAATAATAATTCATCTTCGTATGGTTACCGTACTTTCCTGACGATAAGCTGCTACTTTTTTCTCTTTTTTTACATGCTTCAAACCCTGCTGTGGACGACTCGCCTTATTAAGTGTTTAACGAGCTTCATGCTGCTGATACCTGGGTGATGCGTTCAGGTGCGTCACGTACCTCCGACATTTCTTCTTCTTTTTCTCCTTTTTAAATTTGGTGGGTGCAGCTTATATTCCGGTGCGCTCAATAGTCCGGAAATCACGGTACTTAAAATCATTTTATGAAAAGGTCAGTGATGATCCAGGTGGGGAAACTCTTACTATTTTGTATAAACTTAGCCCGCCGGGTTTCAAGAAGCAACTCAACAACTTCAACATCAAACCTGAGACGTCACATTCAACCCGGCTGGCCTTTGAAGGTATCTGCAAGTAACTAAAGAATTTAGTTTTACTATTTTAAGTTGTAATTTGTAACATTGTGGCTAACGGCTCGCCGTCACTAAATGAAAGCGTCCAGCAGGATACTGTCGTAAAGACACGCTCTCCAAATGAATCCAGGAACTTGAAGTGTTGAGAAATGATCTAAATCGGGTCCGTGGTTTTCAGCAACCAGCATTTTCAGTGAATCTTTGACAAGTTTATTTCAGGCTCTTCGCCAAGGAAGAAAAAAGGCGTTTTACTCTCTCCCAGCAAGGTGCACACCGCCTACGGAAATAGACAGTGAAGGCGCATGATTTGATGCTGATTGCACTGTTAAACATGACGTTCGATTCCTCTCGTCCCTAAATCACCCACTTAACACTCAGACAAGAGCAAGCAGAATCACTGAGACACACACACAAGTCATTAGGGCACTTGGTAGTATTGATTTTTGTTTACTAGTAAAAAATAGAGCAACTCCCGAGAGTGGATCTCTCGTCGAACCATTATGTGCTCTTTTGCGGGGGAGTAGGGAAAGCGCAAATGTACACACAATCAAATAAACATTGGTACCGTGGATGAGAGCAGCAGAGGTTCAGAGATCAATCAGATAACACAACACAACACAAAAGCTGGAGAGGAGAAGGAAAAAGGAAACAGCTGAGACTTCAGACCACAAACAGACTCCATTTTTTATTTTTCAGTCCAGTTTTGAAAATACAGGATAATTGAGGAAAAAAAGCATGTCAGTCATGTTGTTCTTTCCTTTTTTTTTTCTTTTTTTTTAACCCAATGACAGCAGCGGGGTCGTAGAGAGACGTTCCACATAAATTTCATTTATTTTCCTGTCTCCTGCCACTAATTTACCAAAACAAGGATGCTTGTCAAAACAGCGAGACATGCAGCTAAAGGCTTAGACACAACCAATTGATGCTATTCACTTTTCTTTTTTTTTCTCAATTTGGTAGTCCGGCTCGAGAAATAAGTGGGCCCACTGCAAGTTTGGGCAAATTGAGATGGGTCGCTGAAGGGAAAGTAACTATTTATTGCAAACAGATATGTTTATTTAAAAAAAAATTTTGTAAATCACATCACCAAGATCCCTTTGCCATGTTCGTCTCAAGTTTTCACACATTCTTGTTTGAATAATTGATATCTTCCTATAGAGCAATGAGGCAGAGTGCAGATTATGACGACAATTGAGAAATTCTTGAATTTTATTTTCTTCTTCCTCTGGCCACTCCAATCCAAAAGTAGAACTCACACTACTCCTCAATGGTAAATACTTCCAGAAATCCCCTTTTATCTGTTAAATCATATTGTTCTTTCTTTAAAGTCCTGAAATGATATAAATGACTGGTCCTTGTAAAGGTTATTGACTACGCGTATCCCTTTAGCCAAGCATGTACCCCATAGAAGAGTCTTAATCCCGATACATATTGAAGGGTTATTCCATATAGAAGAATAACGATGCTTATCGTGTGAAATCCACAGTCTTCTGAGCTCCTGCCCATGCCCACCGAGAGTGTTGTAACATTAGGTTTTCTTCTTCTGTCCATCTGTCCATTTTCTTCCGTGACAATAATTCTACAATTTTCAACGGGGCTGCAAGCTCCTTCTCAATCTAAACCCAACTTGGACTTGACCCATGATCTGACCAGTGGTTTGTTTGCTTGTTCATTTCAAATGCTGTACTATATAATTCCATATTTGGAAGAGCCGGTCCCCCAATATCTCTTGAGGCAAAGAGTTTCTTCCAAGCAATTCTGGGCTTTTTAACTATTCCACAAAAAGTCTGTAATCATACAATTATATTGTTTGAAGATCCCATCGGAGATGGTTACTGGTATCATCATAGAGACATAATTAAATTGTGGAGCGACTGCCATTTTTATGATATTAATTACACCACACAGAGTGAGGTTTAACAATTTCCATTTGTCCAAATTTGTCTTCATTTCTTGAATGAAAGGAGCTGTATTAAAAAACAAAAAGATATTTTCTAGTTCTGAGCATAATCTAATCCCTTTAAAACTTCTGCAGCATTCCAGAAAAGATGTGTTTATTCTATTTCCATGGAGTCTAAGCCTTTTCAAAAAGTTCCACCATGTAAGCTGTTTCAAAAACTCTTAAGTGACTCCGAGCACCGTTGTTGTGTAAACGGACAGCCAAAACATCCCCAAGGTTTTCCATTCTCACTTGAAAAGGTCGTGTCAAATGTTTTCACTCTTGGACTAACATTTCAGTTTAGTAACATTAACAGTATAATGCATGACATTAAATTGACTAAGATCTTTTTGGAACATGTGAGACTGAGCTAAATAACGTAGTTTCATAATTTTCACTTAAATGGCATTCAATTCCAACTCATGTTCCAAAAACCTACATAATCTGGTTGTCTCATCCTAAAAGTACGTTCATTTTTAGAAATGGGACGTTATATAATTGTCAAAGCTATAATTGTCTAACTCATAATGGGTATAATGTGTAGTTTTAAAGAGAAAATACAATTTGTATTCATCGCAATCAAGCAGAATTCCTCTTGCTCCTGTGTCAACTTTTTTTTTCCTCCTTTATAAAAACTCCTTCACAATCGCGGGGCTCTTACTCAGACATACAGACACAAACAAACAACATCAAATATAGAAGTTGTGTCCTTTTTTTTTCTCATCAGGACTTTCTTTCTTCTGTCATCCCTGCTCTGACTGCTTTCTATTACGTTCCTTAAAAGAGCATTAACATGTGTATTTAAAGACTAAAATCAGCCAACAAGTAAACTTATTGTGACACATTTAATTGAACCTCACATCTCATTCCTCTGTTTACAAATTTACAAATTTCCTCTCATTTAGTTTTGTCATTATCCAAGAAGCAAACTCCTGTGTCAACTTCACTCAGACATTCGATATTAATCTACTGCTCTCCTCGTATTTTCTAATATTGATCCGTGAAATATTTAACTGAGAGTCATTTGTTGGGTGTGTGAAATCTGGCTGAAGGGACATGTTGAAGACAGAATCCTGTGTTTTCTACCGTCCAATAAAGTTTTAAGAGGGCTCTGTTGGCCTGAGGTAAACACACAGAGAGAAGTCCTGGAAGCTGCGGCTGCTGCAGGAACAGCAGTCGATCCCAAGTTCACCGCCAAGCTGTTCACCTGCTGCTTATGAATGAAAAACCTCTTCCCTCACACTGTGCAAATCTCATCGACAGATGTGGACACACTTTGTTTTTCCTGCGAAAGAAAGACTTTTGGGATCTGCGTTTGTCTTTCAAGATAAATGTATAAATGTGGTATAAATTTCTGTAGTGGATTGATTTTTGAACAAAGCACATATATTATACTATCTATCCCGACCTACAATTAGCTATCCTGCAACATGTGGTGAAGCAATATTGTTTTAAACGAGCCACCGATTACTTTGATTCACGCAGTACTTATAATTTAATGATGTTCCCAATTATTGGAGGAATTAGGCTGACGGCAAAAGTCGTTAATTACGGTTCGTGATAAATCAATTACCATCTTCCGAATGCGACCTTAGTGTGTCAGTGTCAAAGTTACTTCCCAATGATTGCAGGAAAATCGTCTTTAAAGAACGTTGGTATTTTCCCACTGTAAGTCAATAACTTGACGAGTCTTTCCTGTGGCCTGCGTTCTCACCTCTATGATCTCTTTCTGTGTCTTCCTGCAAAAGTTTGTGAGTTTGTAAGTCATCATGATGATAATTATCGCCATTAATAGTTCGCATAGTTTTCACATTATTTGTATGAAACTAGCATCGTCGTGCTCAAGGTATAAATCGTTATCCATTGCAACAAAGAATCTTCACACTGGCGTTCCCATATCAAGCCGGGGGGCGGGGGGGGGGGGGTTAAAGAAAGAAATTAAACTTACAGTTTACAAGCCTCCTTTCATGGTCACCTGCTGTCCAGTCATTAAAAAAAAAGTTCTGCAGTTGTCACAGAAACACAAATCTTTAATTATTTATTCTAAAGTTATCCAACCAGAAGAAAAAAAACAAAAAAACATCTAATCGGTGAATGGATATAAAATTCCTCTTATTGTCAGCTGAGACGATTTCGCCCGTCATAAGCAGCATGTATTTGATTTGAATGCCTCATGTGCTGTAGTCCACAGTGAGCCTGTGTTTCTGCTCTGCAGTCTGTTTGTTAGCAGACCCCCCTCAGCTCGGGGGTCACTGTGTTCTATTACTGCACAGTATGCATGGAACCAAACAAACACCACCACCAATAGGCAAAGCAAACAGTAGTTCGGCCCCCTGCTGCCATCTGTGTGTGGATATGTACGTGTGTGTATGTGTGCGTGCGTATTTGGTATGGGGAAGACAATTTTTCCAATAATAATTGATGAGTGTGGAAGTGTGCGTGCGTGCGTGCGTGTATTTTCACGGACATCTGCGTTTGTGTGTTTGTGATGGTGACTTTGTGAGCATTAGTATTGTCAGGTGTGTGCGCAGATGGTGCAGATGTCCTCGGGCCGGTGATTCATTGTCCTTCTCCAGCCGACTGGATCAGCCTCCGTCCGCTTGCTCCTTTCTGTCCCTGCAACACCCTCGTCTCCTGATCATAATTATCTGCAAGGATGTGCCCCCCCCCCCCCCATCCCGATCTCTTCACGTTCGAATGGGAAAGACAGAGAGCGAGTTTTGTAAAAGGGCCTGAAAACTTAGTTAGCGAAGAAAGAGAGGGACGGTCAGGTGGCGTGGGGCGGAGGACCAGACAGACGAAAGGAGAGGAAGGAGAAATGATGATGATGAGTGTGGATAGGCAGGCAGAATTGAATCTTTTAATCTCCCAAAGTGGGAAGAAAGCGACCTGAGGCATTTGTGATTGGATTTCCTTTAAGTCCACAAGTAGGTCAATAGAACGAGCATTGCTCATTAGCAAAAGAGGGAGGAGAGGGGGAGGAAAAGTTTTTGTGTCAATACAGTGAGCATCATTCATTTGCCCTTTCTTCGGGAGAGGAGGAGGAAGAGGAGGATGAGGAGAGACGGGGCCGGGGAGATTTCGGCTGAGGCTTTGTTGACTGTCTGAAAAGAGTGTGGACGAGGTCAAAACTAAAATACAACAAAGCACAGAAAACCTCCAAAAGTATATTTAAACCAAATATCATCCACGCGGCCTGTAGCAGGGGAAAAAATAGAATGAGACTTTATAAATAGAATAAAAAAGAAAAACTTTATTAGTTCCAGAGGGAAATTCTTTAAACCGGTGGCTGTGGCTGCCGTGTAAGGCGTTCAATCCATCCAATGGGAGCAGTTTGGAGTTCAGGGTCTTGCTCAGGGACACTTAGACATGTGGACGGGAAGACATGTGGAATCGAACCAGCATCTGATTGAAAGACGATCAATCAACCAACCCAGCCGCAGCTGCCCTGCCAGTTAGCGATTAGCATTAGTGCTTCGCTAGTTGTTTGCGGCCCCCTGCTGGGGCTCCTGATGAGCGTGCAACTCCTCCGGAAACTCTTGGTCTTGGGTCAGGGTGGTGCAGGGGGAACTGATCCGGGTCACCTTGTGGACCAGAGAGACAAGGCATTAACAGCGTTAGCAGCGAGCCGTTAGCAGCCGGCCGGATTGACGTTAGCGCCCCATCGCCGGCTGCAGACCATTGGCTTCCTTTCCCGGCAGACCCGACCTGCACAACCTAGACGGCAGAGTTGAAAAGCCGGCCACTCCAATCCTTGCATCATTAGCGGCCGGAGCAGCGTAAGGCAAAAAATAAAATTTAAAAAGGCCAACCCAAACTTGTGATTCCAGCCAAAAAACTATGTAAAGCCACAATGTGTGGCATCACGCATTTATCCACTCTGGAATTGACTGCCACCTACACTGGGTAGTGAATTAAAGCATTAGCCACTGGTTTTGACATTTGGCTGAATAATAAACAAGTACTAAAAGCTCAAGATAATTCCTCCTGCGTGGATTTCTTTCTGCACAATTACATCTTCCTTTTAAAGCACAATTAGCAACATGGTGGCAGAGAGGAGCAGAGAGGGAGGAGAGGTGTGGCAGGGCTGGGGGGAAAGCAATAAAGAGAAAGAAAAAAAAAAGGTTAAGTTGAGTGGAGCACAGTTTTTATGGAAATGTCAGGATGTTTTTAAGCATTTATTTTGTCTAGATGCGTGCTGCTTTCCAAACTGCAAGAGCTTTATTCAAATGTATTCTAATGTCATCTCTAAAATTAGCCGTACAGCTTAATAATGATGACGGTAGACATATTCACAGTTAATTACAACACATTTTTAATTAAAAAATAAGCCTCGTTATGCAAGTAAGGAGGGTCCTAAAATATCACAACAGTCACTAGACTTGTAAACCCGAAGAAGTGAGAAGTGTCAGGGTCTGTTTGGTCGTTCTTTGCTTTATTCCTGCTTCAGGTCACACTTTATTCCATTTTCACATTGATCCAGAAACCCACTAATCCTGAGCCCACTAGGTGGGACCGTGTTTAATTGGCATGAGGAGTAGGGTCAGCCTACACCCTCCAGGGTGTGGATCGTGTTGGACTCCGATCAGCAACCAAACACATATCACCAAAAACTCATAATGCCACAACTACATCAGTCGACGGGCGGGTATATTTTACTGGAAATTTTGCAAAAAATCGTGCAGAACTGCTAAGATGGAGGCGAGGTAGCTTTGGTAGGTTTATGCCCCGTTTCCACAACTTTTTCTAGTGAAAATTACTATTTTCATTCCATTTTGGTTGCTCGTTTACACGACAACGCGGCATTCAGATAACAGTGTCAATTTCTGTAGAGATTTCCATGTTAGCGGGGAAAATAATTTTTCTTTTTAAACGCTGGTACTGCACAACCACACTACAGTCATAGCAATGGCTAAAACGGCAAAGAAAAACTGTTTAAAGGCGCTTAAATATTTAGAGGATACTGTTTACCACACTCGTGTGTGAGTGATCGTATCGTATGAACACAGCACCCACTAGTGGCCCTAAATGCGAACTACAGCATTTCTGCATGTGCACAGCGATTTGTTTTTTTTTAAATGTTGCCGTCGAAACGCAAAACATTCCTGAATCCAAAATGCAAAAACGTGTTTGCATTCCCTCGATGTCAGGGAAATGGGGCTTTCGAAGATGTGCTTGCACGTTACAGAAACCACGATACAACGTGTATCCCAAGTGGAACTCTTTGTTTTATGATTGGAAGCTCTGGCAGCTATTGATGTGAAAATAGTTGACATTCAAGGCTTTACTACTGGAGCAGTCTCAACTCACTCTTATATCACCAATCACATCCACCGATTAACACTGGTGCTCCGCCCAACAAGCCATGATAGGAGTCAAACTGCCAACTCTTGAACCTGAACTTACTGAGCCACAATCCGCAGGAGTCAGTTTTGCTCTGAAAATGTTAGAAATGTTCCTGTTTTTGATTTTTAGTCACACGCACCGATTTTTACTTACTCTCATCTCAGTTGTATTCAGGTATAAAAGTGTGTAAATGTAATAATCTTTTTAGTCAACCAATTAGCTCCAGCTAATTGCAACTCAGATAAAGATGTGTAAAAGGATGTCGTGAGGAAGAAAAACAACGATGATGAGATAAGCTTGATGAGTTGCAGTGTTGTTGCATGTGCAGTCATGGTCACAGTTTCTTTCTTGAGAATACCGGTTGAACTACCATCCTTTTTCAAACTTCCTTGAAGTAGTCTTTCCAATAAAAGCTCCTCATCCCAGCAAGCAAGAGCATCCATGTCGCTCCTTTCGATGTCTTTCACTTCAAGCACTCCAGTTCGATGTGAAGTGTCCATAGACCACTTCAGCTTGTGCACAGGTCACATGTGGACTAGGAGTATGGACTGCAGCTTGTCAGGACTCATGTACTCATGTACTCCAATTTAAGTGGACTGCATGTGGAAAGAACGAGCCAATCATGCAAACGTACAGCTTAACGTATTCAGTCCAGCATGCACCCTTGAAAATATTCATAAAATCTCTTGTTTATCTGCACATGTATGTGTACGTGCATGTGCATGTGCACACACACACACATACAGTGAGAGGGGCTGATGCTGATGAGGCAGTGGCAGCCTTTGGGGTGAGACGGATGATGGATGGAAGGGAGTAGATGACTATGAGGGGTGGCTGCTCGTTCCTTTTCTTTCTCAGCCCTCCCCATTCACTATCGCTCTCTCTGCCCCTCCTGCCACTTTCTCTCTCTCTCTCTCTCTCTCCTTATCCCCAGAACACGCCCATGTCCAAATCCCTTCTTTTCTCCACTGATGAGTGATGGTGTGAGGATCTGTCCGGCCTCGGTGCTTCCTTCCAGCCACCGAGGGCGTCGGCATCTCCCACGTCTCTGCTGTTTGGCAAGTGTACAATTTATAGACCGAGAGAAGAGGTTGCAGGAGGTGAGTACGAGAGCCAGAGCGGACGTAAAGTCAGAAGGATAAGGAGGAAAAGACCTAGAAAGATAGAAAAAATATGGTGGGATGGACAGAGACTGAAGGAGGGAATGAGCTATGGGAAGTACACTGTGGCTGAAATTGTCCCACTAAAGACACAATAAAGTTCTCCTTCAGTGTTTTCAAACCTGGATTCTTCGAATTCTTTCTGAAGCTGCAGTTTCTCTTAGGCCCTGTTTACACGTGTTTTCAAGTGAAAATGGAAACTTTTATTGCCTTTCGGGTGTCCCTCTACACAACAATGATGCTCGGAGTCAAAGAAAATGCAAATTTTGGAAAATAGCTTTCACGGTGTAACTTTTTCCAAAAACTCTGTCTCCGTGGATAAGAGGGAAAAAAGAACTTTTCAGAAGCGAAGCTCCCACACATACGCACCGCGGCCATAGTAAAAAGTTCTGCACATACGTACGTAGATGGACAATAACAACAACACTCTCCAGAGTGTCATGACTCCCAGTTTTTTTTTCTCCTGGGACCTTGGTAGTTTTATAGTTGGCAGTCATGGTAATAACATTCCAACTTCATCATCTGTCCATACTAATGTCCATGTACTCCCATTATTAACATCTATAGCGGATTGTTCTCTGCATGCATGTATGTGCGGTTTCATTATAAAAGTAAGCAACAGCACCTACTAGTGGCACAACATGAAAATTGCATTGGTTTCAGTGTTTTTGCCACTTCCATTGAAACAAATGTCATTGTAAAAAAAACTTGTCTGTGTAAATGCAAAAGTTTTCTGAAATGCAAAAGCACAATTCAAAATTAGAAACAACAGACACACACAACAAACATCTAAACTATTTACATATATGCACCAATAATGAGGTAAATAAGTTATGTGTGGCGGGTAGTCAGTGTCGGCTGAAAACGATGTGTTTTCATTGAAAAGTCATCGTGTAAATGGGATCTTAGCTTTAGATTAGAAACACTTTAATCATGTCACCTCAAGCCTTTGATTTAGACCTTCAGTCCTACAAGTTCATTATGTCGGACTTGAAAGACTTTTTGTGTGGAAACTGGATGTTAATTGGTAACTAACTCCATGTTGCGTGTAGCCTGTCTGTCTCTGTGTGTCTACCCTGTGATGGACTGTTGACCTTTCCAGGACGCACTCTCCATCAGTCAGCTGCGATGAAGCCGTAAAGATGATGAGCTGCTACACTGTGTGTTGTGGATTTCATAAAGGAGGATGGAATGACACTGGCCTGCAGGTCAACGAGAATCTGAACCTGGTTTTTTGCCTCTTTGGGAATTAAAAGAACGTGTTCTGGTGCGGCTCGCATCACTGGGATTGTCACATGATTTTATGCATCGATTGTCAGCAGCTGTACCTCTTCCGCGGTTTTCACACCTATTGACATGGTGGTCTTAAACTTCATGATATTGTCTGCAGATGAGTTCAGGCAGTCCGTGGCTGTACAACTATCAGCCCTCTGTGAGCCCCTCACACTGCCAGACCAAAGGTTTTAAGCCATGATCAAAGATGTCGCCACCGGTGCCCGATTTCTGTCTGAGATGACGAAAGTCGCTTCTCTGGTCCCTCTGGGGACTTCAGATCCAACCACATTGATCCTGTGGTCACACCAGAGAGCGACAATCGATTAATATGTGTGAGACGGCGAGTGCGATTAGCGCAGAATGATGAAATGTTCATGATTTAATGAACAATGAGGCCTCACTTGTTCTCATTAGTAAAAAGTTGTTAACTGTACACCAAGGAAGCCGAAGCAGAGAGGGCATCAAATTGGGAAGAGTAAATGGCACGTGTTGCAATATCACAACTTAATTGTCATTAATTTTTAGGATTGGGATTAATGACGGACACCTTAATCCAAAGTCAGACAGGCCTGCCTCCGTATACTTGGTGACATTTTGCAGAGACCCAGGAGCAGTTTGTGAAGCTCCACGGTTGCCCGTGGAGCACAAAACCTCTCTCATTTCCTGAAAATGCCCAGAAATCTGAGACAGCACTGATAACAAAAGTAGTCTTCTCAAAAACAGGATTTTAATAGAGGGTTAGGTCTTGTTTCTTACAAGCATGTGCTATTTTTTGGGGGTGAATAATCCATTTATTTATTTATTTATTTATTTCCTTTTCTCTCTTTCTCTTTTTTTTTCCCCCCAGGCAAGGCTTTTCGAAGGAGGTGTATTCGATATAACCAGAGCGCCCCCATGAGGCGAGGGGCTCAAACTGCTGACCGTCCACGGGGATGAGCATCACTTCGGGGACCAGGCGACCACGCACTGGAGTAGATTAGGAAGGAACATTATTTATAAACTTCCCTTCAATTATTTATTGAGCAATTCCTTCCAGTGTTTACTCAGGGGTTATTAAATATTATGCCGCTAAGCTACTCAAAAAGACAGAATCGTCTGAGGACATCCCGGGATACTTTTAATTCCACCACTCACAGAACCCGCGGCTTCTAGAACCAGCGCTCAGAATGCAATTAAAGTAGAGGCCGTTCAATCAATTTCCTCACCATTTCTCCTTTTCCATGCCTCCTATGTCTCTCTTGTGTGCAGCAAGAAAAAAGAGAAGAAAAAGACTTGCCATCTCCAGCCAAACACCACCGCGCAGGGAAGTAGTGCACCTGTGGGGAGATAGTCATGTATGTGGGGCCAAGAGGTAATGGAATAAACCACAGCTCGGCTAATCCGGTCGGTCTGTCCTCTGTCTGACAGACTTCTGCCTGCTGCTGCTTTACTGACCGTCAATAGTTTGCACCGATAGCAGCTGCAGGCTTAGTCTGGAGGGAAAAATACAGTCCCCTTTTTTTAAGAATGTTTTGACTTCCACAGCGAGCCGTCTAATAGACTCTGCCAAGAGAGGGACAGTTCAGCTAACTTTCACCGGAAACGGAATGAACATGACCACGCGTGAAGAATCACACTGATAACACACTCGTGTGCACAGTGGTGCGCCAGTGAATCGCCACCTGTAATCACGTGCACACACCTCGAGAGTAAAACCAAACGGGGGGGGGGGGGGGGGAGTCACATAAACACGGCCGCACTTTCATTCTGCACACAAATGGTTGACACTTCTTCAGCCCCTCTCGCTGGCTGTTGCCCCACGGAGAGATTCGGTGTCTGTTCTGCTCCCTCACCAGAAAGAGTGTGTGTTTCTGCTGCTGGCGCGTTCCCTTTTCCAAGAGAGAAAGAGGGGGAAAACACAAACCATAGCTATCATCCCTCTCCACTCTCACCCACACTCACAATCTGTCTTGCTTCTCCTCCCTCATTTTGCCTCTGCCATTCGCCTGTGTGTGTGTGTGTGTGGGTGGGTGGGTGTGTGCGTGTGCGTGTGTGTGTGTGGCCAGGGGCGAGAACACTTCACAAAGCAGAAAAAGACCAATAAGTTGGAAAAGAGGAAGCGGGAAGAGGCATGAGTGTAAAGAGAAATGTGTCATCTGCTTGATAGTTCTGCAAATCAGAGCTGCAAACATGACTGGTGTGTGTGTGTGTGTGTGTGTGTGTGTGTGTGTGTGTGTGTGTGTGTGTGTGTGTGTGTGTGTGTGTGTGTGTGTGTGTGTGTGTGTGTGTGTGTGTGTGTGTGTGTGTGTGTGTGTGTGGTGCCATGTCTCTCTGCGTTGATACGGTTTTCTTCAAATGACATTCAGGCCCACACACATAAACACGCGCACCCACACACACACACACACACACACACACACACACACACACACACACACACACACATAGCTCAATCAGCACACAGGGAGGGAAGACTTGTGGCGTTGCAGAGTTCCGTGGAGCAACACTGACCCCTACTGAACACAGCCTCCACTCAAACACACCTCAGGCTCGTCATGATGCTCCAAATCACAGCATCTCCTATTGATCAGGTGGAGGAAGAAGAGCTGCTTTCAAGAACAAAGTGTCGGGAGTGACTAGAAATAGACCCTAATGTAACACCCAGATTTGGCTGTGATGATCAGTCCACAAAATATGAAGGTCATTTGACATTTCTTGCCTGTGTGAGTGACTTCACTATAACAATCAGAGCAAACAGTTACATTAAATGTGAATTCTTCTTCTTGAGATATGCGTTCTCTTTCTTTCTCTTTTTGCCACCTTGATCCGACTTTAAAATGAGTGTCTTTCCATTTGCAAGGTTGCTGGTTTGAACCCATATTGTCGAAATCAGAGTTACTCGTACTTGTAAAATATCCTCAATACTCCTTCAAAAAGGAAGTATCAGACCCGATACCTTATACTTGTATAGATGCATCCCTAATATCCTCATACTTGATGTTGCAAACCAGGTTGAATCCGTGGGCTGGCTTCGGCCTGCGAGTCACAAGTTTGACAGCCCGGGTGTCCTTGAGCAAGGCACTGAACTCCAGACGGCTCCCAGTGGAGGTGGATTATGGTAGGCGTAGGTGTGAGTGTGTGTGCGTGACTGCTGAAGTGCAGAGAATGAGCAATATAAGTCCATTCATCATTTAAAACCTGCGTTCATCATGGTTGGCTTCACCTCCGTCCCAACTTTCAGCAAAAGTAATGATTGTTGGAGAGAGCAGACGATATATATTTCTCAGGGCGTAATTCGAGAAGCACTGACGACATTTTGAAACGGCAGTTTGGGGATTCAGCGGCAATCTCCGGGCTGATTGAACTCCTAATGTCAGCGTGCGTTTGATTTGTTGTGGTGAGCGGGCATGAGCCCAAATCGGACAGGAAGGCAGGTTTTCTAAAATACCAATAAAACCTAGCTCTGGATGGAGCCTTTAAAATCTGTCTTTTATTAATAAGTCTTTTTCATCTTCGCTCCATTCTTGTTTTAGGAGAAAATTAACTGTAGGAAAGTCTCTGAAAATGATCTGACTGAGAAGATATCAGTGAATAAAAGGAGATGCCATTTTCCTTATTACGTATTCGAGCATCACCATAACATGTAACGTCCAATCATTTCCACCGTTTGCATAGTTTTTATTCTTCTTCTTCATTCAGAGGATCCCAGTTGACTCTCAACCACGTCTGCGACGTTTATGACTGAAGCCCCGTGAACATGACAACGTTTTAGGTGAAAACGCAAAGCTTCTGTCATGCTTTGAGCATCTGTTTACATGACAACAGTGCTCAGTTTGCAATTGAAGACGAAAACAACGGGTAAACATTCATTTATTTCTCCTCATTCATTGGAGAAACATACTAATATTTCCCAGCATGCCTTCTTCTGTTTCATTTCTGACGAAAAATCCAGATAAAGGGTTATAACGGACCGAGATAGAATTAATAGTTACTTAGTTTTTCCATGAAACACAATGTTCTGTGTTTAAATTAATTAATAAATAAATATACAAGAACAAATAAAAAAAGTTGGATTGTGACTCACAAGATGGTTCTAAGAAATAAATGTGAAGTATTCGTCACTGTCGAAACATAATCTCACCAAATGACTAAACTACAACTAAACTAAAGTCAGATCCAATTAGGTTAAATATGTCCAATTATAAAATATGTTGGACTCAATGATCAAGTGACAGTAACATGGATGAATCATGTTAACTCAATATATTTACTTGTAGAAACTTTCCATATTTGTATAATTTTCAGCCAACAACATTTTTTGAAGTGTCAAGTTTACTGAAAAACCACCTCCTTCGCCTGTAAGAGGTACATTTTAGGGAATGTTTAAAGCAAAACTTCCGAAGCGATTTCGGGGCCCATTTACTAATGATGGCCAAATGAAGCTTCATGAACCACTGTCTTCATTTTCTGGGGCCACTAGATGGCGGTGTCTGTCCAACGAATGTTGGAAAACACACTTCATTGCCAGTCCTTCAGCCTCTATCTTCAAACCAAGGGCGCCATCTGGTGGAGTCAGAAAATATAGAAAGTGGCTCATGAAGCGTCACTACCATTTACACAACAATGGTGCTCGGAGCCACTGAAAATGCAACTTTTTGTAAACGCTCCAACTCTGTTGTCATGGAAAAGGAGCAGAAATGCAACTTTTATGACTCGCTGCTACTGTGCATGAGCACCCCAGCTGTGGTAAATAGTTGTTCTGTACATGCTCAGTAGATGGACAACAAGAACAATGGTTCCCTCCAAGTTTCTGCCATTGCCATGGCAGAAACGTTGCCGTTTTCAAAACTTTGCCATGTAAACGAGTCACTCTTCTGACATGGAAACGCAAGAAAAAATGAGTTTTCACTTGAAACCTTGTGTACTCGGAGCCTTACAGTCTCACACAACACAGTTAGAGTAACTATCGTCATGTGTTATTATCACATAATTGTTTTCCGATTTCAAAATTATGGAAAAGCAACAACTCAGCATCGTTGTGTTTTCCGGTAAAAAGCATGCCCAGCATATGATACTAACATCAAAAAGTCGATGTCATCTCGGAACATATTTTTCTCAAAAAATGACAAATAAAAGATGTAAAAGTTTTAAGTTTGATAGTTAAATTTAACATTAATGCAGCGTCTTGAAAACTCCGCCGTTCCTCCTCCACGATTACCATCAACAAAGAGAAAAGGGGCCCAAAAAGAACTGACGTCTTCTCTTAAAGTGTGAATATGTTTAATAACATACTTAAAAAATCTGCATTTTGAGGAAGAAATTGGTGACACGCAAATGCCAGCGCCATCTTCCTTGACAAGCAGACAGAAAAAGTAGTTAAGGAGAATAATAAAAGTGCTGCAGTGATGACAGTGGCGACAGAGTGGGTGGGGATGTGCCTGCAGCCAAACAAGAGAGGAGATGACAAGTCAAAATGGCACTTTTCAATGTCCTGGATCCTCTGACATCGACACACCATGTTTCAACACGCAGAGGGGAGAGGCAGGAGGGGGAGGGGGGGGGGGGGGGGGGGGGGGGTCAATGGGGGTGACAAGGAGGAATCAAATGAGGACGAAGGCAGAAGAAAGAGGGAAGAGTGTGATGGAGAAGCCAAATGAATGAAGAGTGTGAGACGGGTTGTTTTGGGACATTTTAGTTCAGCCGCCACGTGCGGCCTGATTTCATCTGGAGTGGGCCGGAGCTGTAAAATAGTGTCATAATAACCTTTACATTTAAACTTTGAAGTTTTTCCTCGGTTGAGCATTCGTGATGAAAATGTCTGTATTTTCACAAAGGCAAACAATTTTATACAGAAAATGACTACAATCTCAGCGTAAAGCCAATTTTAATGAAACCATCTGGTGCTAAATACAGTGAAATATACATATATTTTTTAAATATCTCCTACAGCTGTTGCATTATGGGTTTTTATTTTTACACCCTGACAGCATGGCTTTGAGTCTAGTTTGATAGCAGTGAGGTAGTTATCTCTCATGGCAGCGTCACCAATGTCTCAGCTCGGGTCTAACATCGGTGTTTTCTCTGAAATGGTGACCATTTGCTTTGTGGGTTTGACCGGATTGGAGCCTCTTGTGGGCCAGTTTTGGCCCATGAGCTTTATGTTTGATCCCTCTGTTTTAGCACGAACTCCAACAGAGCAACTCGGGCCGATTGACTGTTAAATTAATGCACCTGCTAAAAAAATCTATCTTGACTGAAAAATTGCACAAACTATATCATACCGAATTAGATTGTTCTGTTGCACGTTATTTTCAACGGTTGAACAAAACAAAAAAATGTGTTGATGCTGTTAATGATTTGACTCGTTGAGCAGAGCGATAGCAAGTAACAACTTGGCAAAATTTCATAAAACTAAACAAATTCCATTCAAAACCATTATATTTGATCATGTTGAATAGTTTTGAGTCAGAAACTAAATTATTTCAATCAAGAAACATGAAACCTGGTTGAGGTAAAACTTCCTTTTTTTGAAAGATTTTCACTATTTGAAATGGGAAACGTGAAGGCTCTCCAGTTAATCGCTATTGATAGGTCACTTTCTGCAGCTTCAGAGAGGATAAATGTTATCGTGAGCTGCTTTAATACTTTCCCTGAAACTCTGAATCGTCATCATGGAGGTTAAAATCAAGAAAAGGGGAAGAAAGATGAGGGGTAATGCTAAATGTCACCTCATTGAACAGACAGAGAAACACAGCAAGCAAATACTTGACTAAACTTCATGAAACAGTGCAAATTCTATTCAAAATGTTTGATCACGTCTAAAACTTGTATCACAGTTTTGAGTCTTAAACTAAATAATTTTAACAAATAAACAGGGGATGGACTGATACTGATACTTCATATATCATTTGCATAGTGTGAATTAGACTTCATGGTATTTAGTGATTACTTGTTATGGTATCAGCAAGTAGCTGAAAGGTTAGTACTCGTACTTTTAAAAAGTGGTGTCAGTACATTTCTAAACTTTATATAAAAGGCTATGGATTCTGTTTAAAACCTTCATTCTTGAAGAACCCTTCTTATTTGAAATGGGAAACAGGAAGTCTTTCCTTTAAACTGTTATTGATTTGTTACTCTCTGCCCCTTCAGGGAGGATAAACGTTACCATCAGCTGCTTTAATACTTTGACTGTGACTCTGAATCGTCCTCACACAGGTTAAAAACAAGAAAAATGATGCCGGCAGGTGGAAAAAAATAACAAAAAGTTATTCATGATCATGTTTAATTTGAAGAAAACTCAACGCTCTCTGATGCATGTCAGACCTCTTTAGCTCCTCGACAGGAATCCTAAGTTGAGAATGAAGCTTTACTCACAGTCCGAAGGATTAAAATTACAGGTACATTGAATTCTTAGTTCACATGGAAACAGAGAAGAAAGTCTGCAGCTCTTTCAGCTTCGACGTGGCGTAGAAAGCAGATTTTTCCCGTTTCTTTGTTGTCCGTCCGCTGTAGGTGCTTTTACACACACAGCAAGACAGGTTATGTGATTTCAGAAGCTTTTGCCAGACTTGAAGGACAAACAAGCATCAAACTGTGAGACTGGCAGGGGGAAAGAGCCCGGCACAGCTATTATCACACACACACACACACACACACACACACACACACACACACACACACACACACACACACACACACGCACACACACACACTGATGAGAGATGTGCATGACCGTACATTGTCAACCCCACCGGTATGAGCGACTCCCACCAACCTGCTCTAACACACATACTGCATGTGAGCAGAAAACAACAGACAACAAGGAAGAAATTCCTTTTCTGAGATGATGTCCGCCGTCAAGCAGCCCGTTCCCCGACTACACAAGTACTCATTTGTGTCGAGTGACCGCACAGACGGCACACTTTATATTTTACCAGCAGAAGTTTGTTCAGGGAGTCAACAAAAGGAGCATAAAAAGAGGAGACGTCCCACAACACCAATGCTTTTTTTTGAAGTATTTATCATGCTAAACTCCATGTTTTGGGTTGATCTGAGGGAGAATTTCACATTTTACAGCAATAAAGGATACAGAAACCGATCATTGTGCTTTTCTCATTTGCTACGTCCAATGTTGTGCTCGCTCGTTTCCTAATGATGGGCCGTGTTGCAGGAGGAGCTGATTATTGAGTGCCAGCACCTGCAAGAGGTGGGCAGAGTCTACAAAAGGCTCACAGCCTCGCTCGTCCTCGCTCTCCGTCCCACAGCAGAGACTTCTGCTGGTTCACTTGTTTTGCCGGTCCCTTGCGAGTTTTGTGTCGAGCAGAAATAGTTTGAAGCAAACCCTGCCTTGTGTCCCTTGGAGAGGTTTACTCAGTCAGTTCCAGTTTAACACACAATGGAGGAACTCGGCAGGTTACGCAGAAATCAAATTGACCTTCTTGTTCGGCATGTATGAGGTTTAGTTTCCTGTTTCAAATCCAGATCATTGAAGAGACCCCCCCCCCCCCCCCCGCAACAGAATAATTTCACCGTTATGTGCAGCAACATAGCAGACAAGTTGCAAACTGCATCCTTTTATTAGCTTTCATGATCCATACTGTGGTTGTGGGATAATTAACTGCGAGAACTTGAGGATGTCGCCGGTCACAGTGCCTGATTTTACATCTTTTCAGTGCATGACTGTGCAGATAAGTGGACAAACTCCAACTATAGTGGCCACTGTCTACCCCCCCCCCAAACCTAACACGGACTGGATTTTCCACCTTTCTCATATGCATTTGCTCACTCTCTCCCAAAATCATCTTGCTGGGAGATCTGAGCATTCACATGGACAACACCAGTCTCCCACTCACTAAGGACTTTTCATCATCCCTTGACAGTTTTGCATTAAAACGACACATCACCTTCTCAACACACTCAAAAGGACGTGTTCTGGATTTGATTTGCTGCTCAGGTGTCACTCACTCCCTACAAACATGTAAAAAAAAAAGACAACCTGGACAGCATTCCTGCCTCTTTACTTAAAAGTGTTTTTAACCCTGTTGGGTCAAGTATATTAAATCTAGTTGACACAATCTCTTGGCTCAGGATGTGTCCCGGCTGTTTTTTAAACATGCTGTGGTGCAACATGCCTGTTCTCTCCAATTCTAGACCCATTCCAAAGCTCTTGGAGAGAACTGTTTTTAATCAATTGCAAACCTTTTTAGATGATTTTTAGTATTTCTGAAAAGTTTCAGTCTGGTTTTAAGCCCCGTCACGCCACTGAAACTGCCCTTTTACAAGTTTTTAACGACCTTGTTTTAACTGCTGATGCAGGACATTCAGTTGTTTTAGTGCTTTTAGACCAGACTGCTGCCTTTTGATAAGATCAATGATAATATTTTTTTTATCTCATCTTGAGAACCGTGTGGGCATTAAAGGCACAGCTCTTAACGTGGTTTCAGTCTTAACCTGAAAGATAGAAGCTTTTCTGTTCAGCTCGGTGACTTCTTCTCTTCGACTGCTTCGCTTTCCCGCGGGGTCCCACAGGGATCTATTTTAGGCCCT
Source organism: Lipophrys pholis (assembly GCF_963383615.2). Lineage (NCBI taxonomy): Eukaryota > Metazoa > Chordata > Actinopteri > Blenniiformes > Blenniidae > Lipophrys > Lipophrys pholis. The sequence goes on from NC_137628.1 coordinate 8,183,436, forward strand.
TTACTGTTTTCTTTATACATGTTTTTCTTTATACCCTGGGGTCCATTTTTAATAAACATCTTTTTTCGCTGACGATGTGCGGATCTACCTCACAATTAGGCCGAATTCTGCAGGTTCATATCAGCCGCTACTCAACTGCTTGGAGGATCTAAGATCTTGGCTGGAAATTAATTTTCTGTGCCTAAATGAGTGAAAAACTGAGATTATTGTCTTTAGCCTGCCAGATCCACGAGCCGACGACACCAGTGCTCTTGGCCCTCTGCAATCACATTATCGACCCTTCTCCAGAAATCTGGGGGTGACTCTCGCTTTAAACTCCATGAACAAATCAACTCCGTTTTAAAAACTGGTTTCTTTCAGTTGAGGCTGTTGGCCAAAGTGAAGCCCTATCTCTTTATATGTTCACACTCCTGTTTTCTCACTGAGGTCAGCAAATCAGATGGTCCTTGTTGTGCCAAGATCCAGACTAAAAACTAGAGGTGACGGAGCCCTCTCCGTGGCTGCTGCCCGTCTGTGGATTCGTTTGCCCTCTGCACGTTAGAACCACTCGGTCTCTTGAGTCCATCAAGTGTCGACTCAAGACACACATGTACTCGCCGGCTTTTAACAGTAATTGAGCACTATGATACTGTGGCATTGTTTTTTACCCTGTTTTTGAGGCACAGTTACAAATAAAGTTGGATTGGATTGGATTCTCACCCGCCGATCACGTTACAACCTCACACTGTCCGTAAGTAAAACACCAAGGGTCATCTTTCCCTCTCCACTACTTCATAACTGACAACTGCAACGCACTTATGACATCATTCAGCCATAAAATAGACCGCATCCACCAGCAACTCGCCCCTCCCATCTCCTCCAGCTCTCCTCCCCCTGTTTTTCTCCCTCCTCTTACCCAACCGCTAACAAGTTTCCACCTCCCTTCTGTTGCTGACATATCTGACCTCATAAAGAAATCAAAATCATCTGCCCGCCAGCTTGACCCACGACCAACAACTCTGGTTAAATCATGTGTCTCCTCCCTCTTACCTCTTATAACCACCATCATCTGCTCCTCCGTCACCTCTGGTTCTGTTCCTCCATCTCTTTAAACTGCCGCCATTACCCCAGTTCTAAAAACAACCCGGCTCTGACCTCAGCAACTTCAATAACCTCCGTCCCATCTCTAATCTCTAATCTACCATTTCTTTCTAAGATTCTGGATAAAAAACCTGTTTCATCTCAAATCCGCCGTCATCTCTCCTTCAACAACCTCTATGAACACTTTCAGTCTGGCTTTCGTCCCCATCACAGCACGGAAACAGCTCTCATTAAACTCACCAACGACCTGCATCGAGCAGCTGACTCTGGTTTATTACCCAGCCTCCTCTTCCTCGATCTGAGTGCAGCATTTGACACCACCTCTCATTCCATTCCGCTGAACAGATTGAAAACTATCAGATTATCACACACACACACACACACACACACACACACACACACACACACACACACACACACACACACACACACACACACACACCTTGGCGGATTGGCATGATATCTCTCCGGCCGCACTCAGTTCGTTCAATTAGAATATTACAAATCTCAGCTGTCCACCCTCTCCTCTGGGTGTCCCCCAGGGCTCCGTCCTGAGCTCCATCCTCTTCCTCATCTACCTCCTCCCCCTTGGCCATATTTTCCGGAGGTGTAATATTCATTTTCACTGTTATGCGGATGACACCCAGCTCTCCCCTCCCAACCTCCCTCCAAAACTGTCTGCAAGAAATCAAATCCTCGTTCTCCCTCAACTTCCTCACACCAAACAGTGACAAAACAGAGGTTCTCCTCATTGGCTCCTCCATGCCTCACCGACCTCCTCCACATTCTCTCACTCTCACCGTCCCTCCGGCCCGTAAGGCCACCATGGGGTCCTGAAGATTCAGCCGCTCAGCCCCCCCACCTATGGAGAAATTCAATCCTTGGACTCTTTTAAAACTCACCTAAAAACATATCTTTTTGAACAAGCCTATTCTTAAATATATTTCAGTCTGTTTTCTTTTGTGTGTTTTTGTTCTTACTAATAAATATTTACTTGCTTTAACTGCAATTTTAACATGGCTTGTAAGGTGACCTTGGGTGTGTGAAAATCACTAACAAATTAAATGTATTATTATTATTATTAATATACTTCAGTCCACATGAGTTTATTGCAGGTAAATTAAATGAGTATATTAAGAGAAAATCTTTCAATACAAACCTGGGAGGAGCTTTTCCGAAACAACTGTCACCTGATCTGACTTCACAGGAATGTTGTGGAGAAAAACCACATACTGGGCATGATATTCATGAAATATGAAGAAAGCGGAAGCTGGAATATGTAGAGAATTAAGGGAATATCATAAGAATAAACATTTTTATTAGAAGTGCAGATGGGAGACGAGCGTCAATAGTTTATGAAGCGTGTCACATGGTGTCATTATCTGTGGATCTATGAATACAAATTACACTTATTGATAAGGACCGAAAAAAATTGATATTCACAGTTACAGTTAATGGAACTTAGTGATTTCTCTTTGCTCTTGTGGGCTCAAAGCTGGCAGGTGAAATCAGTAACACGTGACGTAGCTGAGGGAAAGAGGCGGTGCGACAATCATCTGGCCGATAATTCAAATTCAATTCACAGAAAGACACTGGCTTTGGATCAGGTGGAAGAATCGACTAAACACGTGTAGATTGATATCAATGATGAACACATTTGGATTGTCTCTCGCGCACAAGAGTATTTCTTCAGACGAGAAGGTTTTATTAACATGCCTTTTGACATTTTTCGACTGGATTGTCCTGTCTCCATCCGAAACGTCATCATGGTTCTACAGAAAGTCTCCTCCTCTGAGATTCCTCACGCTTCCACTAACAGTGAAATAGTGGAAAATCCCAGCGCTTCCCTGTATTGTTAACACATCCTAGCTTTTTTTTTTTTTTTTTCCAAGTATCGAATCGGTCTCTGCATTACCAGTGTTGGCTTTATTTGGTAGCAGACCATCTGGAGTCTGGACTACAGGGTATATTTTGAACAGGTCTCCAGTCCATCACAGAACAAATGCAGCGAGACAAATACAAATTTAATCCCCGTTTGCATGAAAAAAGTGAAAAACAGAAAACTTTCATAGTGTTTAGGGTGCTGGGATCCACTGAAAAAACAACTTTTTCCTCCAAACAGGCGAAAACGTCATGCGCCCCACAGTCATAGTAAATAGTCCGTCTGCACACGCTCAGTAGATGGACAATAACAACAAGCTCCCACTAGTGGCCCAAAATGCTTAACTACATATTTTTCAGCATTTCTGCAGTTTCCATGGAGATGGACATCATTTCCATAACATTGCTGTGTAAACGCAAAACTTTTCTCAAACAAAAACCTTGAAACAATGCATTTTCACTTGAAACATTTTCACATTCTCCGTTTCCCTTCAACTGCCTGTTTTCAGATTGTGGTCGAAAAAAAAACAACTTGCCCACAGAGAGCAGACACGCCAGCTCCACGCAGAAAGGGCCGCTGAAACGGACTCGGATGGGAGCTGCCGCAGCCTTGAACATTCAGTCGGAATATTTAAAATCCCGTGGGAGAATAATGGCCTCCGCCGTCTCTGGGAAGGATCCGGCCTCTGTTGAAAGCTTCCAGAAGGGCTCGGAGCGCCGCGCTCCCAGAGTGTTCTCCCTCCAGATGTTTGTGAAGACGTGCTCCGTTCACGGTGTCTGACGCCGAGCAGGCGAAGCGGCGCTGACTCCGCGCCGCACTTATTCTTCCGCACACAATGAAAACCAAGGTGAAGCTCAAGGACGCGAGACCCCTCTGTTAATGGACTTAGTGGACTTCCGACAAACGGGAATAAAAGTGGGAATGAAAAACAGATCAAAGTTCATCCTCTTCTTGCCGGAGAGGCTTTTATGAAATATGAAGGCGTTTGGAACAAGGCGTGCTAGCCTTGACATAAATCTTCTCCGGTGCACAACCACAGCCTGTTAAGCACGGCATATAATATTGAAATGATTTGATTTAGAAAAAGAAAGAAAAAAAAATAGAACTTTAAGAGTATAGCTATCAATTCAAGTTGAAAAACACATTATTAAGCCCACTCAAGCACTGCTTAATCTATTCTTGTCCTGTGAAATAGAATAAAATAAAAAAAAACAAGAAAAAAACTGGAGGTTGCCGTTTATTCAATATATTTAAGATGAAAATTGTGACCAAATGAATTTCTGGCTCTTTCCTTCAGTCTGCTTTCTTCCACGTCTGCTTGTTTCATTTTTCTTTTGTCTTCCCCCGAGCTCAGGGAGATGTTAATGGGCTCAAGGTAATGAAAGGCAGCGGCTGAAATACACAAGGCAGTAGGAGGTTTTTTTTGCGCGTTACAATTTTGAACATATTAAAAACAGTGGGAGACCTGAAGACAAAGCAAAAGCAAGGTTTGATTGCGGAACAATACACGGGAGGGGGGGGGGGGGTGCAGGCCAAACAAGTATTACATGCATGGAGTGGAAGAAATGTCTGAGAGGGAGAACAAGAAGTTTTTTTTCTGGAATATATTAAACACCTTTTAGCATCGTGATAGCGCATAGCAGTTATAGATTTCCATTGCGATTTAATAACAGTTGGCGCTTTTTTTTCCAGTTTTGACCAGAGAATTAGTTGTTAAAATACTCTATTCTATTGGTACAGATTAAAAAAAATAATAAACAATTATCTTAAAAAAAAATAAAAATTTAATACATGCAAGAAATTGAGACTATTGTAATGTTAACTCAATCGGGTCTGTAAAATTTACAAACATGTTAAATTGTAACTAAGTAAATGTTTGCAGCTTTGACTTCTTGTTTAAATGCATATTTTATTCATTATAAGCACTATATTTACTGTATAGTTTGTAAAGTAAGACATCTGCATTCCTCCAAGTCCTAATTACTCAGTGTTCCAGTTATTAAGGATAAAATTCACAAGATGTCGAGATTCATTCCATTTTTACTTTGGGTAACTCCACATAATCCGGTGCAACAACAGCTCAGTTTAAAGTGGCTTTTTGAGACTGCAAAAGGAGAAGTCAAAAAAAAAAAAAACCACAGCCTTCCGATACTTTATAATGCCACCGGCTTAGCGGGGCTTACAATCCACAGAAGGATGCGTAGAGAGAGAGAAAGCAAGTACAAAGAACGGTAAAGGATGTCCAAAACGAGGAACAGAGAGAGAGAGAGAGAGAGAGAGAGAGAGAGAGAGAGAGAGAGAGAGAGAGAGAGAGAGAGAGAGAGAGAGAGAGAGAGAGAGAGAGAGAGAGAGAGAGAGAGAGAGAGAGAGAGAGAGAGAGAGAGAGAGAAAACGAGCCAGAAAGTTTTAAGCTTGCATCATCAGCATACAGCCGAACGGGTCAATTAACGAGAGAAAAGCTGATTCCAGTCAGGCTGGATTTGGGAAAAGCACCAGATACTGCATGGCGACGGCGAGCACGGGAGAATATGTTCAGAACTCCGGAGAACTCCCACACATCCCCGCCGAGGAGACGGACTCGTTTCCCTCCTGGCACCTCGATCCATTATGCTCACTGCAGATTCTGCTAAGTATCTATTTCACCATTGCTCTCCATAGATAACTTCTCCTGTTATTGGGTTCAAACAGCAAAAGGGAACGATATGATCGAGAACAGAAGCAATGCTTTAATCCAGATTTATCTGGCTTCCTCTCACTCTCACACACACTCTCTCACACACACACACACACACACACACACACACACACACACACACACACACACACACACACACACACACACACACACGGAGAGAGTTTAGCGTCTGCTAGCTCTTTCCTCACCTTGAAAATAAGATTAAAATGTTATCGGCTGTACCACCTGCACGCTGCTGCTCTGACTCCCTCTCCAGATACAACACATGGAGTTTAATCCTGAGTGTGAGACACACACACACACACACACACACACACACACACACACACACACACACACACACACACACACACACACACACACACACACACACACACCAGATTGACTCAGTTCGATGGAAACAGTCGCTCGTTACCACAGATTGTTACTCTAATGGAGTGCTCTTTCTTCAAGACTATTTTTTCATCCCATTAATGCATTAAAAAGCCAAGAAGCAGAAGCAGAGATCTTGCGGTGCGTCGCTGACCGAGGGGCCTGCAGTGAAAGGCTGACACCATGTGTCCATTAACGATATGGCAGTACTGTAGAAAGTCTTCACATTAGAGGTTGAAAGAATTTTCACCCTGTCTCACCCCTATTTGATGAGTGGTTTCCTTACAGAAAGTGTGATCTGCCCTTCAACAAAGTGTGGACACACTCCCCCCACAGTCTACAAAACATGCTTGTTCGCTTAATTGGAGACTCGAAATCCACAAGACACTTTCACTTTCCCTTCGACAGTACAATACCTATGGGCCCTAAATCTAAGAAAAAAATTAATAAAATGTCCATTTGAAAATGTCTGCTGTTGGTTTAGTGGATATGAGTTATGCATAACATGCCCATGGCATGAGTTTGATTCAAGGTTGGATCGTGCTTTTTTCTTTTTTCTTTGCGTCACGTCATCCAGAGGTCTGGTTTGGACGTTCATATGACGTCCAGACAGGATGCAGCGTCCAGGTAAGACGTACTGACAACTTTGGTTCTGGCTTCCCTGAAGACGTCTTCTGGAGGTGAGGAAATGACGTCTTAAAGACGTGGAGTCGGACATCGAACCGTAAGATGTTAAATAAGCAAGTTGTGAAAAACAGACAGACGTGTTTGAGAAAAGAACTCAACTAAACAGAAGCACAGTGAAAATTTATTATTTAACTTTATTGATGCATGATGATTTTTTTTTAATCATTTAGTTTAGAATGTTGTTATATGTAATACTATGTTCATCTGTGGATAAAGCTGGTTTATTATGACGGTCATAATTAATAATTTTGTTTTGCAGATTTTAGGAAGACAGTAAATAATTTGAACAGAAAATCAGATCCTGTTTGGACGTTATACAAAAAGCAAGGAATTTCGTTAAAAATGTAAATTTTTGAAAGAGTTTTATTCTGTTAAAATAGGAAATAAGAAGTGATGACTTGTAGTAAAGCTTCACTATGGCTGATTATTGCTGTTAGCCTTCAGCTGTAAGTGGAGTGTTTGAAACCTATTTCATGAGTGTTCATATAAGAATTCACCCATTTCCTCTCTGTCTGTCACTTCCTCACAGGTGTGATTTTTAGAAGGACAGATCCTGCAGGTTTTTAAAGTAAAACCATCCATCCGTTGGCCTTCTGTCGCTGCTTTATCGGACTTGGGCTGGCAGGAGGGTGGAACCAATCCCAGCTCACAATGGGCAAGAGGACAAGAAGAAAAGCCTGAACCTGTCACCCGCAAATTAGAGTTCAAACACAAAGAGACACACTTGCGTTGCCAGGTCTGAGAGATTAAACCAGCCACTCGTATTACCATAATTTAAATCATGTTCATACAACCATGTATACAGATTGTTGAATATCACTGCAATGTTCAACATGGATAATTGAGGATTTCCAGCCGTTTCCATACAGACATCAACCCACGTGACATTTTGTGAAAACTGGAAACTATCCTTGTTCGTTTACACGATAATGGCCTTGAGAATTGAACTTACTATGAAGGGCTTCCAAAGTTCAAAGCATCTGCTCTCAGTAGCCGTGTAAACGGGGAGAACATTACTTTCCTGCAAGAAGCAGAACTGTACATGCACACGATCAGCTTTTCTGCACATGTAGAGTCACTGTAGAGTACGACAACGATGCTCCGAGTCACTGAAAATGCAGTTTTGATAATGTTTTTCTGTATTGATAAAATGTTCACGTACGGGATGCCTGCACGTGATTTCATAAGTCACAAGCTAAAAACATGTTTGTTAGAGGATTGATGAATAGATTACAAATGAGAATGATTAGGTGATCAGCTGGACTAAAATGGTACAATTCATGAAAAAACAATGTAGTGACCCTTTAGAAAAACAGTTTTTTTGCTACTGATTTAAATGCATCTGCAACTTGAGATTTGTCAGAGATTTTAAATCCTCAAGAGTTATCTTAACATTGTTTGTAGAACACAGAAGTTAAAAATGCTATAATAGCACTTTTGATAAAAAAATAATTAAAAAAAGCAGGTGATCCAATGTTGAGGCGCCTGTGTTTAAAGATACGCTGCAAATAACATGGAAGAGCAAGCGCCCGCTTGATCTTGTGTTGGATTGTGTGACGTAAACTAGGATTAGACCTTAATGAGACAGGAGTTTTACCCTACTGATGATGTGTTGTTGCAGTAGTAACGTTGCAGATAGTAACATGCAACAGCAACAGGAGAAGGTTACTCACAGAACAGTCATTTATTGGTTAAAAGCACCACTGACTCTCTTTGTGCATGACACGTTAAACTGTACACCATCATAAGATGCTCTAATAACATTAAAAGTCACTCAGCGAGCCCTCCTGGAATGCACAGAATTTTCTACAACACGAGTACACCAAAGCAGTCTTAGAGTGCGTGACGCTGTTCTCCTCAGATGTCCAGGTGGATCCTCTGGTGACGCTTCAGGTTACATTTCTGTGTGAAGCGTTTTCCGCAGGCCAGGCAGCAGTAGGGTCTCTCCCCCGTGTGGACGCGCCGGTGGGCTTTCAGGTTGCTGAGCTTGGTGAAGCTGCGGCCGCAGAGCGAGCAGCAGAAGGGCCGCTCGCCGGTGTGCGTCTGCAGGTGGGCTTTCAGGTTGCTGGGATGGGGGAAGCACTTCCCGCACTGGCCGCAGCGCAGCAGGTGCCGCGGGCCGGCGGGGGAGTCGGGGTGCGGCGCGGCGTGGGCGGACTGGTGTTGGGCCTTGATGCTGATCCACGGCGCTCCGGCTCGGTGGAGCTGCGACGTCTGAGCTCGCTGCGCCGCCAGGGACGGCGGGGGAGCGGCTTTGGACGTGGAGGGAACCCGGCCGTGCGGGTTGACAGTCTGAGCCACGGACAGCGCCGCGGACGAGCCGGTCGAGGGCGTGTGGGGGTGTTTTTTCGCCGGGCGGTGGAGGTGCTGCAGCGCCGCCTGCAGGCGGAGGCCTGCGCCCACTTTGGAGTGCAGCTTCATCACCTCCTGCACTGTGGCTCGGTGGTACATCGGCCTGCGTGTTTCCGAACTCAACCTGTGCTGCTTCACTGAGCACGAGGCCGCGCCGGCTTTTCTTTCGCTTTCCTCGTCCTCGTCTTCCTCACAGCCATCAGAGTCTATGAGAACTTCCTCCTTGACGGTGACCCCCGATGCGTCGCCGTGCTGCAGCCTCGCCGCGGGAGATCCAGAGCCGGTCGGATCTTGGTCCGAGCTGACCTGCACGGAGTCCGACGCCTCGTGTAGCGCGTGTTTCTGAACGCCTTTCGTTTGACTGTGCTGCAGTGCGCACGCCGAAACCGTCAGCCCCGTCCAGCCGGAGTTCATCTCCGCGGACTCCGAGGTTTTCTCCTGCTGCTCGTCCGAGAATCCGAACACGGATCGAGTCTGCAGGTCCTGGTTAATGGCATTCATCAATAAGCTGTCGTTATTGTCTTGAGTGTGTCTTGATTGTGCTTCTTCTATCTCAGGAGTTTTGTCCATTTCAGATTCTGGTTCATCTAAAAAAAACAAAAAAACAATCATAATAAGATTCTCGTGTTAAAAACCTTTTTCAGCCCTGATTTACTCAGAAAAGTAACAAATTCACTGTTTTTTTTCCACTCACAAGTTACACAACGCATGTTGATCTAAATCGGTTACACACCGTCTAGAGAATCGCTCCATCGTCCCAGAAGAACCGAACAAGACGGCTTATCGAGTCCTTCCTCCTTCATGTCCACGACTGGAAGCACGTCCTCGTTTTCACTCGGCTGAAGAAGAGAAACATCACATCAGGAGGAAAGGAATTGTAGGACATTAGTATAGGATGCTAATGTGAAGTACAACAAACCGAGTTAAACGTGTAAAAGTCACTTTTACAAATCTACATGGTTCCTCGTCTTCATGGCTAATTTGAAAAAAAAGAAGAAAAAAACTCACATAATGTTTCATCAATCCGGTAGAGTAAATAAAAGAAAATATACACTAGACCAGAAGTTTTCAATCAGTTAATGTTTCGGTCTTTAAATGTTGGAGAATGTTTGCAGAAGCCTGTGATGTTATGAAAAAATATATATTTTGTTTCATGATGGCCATCATGTCACAACTAACATGTTTGAGAACAAGTCGTAGAAGAAAACACTCAAAATGATTGAATAATTAACAATATAGTCACCATATAATTAAATATATATATATAATATATATAATTAAATCAAACTTCAACACTTAGTTTGCTGTTGCCTTATAGAGTGACTTAATTCATTTAAGGTGAATTGTGTTCATCAAAATAAAGAGTCCATAACATATTAATTCATTTATTAAAATAAATCTCTGTATTGAGGCCGCATGGTGGCACAGTGGTGAGTGCTCTTGCGTCACAGTGAGAATGTCGTCTGATCAAGTCTGCGTGTAGGCAAGAGCAAGCAGCCCTTGACAGTTTGCTGAAATGTGGGAGCAGAAAAAGTAGCTGTGGTTTTCCTTTTGAAGTTCCCTTGTATTTTTAGTAGTGATACATCAAGAAAACTAAAGTAAGCAATGTAGAGTTACGCTGCTTGTTTACAAAGCAGTACCTCACGTAAAAATGTAAGGATCTAATATATTCTTGATGCAATCATGCAATAGTGAATACAAGGGCCAGATCGAGTCCTGTTTTGATGTAATTTGATGTGAAGAGGCTGACCTGACATACTCTTTCATTAATGTAGATGGCTGCAGGATGCTCCTCCTCCTCTGGACTATCTGATCCATCTTCTTCTCTGCAGCCTAACATCCAGGTTTCATCAGCATCAACCTCTGTTTTCACACCGCCCACTCCCAGAATGTCTGTGAAAACAGAAATAAAGAGATTTTGGTCATGAGACAGAGGAAACAACCGTGTGTCTGATGTTGAAATGTCAGCTCCGACCTTCCTGCTGGTCTGTGGATCTCTCTGCAGCCTCCGTGCTCAGCTCCACAGCTTCCCTCCCACAGTCCACACACTTCCCCGCCCTCCCTCCCTCCTCACTGAGCTTGGTCTCGGTCCACTGCAGCCGCATCCTCAGGGAGTCCGCCTCCTGGCTCCTGCGCTTCACCTCCAGCAGGAAGACGTCCTCCACCAGCCTGGAGACCTGGAACATGGCAGACTTCAGCACCGCCTCCATCAGGTCCGAGAGCTGCGTCTGGAAGGAGACGACCAGGGAGTCCAGCTCCGACATGGTGGGCTCCCCCGGGGTTTGCTGCTGCTCTCTGCTCGCCATCATCTGGATCTGCCAGTTAATCCTCCTCCCAGAGCCATTAATCCAACTTTAAACCTTAAAATCCAGACCTGCCGTGATGTTTGTTGACATTAGCATTCGGCTAACCGGCCAACGTAGCTCCGAAGCTCAAAACATTCGCACGCTACGTGAAAAAGAAACTCCCCTACGTGTTGCACGTTAAATGCCTGTCAGTTATAACTTTGTGGCGGATGGTAACGTGTCCCTTTTCTGCTTTGAAATGCTTAAGAAAGGTATTTTAATCCGTCTCCATCAATAATCCGAGCTAGCTCCGTTGTGGATTTTTGTTTTTGCTGATGACGTCACACGTGACGTGTACGGTGGCCTCAGAGGAAAAACAGAAGAATAAACGCGATTTAATAAAGATAGACAGTGTGGCAGAACCTGTGATGTCGCTCCTTCACACACTTGGGGTGACGGATGGGATGAAGCGGTCTTTAAAATGAAAACTTTTCTTCACTTAATTAATTCTCTTGCCAAGTGTATTGAATGTACACGCAATTCAAAAGCATATAATGCCAACAAAGGCTGTCTGGTTTTGTCTTTTTATGAAATAGATAACATAATGTGTGTGGAGGTTTGCATGAAGGTTTGTGGACTGTGTTTGTCCTGTGATGGGCTGGAGATCCATCCAGGATGTATCCTGCCCTCGCCGAAAGCTGGTTCGGATCGGCTCCGGGATCCAACAGCTCTACGTAGGATAGACAGAGTGAGGAAGACGGGTGGATGGATTGATGGACTGATGGATGGATGAATTGCATCTTGATGTAGTGGTTAACCTCTCACCTCACATGAAGAATAATGTGGCTTTGACTCCAGTCCAGGTTTTTCAGTGCTGAGTTTGCATGTTTTCCCTGAGTGTGAGTAGGTTTTCTCCTCCCAGGGCAGGTTAATTGGTTACCCCATAAGTGTGAGTGTGAGTGTGAAAGTAGTCCTCTGCCCCAGTGTCCAAGGTGTGTCTAAATCACATATCGTCTTTGCCCTATGTCAGATTGGATAAATTGCCCTGAATTAAACCCTGGATTCTGCCCTCTGCAAGGAGAAACATACTTATCAAACCTCCTCAAATGGGCTAAACTAGTTTTTATCTCAAATTTAGTAACAAAACTCCTTCTGATTTGCACACATTTTTAAAATAGAATTGTGTGACATCTATTAAACATTTTCTTGTTCTGAAGGAATCTTAATAAATCATATCCCTTTATCATAAAAACAGACGTTCTTTTATATTGTGTTGCACAAATCAATTAATGTTAATCTACTGAGTGCAGGTGAACGAATTCTGAGGATTTTCTCGGGCAGAATTGATCTTTTTTGATCATTTCTAAGCCGGCATGGTGATGTAGAGCGTTTGTCTCTCAACTTGCAGTAACATCTCCAGTGCTGTGTTAGCACTTTCTTCGTGTGAGGTTGTACGTGTCTGATTTTCTCCAGCTACTTCAGTTTCTCTCCCGCAATTACAATAAACATGCTTCACGGCGTGCAGCTATTGAATAAACTACCCGTTTCTGTGAAAATGAGTGTGTAGTTGTCTGTCGAAGGTAAAGCTGTATCAAAGATGGACGATTTAAAATAAAAACAATACAAAAGAATTGTTAAAAGTCTCTTTTATTTGAAATCGAATATATAATCACAAGAATACGGTTGCTGAGCTATTTTCATTTTGCAGATTTTTCCCCGTACAAAGCCTGCAGCATTAATCTTATATAAATAAGAGTCAGGTAATCAAACATGTAAAACTGGTATCTTTGTCTTATATTTTCAAATTAACTAAAAGAGGAAATATAACAAGAGGGACACTAAAAATGCACCTAAATAAAAAAAACATCCATGGATTTATAAATACAAACAGTTGAAATTCAGCCTCCTATGACATCACGGCCTCTGCTGGGTTTCCTCTGCTGCACTATAGGTCCGCGGTGTGTTTCCGTCGGTGCGACTTCAGGTGGTCCAGTCGTTTGAAGCTGAGGCCGCAGACGCTGCAGCAGTACGGCCGCTCCCCGGTGTGGGTCCGCTGGTGGACCTTCAGGATGTCCGCCCGGGTGAAGCTCTTGTCGCACATGTTGCACTGGTGAGGCTTCTCCTGCGTGTGGATCCTCCGGTGCAGCTTGAGGTTCCACAGCCGGCTGAACTTGTTCCCGCACAGAGTGCAGCAGTACGGTTTGTCGTCCGTCTGACCACATTTGTGCGATTTGAGCTGGGAGAAGGAGGGGAAACCTTTCCCGCAGTGGCTGCAGAGGTGGAGTCCCTGACCTGAGTGGATCCTCTGGTGCACCTTGAGGTTGCAGGCCTGAGTGAAGGTCTTCCCACACTCGTTGCAGGAGTGCACGGCGCCTTGCGAGGTGGCTTTGTGAGTCTGTTTGTGGGCCTTGAGGGAAGCCGAGTCGAGGAACGACATGGAGCACTGGTTACACGGGTGTCTCCTCCCGCTTCTGCCTGCTGAGGGATGCTGCAGCCTCTCTCCCAGGTTCAAGGTTTCAGTGTAGAGATCCGAGGCGCCGTACATGTTTTCTGTGCTGTGCATTGGTGGATCTACTCGGATGCCTTGGCCCCGGATGCTCAGCCTGTTTCCCGGGTCGGCGGCGGACGCCTGAGCCGGATACAAGGCGCTCGGGTCCTGCAGAAAGCCTTCCTCGTTAATGAGTAGGCAGCTCAACTCTCCACCTGCTTCCACGTTAGTCCTCGAGGGCGAAGCCGCGGGCAGAGCTGCTGCACCTTTTCTAGTCTGTGTGGCTTCTTTTTGGTAAATCTGATTGTCGACGCTCGCCGGTGCTTCCACGTCTTCATTGAAGTGGCCCACGTAGCTCAGAGCGTCAGCCAGGGGAGCCGGTGAATCTGGTAACCCGTCGAAGTCGATCATGTTCCCGTCTGCATAGCCCGTCTTGTCAAAGCCGTCCAGGTCCTCCATGGTGTAGCGGCTTTGGAAAAGCGGTTGGGACGAGTCCCCGGAGTGTCCCGCTTGGCTGGATTCTGGCCTGTGGTCGAAGCTGCTCTCCCAGTTCACGTGGCACTTCGGGATCTTCTGGTCGCTGAAACGTTTGCTGGGACCTGGCAACCCCGACGCCTCCGTTTCTGAGAGATGAGAAGAGTTTCGGGAGATTATAATTGTAAGTTGCTGGGTCTTTTTTTAACCGTTTCACATGTTGTAGAAAGAGACTAACCATCTAAACCGACGTCCCAGTCGTGTGGCTCGCTGGTTTCTTCTCGAAGAGCTTCCTCCTTCAGCAGCCCATCAAGCTTCTCATCGTGCAGATCTGATGACTGGAAGACAGAGAGAACGGCACTGACTCTGGATCATCCTGGACCCACAAAGTTCATCATATACAAGCTTCTACTGGCTCAGATTCTGGATAAATACACAGATTTACTGCAACAAACAGAGAGGCTGTATTGTGCAGGTCAGGCTTTGGACTGGTCAGAAAGGTCTTTAGTTTAACAAAAAGGTTGCCGGTCGTCTGACCGGCCCTAGTCAGGCAGTAATAAAGACGTTTTAATATCACCTGAGGGAATAAAGAAAGAGTCGAAGCGCCGATTTCTCAGCAGAGTTTTGAAAAAAACTATTTATTGGTCTTCAGCAGACTGGCCTACTTGTAATGCTGACTTTACTGATGCTTGAATAAAATTACCACCGATTCAAATAACAATGAACCAAGGCAATCCACCATTAACTTCCTGTCACTCACAGATATGATTTAAAGTTTTATTCTTGATCACTCTTTTCTCCATTGTCACAGTGGATCATCCACGTTGAGAAGCTTTATGCCGAATGGCCTTCGAAATGCAACCTAAATGCTGTGTATCAAGCTTGGGATTTGAATAATTAAATTTATTCAAAAGGGGCAATTACAAAGAATTATTGCTCAACAGAATGAGGAACATTGAGGTTCTGGTTTAGGAAGTACACCGCCTACAGAAGAAATGTCGCCCTCATTATAATCCAGCCGCGAAGACGCCAGCCACCCCTACCTCTGCTGCGTTTGTGGGCGCATGGACATCCGGTTTGGACTCTTCCATTTCATCACTTAGCGGCTCCTCATCCTGGGAACATTGTACCTCTTCTTCCAATCCGCTCTCTTGTTTCATACTTCTCTCTGTTAGAAAAAAAAAGCAGTGAATTGTTAAATATTTAACTGTTCGTTAAATAAAACGAACAAGTTTGTTCACCTTTTAACCTAGTGTCTTAGGTGTATTAATTCAAATGTTTTTAAAGGTTTACAGACTCCACACTGTCAGGACACCATGTTCTGTGGTTTTACTTCAGATATGACCTGAGGTGACCCTTTCAAACCTCACTGACTGTTTCTTATCTAACAGTTATTGATCGATAAGGCTGGACAAAATCGGTCAGGCAGCTCGGATCATCCCGTGACCTTGAGGTTTCAGGTTTGACTGTATATCAGGTGAATTTCAGTCTGATTGTGCAGTAATCATAGTAAAGAGCTCAATCCATCAATTGAACCATATTTAGTTATACAACACATAAAAATGCCCCCCAAAAAAATGTTCCACAAGTAATGGAAAGTTATGTTAAAAGCAAAAATGTTTGCATATTCACACCACTGCACACACAAATATGCATGTGCTTCAGTGTGTATGTGTGTGCATAAAATAAACTAAAGATTGTTAAAATGGTGAAAAGACACTATTAAGATAATGAAATTAAATCACTACATATAAACATATTTCTGTCATGTATACATCTGCAATGCATTCATTTCTTGCATCTTACTTCATTAATTTAGCTGCCATAATTCTTATGAATCATTAGGTTAGCGGGGCTTGCTCACAATTTGGCTCTGCGGGAGTGAGGAGGAAGTTTCCAATCACTGTCATGGAGGTCACAAGTAATGAGGAGAAAGAACATTTCAATGTAGGAGGTGAAAGTAAAAAAAAAAAAACCATCAGAAATAAAGCAGTGCAGAAAAACTGACTTAAAGAGTAGTAGGAAGATACAGGTACTTTGTGAGAAAACTAGAACTTTGTCAGTGGGAGAAACCAAACTGAATGACATCCGCAGGGTCGTGCGACCCAGGAGCCAATCCCAGCTACCTGTGGGTGAGGACAGGATGCACTCTGGACAGGTCACCTGTCCATCACAGCACAAACACACAGAGACAGACAACCCCACACACACACACTCACGTTCACATTTACTGGAACTTTAGGATGAACAATTGGCATCAGATGCATGTTTTTTGGACTGTGGGAGGAAATTTGAGCATCTGGAGGAAACCAGGCACACACACACAACAAGAACATGAAAACTGCACACAGAACGACTTGGCTGTTATTTGAACCCATGAATGTCTCACTGTGAGACGAGGGACCAAACCACCGCCCCACCATGCAGCTTCATCAGCTCAACAATGAAGGCTGAAATCACCGAGAAACATGTGCAGCGTGAATGAGAAAACGTATGAGACGGTGTGTGTCAGATGTTTGACGATGAGGAACTCACCTGTTTCTACCCATTTGTCAAATGAATGAGAACGAACCTGGCCTGTTTCTACCCATCTGTCAGATGATTGAGGAGGAAACACTGACCTGTTTATCAAGTATATGAGGATGACACTCACCTGTAGCTACCCGCTTTGTCCTCAGTCATGTCCACCCTCCCACAAACTCACCCGTTTCTCAGATATTTGAGGGTGAAATTCACCCGTTTGCCAGATATATGAGGATAAGAAACGGACCTGTTTCCTCGACGTTTAAGGATGACACTCACCTGTGGCTACCTGCTTGTCCTCGGTCATCTCGACTCTTCCACAGTCCACACACCGCCCTCCCCTCCGGCCTGCTGCCTCCCTCTCTCTGCGGCGGCTCTCGGACCACTTCAGCCTCCTCTTCAGGGACTCCACCTGCTCCTTGCAGCGGGTCACCTCCTCCAGGAAGCTGTCCTCCACCAGCCGAGTGATCTCGTACATGGCAGCCTTGAAGACGGTCTCCATGACACAGGAGAGCTGGGACTGGAAGGTCGCCACGGACTCGGACATGGTTTCACGAGAATGTGAGGAAGGATCTGAAGAAAAGCGGCACTCCTGAGCCCGATCTGGCCAACGTTACTCTAGAGCGCTCTAAAACCAGCTTTCTGTCTACTTTACGTCAAACTGACTGCAGATTAGAAGTCCATAATGTAAATTTACTCACTTTTACCACGTTAATTTGATTTTAAACGAGCTGTTCCGTCACTTGTGTTCCCCCACGTTAGCTAACTATTTAGCTTCTGCACTATTGTTTAAGATTTCGACCGAAATTTAACAAACAGTCACCGGAAACGTTATTCGCAGTATGTGTTACACGTATACATCACACCTAAAGAAAGATTAACCTAGTAACGAACGTGATTAAACGGATTTTCTGGACTTTTTTCTACAGTTTGTTAACCGTTCGTCCCGATTCCGTAAACAACCGCACTTCCGGTGTTTGAAGTACGGGTCGCGGTTTGGGACAACCTTTGTAGGTTTTGCGTTCCCACAAAGCAAGACAATAGAATCGAATAGTCGTGCTTTACAAGGAATTAAAGGAACAAGGTGATTAAGGAAAGCATGTAAAAAGGTGAATAAATAAAATAAATATTCAGATAAAGATTCTGAAATAAGTAAACTCTAGTATTTAATGGAATGCCTGAGCTAATATTAATTTTTTAAGGTGTGATTTAAAAGAAGTGAGTCTGTCAGCAGGAACTTTGTTCCACAGGTGAGGAGCATAGGAACTAAAATCTGCTTCATCTTTGCTTCTGACTCTTGGAAACACTCAAGGGGGAACACTCTGTCTACACAATAATGGTACTACTGCATGTGCATCACGGCCGTAGTATATAGTACTTCTGCTAATGTGCAAGTACATGGACAATAACAACAACGTTTGTATCATGACTTCAAGTGCATGTTCTCCAGGGACTTGGTAGTTTTATAGTTGATACTAGTCACCATAATAACAATCCAACATCGCCTGTTGTATGTCCGTACAAATGTCTGTGTGTGTACATCCATTGTTAATGTCCATAGCATATTGTTTTCTGCTCTCGTGTGTAGTTTCATTACAAAAGTAACCAACGGCACCCACTCGTGGCCCAACATGCTAACTGTGTTGTTTCACTGTTTCTGTCATTTCCGTGGATATGGACATGATTTTCAAAACGATGTGTTACCAAGAAATTGTTCTGAAACAGAAACTCTAAAATGTTTCTCATTTGAAAACGTTGTTGTGAAAACTGGGTTTTAGTAAACGGCATCCTGAGGACCTCATAAGTCTGGATGTTTCATATTCTACTTGTAAATCTGCGTTGTATCCAGGCCCGGGACCATTCAAAGCTTTATCAACAAGAAGTAAGACGTTGGCCTGAACCCTTTGACACAAGCAGCCCGTGCAGTGATTGAAGTTCAGGTGTAATGTGCTCCACCCTCTGTGTTGATTAGGACTCTGAGTGAGCTGTGACCTTAAACACATGGTTACAATAATCCAACCTACTGAAAATAAAAGCACAAACAAGTTTCTCTGAATCATGCTTAGTCAGAAATCCTTTCATTCTTGCTGTATTTATTATTATTATTTTTTTTTTCAAAAAGAAAGTATTTATTTGTAAATCTTGACGTACAACACAACTGCTGTTCTCTGATATTTGGTTCTGGTTCTTGATCATCGCCTGCTGAAGACTCCATCAAATTGGCTCATGGTGGTTTGATTTAGCATTTATTGCATTAGTCTGCCTCCTCTGGAGTCACTGCTCTTGGTGTGTGAGTAAATAATTACTATCTTATGTGCTAGTGCCCAACTGCTGTTCTATGTTTCAAACTTAAGAATATAATCATATTCAGTCAGTGGATCAATCCTATAATACTTTGCAAAAACGCGCTGTCTTGTTTGAAATAGTAGAACTGGATCAGAATCTTCTTTCAGTACAATGTGCATTTATATACCGCAAATTCTAAATATCAGTATTTTAAATATGAACATAAACTGTGATAATAACAATTCAGAATAATTGTGAGATTAAGTGATTATTAAATATCCAGCCCTACCTGAGGGAGAAAATTAAAAACAGGGGGTGCATGTGTCATTGCATGTTTAGATAGCACATTATTAGTTTTACAGTTTCTTTTAAAATAAGTTTTAATATAGCCTAATTGCAATAAATTGTTTCAAAGCACTGCCCATTCATGCTCTGCAGATGAAAAATGTCTGTAATTGTGGCAATGAATGTGTAAAGACTATACTTTTCTTCAATGGTGCTGCAGGCAACACAGTTAAAAGTCCAATATGGAACTCTTAAAAGAATTCCCACGCTTGGAAAATGATATATTTTATTTTTCATTTCAAACAATTCAAATACACAGTCTTTGCTTACAGAATGGTTAAACCAAAGTATGAGATGAACATCACCAGTAGAAAGTTTCTCTCCAAGACAGAGGCACTGTGTCTTAAAATAATTGTAATTTCCTGAACCAATGTCAGACTCAAGCCAAGCTCATTAAGGCCTCAATGCAAATGCGGAGACCAAGAGGCAAAGCCACAGCGGCAGCGACAGCGTGAGGGCTGGCGGCCCACCCGAATAGGCAATGGAATGATAGCACTTTCCCACATTGCCAACTTGATCTGTGGCGATGAACTCAACGACTTGCGAGCAGCAGGAAGCGTTGTAATTGGCCTGAACGATGGTGGCATTCAGCAGAGAGTGCGTGAAGACTCCGCTGCCCTGATGCAGGTACAGGCTATCGATCCCGGTGCCATTTCCGTCGGTGAGGTTAGCAGAGAGCTGCCAGCGGAAATCTTTGCACTGGGTTACGTCTTTAGGGCAGTCATCGGCGTGCACGCTGACCAAGTTGCACTGCGGCCGGATGAAGTCCGTAATCTGGACCGGTCACAGAGGAAAATACATGTCAAGATTGCGATTAAAATCAGTGGGACAGTTTCATAGTTTGTAGCCTTTGATTACCTTGGTCATGACAGACAGTCTGAGAACTGCATAGTTGGAGTCAGCGCCGCTGGGCGACCTGGCTTCGATGGTCACGGTGACATCAGTACCTGACTGCGTATCTTCAGGTGAACTGATAATCAGCGTACTGTTGGCATATTCTCCAGGAGTCAACGCGAGTCTGTTAGGACACAAGAATTGTGAAGTTGAAGTGAGGGAAAGTTCTTTTGGGATGGATTAAGGCTCAGTAGAGGTGGTGCGGTCGTCCCATTACTGGAGGGCCACTTCCTTGTTCAAGTAGTAACAAAAAAAAAAAGCTAATTTATTCCTCAAAATATATTATTTTACTTCAAATATACTGACACCAAACTGAGCTTTTTGTTCATTCTTAAATATCTGATTGAAACCTTTGAATAAACTAAAACAGAAACAGCTCCCTTCTGTTCTGGCAGCACTTATGCTAATTTTATTGAATTCATTTACATGAAATTATAGGCTAGAAATACTGTTGTGGAGATTGAGAACCTTGTTTAAAAGTGTTCCTAGTTGGTTTTAGAAACCTTGGTGGGGTATTAAGATGTGTCATGTAGACTAACCTTTACTCCAGTGAGTAGGTGGGGTTCACACGTTATCTCAACACAGATGTAACTTTGACCGAAACTGTCCCAACTCTTTGATAAGTCTCTTGTTCATTCAAAATGCTGCAATGTAAATACTGACAGGGACTAGCAGGCATGGTCATATTTCTCACAAAATGCTTCCTGTGAACACTATTCTACAATGGTAAAATCTTCTTTTATCTTATAAAGTTCTTAACAACTAGGTTCCATCATATCTTAAAGAGCTGTCAGTCCCTTTTTACCCCGGCCGGACGCATTCGTTCATACTGGAGGTTCCCAAAAAAAATCTAGTTATCTAGCACCACTCATGTGGAACCAGCTCCCTCTCTTCCCTTTGTAGGATCATGTTTATTTATTTATTTATTCATTCATTCATTCATTCATTCATTCATTCATTCATTCATTCATTCATTCATTCATTCATTCATTCATTCATTCATTCATTCAATTATTTATTTATTTATTATTTTTTTAATTATAAAATAAAGCTAACCGTTATGGTTGTCTTAGGTCACCCTGGACCATTTTATGCTGCTTTAGGTTTAGCCTGCTTTTTTGCACCAAGCGGTTTTCTTGCTTTTCATACATTTAAATGGTCTACCACTAACCTTAGGTGTTTCTCTCGCCTTGCCCCAAATTATCTGTACCTTGCTGCCGGATCTCTGATTTTGAAGCTGGATATTTATTATGGGACCTTCCTGCCCCCACCAGATCTGATAAGCAACCGGCTGCCCTCAGGAAAGGCTCCACCTGCACTTTGAAAGCCGCCGTACGTTATCCGCCCTTGTAAGACTATGAACTTTCAAAGTTTCCTCTTACTTTGATGGGTAGGTCATCTTGAAGCTTCTGTCATTTTTTATGTTGATGGTATATGAATCAGCAGAGCCCCGGGTCATCACACTGAAGGGGATCTTGAGGTTCTGTCCAGGCTCCATACTGCTGTCGACAGTCGTCTAAAGCAGATGAAGAAAAAAGTTATCAAGAAGATGGCTGATATAAACACAAATGTGTGTGGGATCTGGGCGTGCTTTCGTCATTCGTGTGGTTTCTGTCATTAATTATAACAGCAGTTGTGTAAAAGCGACATGACCAACCTGGATGTTCACTTTAGAGACAGACATCTGGGTGGTCGACTGCCTCTGAAATTTGCTGTTTGACACTTTGTCGGTTCCCTTCAGAACGATCAAAAACTCTCCCCGAGGGACTTGATCAACCATCACCAGGAAGTCTCCATTGCCGAAGTCAGTCATTTTGCTCTCAGTGATGTTTTCAGGACCGGACACTAATACCAGGCCAATTTCTCCAATGGTCAGGGACGTGGGGCCTTTTCTACCCATTACTGAGAGCATCAAGTTCGCCGGCATTCCTGCATTTCCACAGACAAAAACAAAGTCAGAAGACAGTAAAAATACATTACAGCAATTACAGCTACTTTATCTAACTTAGTATTGTGGGATGTTTATGCCACTTCCAGCTGATAATGAGCAAAGGCACATGTCAACATGTCATGACTCCCAGTCCATATTCTCCTGGGATTTGGCAGTTTTATAGGTGACACTGTAATAACAAATCCAACGTGGTGGTCTCTCCATAAGAATGTCTGTGTATTCCCATTGGTAATGTTTATAGTGTGCTGTTCTCTGTGTGCACGTGTGTAGTTTCATTACAAAAACAAACAACAGCTCCCACTAGTGGCCCAACATGGTACATTGTTTTCTGTGTAAACGGAAACAACTGTTTTGAAAACACTGCCATTTAAATGCAAACATTCTCTGTTATAAAAATGAAAGTAAATTATCCATTTCGACTTGATTCGTGAGTCGTGTAAATGGCGCTTTCGTCTGTCCGTGTGTCTTTGTGGGTCCGTAAGTGTTGTTTTCAGCATTGCCCCTGAGGTCCCCTTAAAACCATTCATGACTTTTTCACTCATGAGTAGCATTCACATAATATGGGTTAGACTGACCCTCTGTCATACAATAACATGTATGGACACGAGGTCTTTATTGTACCTGCTTGTGGACGCCCGCTCACAACCGCAAATCCCGGATGAGGTCCATCAAACATTTCCACAAAATCATAGATGAAAGTGATGGTACTCTGGCCTGAAGAAGGACATATTTGGAGTAGTTATGGTGAGACAATAGGGAGGTCATTGAACTGATATGATGTGATTACCCAATCTGCAGTATCTGACCTGTGACTTTGATTGTATATGGTGCGCTGGTGACGATCTTTATGTTCCATTCTCCCGCCTCCTTGTCAGGGTTGAGAGTGACTCTCCACAGATTGCCCACAGTCTGAACAGTCGCCAGTTTACCGCTCCCCGGTTTCTGATTCTGAGTGACACCTGCAAACGTATAGCCTGTATCATTGCTCATGAAAATATGTTGAAAATCAATGTCTATGTGGTGGGGGAGGAGTTGTAAAAAGGTCAAGCGTTTCTCTAGAATGGTAATTTCCTACCTATCTGGAAAACTGCAGAATTATAAAAGCAAATCATCACAACGGTTGTTTTTTTTTGAGTTGGGTTCTTTTGAGTTGTGCGAAGACCTCTGCCCTGTACGAGGTGCGGTGCATTACCTGATGGGTTGGTCAGGGTGAAAGATAAGGAACTTCCTGTGATGTAGAGAGTGACGTTTTTCAGAGAGCCGTCTAACACGAAGGGGAACGTCTCTGTTTTCCCAGTGGTCCTTGCTCGCTGAAGAACGGTCACCTATAAAAGAAAAACAAATCAAGATTCTGTTTCCACGACAATGCTTCAAGTGAAAATGCATCGTTTTTGCGCTTTCTTTTCAAAATAGTTTCACGTTTACACAGCAACGTCTGTTTACACTGAAACAGCAGAAACACTGAAAACAATGCCATTAGCATGTTGAGCCACTAGCTGGCGCTGCTGTTTTTGTAATGAAACTGCACACACGTACGTAGAGAACAATACACCATAAACATTAACAATGTATGGACGTTTTCAGTGGCTCAGAGCATTTTTGTTGTGTAAACTGGCCCCCCAATATGCAGCGAAAGTTTTGTGTTTTTACTTTAAAACGTTTGCCGTGTAAACGGGCGCTAATGCTTCACTTCTCTTGGTGTTTCAGTTATCCAATCTCTGTGGCCTGACACATGCGGTGAAGTGTATTTCCAGAGCTGCAGAAACTTACCAGTGCCGAGGTCGACGTGTCCAGGATAACGTCTGTGGCCTGAGGAAGGTTGTTCTTGGACACCTGAATAGCCTGACCTCCAGAAGCAAGGGCCAAGTCTTTGTAGTCGTTGAAGCTTCCTGCCATGGCAGACCGTCGGCGCCTTCCGCCCCCACCGGTCATGAAGAATGACACCTGTGGAGGGTAATTATTGTTCATGGGGGTGCTTTTGTTTTTGCAAACATTCTGCAACATATTCCACGCAAGAGTTCATACCCAAATCAGAAATGATAAAAAGCAATAAATAATCCAAATTTTAAAAAAAAACAAACACACACAGTAGGACAACAAGCATATGAAGGCTCACAAATGACTGAGCCTTTGGTTGGCACACACGGGCCATTTCACCGAAGCATACAAATCTGAAGAGTCTAATAACTCAGTACCAGTAAGTGCTTACTGTTGACTTGGTGCTCCGGATGAGAGCAACGATCGTGTCCTTGAGCGCAATGTCTTTGGCTGTCGCGTCAGTGAAAACATAGATGTGGGATGAGGAAGGGGAGCCAGTAAGAGCCAGCTGGAAAACAAAGCAGTGACAAATTAAAATAATTTTTGTCGGCTTTCGCCATTAGGACTTTTTTGCAGTGATTGCAACAGTTGAATTTCGGTTGCACCATTAAATTCCATATTCATCAAGTACCTGAAGCCCCGACAGACACATCTCAGGAGGATCATCGCCGCCAGTTGCCCTGAGTTTAGAAATTTCAGCTTTCATTTTCTCAGAGTCTGTCGTCCTTATCATTGGGCCAAAACCTTCATAAAAGCACAAAAAAGACAAAATTATTCACTGTTGTTGACAGTGTAATAAGTGATATAATTTCATGTCAAAGTAATATCACCTCAAACAATCAGCAGATGGAAACATAACAATCCTGATGTCATTGTAAAGACAAATTTGTAATGTGTGACTAGTGATGGGAATTGATAAGTTTTTTCCGATTCCGATTCCATTTTCGATTCTGTTTAACGATTTAATTCTTTATCGAGTCTCTTATCAATTTTTTTCTTTCTATCATTATTATTATTTTTATCATTATTATTATTATTATTATTATTATTATTATTATTATTTATTTATTTATTTTTTTTTTTTATTTATTTTTTTTTTTTTTAAAGGAGAATTAACAGGTAGATTACTAGGGGTGGGAATTGATAAGATTTTATTCCGGAGTATTGTTTTGAAGGGAAAACATGTAGTTTTACAGTCTTCTGCACCAAAAGGAATAACTTAATTTTTTCCTAAGATGAAACTTGAATTATAATTTTTCCCTTAAAAAAGAACAGTCAAATGTGTATTTGCCTTTATTGGATGCCCCCTGGAATTTACACTTTTTCAAATTTTGCGCTGTTGACAAGTTAACCCTCTCTGGGAGGTTAGAGACTGGAGAGGAATGAGGAAGTGACGTAGCAGGAGGAACGAGTTCTCTCGGTCTGCAGGGAATGCTGTTTTCATATTGTGTTGTTGCTTTTTGTGAGGGGATTTTCAACACTAAATGATCTAATACATAGACATACAGTAGTAGACCTCTCCTGATTGTGTATGTCTACATAGTAGACATACTCCAGTAGAGCGTTTAAATCTGTGACAACTAGGGGCTCACACATATAGCGAAGATCTACTAGCATGTGTCTACGCTGTCGGCTCGTTGGAGCAGACATTCACTACACGGGACAGATTGACGGCAGAGTTCGTTTATTAAAAGTCCCTCATTAGTAGGAGAGAACACGGAGAGAGAACATGAAACCTCCACACAGAAAGGCTCCTGCCGGGATTTGCACCGAGACTTTTTTTTGTTTTAACTTGGACCTTGTGGCTGTGAGGCGAGGGGCTGTGGACTCTGTGGATTCAGGACGTGGTGAGTGGAACATGTATTACTGTATCGTATTATTTTGTAGTTTATCATCTCCCACTTTAGACCTTCTTCCTCTCCATGTTTTCTCCTGGTTGAAGGAGGTCTGCGTCGCAGTGTGTGACGTAATGCAACGCGACTTCACGTCGTGCTGGAAATGAATCGTTAAGAAGAATCGAACACGTATAAGGTGTACGATTCCGATGGAATTGATCAATTGTAACCGGTTGTCAGACAGAACCGGTTTTCGATTCCCATCCCTATGTGTGACTGGCAAATCGGCAAACTTACAGATGCAGCAGACGCTTCAGACAACATAAGGCTGACTTAAGCATAGACCTTAAGGGCTGCTGTTTCACCATTGTGTCTGTTTTTCATAGACGTACTCAGAAACCATGAAAATGAGTTGATAATTCACTGAGCTGAGTGAAGAACTCCTTCCTCATTCAATGGACAAAAATCATTCCGTCATCCAGGATGGCGGCCATGAAGATATGCCAGCTTTAATAGGCAGCGTCATTCAACAGATGTCTATTTACAAAACTTCTATGTCTACTTACATTTTGATTATAACAACAAATCCCAAATTGGTAGTAAGCAGTTAAATAGGCTAAGTAAAAGTTCATACCTGGGTCATTAAAGGGAACCAGGATGTACTGAGATGGCTCGTCCTGTGTTCCTTTCTTGCTGTCAATAATTTCATAAACGACTGCCCTGGCTTCGTTGATGTCGTCCGCCATACTGCCGGTGGTGTCGATGACGAAGCACACAACCGAAGAGCGGGCGATCCCCATCATTCTGTGGCAAAAGAACACCGTTTACGTTTGTCCTGGTGGACAACTTTGGGAATACTCTATTTGGTTGCATATTTTCCAAATCCAAGGCCATGGTACCTCAGAAAGTCATTGTCCCCTGCAGCCAGGCGGATGTCCTCCAGCAGCTGCAGGCTAGCAGCTGTAGCAATATCCACAGCCCTATTGTGAAGGATTCCTTTTCCAGGCTCATCTTTGTTCAGGCTTGATTTGGGAATTGTTGTGCTGGTCAGATCAGCCGTGCCTCCATGGCTACATTTTCCTGGCAGGAGAAGAAGAGGTCAAACATGGTTTTCCGTTTAGGTTTGAATATGTTGATAAAAATTGATGGGAGGACAGTGGTTAGCACTCTCACAGCTTGACATCCCAACTTCCAGTAGAGGCTTGTGGGGCCTTTTTGTGTGAAGTATGTGCCCAATAAGAACTATTTCTACACTTGTAATTTGCCTGTGCATGTGTAAGTGTGAGTGATTGTATTTTAGTATTTGTGCTGTGTGTTTGCCATATTTTCACTCATATAGCTCTTTACGCTGTTAATCGCATTCACCCATTCAGACCCATGGAGGCGGCTCCAATGCAAGGCACTCAACCCATCCATTGGGAGCAATTTGAGGTTCATTGTCTTGCTCAAGAGACACTTGTGGACGGGGGAGATGAGGAATCAAACCAGCAGCATTGATTGAGAGACGATCACTCTGCCAAGTGAGCCCCAGTCGCCCCAGAGATAAAGACACATATAAAATGGAAGCATTAAAAGTACCAGGATACCTGTTGGCTTGGTGGGAGAGAAGATTCCCATGTAACCTGATGTGAGTTTCTTTTCCAGCACGATGTTGGGAAGGATCGAATTGATGCACGATCCAGTGCGGCAGTCAACGCAGGTTGCAGTATTTATATCTACACAGAGCAACATGAACATAACATCACTGCACTCATACCAAACTCTCCTGCCAACTGTGCGGCAACAGCAGCAGCCAATCACACACACAAAGGGGAGACGTCTATCTCTCAACTTTGCCCCGTAGATAAACTCTGAGATAAAAAAAAAAAAAAGTGCTCCTGTCAGATGTTGATTTTCTTTGGGGTTTTTTTGTGAGTGAAGTGATTCTCACCTGCCAGGTTTTCCAGAGGAAGGTCTGGGCGGATGAGGTTGACATATGGCTCTAAGTAACCCAGCTCCACCCAGTTACTGTGGCTGTAAAAATCCTGACAGTTCATAGAGACGTGTGTATCAACGACTCGTTCTTTTCCATCTGATCTGAATGTGCCTGTGCCCAGTTGTGCTCTATTCACCTGCAGTGTGTGAAGGACTCTTCCCAGTGTCTCCCTGGCAGCCTTGTAGTTCTCCTTGCGAACGTTTGCCTTGATGGCCACCAGGCCCTCGGTGATTAGGGATCGTCCTTCATTGAAAGCCTCGTTGTTGAAGTGATGTGGAGGACTAGGAGCACGATGTCATACGTAACACTTTGTCAGACAGTCTGGGTCATTATATCTTTCAGCATTTAAAAGGGTACCACATTTTGTAAATGTGAAAGTGTTTGAAATGGTCAGATATGATAACAAGTTGCACATTTCACAGTTTAAAACCTGTGTGTGTGTGTGTGTGTGTGTGTGTGTGTGTGTGTGTGTGTGTGTGTGTGTGTGTGTGTGTGTGTGTGTGTGTGTGTGTGTGTGTGTGTGTGTGTGTGTGTGTGTGTGTGTTTGTTCAGAGTTGTTCTGCTGCACCTGTTGATAAAGTCGCGGTCCACCAGACCGTTCTGTGTGTAGATTTCTTGAAGAGCTGTGTGAAACTTGGCGCCGGACACCTGCCCCGTGGCCGAGGGGCCGAGACAGGCCTGGACCAGCTCCTCAGGGGACGCACCCTGCAGGTCAAAGGTCCGAGATCATCTTTCATATCGCTCAAAAAGAGGGAGATGCTCAGCAGTTCTGCCATCTCATGTCTGAGGTCTGAATGGTTTTATTGTTTGTCTCGTTATACCACCTGATCTTCTACAAATGTTTCACTTCTAGTTCGATATAGTTTGTTTTTATTGTTTTATTATATTCACTGACGTTTAAGGTTTTTTCAGTTTAATCAACATTTTGACAACTTTCTACTTCTTTCGTGTGTTTTTACATCAGTTTATATGGTTTTGATTACATATTTTACTTGACAATTTTGCCAACAATTACAGTCTGTGTGATCAGACAGCAGTGTTTGGCTTAGTTACACAGAAAAAAAAAATCTCTGTCAGTTAAGTTATTGATTGGTCGGTCGGTTGGTTGGTCAGTTTATGTGAGGGTTGAGTTGTCAGTCGGTCGGTCAGTTGGCTGTTTGGATTGTCAGTCAGTTTATGTAAAGGTTTGTCGGTCGGTTGGTTTGTTGGTTTCTTGATTGGTCAGTCAGTCGGTTATATGTAAGAGTTGGCTGGTTGGTTGGTTGGTTGGTTTGCTGGTCGGTTGGGGGTGTGGCGGTGTGGGGGGGTGGCGGTGTGGCGGTCGATTCACTGCTTGTGAATGTGAACTGTGTTGTCTTGCACTGCAGTCTATGCTCCATCCTACCGTGGGTTGGAACTCGTGACCGTTTGCCTCGGCCACCGCCTTACACGCCTCGTTCACTTTCTGCAGCAGCGCCTTTCCAGTAATGGTGACGTGAGACGGCACCCCACCTCCGATGGGGACAAAAGCCAAGGCGGGGCCCGATAAGGCCGCAGTCAGCAGGGCGATGCCCAGAAAGGAAATCATGACTGATCTGTGGAGGGAAGCGGGCTTTGTTGTTAGTACAGATTAGATTATGTTAAAAGTGAGATTTCTCTGGTATCTGTTATTTACTTCTGAGGACCTTTTACTATTCTTTCCTACATCTGAAGACAAATATCTGTACTTTCTCCTTTTTGCATGCTTCAAATTGGCTTGTTCCTTCTTTCAATGGTTAGTTGCCGGACAAAGTGAACTTATAAGGCATTTATTAAAATCCTGATTACTATGAGAGGACAATATCATTATTATTATTAATAATAATAATAATAATAATAATAATAATAATAATAATAATGATGATGATAATAGCAATAATAACAATAGCAATAATAATAACAATAGCAATAATAATAATAATAATAATAATAATAATAATAATAATAATGCTTTCTTAAACTTCAGTAAAAATGATCAATCAGTACTTTTACAAGAGTATTTCTTTCAACTATGTATCTGAAATTGAAGTCTTGAAGTCTGAAGTCAAAAGTATCTCAGGATAATCTATTACCTTCCTTGAATAGGATCTTATTCACAATCATCACAGAGAATCATAATTTTTTAACACTGTTCACATCTTGACACCTGATATCATCACATGTTCACAGTTTTTGCTCATAAACTAATTATTTTTTTCTTTTTTCTTTTTTGCATCAAATTCCCAATTTTAATTCTATGATTTACATTTTTTTCTTAATGTTAGTCCAAAGTTGGGTTTATTTGGTATTTTGTTGTATAAGTGGCTAAATATGGCAAACATATATAATGTCTGACTCTGAAAGTGCTCAGGTGAAGTTACAAAACACACTCAGCTTCACTGAACCTGGATGGTTGAAGGGCAGAGACACAGTCCAACACTTGCACCAGTGTGCAGGCGGACTTCACTGATCTTATACATTTTGTTTTCTACTTTATCTGCTGTTCTCACAGAGCCCTCAATGAAACCGTAGAGCCGTGAAAACAATGTTTTTAGAGAGCTCATTCCTCAGACAGCAAACATATCTGTTTATGAGATAATAAAGATCTGATATATTATAGGCTTAATTGTCATCAGGAAAAACATTATTTAAGTAATTTTCTTTAATCAGGTTGTCATACCTTGCTGTGTCCCCGTCGTGGTGCCTTCAGGGACCCTGATGGAGGTGTACAGTGACCTCCCACCTCACCAATCAGTTGGTTATATACGGCCTGTTTATAAGGGAGGGAGGGGACTGGAAAAAATGCGCACACACACACACACACACACACACACACACACACACACACACACACACACACACACACAACTGTAATCTCATGTTTCTCAAAGGATTTTCCTTGTGACAAGCTGTAGATGACTGTGATTACGTAGTAAATAAAAACGGTCACACCCAGAGGAGTGTGGACATCTACCTGGAAAACTGGCAGAAAATATGTAACGCTTCAAGGCAGAAATTACTTTATTGAGGAAAAAGGGAGTGGTCTCAACCAAAGGTAGGGCAGGTTGATAAGTAACTCATAAGTGGATTGAATGAATGGGATTATATTACAGCATAAAAGGAGGACAGTTTTTAAAAAATGATCTGTTTTATTATTTGTTTGACGTCACTGTGCAACTAACTCTTGTAATCCTTTCCATGGACCTGTTGTTTAAACTCTTTCCTCCTTTTGAACACATTGAGGGAAAAATACTATCAACATGTATTTCTATGACAAAAACAGAAGTTGTTTTTGAAGATTTGAACTGATGAATAGAGTGTAAAACTCTTAGATTTTTGGGAATTGATTCCATTCCATACATGTCTAAACATATACAAAATACAGATACATACAAAAAGAAAGAAAATCTATTCCTACTTATATAAATCTATCTATCTATCTATCTATCTATCTATCTATCTATCTATCTATCTATCTATCTATCTATCTATCTATCTATCTATCTATCTATCTATCTATCTATCTATCTATCTATCTATCTATCTATTGCAAATGATCTATAAAAATAAACAAATCTATATTTTATGAAAATACATATACGCAAAATATCTAATCTATTATCCAAGTATAAACACAACTTTGGAGTTAATCTCACAAGGTTCTCTCTCAGTGTGTGAAGTTTCTTTCCATTTTCTGTTACTTCTCATTAACGCCATTAAAGCAGTAGATTTTTGTTTCAATAATGTAGAAAATCCACAATCCACGTGCTATATATGTGATTATTGTAAGAACCAACACAGCAAGAGATGCATCTGGTAAAACGTGGGAAAACAGACCCTAAGCATAACTTTATTACAGAGAAGAAGTTTAATTGTTTAATGTTTTAAGTCTTCGTTAAAGCAGGTTTTTCGTCAAAAACACCCAAAGTGCAGGTGGTACAGTACTCACTTGGATTCTGGAAACAAGCCAACCCGGTGCCCCACCTTGAAAATGATCAAATATGTATTCCACAATAACCAAGCAACCAGATGAACCTCATCCGCTGGGAGTCATTTGTCACAGTCAATCTGTCCAAAGGGCGCTGATGATGACAAGAGTGCAGAGAGGAGGGCGGGGAAGCTATTCCAGATCTGATGTTAAACACACATGCAAGTGTTTTTTTTATCTTATTTCTGATGAGATAGGCAAACATCAGGTCCTCAATTTATTACCATTGGCTTGCGGATTCGAAAAGGCTGTCAGACGTTTTGTCTCTTCTGTATCGTTGTTAACTGCAGTGATCCAGACTGGAGGGAAAATGTTAAAAACGTTTGATAAAATCAAGGTTTGAACCTGCAGGCTTTGTTAGTTTAGCCATCAAAACGAATGTCTGTTGTGTTGACTGCTGTTCCAGCTGCTTTTTGGAGTCCCTCAACACACCACCTTGTGGTGCAAAGTTGCATTGCCAGACTAAACTGGCTACCGCTAGTTGGATAACTCCTCGACATGGGTACCAGCAGTACGTCCCAAAATTGTCTTCACAATTTAGATTGTTTTCAAAATGTATTTATCAAAGTTGAATCATATTTGGAAATTCCAAAATCAGAATTAATTTGTTAGATTCTGAAAAATCATTGGAACAATGCATCATGTATTAACCCCCAAGAATATAATTCTGGAGCCATTCTGAATGTAATAAGCCAAAATGTAACAAAATACTAAATAACTTGAGAGAGAATGTTGGTCATTATCATTTCATATATACATATATATTACTGAAGTTATTATAATTTCAAAGTATTTTTTTTTTAATTCTATGTGCATAGGCTTAATACATTTTAACACACAGCCTACTTTTTACCAGAAAAATGTGTAAAACTCATGCTACTGTCTCCAGATTGGTTATTCTTCAAACTCTATCTGAAATGTGTTTTCAGTTGATTTTTCTCCAGGAGATTACTGAAATATTCCATTTGGTTTGTTTTTGTATGTCTCATAGTTGTGTTCAGACTCTTCTTCAATGGCTTATAATATGTTTTGTTGTTGTTTCCAAATTTCTCTTTGAAGTCAATAGTTTGGTTTTTCTCTGTTAAAGCATCTAGAAACGGCTGCGTTGTATTTGGATAAAGTGAATAAAGTTGAGTTGAATTGAAGAGTACATTGTACACCCACAGAATCTGGAAACACA
This sequence comes from Lipophrys pholis, assembly GCF_963383615.2. Classification (NCBI taxonomy): domain Eukaryota; kingdom Metazoa; phylum Chordata; class Actinopteri; order Blenniiformes; family Blenniidae; genus Lipophrys; species Lipophrys pholis. The sequence continues at coordinate 8,216,543 of NC_137628.1, forward strand.
TGAACGTGTTTTTTCCATTCTGCAAGTCAGTGTCTTGTGTAATAATGAAGTGAGCACACACAGCACTGCTGATAAGGTGCAGGTCACTGAGACGATTGGCTTCAATAAAGTTATGATCAGGAAGAACATTTATTATTCACAAAATGCACAAAGAAAGAAATGATACTTAAAGAAATGCCTTGGTAGTACAGTGCCATGGAAGTTTGATTACAGATCAGTGACAAAATAGCTAAAACAATTAAAAAAATATATTATTAATGACGCAGCAAAAATAGTGGAATTAAAAAGACGGAACAGTTTTTTTTCCATGTAAAGAAAACAGAAAACAAGGAAGAGAGGAAGGTAAAGAGGATTAAAGAAGAAAAAATGAAAAAGAAGGAAAAGGGAAAAAGGGAAGAAAAATGGAGAAACGAGGAAAAGAGAAAAAGAACAAAAAAGAAGGAAAGGGGAACAAGAAAGAAAAGAATTAAAGAAGGAAAAGTTATGTTTTCTTTTTTCCTTCTTTTATTTGGGAAAAACAAGGAAAAAGGAAAAAACGTTTGCGCGCGTGTGTGTGCGTGTGTGTGTGTGCGTGTGTGTGTGCAATGTTGAGCTCCTGTGATGACTGAATTGGGATTAATAGAGTCCGATTTCATCTTATCCTCAAACTGCTGTCTCCATTAAGAAACTCTCAGTGGCGATAAACAGCTAAATAGCTAAAGAAGCTAAAATAGCTGAGATGCACAAAATGGCTAATGGGAGATACCAAAATCTCAAAATAAATGTGATGAAATATAAGTGTTCCTGTGACATTTCATGAATGTAACCTCAGTTTATGTATTTATAGTACATTCTTAGCATTGATTCTTATTTTCACGTGTGTGTTTTAGTGTTGTTAGGCTTCTATATTAGTGACTCTCAACTGGGGGGTTACGACCCAGAAGAGGGAGGAGAGTCACTGGTGTAGCAGTTCGATGGATTCACCAGCAGATGGCAGCAGAGCCTTATCTAAATCTAACATTACCAGCTTTACAGGTGACGTTCACAATTTAAGCGTAAAATACATTCAATACTGCAATATTACCAACCCACCGTCACATCCTCTCCCAGAAATGTAAATTGAGAGAGAAATTTAAATAAATTTCACAATTTACATTACTGCCTCCCGAGATTGTAACAGCTCACAGGGAGGAGCGCGTGTGTGTGTGTGTGTGTGTGTGTGTGTGTGTGTGTGTGTGTGTGTGTGTGTGTGTGTGTGTGTGTGTGTGTGTGTGTGTGTGTGTGTGTGTGTGTGTGTGTGTGTGTGTGTGTGTGTGTGTGTGTGTGTGTGTGTGTGTGTGTGTGTGTGAACTCACAGAACTGGAGTGATGAGTATCTTTGACACAACTTGGAAGGAAGACACAGCAGGCAGAGGCTTTCACTTTCTTTCATTCTTTCTTTCTCCCCTGTGAAGAAAAGGGATTCAGGTGAGTGTGAATTCAACTACAATTTATCAAGTAGCCAGCATGGAGATTAATTATTATAATAGATCAAGTGTCATAGATTAACATTTTTCGTGGTGCTGATCCTTCTGCTCATTGTTTGTCTTTTGAAAGCTGTATTTTACATTTATTGTCATTTTATTGAACTCCCACACATTTCCCATGAATTCCAGTTTTCTTTCCAGTTTGCACCGGCTCTCCTCCAGGAGGTACGTTTGAAGTTTTTCTATCATGTTTTATTCAGCTTTCACAATTCAAACTATGCAACATTACATGCAATATGTCATATAACTGGTGGTGCATTTCACGTATATATATATATATATATATATATATATATATATATATATATATATATATATATATATATATATATATATCAGAATTCACCAAGCGATGGATTGTTCACCCACTAAAAGGGAATGTGGGTAGGATTAGACCGTCGTGAGACAACCTGTCACACACACACACACACACACACACACACACACACACACACACACACACACACACACACACACACACACACACACATATATATATTTATTTTAATTTATTTATTTATTTTTTATAAAAAAAATTAAGATATATTGTCATGTACTAAACCATAAATGTTTATTGATTATTATCAGTAAAAGTGCAAACAGATGCATGTATAATCATATTGGCTCAGTCACTATTGATTAATTGAATTTTTTATTATTTTCTTTTTATTTACCAGATTCTCATATAAAGACATGTGGTTCTTCAGTTTTACATTAGTTTTTTTTATCACGTTATATCTTGTTCTCTCCAAGCAGATTGATGACTAACTGCTCATTCTGTGTATTTACTAAAACGATCTGTTCCTGTGTGCATAACAAGAGCAGCTGTGCCAATAACAGTCATCGACACAAACTCAGAAACACGTTAAAAGAGTATGATGAAAATCATACACTTTCTAAACTACTAAGGTGCTTCGTGCACCCTGTTTCATCAGAGTGTGTTCGATGTATCTCAGTAAGTCCGAAGTCTCACTGCATGAAGCGTCTTCCTGTTTACTTCAGTGGAAAAAAAAGGAAATCGTTGATCTGTTGCTACGCGAGCAGCCGCGTCAACATATATTTACTCACTCGTCTGCGTTCGTGTGCAGGCACGGTGCCGTTGATCTCATCAGGGTAGTCATAGTGAAGGGATGTGACGACGGCTCCGTTTACATGGCAACATGACAAGCAGCAGTACATTAAGGTTCCAGACAAAACAGGAACATAAATGATGTAGTTAGTATGCCAGGCCACTAGTGGGTGCTGTTGGTAATTTTTGTAATGAAACCACACACACATACGCGAACAGAGAATAATACGCAAGACAGGTGATGAAGTTGGTTTGTTATTACGGTGATTATCAACTACAAAACCATCAGAACCAAGTTCCAGGAGAATAGGGACTACAAGTTGCACCTTGGGGGCTGTTTGTAAAAAGTTGCATTTTCACTGGCTCTGAGCACCGTTGTTATGTAAACGAACTCCCAGTGCACTGCAGAACTTTTTTTTTTTTCCTTGAAATCGAAACCCGCCCCCTACTCCCATTAGAACCCATAAGAACAAGAAGAAAAGTTAGACTTTGACGTCAGCCAGCTGCCGAAAAAAAGAAACCGCTTCTTCGGCAGGACAGTTCATACACCAAGAAGAAGAAGCTGTCGAACTCGCAGGCCACGCCCCCTCACAGCAGCCACACGTCCGTGAAGCAGCGTTTTAACTTTTCAGCTGCGCAGCTTATGTCTCGCGTCAAATGTTTTCAGAAATACATTTCTCTGAACCGTTTCAGTGATAAAAGAGAAAGTTTGTGTCCAAGCTGCCATGTTGGTCCGGTTTTAACTGCAGGAGCTGACAGCTTTGAGTGATGCGTTCAGGGGCATCACGTAAGTCCGTCCTGTGACATATTAACGAACTGCGGGGCTCATACAGTAGCGAGGCTACATGCTAAATAAGATTAAAATATGATGGATATCGTCATTAGCAAGCTGGTGCATGAACAGATGTACCTACCAGCTCATGGTTCACAATTGTACAACTATAATCCTGTCTACTTTTTTAGGTGATTTATACCTCTTCCTCGTCACCACTTGGTTTACCAACCTTAATGACAGATCACGACACGAGTTCTCCTTTGATTTACACTGAAGAGATGACGCCACAGATAAACACTGAAAACCGTTGAAATCCTCACAACAACATGCTGGCGTGTCTTGGAGTTCTCAGGTGTGATTTCCCGCTCCGCCGAGCATGTGGTGTTACCCAACGGCTGGTATGTGGACAGACTGCAGCAACAGGCTTCGACACGTCGTTACCATCACGGGGGACACTTGGTTCCATAGATAGCTTTATGAGGTTTTAACTTAGCCAACAAGCCTTATGTGTGGAGTTAATGTTACTTTATGACAATTTATTTAGACAACATTCATCAACAGTTGCAGCTGAAAGGGGAAAATACTTGCAAAAAAAACCCGGAAAGTAACACTTACATGTATTTTATGATGTTATTTATGGGGTATTTAGTAGCAATGTAGTGTTTGATGAAGATGAGGAGAGGCGACGTTACGGTTTGTTCACAAGCTCCTGTTTGAATAAATAATCTTCCACACCACTTTATTCATGCCCATTCAACACAGTGAGGACCGAGAGCGCTCATCACTAAACTACTGTGCAGCCTGATTAGATACACTCTATTGCCATAAGTATTCGCTCGCCTCCCTTCACATGAACTTAGTGACCTCCCATTCTTCAACCATAGCCTTTAATAGGATATCAGTCCACCCTTTGCAGCCATAATAGGTTCAACTCTTCCAGAAAGGCTTTCCACAATGATTAGGAATGTGTTAATGGGAATTTTTGACTGGCAGTCTCCACTCTAATTTCTGTTTGTAGAAATAGTTTGCTTTGCTGAGGTGCTTGACTGTGGCCATGGACGTCATTCAAATACCTGAATTCAATGATTTGAACAGCTGAAAAAATATATTTGGCAACATAATGTAGTTTGCAGACTTCATTAGAAGATATTTCATGTCATTTTCTTTTTTTTTCTTTCGCTAAATTCAGATTGTTCTCTAATACACTAATTCTCTAACACACTGATGTTTGACAGATTCGTCCAACAACTCCGCATTTCCACATTGGAGCTGATTGGTCCATTCATTCATTCCAGGCTGAAATCAGCCCACAACAACAGATACAATACTGTAGCTCAATTTTGTGTAATTAGGGGTGTCGAGCACATTTTAGTTCAGGGGCCAAATGCAGCCGGAAAAGTAAACTTGTTCTATAATACATCATTTACATTTTAACTTTAACATTTTTCTTTCTTGTGGCACAGAGTGTACGTGATTAAAATGTCTATATTTTCACAAAACCAAACAGTTACTGATGCAAAAATACTGTGAAATGTCCCAAAAAAAACTTCTGTTGCATTATGGGTGTTTTTTTTTTGTTTGTTTAATAAACTCACCCTGACAGCATGGCTCTGAGGCGAGTTTGATAGCTAGTTTTCATCAATGATATGTCGGCCCGGGTTTAAGTGTTGTGTTGTGTCCACTACGCTTAAGAATTTTTTATTATTATTTTTTTTTTAAATCTATGTTTTCTTTAAAATTGTGAAATGATGGCCTGTTGTTTTGGCTCACAGGCCTTATGTTGGACACCTATGATCTCAAACATGCAAAAACCCTCATTTGAATTCTCCTGTTGAGGCTCATGGTCAGGGGCGACTGGTCATCAGAGCCCCACCTGGTGTCATCAGAAAGGACTGCATGCAAAGTATGCTATTAACTCTTTAAGATTATCTACAATATTTTCTTGTCTGTGAATAAACCTTCCTCTTATGTAGCACATAATTATTGTGTGAGGACTGTACTCCCTGGTTATTAGTCTCCTCTTGCGGTTTCAGGTTGTGTTTCCTCCTGATCCACAACGATGGCGCATTAGTGTAGCTCGCCCCTCTCACACCATGCAGTGTGTATTGGATGCAGTAAAATGAAAGTGCGCATGCTCAGGCCGTGGCTCTGTTCATTCAGTTCACTTGATTTTGATGCCGAGTGGGGCTTGAAGCCTGAACTAAAAACATCATTAGATCGCTGATTTAGGCTCTGCTTCACAGAACCGGAGCGAGTCGTCACAAATACCAGCTTGTTAGCAGCTAAAGCTAACACACAGCTAAGAATAAAAATCAATTCGTTTGATTATTATTCCGAGTTTGAAACACTTAGTTTAGCAGAGAAAATCAAAGTAAGTAGTTGTACACCGTGTGACACGGTGAGGAACACTTTTTAAGAATCTCACAAATTTGTAGCTTAATCCGTGGCTGAGCTGGCGTCCCTGAAACAGCATGACCTGGTTCGAAACCCAACGTTGATATTTATTTATTTATTTATTTTTGAGCGGCTATTTCCAATGCTCAACATTTTTACGGGATTAGTGCCTATATAGTTGTAATAATGTTGTGGCTAAAAGGCTGTGCACACACTTTGCTTTGGAATTCAGTAGTGTCACGGGACCTGAAATAAAATCGTGCCCCACCAAGTATTTACATCTAGAAACGCCACTGCTCACGGTATAGATCTTAGTTGATTGCCTGCAAAGTGCAATTTATTTGTGCGAGCATGCAATTTCTCTCACTTTACGCAGGACATTAGGAAACCAGGCCGTTCAAATTTGATGCACCGTGAACTGTTTGGAAATGGCAGAAAGGAATTGGCAAATTTAAAACTGTAAAGAAGCGTTGCAACAATAAAAGAAACTTTCTAGGCAACACAAGTTTCTACTGTGAAGCTTCTTACAATCTCCACATGCAGCCTAAAAGTACATAACAACTGCAGAGCAAGTTGTGACTTGCAAACCCTATGCCACTATGCTGCTAAAAGCAAGCGAGAGCAACAACACAGATTTCTCCTGCCAAAAGCAGATTCATTATCATCTTGTTTCTGTAATTCCTACACTTATTTAACTAATTACCTTCAACAGGGTATTCTTCACCAATTGGCTAAGTGCAATGTGTAATTGGTTAATAAAGAGTGACAAGTGAGAGAAATATGAAATTAACTGAGTCATCTGAGCTGAAGAAGGGGAGTGGAAACAGTTAGGAGCAGGAGCACATCTGGCATTTATAACAACATCTGCATCATTAATGTCATCATCCCCCTAAGTGTAATAAATCAGATCATCAGTTTTTCCACTGTCGATTACATAAACTACTGCTTGGAGGAAGAAAAAAAAAAAATCACATACCAAGGATTCATGTCTGAACCACTTCAGTCCCGAGATGATTTCTTATTTTATTTTTTTAACATCTTCTATCTGATTAAATCTTTGTTTATCTGTTTGATAAATTCAATCAAATGGTGATTTAGTGCTTCACACATTAAATTATTGACAGTGTGCCTTTTTAAACACATCCAGCATGTCATGTGTTTCTCAATTCTGCCATTTCCTTGCAAATATCACAATATATACTTGTTAGTGTACAAGATGGAGCAGTGCAGGTGGGGATTTTTTTGTTTTTGTTTGTTTGTTTGTTTGTTTTTCTTTTTTCTTCTTTTAAATAAAACTTGCTATCTATAAATGGTGAAATATGCAACCAAGAGAGATGCAACCAAACGGAATTTCGCTTTATTTTGTACAATGACAATAAAGCTTCTTAAATCTTCTTAAATCTGAAATGTTAAATCTGAAATATGTGTGATTTTGTCAGTCTAAAATTTCTCAGGTTGGTTTTTATTAAGCATAAATGTCTTTGATGGTGTTTAGTTGATCTGAATTTTAAAGAAAAATTGCAAAAGTAAATAAGGGAAGACACCTATACGATCCCGTTTCCACCACAACGTATTAAGTGAAAATGCAGTGCTTTGCATTTTCATTTCAGAATTGTGTTGCATTTACATTGCAACGTTTTGAAAGCGATGTAGTTCACATGCAAGGCCATGAGTTGGGGTTGTTGTTTGTTTATGTAATAAAACCACGTACACACAGAGAACAAAACGCTATAAACACTAACAATGGGAGTACACAGACAGTCGTATGGACTGGATTGTTATTACGGTGACTGTCAACTATAAAACAATGACAACAAGTCCCAGGAGAATAATGGTGAATTTCTCCAAGGGATTCAAAAAGCATTTTTCTCTATATTTGTTCTTCTACTTGCGCATTTGCAGAAGAACTATTTACTACAGCTGTGACGCGAAGAAGCACAATTTTTCTGAAATGAAAAGTTCCGCTTTACCCCGTTTCAACAAGTGTTTTGAAAAAGTTGCGTTTTCAGCGGCACCGAGCACTGTTGTCGTGGAAACGGACAAGCAAAACGCAATGACAGTTTTGCATTTTCACTTGAAATCGTTGCCTAAAACATCCTTCAGCGATACCAAAGAATTACAATCAGGTACCGGAAATATCTTATTCTTTCTAGTGTGAAGCAGTTTTTACCTTCAGGAGAATAAGATCTTTTTCTCTCTTTTCTTTTAGAGAAAAGGCGTCCAGCATGTCCCTGAACTCGAGTGTTTCAGACGAACAGCTCTTCTGCCCCCAGCTCCAGTTGATGAGGGACCACGCCCTCAACAACAACACCCGCGCCAACCTGGCGGTGGTCTGCATCCACGGTTTAGTCTCCTGTCTGGGGATCTTGGAGAACGCCCTCATCATCTGGGTGGTGGGCTTCCGACTCAGGAGCCGCACCGTGGCCTCCGTCTGGGTGCTCAACCTGGCGTTGTCGGACTTCCTGGCCACCCTGACGCTCCCCCTCTTCACCTTCTACCTGGCCTCGCTCCACAGCTGGGAGCTGGGCAGCCCGCTCTGCAAAGCGCAGGCCTCCATCTTTTACCTGAACATGTTTGTGTCGGCCTTCCTGTTGGCCGCCATCTCACTGGACCGCCTTCTTCTTGTGATAAAGCCGGTGTGGAGCCAGAATCATCGGTCGGTGGGCGGAGCATGGAAGGTGTGTGTCGTAGGTTGGATATGGGCAGCGGTTAACACGCTACCATACTATCTGTTCCGCTCGGTGACGGAGAAAACGGACGGCAGGAAGCTGTGCTATCATGACTTTGCCTTGTATCTGTCCCCCGACGCCACGCTGGAGAGAGCCTGCAATGTGAGACAGACTTCCACAGCCATCTCAAAGTTGCTGCTTACCTTCCTGTTCCCCCTGATGCTGATCGCTGGCAGCTACATCAAAATCGTCCTGAGCCTCAGAAACCGGCACAAGAGGAGGAAGCAGAGTACCATCAGACTAACTGATGCGCTCATCACGTCAAGCAAAAATGGAGAACCAGCCAATGTCCAGACACCCACAAAAACTGCCAATGTCTTCCTGAAGCTTCCATCTTTAAGATTACCTTCCACCCCCACTGAGAGAAAACTCTCCCCCACCACCTCCGCTCAGACAAACCAAAGCCAGCTCTCCCAGAGTTTTACCAAAATGGTGACGTCCGTGATCGCAGCGTTCGCTCTGTGCTGGGCTCCGTACCACATCTTCTGCATGATCGAAGTCACAGCCCAGTACAAGAAAGACAACCTCAAACTGGTGGAAGTGGGACTGCCTCTGGCTACGACCATTGCCTTCCTGAATCCGGTGTTGAATCCCATCCTGTACGCCTTCAGCTGCCCACACTTCTGCGTGAGGATACGACAGAGTCTGGGAGCGGTGTTTGAAGGGCTGGTAGAGGAAGGAGGTGGGCTCCTCATGGGCCCGGGGAAAAGCATCAGGGCTCACATTCGACGGAGGAGCAGCCGAGATGTCGGTCTCGGAGTCCCCGGGTCACCCAAGGGCTGTGGTTCACCCTATCCGTCGTCAGACAACCATCCTCCATTATCTTCACCTTCAGTCACCAGAGGCCTCCAAATGGAGCAAACTGGACAAGACTCATATAAAGAAGGGGAACATTGTTGAAACACTTTTCTATCTATACCTGAGAGTACCATAGGCTGGTATTGGATTTCCTGAATTTAGACCTTCACTTTGATTTAGACATTAGAAAAATAAGTATTTGATTGTTTTCTTGGCAATTTTGTACAGACATTTGTGCGTCTTTTAGGTTTTTTTTATATCTTCTGCCGCAGATGTAGTTATTCTTGATTGTTTTATTTATTTAATGTTTTTCAAAGTGAGATGAGGTAGTAAAATGGGACCTATGCTGACTCCTGTCCCACCACTCTCACCCAGTCACCCAGTAGACTGGAAAAATCTACCCAGACAAACATTTCAGTATTACATGTGTTTTGCCCCGTCATGACTCAAGTTACTACCAGCAATGACGATCATCTTGCCTGGGGTAATGTTTAGGCTATAAACTTCGTCAGCACAAAGTCAGTCAGCATCTTTCCAAGCACTGGAATTACTGTCAAATTAAAGACCAGTTATCAAGACAAACCCAAAACACCCACCCCTGGGGTCAAAGTCCCAACCAGTGATATCCCGTATCGATAGATAAGCAAGTGATGAACCTCAGGCTGCGTTTACACAACAACCTTTTAATGAGAAAACGGAAAGCTCTGGCGTCGGTTCACACAACAATGGTGCTTGGAGCCACTGAAAACTCAACTTTTTGAAACGCACCACTTTGACCATTTCCAATATATAAAATTGACTTCTACTCAAGTAAAGAAGCTGAATCAGTACTTTTAGTCTCACTTGTCCTTTTTTCGTTTGTTTTTAATCATTTTCAAAAGTTTCTTAAATTACTTCAGTAAAATATATTTGCCAATTCAGCCCGCAGTTACTTGTACTTGAGTACAATTTAAGGGCAGTATTTGTACCCGATTACAGATTTCTGGCGGTACAAAAGAGAAGGGATCGGACGCATCAGTTTCTCATGTCATGCAGCCTCCAGTCACTAGAGGGCAGATTATCTCTGACTGCATCAGGCGACTTGAAGCAATAAAGCTGGATTATGCTTTTCAGGTCCTGTAATCCAGGAGCGCTTTACAAGTGAACGGCCCGTCGTCTGAGCACCTTTCAGAGTGATTGGATTTGATCATATCTGATATCCCCGTTTGATTGACCGTCTCATCACAGCCACCATGGCTGTCTGGTTCAGCCTTCACACACAGGCGGGGTGTATCCGCCGTATGTAGGCCACAGCAGTGTGGGATTACTGTGAAGGTAGCTTGTAATTCAGAGGGAATATTAGAGAGTGAAGATCCACAATACAAAATCAGGGAGGGATTAAATGTGAGAGTGTAGCATGTCAAGTTCTTCTAAGGGATTGTCTCTTTTAACCCGGTGAATAATTCAGACAAAATGTAAAAAAAACTCAAAAGAATTGTTAATTTCACATAAAAAAATAAGGACAAAAGACTTTATTAAAATGTACTGCTAGGTATTGTATATTAAATATACTAAAACAAAAACATGAGTATAAAATGGGGATGATTTTACTTTTGAAGTATTTGATGCATTTCATTAATCTCTTTATCTATTCTGACGTGGAGCCTGCTTCACATTTATTTGAATGTATTGGAAATAATAAGTGGAATTACATTTAATTTTCTCAAATGAAACTTGAGCAGCTTGAGAAACCTCCACAATATGACTATAAATATTGGGAAAAGTCAGGTCTCTGTCTGCATCAACCCCTGTGTGTCTCACCTCACGTTTTCATTTACCAAAATCTTCTTCTCCCCCTGCTTAGCACTAATGTGCTGTGGTCTCTCTGCCTGGTCTGTGCATTTAAAGCCGTCTCCCTCTGTTGTCTGCATTGACACGTCTTGTCGTTTCTGATCCCCCTGTGTTCTGTTTGTGTTGTCTGGACTGCAATTTTCGTTTCGTTTTCGATTTTTACACAATGTAAATATTTTATGTAAATAAAAACAGTTTTTATTGAACTTTGAGTCTGCGCTTGGGTCCATCCTGACACATCGTTACTGATAAAGCTTTATACAAAATCTCAGAAATATTCATTTACATAGTATAAAAAATGCTTTGGGCATGGTATTGGATTTCCCTATCTTACAGTATAATGGGATATTTGTATTGGAGGAGCATAAATATAACTTACGGATGCATTTAGTATAGGTTTGAAATTACACAAAGTCACTTGAACGGGGCTGATAAAGTATTAATCTGTATATAGTGGTCCTAATATACCTATTTACGAATGATGATATCAGTATAAATATAGATGAGTATATCAGATTTGAATGCAGATAAGTATGTATGTGTATGTATTATAAAAACATACATTAATATACTTTGTTTTATCTTTGTATAACAAACGTGAACAAAGACGGGATATTATAATCAGAGATGCTATGACTGGATAGGGAAGTTGAATGAATTCCTGACCTGGAGGAGGCGCTCCCGGGTCCCGGAAAGAACCAAATCAGTGACAATATGATGGTTTCTGTCTGGAGTATAATAATCAGTAGGGAGTCCCCCTATTAGTCTCCCACACTGAGAGACATTCTGGAAAACGCTTGAGCTCCATATCCTACACAGTTGTAGTAAATGTTTCTTGTGCACATGCTCAGTAGATGACTTTCAGTCCATAGTCTCCGGGGACTTGGTTGATTTATCGTCGAGAGTCACCGTAATAACAATCAAACTTGGTCATCTGTCTATACGAATGTCTGTGTACTCGCCATTATTAATGTTTATAACGTTTTGTGCTATGCTGCATGTGTGTCTGGTTTCATTAGAAAAACAAACAAAAGCGCCAACTCGTGGCCTGGCATGCGAACCACATCGTTTTTCAGCGTTTTTCACTTAAAACGGTGTGTAAACCAGACTAAAGATCTGGTGAAAAAGCCACCCATAAAAAATAAAAAATGTAGAATCTTGAAAAATCTGACATTCTTTAATCTCAGAAGTCTGACTTTTTGTCTCCGAATTGTAAGAAAAAAATAATGATATTCAGTTTTGTGCTTCTTTGTTCCATCGTGCCGGGGCCCAACAGAAACCTGATTGTAACTACGAGGCAACAGTCTGAACTACAACACCCTCTGCGCTTCCCTAAGTCCACCTCTACACCACCAAATATAATCTAATGCAATTCCAAGTTACAGAGCAACTGGGAGATGCTGAGAATTGTTTAATCCACGTAGAGATTAGCTGATTGGTCCGAATATTTCCCCCGAATTTACCCCAGAAGAGACATGAACTAGATGATGGCGATGTGGAAAAGATTAGCGGATGTAGAGGAGGGGAATAAAAGATGATGAAACAGCTGGAGGACAGAGACAGCAGAAGATACTGAAAATGATACGGCCACCGAGAGATTTTGTAAATTGCTGTGAGAAACGATTTGGACGGATGATGAGAGTTAAGGAAAGAATGAAATGGATACTGTGTTGATGGTGATAAGTGCTGCTTTAAAAGGCTTTAATGCACTGTGCGGGACTTATAGCTGACAGATGCTGATGAAGAACTAAAGCTCTGTTGCATGTCAGTGATTTTCTTTGGCTCGTCATGTACAAATACACACACACACACACACACACACACACACAGGTTACGTAATGAAGTAGGACGTTTCTAGAGTTTTCTGTTATCTCGATATTTTAATTCCCCAATTCTCTCTTTTTTTTTTACGACATTTGATCGCAGCTGCTGGTAACATTTATCCACACTAAAGCTTTAATAGGGATCAATTTATATTAATATCAACAACAGTTCAATACCAAGACCTCCTGCTTGTGTTTCATCAAGAAAGAATTTGAACTAGAACTCACAGTGTTTCACATAATCTTCAACTACGAGGTTATTATCTCTTTTTTTCATTTAGAAAAAAATATCTTGTTTCACACACAGTTACATCAGTTAGTCAAAGGAAGATGCTCTATAATCTGGACGATAGCAAATCTTGAAACAATTGGATTTATGAACTCATGACAGTGAAGAAGCAGATAAACCACTAATATGCAGAGAGCTCTTAGAAAGAGATAATAATCTTGGTCTTGTTCATCCATCCATTCGTCCATCCGTCCGTCCATCCATCCATCCACCTATCCATTCGCATTCATCTGGATTATCTTCTTATGAGTTCCCTTATACACTGTTGAGCTCAATCTATCTTATTCCTAATCTCCATTCATTAACTAATGTGCTCCAACTTTCCATGCATTCCTCATTTTACAAGCAGTAAATAAAAAAAGAAAACTATCTGCTCGCTGTTCTCCAAAATAATCCTCAGTTCTTGGCTGAAATCCAAGCAGCCGCTGCGGGCCATCACTCTGTGCACGTGTGAGCCGTGTTACATGTTTGTGCTAATACACACACGTCCTAGACATTCCCATATGGGGAGTGTGATAAACAATAGGAAGCACATGAAGTGCAGAGGATTGAGGACAAGCCTACATCAGCACCAGAGCAGACGAGATCAGAGAGAGAGAGAGAGAGAGAGAGAGAGAGAGAGAGAGAGAGAGAGAGAGAGAGAGAGAGAGAGAGAGAATAAATACGGGGGGATTATTGGAGATGTCGCATACATGGACAGAAAACAGTGTCGGTTTAAAAAGACAAAAGATGCTGCCGCAGGATATGTGAGCTTTACGATACTACTGTGTCACATCTATTATGTTGGTAACATCCAAATAAAAGAAAATACACGTCAACTTGAGCTGCAATGAAGATACAATGATTTAATAACTTCCCGTGTTCACCTGGGTAAATTAGCAGGTGTGTGAGGGTCACTGCAGGTAGCAGGAACACACAAAAGCAGATGGAAAGCTGAGTTGTGGATGCAGATGTGGGAGGAGGGATGAAAAAGATGGATGGGGTGGGGGGTAAGAGAAGGAGGAGTGACAGCGGCGGGAGATACGCCTCAGATTATGAACTGGTGTCAGATGCTCCAGAAACGGATAAAGAGGCGGAGTGGACGCGAGCGTGGCAAAGAGAGAAAGAGGACGCCTGTGTGCATGCAAGCTGGGCCGCAGAGATGACTGATGTGAAGAGCGTGTCGTCCGTGGAGGTGCCCGAGGGGAAATTAATAAAAAAGGTCAGTGCATGGGGAGTGGTTTGCCAGATCTGGTCAACTGATGCTCCCACAAAACTCCCGTGGTGGTCTGAGATGTTCGCACGAGTCCATGAATATCAAGTCTGAACTGTGTGACGTTTTCTCCAACCGTTGTATTTTCTACTCCCGTCAGGGTTCCATCAAGAAGAAGATCGAGTCCCTCCGGCGATGGAGCTCAGCGAGTATAAAGAGACCGCAGAAGTCAAAGGCCAAGACCCTGAGTCTGTCGTCTCCCGTCGGAGACCCCGACGACCTGTGGCTGCAGGAGGGGGACCGCAGGAAGCTGCGCCCCATCGTGGACTCCGTCTTCGGGCAGGTAGGAGGCTGAAGCTGAGATTCTCTCAACTGTTGCATTGCAAAATGGCCAAACGGGCGTCTGCATGGAGTACCGTGTTAATGCCGAGGGTCCTCAGCTGTTCATTCATGAAGTGAGACAGCAACCAAGAGGCGTGATTGTGAACTATCGTTTTTAGACGGCTGAAACTTCACTCTACTGAAATGCTGCGAGCGGGGCAAGCGCACCACGGCAGCAGTGAATAGTTCTGCACATGCTCAGTAGATGGACAATAACAACCATGCTTACTCCAGAGTGTCGTGACTCCCGGTCCAACTTCTCCCGAGACTTGGTAGTCTTATAGTTGACTGTCACTGTAACAACAATCTAACTTGGTCGTCTGTCTATGCGAATGTCTGTGTCCTTCCATTGTTATTGTTTATAGCGTACTGTTCACTGTGTGCATGTGTGTGTGTGTGTGTGTGTGTGTGGTTTCATTACAAAAACATGCCGCAGCATCCACTGATATGCAAACGACACGAAAACATAAAAGCAATGCTTTTTCACTTGAAACGTTGCGTAAACACGGCCTGGTTGAGTGTTTCTGATGCATCCAACTTAAGCACAATGGATTTTCTTCACTTTAGTGTGTTGTCATAGAGGAAAAATAATCCATAGATGTGAAGGAGATTTATTTAAAAACTTGTGTGTTGCGAATGAATCATGTCTCATAAAAAGACGTGACAATGCAGTTAAATTTAGGGTCATTTGTTAATGTAGAGGACCACTCTTGAAAACACCCACCAGGGGAAAATCAATAGATTTGTCTTTAGGGCTCCTCCTGAGTGGTAAGAGTTGCAGCTCTCTTGGTGAAAATGTATTAGAAATTAGAGCTACGAGACGTCTAAAGCTGAAAAGGCAGGATTGCTGTTTTTGTCTGAATCAAACCAGAATGAAGAGGAACATTTCAGCATCAGATGAATTACATAGGAAAAGCAGGATGATAAGCTCCGGTTTGTAGATTGGAGATATGAGTTACCGGGAGCAAGGAAGGCTCGGATCCACACTGGAATGTCCTCTGAATATCCCTCTGACCCCGGTGTGACCACGCTCCAAAGACAAACATGACAGGATTATTTCATTCCCGTTTCAAGTTGGTATGAACAAAAGTGGATTTTTCAATAAAGAGAAAAACCCACATGAGACTGGTTGGTTTTCACTCACAACAGTGAAAAACATGCAGATGAAACAGAACAGTGAACACTGAAAATCCTTTGGCACTTGCCAAGATTTTAAATCTTATTTTCAGGCATGATAGATAATTTGGCTTGTGTTAACAGTTATTTCATTCAATTTTTTGTACCTGATCTTAAATCTAGATTTAAAAATCTTATCAAGTCGAATTTACTCCCTGCATAGACAGATAATTCCACACAAGTATTTTTATTCACAAACTGAGTGTTTATATCTACCTCTTTTACAGAGTATAGACTGGGAGTCATGACACTGTGGAGGCAAACATTGTTGGGAGCCGTTTCCAAAAAGTTTAGTTTTCAGTGGCTCCGAGCGTCATTGTTGTGTAAACTGACCCCCAAAACACTACGTAAAGTTTTCTGTTTTCACTTGTTGTTGTGGAAATTTGGGCCAGAGACTGCATTAATTGTATTAGTGTTTGGTGTGTGAGATTCAATTCTAACATTGCAAACAAATAAAGTAATGGGGGGTTAAAATGCAGGCTTCTGAGCGTTCACGTGTCTGTATAAAGGAAAAATACTAGAGCACCAACTTTCAGAACAGGTCCATATGTTAACGTGATAAAAAAAGAAATAGTTACTTTCTTTCGGCTTCAGGAGGTTTAAAAAAAATAATAAAAAATTCCCCACGAAACATATAGTGATTATTAAAAGAAAGCTTTTTCAACTATTAGATGTATGTTTACACTTTCAAACATGATTTTTTTTTAAGCCTGAAATTGTCTTCTTTTTGTTGGTTTTATTGGGTGCTGACAGTTACAAGTCACACTGTATATTTGTGGTGCTTTGTCTCACTGATGTTTATAACATTGTTTGATATTGTGAGAAACGTTAAGCAGCTTAATGTGTGAATGAAATAAATCCCACAAACATTTTTTTTTCACTGAAGCACGAATCTTGAATGTAAACTCTGTTGTTCTTTCCAGTGATTCCATGGCCCAGTGTGGGCGTGGTTAGCACCGTTAGTTCTTCTTCTCTAGAGTGTGAATTATTCCGTGACGGACTGGTGAACTGTGTCAGCAGTACACGATATGAAGCTGGGATTCATCCAGCAAATACAAAACCTCCAACCTCAGGCAGGCGTCTGCAACGTTCATGAGCAAAAGAGTTGCTTTTGTCATTTCCCACCAAAATAAAAAGTCATCCGGAGCTGCAAATCGTGTCAAACCTTTAAAAAAAACACGGCTCACGAAGTTTGGTCTGATGTTGCACTAAAGTTTCGTTTGTACAATTTATCACAGTGAACCTTATCATACATCGTGAGCGGTTTCTTTTAATAATGTTTGGCAGTTTCATCTCTTTCTAAAAAGATTAACTCTTTTGTCTCTTTTAGCTTTTTCACGTGTCTGTTCCCTTTTTTTTTTATTATTATATCAAGCAGTTTTAGAAATGTAAATCTTCTATCCTTATTTCAACTTTTTTTTCACCATTTCTGGCAGCTTTTGTTATTATAGGATTTTTGTTTGCTACATGTGGTTTTTTTTAGCATTTTTATTTTCCTTTTTAGTAATTTCTAGCAATTTTAGCCATTTTAAATGTTTCTTGCCTACATTTTCTTGTGGGTTTCATTTATTTATTTAAGAAAATGTAGGCAAGAAACATTTAAAATGGCTAAAATTGCTAGAAATTACTAAAAAGGAAAAAGAAAATGCTAAAATTTAAAAAAAAAAAACACAAGTAGCGAACAAAAAAAATATATCAATATATATCAATATATATATAAAATTTTATTATTTAAAAAAAAAATGTATGTTCTTTTTTAGATAAGCAATAGGACACATTTTGAAAATGAGTCCGGTGTGTAAGTAAGCAAACATTTAACAAAAAAAACAATAAAAAAAAAAAAAGATTTTGTAAACTCTTCATGGAGCTGCAACTGATGAACTGAAGAGCCACATGTCAAAAGTCTCTATAAAAAGAGCTTTTTGTTTCCTTGGATATCTTTATTCTCCCGTCTTTCACGTCCCTGCTCGCCTCGCTGGGACGAGTCGCTTCTGCTCGGAGCAACAGATGGACTGAATGATGAGAAAGTGAAGGATGGAGGGGGCGACTGGGATGAGCGCTGGGACTGATGGATGACTGTACATCACAGAGACGGAGAGACGGGATTGATTACAACGTAAAGAGATTAGAGTTCAAATGAGTGAAAGAACAAGACATTCTGTGTTTATGGAACTTCCAGGAACTAAACTGCGTTCAGTCCAATCTCAGCTGAAATGTTTTAATCAGTTATAAACGACACGCAGTGACGCTGCACAATAATCTGAGAGTTTAATGACTCGGATTAATGTTCAAGCTTTTGACAGTCAGATACTGCAAGTTAACACTTCTCAGCATCATATTAAGGCAAATGAAGTGAATTACAAACAATTGTTGTTGCTGCTTTTGGCTTCGGATGAAGTTCAGAAGTCAAATTGAAGCTGAATTAAAAAAAAAGGCAGGAAATTCGAACTAGATGTTCAAATGTTTTCATGCCTGAAAAACAGAGAAAACAATAAAAATGGAACGTGAAAGCACAATGTTTGGGAGGAGTGTAATCAGTGGATGTTGTGGTTTGCTTTGTCTTCTGAAAAGTGTCTTATTGCAGTTATTTTTTTTATTCTTTTTTTATAAATAACATTTATATGGTGTATGGCGGTAACTCATTCGAAACGTGTAAAATGATTTTGTTGGTATTTATAGTTGGAACGATTGAAGATATTTTGATACATGAACAAACAGCAGGTCTGAATGACTATGGCTTTGTTGCACATGAGGCAATAATGGGTGTCCCACAGGGTTACATCTGGGTAATCATCACATTCAAGCTGATTAGCGTGAGTGTGAAAGAAACTTTGACATCATGTAACATCCCACACATGAGGTGTGGCTGTGTAATCCAGTAACAGTGGTTGGTTTTATCGGGACGCATGTGAGAGTTAACAGGCAGATCTGTGGTTACCTAAAGTGCCTGAAGAGTCCAGGGGTACATCTGAATACTCCCCCCTTTCTCCTTTCCTATCGACTTTTCCTTAACCCCGTGGATGACGTCACGGGATTAAGGAAAGGTGTTAGGAGGCCTTCCTAAAGGCGTTAGGGAAAGGCGATCACGGTGTTGTGACCGTGGGACTGCACTTTCACTAGGTGACTTAATAATGATCCGACGGCGGTGCAGGTGAGTGACGTCCGCCGTGGTGAAAAAACTAAAAAATTCAAAAAATGGACAACAACAAGTGCATTAATAACACTTTCCCCTGTCCCTCGAACTACTGATATAATCTCAAATATCACAAAGTTTGAATTGAAATCAAGGGAAAGAAGCTGCCAGGTGAATAAATAACCAATCAAACTGAAAATAGGCTGCACAAAATCTTTACTTTACTGTGTTCCTTTTACAACATCTGCATAACATTGAAAGTTGGGATCTGGCTTTTAGATTATTTAAAAGTTGTTCAAGGCAGATTATTACATTGGTAACGTAACATCATCTGCTTTGAGTCATCGTGAGTTTCCCTGAACGCTCGGATGAGCAGGTCCCTTTAAATGTTGCCGCCTCGGCTAAAGGAGGTTCTAAAGGAAGCATGGAACCTCCTTTCCTTTTCCTTATTGAGAATTCCAACGTTCCTTATCATGGCCACTTAAACACTTCTGGGGTTAAGGAAAAGGAGACAGGAAAGGCAATAGGAGAGACTATTCGGATGTACCCCATGTAGTAGCTTTGCTTCCTGTTTTCTAACTCGCCACACCTGCACCTCATTACAGATCAGCCTCTACGTATACACTCACTCACCTGTTGTCTGCTTTTCTTTCAAGTCATTCCGGCATCTTGGGTTTTGTGATTTTTCTCCGGCTTTTGATTCAGGCCACGTTCACGTTTAGTGTCGTGGATTTTAGTGGCTCTGCCTCATTGATGGACTCTCGTGTAAAATCCCTGATTTAAATAAATAGTTACAATTCTGAGCAGATTTATTACCGTCGGATCTTCGTGAGTGAGTCTCTGATCTCGGAAGCGTTGTCCCATTTTGGGGTTTGTTAGTTTCAGCTTTCACGTCGTCGAAAATCCTTTATTTAAAAGCAGAATCAAACTAAATAATTCAAAATGAAAATCCTAAGCCAGCATGCTCATTTCACAGGACGACTGGGCGCGTGCGTGTGTGTGTGTGTGTGTGTGTGTGTGTGTGTGTGTGTGTGTGTGTGTGTGTGTGTGTGTGTGTGTGTGTGTGTGTGTGTGTGTTGGGTTAATAAGTGACCGTACATTACCTGTAAGGATGAAGAGTGTATGCGATTGCCCCTGAGTTGGATAACGGCTCTACAGAAGATAGATTGGTTAAAAAAAAAAAAACTAAATAAAAACACGCAATAAAAATAGTCATGAGCAGCGGATCTGAATTGAGAATAATTACTCCAATTGTGTACATTATTGTAATTAAAACATGCAGATTGGGATTCACAGGGAGCTGATGAGAATAAACCGCCGAGGACATCGTTATTAAAAGAAGAGCAGCTTTAGTGGACAGATTTAAAAGTGGGTTAGTTGATGGCTCGTAATGACTGAGGCAGCAACAGTTATGCTTCATACCCACAGACAAAAATACAAGCAGTCCTGACCTTTCCGGGAGTTTCAATCCCTTCGTCCTCATTTTTTTTGTTTTTTTGTTTTTTTGTTTTTGGAGAGGACCTCTAATCCAGAGGACCTCCAGGACCTCAGAGGAGACTCAAATCTGACATGAAAATGCATGAACCCAATCTGGACAGGTGCAAAAGGCATTATCCTCCTTTTGGGAATGGGTAAGTGGGCGAGAATCAGAGCAGTGAATGTGGGACAGTCCAGAGCGCCGCATGTGTCTGTAAAACCATGTCAGGACGGAGAGAAAATCCTTTGTTGATTGAATCGGCACATCTTCTACATGAGATGTCTTGTTTTTTCACACAGATACCGAGTGATTTTGTTTTTAAATGAAAAAGAAAAACAGACTGAAGTCCCGAAAAAAGTTTTTTTCAGCTTCCGATTTTTTATTTTTTAAAAACTAATGTAGCTTTGAACCTTCAATATATATAGAGAGAGAGAGAGAGAGAGAGAGAGAGAGAGAGAGAGAGAGCGAGAGAGCGAGAGAGAGAGAGAGGTTTTTGTTTTTTTTATCCAGTTGCTTCATTCATCAATTCTTTTATGTTTTAGGCCATTTCATCAAAGTTGCTTTGACTGCATCCCTACAGATTTAATTTAAGGTTGAATGAATCAATGAATTTAAGAGCAAATGTGCTTGCTTTGCATGGAGCAACTAGATGGTGACTGATTTCAAAATCATTTTAATTAGTTGAAGAGCCTCTAAAAAAGAAAAAGGCCCAGAAAACAGTCAAAATGTATTAGGGAGACATCGGGTACAACATTTTCCATTAACTCAAGTGGAAACCGGAACGTTGTTGTGATTGTTGTGTTGTTCCGGTCTGGGCGGGATTGCAGTGTCTCTGGGTAAATGATGTCATAATGTTCAGGTTAATATCTGAATGCTTGGGTTGAATTGCTCCA
Source organism: Lipophrys pholis (assembly GCF_963383615.2). Taxonomy (NCBI): domain Eukaryota; kingdom Metazoa; phylum Chordata; class Actinopteri; order Blenniiformes; family Blenniidae; genus Lipophrys; species Lipophrys pholis. Next base: position 8,238,006 of record NC_137628.1, read on the forward strand.
GTTGAGTCATCATATGTTTCTTTTCTTTTTTTTTTGAAATAGCCTCCACAATATTACAGTTTCAAGAGCACATTAGTTTTAGATGGGACATTTCCCATCCGCTCGCAGTGTTGCGTTTGGCTCAGAGGATGACTCAAGACAGACACCGCTTCAGGATGAGCAAGGGTATTGATCTTCATTTCATCCTTCCAAGTCAAAACCCAAATAACTAAAATACCAAAGTCCTCTCGATCACAGGAGATTAGTTAATTACCGAGGCACCGGAAAGCTGGAGACATGAACACCACCTTTACAGATTTTTAAGTGAAAACGCAAAACTTTAGTTGAGTGTCCGTTTACACAACAACGGTGCTCGGAGAGACTGAAAATGCAACTTTTTGAAAATGGCTCTCAAGGTGGAACTTTTTAAAGATGCACCGGCTTTGTCACTTTTTACCGTTGTCGTGGAAACGGACATCATTTTCAAGATGCTGTCATGTAAATTAGGCCCGAGACACGAGGGAGCTACCAACACAGCAACACAGGATGAACCAGGACACACAGAAGACACCCAACATAAACCACAGCCACCAGGTGGCGACAGCCACACATGCAGACACAGATGAAACACATCAGGACTGGAAACAATAATCAGACATGAGGCGGGAAAGTCAAGGAGAGCCACAAAATCACACACAAAACTTCACTTCGACCATGACACGCCGCTGCATGATATTTAAATGGCAGGTTGCACATGAATCCAACATAGATTGGTTTCACAGAATAATATTTATGTTGATGACTCATTAAATGATGTTTAATCGTTGAAGCTTAAAAGAAAAGAAGAATTACTTTTGTAAGTTACATTTTCATGTTTCAATCCCACCATAATTTGATTACTATTCCACTATTTTAAGATCATTTCATCAGTCACTGAGTTTATCGTGTGCCGTTACAAAATGTTATTTTATTAAAATGTTTGTTCTTAAAAAAGATTTTATTTAAAATGAGCTAAAGAACATTAAAAATGTCCTACATATCTCTGCAATGATTGCTTTAAATATATTTATTATAGCAATTTGATGCCCTGATAATATGAAATATTCATTATGGCAAATAGTATTTTCCTTGACGAATTAATGTATTTAAAAGAAACATAGTACAGTAAAGAGAAAATACTGTTTTTGGAGAATTTCTACATATTTAATATCACAAGGCAAATATTAAGGCGGTAGATCATTCATAAAAGTAATGTATTTATGAATTTAGGTTGTAAAAATGCGGATAAAGGTTGTATGTTAACTGTAAATATATTTAGGAATACTTTAAATAAAAAGAAGTGAAGCAGGGGTGAAAATATATCAAGTTTTTAATCCTTTTTGAATTTATTTTTAAACACAACATTGTGAGATCATTATTTATCATATCATCACAATATTTTTCTGTCACTAAACACTTGTAAATGAAACTGAAAGAGCTTAATGTCATTTCATTTTGTTGTGTTTATTCTGCCGCTTTCAGCTTAAATACACAAGAGGCGGACGGCTCTTCGTTAGTACAGCTCAAAGTCATCTTTACAAGATGCAACTTCATTTTTTTCATCTTTAGCTCAGCTTCTCATCTGTTATCGAACATATATTTTCCTTTTCCAGGGCGATTATCTCACATTTAAGGTCAGATAGCTTCGGAGGTTGCGTATGGATTACATAGAAAATGTGGACAACGACTGAATAATGTGAGCTGGTCTTCATTTTTTCTCAATAATAGATAAGACAGTTTCCAGACTCAGAAGTCACAGGAAACTCACATCGCTGTAATTCAGAAGTATTTGAACGTACCTTTCTTGGTATGTTTCTTAAATTCTGTAATTTTGCTCATAGTTAAGTACAATTTACAGCATGTAATTTATTTTTCTTACTTTTAAAAACACATGTTGCTTCTTTATGTACCAAAAACTACAGAAATCTGCATTTCGGCCGACAGTAACCTTAATATTTTCACAGAAAAACTCCTAAATTAATTGTTATACTGTGATTTTATTATACCGACCTATTTTATATAGGCAATAACCTTTATTAACATATTTCTATAGTGTAAATTTGATATATTTTTATGTTTATCTGGGAAATTTGCTTTGAATATAGACATTTTGTACAGCTTAATTAAGACAAGTACACATTTTCAGTGTACAGAGTACAGTTGAAGTATAGTGTGGCAGAGAGGTGATTAAGCCCCTGATGTGAATCAGGTGTGCTGCCTCACCTCTCCGCCTATAAAGGAGGAACCGTCTGGACACACACACGGGGTGTGACAGGCGGGACTTAACACAGAGACACACTGAAGAGCCGGAAAGAGGCAGTCGTGTCGGAGTGTGTGTTGTTTGTGTGTTCGTTTGTGTGTTCGTCACATCACAGCAGGGTGTGAATTATTGTATTGGAAGAAAGGAGGAAATCCCCTCTGGTCTATGCACCCAACCCCCCCACCTTCGGAAACGTACATGGGACACCATCCCCATTTGTTCCAAAGGCTAATTTCCAACTATTAAAAACTTTATTTATTTCTTAAATATTAAACATTTCCTTCACAGTTTGTGGCAGGAAGAAAAGCTTTCGTAATAAATACTCTTCAATCAGTCATTTGTGAATTTCCAAGCCACAATTGTTATAGATCCTTATTGTCGACATGCTCAGTCACAATTTGGACCCTGGTGATCGGTAAGAAAAGCCTGAGTTCTCCGTTCCTGGATAAAACTGCACATATCAGAACAATTCTGCTCAGAAATTGGGAGGGAAAAAGGCAACCAACCTGTCAAGCATTATGATGACAGAGAAACTAATGTAAAGGGATAATATTGATCAGTGTGAGTGCCACACATCTTCAATCTTCATTAATATAGAGACAATTTGTCACCAGACAGGGATGAATGGGAAGTATGACTTCTATTAATCCTCCATAGGCCAATAGATAATATCTGGTTAGTGTAACGCTGTCATCGTGTTACCTGTATTCACAATATTAGGGTGATGAAAACTATTGGTATGAAAAGTATTAGTCACAATAACTCAAACACTATCATGTTTTGAAATGTTATGCTTTCAATAAGCATCTAAATGATGCTTTGAATTGCAAACAATAAAAAAGTGTAGTACTTTTTGATAATAAACAATGCAAACGAGGCAAGTCTATTTGCATCTAATCAGTTAAATACAGGTTCATTTCTTTTAATATATCTCATGATATTGGATGACACAAATGTATTGTATTGTCATCTACAATGAATTGCATTTTTTTAAGCTCTTTTATTGTGAAACAAATGTTTTTTTTTTTTTTTTTTTTAGGTCTTTAGATATTCCTCAACTATAGATCAGGGGTGTCAAAGAAAAGGTCCTTTTTACACTTCAGTCTTGAATTATTAAAGTCACAGTATCATGATGATTCTGTGTTTATTGAGGTTTTCCATCTGTAGAGTTGAGCGTCTGTAACCTACTTCCCTCACACGAACTGATCGGCAGCCTTCGTGATGAATTCGTTTGTGTGCCAACATGTAGGAACGCAGTGATTCGCCTCATCTGATCCAAACTGTCTGACCCAACCTAGAGTGGGGCGGCGAGTGCTGCGTAGCATGGCACGGAAAAAAAAAAAAATCCAGACTTCTGGAGTGTGTCCATCATGTTGTTTACTGTCCCGGCGTGGGTTTCCTGTTGGCCCAGCTTCCATCCTCGCCTCTGGGGCATCTGTTGTCGAGGCATTGAGAGTTAGTTCTCGCCCAGCTGCTCTGTGTTTTTGGGGCGTTTGAAAGCTTTGTGTTCACACTAGGTCTCCAGATCAAGATTGTATTTGAGAGTAGAAAAAAACAAACAAAATCCCCATTTTTGAAGGGGGGATTGAGGACATCAAAAACTGTGTGTGTGTGATCCCACGGCTTCTTCTGCAACTCTCACTCCAGAATTTCCTTTTAATCCCTCATTGAATCCATTGTTCTAATCTGACGCATTTTACACTTGTTTGTAAGAGAAAATCCTTTCAAGAAAAACTGAATCTGGCGTTTCCTGATCAACAGTGTGTACAGCTGGATCCAAGGAACATGCTATTATTAACAGACGTTTAAGATTTAAATCCCTTCGTGATGCTTCATCCTGCACAAAAATATATATTTTAATTTTATTAAGTATCTACAGTTTAGTTTTCAACCATTGATTCGTCTGAATGTGCTAAATGTCACTCCTTTATGCTCTCTGAAATATACAAATGATTCTTTCTTTCAAATCAGATGAAGGCGTGAGACTGACATCTGCTGGTAGTGCATGAGTATTGCAACTCAATGAGTTCATAGTCTCTGTAGTCCACAAAATGCCGCGCCCTGAGTCGATATCAGTGGTGTCAAGTAAACTCTTTTTATATTGTCTTTGTTTGAAATCGATAATCTAATAATCTCAGGGGATTTATAAAGGTCTTCCAACATTAATGCACACATTTCTGCAGACATTTGAGGATAATCACATAATTAGAACAGATATAGATCAGAAAATACTATATTAATACCAGTCATTCAAATTGTGATAGAAAAATGTTTGCACATATATTACTAGTCTAGATTAAATGTGTTTTTATACAACTGTTAGGGTTTTGTTTTATTTAAATACAAATGTATTTATCTATTATTCAATTAAATGGATTACAATGTTTTTTTTACATATTCTCTTGTTCTTTAGTCTGCAGTTTGCATTTAATCTCCCATTTTTTTTAAACAATCTCTATTGTTGTTTTTTCATTACTTTTGCTTGGTTTAGTTGGTTTCTATCCTATAAATTTAATTCAATTTTTGTTTGTTTCTTTTAACTCCTATTACAATTGAGTTGGAAAGTAGAGCATCCAGCGTCTGCTCCAGGGATAATAACTATTCAAATCACACAAATAAGCAAAATATGCTCAAACTTGAGAATAAAAGTTGTACTAAACCTGATTTCTGCACAGCTGGTTTAGAGTTACAAATGGAGCCAACGAGTCATAAGCAAGAAGGACATTTTAAACGTGTGATCCAAACTGATCATTTGCCCTTCATGCCGTTCTCTATGTGTCTTTACTTCATATTTCCATTTTCATCTATTCATTCACTCAATCCTGACTGTCATTCATACTTTAGACTTATGAGCTTATTATCTCTGCTGATACTGAGGTTACACCCTCGAACAGCCAGAGACACACAATCACACCTAAAGGCGGTTAAAGATCACCATACATGTGTTTGGACTGTGAGGGGGAGGCTGGAAGAAAATTCACATGGGCACAGGGAGAACATGCAAACAACCCCCGGTCCAGAATCAAGATGGACAGATAATCACACATTCCCACATTCAAACACTTTGAGTCACTAAAAAACCGTAAACGTACATTTTGGGGCATATGGAGGAAACCAAAGCATGCACAGTGAGAGAGAACATGCAAACTGCTGCACCACGTCTCCCAAATTAGTAAAAAAAACTCTCCGTGCACAGAAATTCTTTATCAGTGAGTTTCCAAGCAAAATAAGAATCACTGAAGGAATAAAGAGCAGAAAGTGAGGGAACAGATGGAGGGAAGCGACTGATCTAATGAGTGAATATTGAGAAATGTCGAAAAATGTGCCAGTTCTCCTAAAATGACCAGTGAGGATTAAGGCCGGAGGCGCTCAGCGTTGACCTCACTCAAACCGCGCTAATCTCTGGCAGACATACAACACGACATGATTAGTCCCATCAGACCGTCAACATCACACTGATGTTCATATCAGATGCAAACATACAAACTCACACGGCACTGAACTGACTGGCAGAATCAGAGCGGTAATAGTAAATAAAGAGATGATGTCTGTGAGAAAGTCCACACTGGGAAATGTAATGCAGTGATGAGTTTCCAGCATGTTAATCCATAAACGACCAAGACATTTATACCTTTTAAATTAGATTGTTTTTTATTTTATTTACCTTCATTTAACCTTAAGATAAGTGCTTGAAGTGGGTTAAGAGTCACAGCCTCCAATACAACAAATAAATGCTTTTCAGATACCATATACATATTTAGTCCCACATTGGGAGGATTAATTGTTCGTGTCTATTAAACAGTTAAAAAGCTGCAGTGATTGAGTCCTGATGACTGAGAGTCGAACCCGGATGGAGACGGTTTTGCCAGTGCAGTCGTCCCATTTTTGCTTTAGGCCCTTTTTACATGACGTTTCAAAAAAGCTTCGCATTTACACAGCAAACATTTTGAAATGGACATGGAAACGGCAGAAACGCTGAAAACATTTTATTTTTCATGTTGGGTCACAAGTGGGAGCCTTTATCGTCATCATCGTCATCGTCATCTGTTGGTCGTTTAAGTAGTAAATTGGAAGTGGAATGACAAACAGTGAATGACCACCCAGACTGTGTGGAGCTGTCGAAGTTGCATTCATCCAGCAAACTCACACACTGAACATAAAGTTTATATACAAGTTTTATCCTGATGTTGGTTTAATCCAAATGATCCCATGTGTACTGGAGTGGCCTTCACTCATGTTCCACCCTCTGCTTGGGAGCGTTTCTGTGCAGAGCTTTGCATGTTCTCCCAGTGCGTTCACAGGGTTTCTCTCTTCTGGTTTTCACTCACAGTTAACAAGCATCCAGTTTAGGTTGAGTTGAGGCCACCACTCCCTGATTAATAATGTTTATTTATTACCAATATGAACGCTTTTAAGGTTGAATCAAACTCTTTTAGGACACTTAGAATTACACACATGCAACACAGCACTTAATTATGACACATTATTACCTTAGCCTGATGACATAAAGATCTGTCAGAGAAATAACATTTCTGTGTTTTGTTTAAATTGCCAAATTTATCATGAGTATTCAATGATTGACTGGATTCATTTTTGATTTTATGGCTGTTGAATTGTCATAATTTGTGCATGTTGTGAGGGCTCCTGCTTGTCTGCAAGATAGGATTGAATATTTGGCATTTCTGTTTTGTATTGACGGTGTTGAGAGGCTCTCGTTGGCTTCATGAATCACTTTGATGGACTGTATGTGGACAAGACGCTCTATTTCCCTGCGCTTTGCGAGTTTTGCGATTTTCCCTGTGGTGACAGGGTGAGAACAATGAGGTCAGCAGAGGTCGTAGGGAGTTATTTCTTCTTTTCACTTTCTTTTAGATTCTTTCTCTTTGTCTTTTTTTTTTTTTTAACCTTTCACTGAGATTCTATTTCTTCCTCTTCAAAGCCCCAATATTCCCATGGCCTGTCAACATGGCTCGTTCCATCTAATCTGAAATGCCAGGGATTAAACCAGCAGCCAACCCTCCCTCTATAATTCTGCCATCCTCAACCCCCTTAACTCCTCTCTCTCTCTCTCTCTCTCTCTCTCTCTCTCTCTCTCTCTCTCTCTCTCTCTCTCTCTCTCTCTCTCTCTCTCTCTCTCTCTCATTATGCCAGAATAGTCATTTTGAGACCGTAGGCACGATGTTTCCGAGGCGGAGAGGGGTGGAATGGATTGGATTAAGGTTGGTCCAAATTCGAGGGATCACTGGTGGCGAGATGGGGTGACAGAGAAACAGGAGGGGGGGGGGGGAAGAAGAGTGTGTCTGTTTTGTGTGTGTATGAGAGAGGGAGAGAGAGAAAATGGGCGAGTCCTGCGATCAGAGGGCGAGCCCGGCAGCAGCAGGTTGTTTCAGCCCAGATTTCCAGCCCTCTCTCACCCCCTACCTCGTCAATCCCCCAGTCGCCCTGCCGCCGTCCCACCAACATCACACTAAACATTCCAAAGCTCATCATCAAAGCAGCCTCCACCAACCTATAGGATCTCACCGTTTAATGCGGCGCCAGACGCCCACCTCACCTCTCCGCCGGACCACCGGGATCTGGGATTGTGGCACATGTGCTGAGACGAGCCGTGGTGGGAGTGGGAGCGTTCGCCTTCAGCTCACCAGGGGTCGCGTGGCGGGGTCGTCCTCTGGGATGCTCTGGATCTAATATGGACTTTGGACTCTTATGTAACGTTTGAGCAGAGAAAAGGGGACAAAGAGTAGAAACCTGAGAGGAGGAGAGGGAGGCGGGGAGGAAGGCAGGGTGATGGGAAACATCAACAAGGCATCTAAAAAGAACAGTAAGAGAAAAACGGTAAGAATTCAGTCATTTGATGAATGTGGGATTTAGTCACATGTCTGAAGATTTTCTGTTGGCTGATGACAAAAAGTGTAATTTTAGAGTACTGATGTGTTACGATGAGAGAGTTCTTATTTTAATAAGTTTATAACCTGGTTTTGTAATCTTCTCCCCCAAGGGGAGGTCACCCATAGAGGGAAGCGGTGCCCCGCTGGCGGCCGCTATGCTGGGGGGCCTGGGTGGTGGTGAGGGGGAGGAGGTGGACACGGAGGACGAGGAGGAAGGAGGGAGCGAGCGTGAGTTCGATGAGCCGCTGTGCGCTCTGGTTAAGAACTGCAACATGCTGCACAACATAGTGGGGCCCGCCTGTATCTTCCTCAGACAGGGCTTCGCACAGAGCCAGCTTGTATGTATCTCTCTCTCACACACACACACACACACACACACACACACACACACACACACACACACACACACACACACACACTGATTTCTCCTTCCGTTTTCTTGTCATAATTGAAAAATTTCGAGTGCAGGAAGGAAGGAAATGAGACCATCTCCTGACATATGAACTTTTCTACCACTGGAATCGTTTCAGATGGTAAATTAAACTCTGTAATGGAGCTACCGGTTTAATGCTCAACTCTTCTGTCAGATCGATGCCTCGTGAAGGGGAAGTCGATGGCACAGATCAATAACCATAATTTCCCGGCTAATTGCAAAGAGCCATTAGAGCAACTGTCCTTCTGAACACATACTGAGTGACGTCTCGAGGACAAATACTGGAATACTGAACGATATTAATATGTAAAGTGCTTTTACGTCAACTCTCTATTCTCTTATTATGGTCTCTAATTGACCTGGGTGTGCTTCATGCAATCATTAGTTTTTGAAAACAACAAAGAAATTAACTTACGAGCAGAGAGTTCAGTTTACTTTCAGGTTAAATACCTTGAGAAAATATATTCCCGTCCACTTTCACAGTGTCTTAGTGTTGGTGACATGAAGCAGAGATCAACAACAATAAACCCTCAATCAACAAGTGACACAATTATGTTATTTCAACATCATTTCTTTTTCTTAGATAACTTAATCATAATCACCAAAAATATGTTTTAAAACTAATAAAGAAATTGCAACAGCATGCATGAACTAATAATACATCTTCGAAATCTGAAAATAGTGACAATAACATGGATTTTGGGCTAATTAAATAAATATACACATGTGTACACTATACACGTTACATTCATGAGAATTATTAGGCCTGGGATGGTATAATGGCCGTAATCTAATAATATCCCAAAAAGTCAGTGAGGTTAATGAATAAAAAAAATAAAAAACTTTGCAAGAAAAGAGAAGAAAAAGAAGAAGCATTTAAGAGTATAGGATTTATTACCAAGATGTGGACATATTGGTATTTATTTGTTCAAGTTAAAACTGCTCAGATTTCAGAGAACAGATCGTTGTGTTCAGGGATTAAAGTGTAAACAAGACTGATGCAGAACAGTAATCGTAGCTGAGCTATACATTTCAACAAATCAAACCTTCTGAAGAGATATATTCATGTTGAACAGAACAGGAGTCAAGTCATGATTGGACCTTTTTACAGGAGGTTTTTTTGTACGGCCACTCGATGATCGTTCACTTCTCGAGTCATATTTAGGTACTTTTATACTTTTTTTTTGTGCAAGTAACACAGAATCCCTGGAGACACAGCCAATTTAGTTACATAGGTGTCTTTACAACCGGAGCCTTTCTGTGTGGAGTTTGCATGTTGTCCCCTGTGTGTGTGGGGGGGTTTCCTTTGGGTACCCTTGATGGATGATGAGGTCTATAGAATTACAATTAAGGCTATGGTATTATATCATATCGTTTGTATCATTTCATTTGACATTTTATTGAATCATATCGTTGGTGTCGTACCGTATCATCATATAATAAAATATGGGACCGTATCACAATGTTATTATTTGTATCACATCATAGCGTATGGAATTGCATTACATTGTATCTTATTTTGTCATACCTTATTGTACATTACCTTATTATGTCTTGTCTTGTATTAATGTTAAAATACAGTATTAGCGGTCTGCAGGATCTCACAATGGATTTTTATTACCTTTTGAACAAGATGTGTCCCATTCACACTTCACAGAAGATGAGATTACTTGCTATATGATGAGGGGCTGAGAGTTTGTTAACTCAAGAGAGTGCATGTAATGTGCAAATACCTTCCAACAGCGTGGCCATTGGTTTAATGAGTGTGTGAACGATTCGGTCAACATTCTAGAATATGGGTTTATCTGCGGTAAACTGTTCACGAAGTTCACGGTGCTTCACGTCCTTCATAGAACGGTGATCTCTAACACATTTTACACCTAATGAGTCAAACGTTATGAATGGACAAGGCGATTATCATCAGTATAATGGAGGATCTGCAAGTTGCATTCTTAATGGCGTTGTCTCAAGGCAAGATTGAATCTTTAATTAGATACCAACATTTTTCTATATCTCATATATTACAAATTAAAACAGTGTTTCCCAATTCTTTTATCCCTTGATACAGCCTCTTCTACCAATTGACAACAGCAGGGACCTTCAAACAGAAAGCGAAGTGCGGTGTGCTTGGTTGGCTTCCGATTCTAAAGAGTGGATTTCATTGACGTCTCCTCAGTAAACTCTGTCACCTTGGTTGTGAACCAATGTTACCGAAAATGTTCCTGATCTTACTTACAGCCCCAGAAAGGTTCAAATGTTAGGATTCCTCGATAGAGTATACAGATTAGTGCACGAGATGGACAGAACGAGAGTGATCGTATGGTTTTTACTGGATATTAATCCCATAATACCCTTTCTTGCTTGAAATGGTGAGCTACCCATAAACACCACCGCAAAAGCTTCTTCTATGTGTGTGCATTTTAGTGCATTTTCTAGTCTCTTAAAGCCACATGTCAGAGCGACATGATCAACAACGTATTCTGAGTCACAAATATTTACCCAAACTGTTGATGGGCAGAGGTTTTACCTGCCCCCGTCACTTCATTCTGTGCAGGTGTTTGTTTATTAGAAAGCTGTCAGGACTTCTGTGCAGATGTCAATAAAAAAGAAAAAATCTGCGGCAGATAGGGAAATGAAAAACCGATAAGCCTTCGTGATTTGTAATACAATTTACCGCTGTAATCTCCCTGCTACTGTTCTCTCCCTGCATCCTTTAATCCCGGCCTGTATTATTCCTGCTGCTGATGTCACAGCCCCGCAGGACACATTGTGGACCAACTCATCCCAGTGTCACACTTTGAGCCACGACAATTCAACGTGTGTGGGGTTTAAAGCATCTTTTCTCAGGTGTTTCTAGGGCCTTATTCAATTGTGTGTAATCAAACAGCCTTCAAGTGTTCGTAACTTGTCGGTCAGAATCAAACAATGACAATTTTATCTTTCTAAATACAGCTGTAGATTTTTATTTTTGTTTGTTTATTTTCCTCCGAGTATAAGCCACTTGCATAGAAAACTCTACAGGGATTATTTGGCATTATGGAGTATTTGTAACAACGTGAGGGATTGAAGAACCAAAGATTTTGACGTATTTAACCTCTTCAAAACATTGGTGGTTCATTTCTTCTTTACCTCTCATCACATCTGTTTCCATCTCATCCTCCTCTGCCTCCCCCGCCAACTATCTCCATGTTCCCCTTTACTTATCCTTTGTCCAACAAGTCCACCATCTCTCCTCAGATCTCCAACTCTCCTTGCTCTTATCTATACACTATCCAAGAAACCTCCTACCTGAGAGGTTATTTGTCAACATTGAAAACAGAAAGTTCCTTTTATAATTTTGTTTTATTGTTCCCAAATCAGATCTTTGAATTTGAGTTGGATTAATAATAGAAGATGAGTATGAAACGGTAGTTATTTTATTCTTTTGCATATTTCAAGGCTTGTGCGGTATGTTCACAGCAGATTGAGTAGCAGCAGGCTGAGTTTGGACATTAGATCGTGAAGCAGACGGCCACAAAAGTTCAACTTGACTGAGATCAAAAACCCAAAGGATCCTATAATAGACTCTCAGCTTGAGCAGAACATGGAGGTTAAAAAAAAAGAGAGACGCTTCTCAGGTGTGAAGAAGTGAGAACACGAGAAATAATTTCAAGCTTTTTCTGTCATTTGACTGAAATAGAAGCGTGAAGGAATGAACATTGAACCCGAATGACTTTTTCTTTATGTGTTTCCTGTCTTGTCTGCACTCGCTCGCTGCAGGACCGAGATCTCCGACCGGAGGAAATGGAAGGTACGATGACATCAAAAGCTTAATCTGAATCCTCACTTCATCTTCATCCTGAGCTCCCTTCTTTTCGGACCTTCTGTTTGACTTTAACAGTCTGTGAGCTTTTATATGCTGCCCAGAATTCAAAAGTATTAAAGAACGTCCTGCACTTTAGACACGTTTCCCTTTTTTTTCTCTGTGGCTTGAATTGTGCAAGATCAAAGTGAGGGATTAAACAAATGAAAAGATTATTCTTTATAGTTTAAACACAGATAACCTCCTTTTATTGTTCAGTGGAACTCACTTTTAAGTCACAGCACAATTGCTGAAATATACTTCAAAATTGTGCACAAAAAATTAAGTTACATATGTGAGAATCATGCATTTGTGGGATGAACATCAAAGCAGAGTCTTTAGATTGTGACTACGGAGAATATGTCAAATGCTCCCTGCCGATGCCAAACGCACCTTACAAACACAGTTTCCTTACAAAGAAATAACCATGCTTTGCAATAGTGTATTCATTTAGAATTATTTTACATTTATTGCACATTTAGGTTTAAATATAGAGTAAACAGTCATTGATCTTTTTTAATCTGGAGATGAAATCTGGTCACCATGATCACATTTACTGCTGTTTGTTTCTGTACATTGCGTCCCATTTTTCTGCAACACATCAAAGAAACCCAACAAATATCTGCGAAGCAACTCAATAGAAAAGTGCATTCATTTGCTTTACCTCAGGCTATTTTCCTGGTCATCTAAAAGAAGGGTTACAACTCATACATTTTGTTATTTTGCTCTGACTCTGATGATGTTGTCCACATCTCTAAAGAAGGGAATGTTTATGTAACATGCACCATGATATTTAGGAGGAGGGGTATCATCTAAAAACACATGACTCATTAAAGTCATGCCACAAAACTACACGCGCAAATCCAAAAAGATGGCCCCATAATATATTTTATAGAAATCCCTTACTCAACTTTTGCATTTCACAACCTTCCTGAAGTTTCTGCAGTAACATGGATCATTGTCATGAAGGCCTGTGTTATTTTCTCAGAATACAGTGTCTCTGGGTAAATGATATCGAATCGATACTAGGCAATTGTTCAATGTGACACCCATTTTTCCATTTAATAAGAAAAGATTGGTTGACTTTAAATTTGATCGCAGTGACACTTCCCAAAAAATGTTGGGACATGGGGATACGACAGGATAGAAGTTAAAGTTGTACAAAGAGGAACTACTTTGAAGTCTTTTTGCAACCATCAGGTTAATTAGCAAAAGTGTTTGGAGGATTTAAAACATCTGCTCCCAGCCAGATGTCTCTTTCAGGAAAGGCTTTACATATTCTGGCATCACAGTGCTGGACACCATACGCACCACGATGCTCTGCCTGCAGTCCAAACCTTTCACAGACCCAGAACATTGAATGCATCATGATGAAATACTATTTAAGAACTATTTTTTTTTACAAAACTCCTTCATTGAATTTCCAAATTCCAGCAGTGTTGACTGGCAGTTATTGGGGAAAAAAAAAAGAGAAACCTGAAGATTCCTCTTAATATGAAATAAATCCTTTGATATGTGTTGCTTCCATCATTATAAAGTCTAACTTTAAACATCTAGTTTAAGACTAAATTGGTTGATTGTTGCCTTTCTGTTTTCAGTAACGTTTCGTCTCAGCCTTTTTGGAAAGAAGATTGTATTTTGATAGATGTGATTGCGCATCCACTCAATGTATCGTGAGTGCTACATTACCGAGAGCAGCTTTTAGCACAAAGAGGTGCTGACCGTTTAATTAGCTATTTCCAAATTGTTTGTAAGTTCTTTTAGCTGTCAAATGATTTAACCACTGGGGGCAGAATTCCAACATTTTCCTCAAAGAGTGTGCGACACATCCCTGTTGCCACTTTCAAACACTTATGAATCCATCTGCGAGTCGTTGATGCAAGCAAAACGTCGTCTCACGTCTCAAGCATGTTCATTCTTTGCAGAGCTGCGTGAGGCCTTCAGGGAGTTTGACAAAGACAAAGATGGCTTCATCAGCTGCAAGGACCTGGGCGAGTGCATGAGGACGATGGGATACATGCCCACAGAGATGGAGCTTATAGAGCTCAGCCAGCAGATCTGTGAGTTCTGCACACAGACTGACGAAGCATAAGTTTAATAATCCATAAATCTTCCATGTATTTCGGTGGAGGGCCACCAGGACCAGTTGTGATCTGAAACATCTGGTTGCCCCAGCTTTTCACCTGTTCATCAGCAAATATAAAGAAGCTTAATATTGAAGATTTTGCAGTATGGATTCACCGATACCACTTTTTTAAAGTACAACCTTTCGCTACTTGCTGATACTGCGTATCGATACAAGTAGTAAATGTCATAAAGCCTAACTCATACTCCATGCGCAATAGTGTTGCCACGAACCACCTCTGCACAGCCTGAGTCGACGGTACACAAACCTCAACCGTCTCAATGACCTCAACCACAACTATCTTTCACCTCCTCTTGATTTTTTGGGCAGAATCGAATTTACCGTCTGTTTTACTGAGTGATACTGCTATATCAGTGCATCTTTATTTTCTTGTTTGGTTTGGACCATAATCTGTAAAACATCAAATATGGGCTTGCATTCAACAAGACATTCACTCATTTAAAAATAAAGTTAATGTTATCTCACCCTGTGGTCTGGATTAAAATGTCTGGACGGGCCTGTTGTGTTGATTACTGAGTAATCATTACTCAAACATTAAGTCATTGCTGTGGTCTGATATACGTCTTTGCTTGCCCTCTAGGTGGCGGCCGAGTCGACTTTGAAGACTTTGTGGAACTGATGGGTCCCAAAATGCTTGCTGAGACTGCAGATATGATTGGTGTTAAAGAATTAAGAGATGCCTTCAAAGAGGTCTGCAACATTATCCCTTCACACATGAACATAACGCATCAAGTGGGGAATGTGGTAGATTAGTCATTGGTGATGAATAATACACTTATAGACGGGCAGGTCATTACTCTTTTAGATGGGTTACTCCGATGGTGAATAGGGAAAGTGTGAAACAGCTTATTCTTTTGATGGACTCTTCTTGCTTAATGTTATTTGGTGGATTGGGGGACTGAAGAAACGAGACATATTGACAGTTTGAAAGTGTATTAACTCAACTTGCGAACACTGCAACAGGATGGATCCATTTCTCTAACCAGCATTTCCTCAGAGTCAGTCACTGTGGATCTGTTGGTCTTTCTGCTTGCAAGAAAACAACAGTGGCAGACTCTGAGGAATTCTTCAGCCAATGTGGTTCTGCTGGTCAAGAAGAGGTCCCTCAATCTCATCTTCTAAATGTTGTGTTTGGCTGATATGAAATCTGCTTCCAGGCCTTTTCATCCTCTCTACTCCTGGTCTGTAGTGTAGAACATATTCATCATTGAGGTTAGAATTGTGTCCTGGAGTGGTGATGTGGGATAAAATCCTGGTTGTTGAATCTCTTTGATAACTTTCTGCATTGATTGCAAATCTCCGGGAGTCCTGGAAGATTAAAAACAAAAGTCTCCCAACATGTTGCATCCCATACAAATCTGGCACTCTTGAAAAAGGAAATGACTGTTTTGGTTGGAAAGTGTAGTCATTTACTTTCCCGCAATCCTGTCTCAATACTTTTCCCCCGAAGGTAATAGTAAAATGTAACCCCCTTTTTCCGAACCGAATATTAACCTTTCGTTTGATATCTAGTTTGACTCTGATGGCGACGGCCAGATTAGCCTCGGAGAGCTGAGGGAAGCCATGAAGAAGCTCATGGGAGAGCAGCTCAACCACCGTGAGATCGATGAGATCCTGCGAGATGTCGACCTCAACGGAGACGGACAGGTGGACTTTGAAGGTGAGCAGATGATATTTTCAGGTAAAGAAGCTGATAGAGAGGAAATCTAGAGGAACATCCTCCGTTCTGTGCCTCCGTTCTGTGAGCGTGTAGAGGTGGTCAGTTCATCACAGGACAAACAGAGAGGCATACAGACCCCGTTCCCACGACAAAGTTTCATGTAAAAAAGCATGATTGGGTTTTTGTTCCAGAAAAGTTTTGCGTTTATGGGGCAACGTTTTTTTTGTTTCCACAGAAACGGCACAAACACTGAAAACGAAGTAGCTGGCATATTGGCGTAACTATACAAGTTGGCGCTTTTGGTTTGGAATTTTGAAAACGTGTTTTTGAAATTGCTTTGTGGTTTGATGGGCCCAATCGAAGCCCCTTGTAGGCCGATTATGGCCCACGGGCCTAACGCTTGACACCCCTGACACATATTAAACCCTTAAGTATGCAGACTTCACAAAGAACGGCCGCCATGCTCACAATCAAACTCGGGAGTTTCTTGCTGTGAAGTGAATGTCCAACTTCTATTTAGCCAAATAAAGAACTCAAAATATGAGACAACTATAAAAAATAAATAAATAAAAAAAACTTTTGGGTAGATGGGTGTGTGTTTGGATGTGAATAAAAGAATAAAACTGTATCGAGCTTAAGGGTTTTCTTTCTTCTCCTTTCACAGAATTTGTCCGAATGATGTCTCGCTGACTCAACAAACCTCAAACTACTGCACTAAACTCAACAAGGACCAGACTGCATACCATTAATGTTCTTTCTTTTATGTACAAAGGGGTCTAAATGTTTGTAATTTACCTCCATCGACTCTCAAGTACAAAGCAATCCCTTTAATGTGTTTCTGTTTTATCAATGTCATGTCATTTTTTTTCCTCTAAAGAAAGACTATCGAGCGAGCAATGTTTCACCAAAGCGCTGGTTTCTTTAGATGGTGAATGAAGCATAATTATGTAAATTTTGTTATAAAGATTTAAACAACAGACCTCTACTTTAAATATAGAAGATACCTTCAATATATACTTTTTGTTTGTTTGAATCAGTTAAATTGTTCAGTATGTTTATTATGTCATCGGTCTTGATTATGAAGGGATTATGTAGCTAAATATAAATAAGAAGACTGTTATAAGCAATAATACCACATTCAACATTGTCAACTGAACTCCTGTTAACTGTGATCTGTGTGGTAGTGTTCTGATACAGATAGTTAAAATGCTTTGTCGTTCAAATGTCTGTACGATATTATATATTTAAATATTATATGGTTTAAAAAAAAACCCACATGAATTCAACTTTGATTTATTTCAACCAATGCAAACAGATTAATTCTGTTAATTTTAATATATTTTTTATACCCATTGGATTAACACAATGATACAGTAAATTACGGTCTCAATGTAAAAGGATACACTCACCTTGTACTGCAATTTACGTCACTAATATGGTAAACATGACACTCACAATAAACCAGTTTTTACTGATCAGATAATGTCCAACCTTATCGTGTGTGTGTGTCTGTGTGTGTGTGTGTGTGTGTGTGTGTGTGTGTGTGTGTGTGTGTGTGTGTGTGTCTTTTCACGTCACTCTCGTGCAACTATAAGCACACTTTCTTCTTCAGAAATATAGATCAGGGCAATTTTAAGACATATTTACATAAAATATATTCATACATAATATGTTAACATAGCTTATGTGATATGTATTTGTAATCCCTACAGGTAGTGCATATAAACTCATTCCTATATCCCACATGCACACAAACAGTAATCAAGTATGGAAAGGAGGAATTTCAGCTATTTGTCAGGATCCGGTGGGTCCGGTCCTGGCAGTTATATGTTTTATGTTTTGTGTTCTGTTTGTTTTGGTGAGTGTTGTCTTTCTGTTCTGTGTATAGTGTTCCTTCCTCCCCCTCGCATTGTGACAGCAGAGCAGGCGCAGCTGTGGGGGAGGATAACTCGTTCTACCTGTGGCTTATCAGCGGCTCCGCCCTTAAAAGCCTGGAGCTGCCAGTGGTTGTTGCCAGTCCGTACCTCCTATGAGAATAGTCGTCTGTGCCAGCTCTCTCTTCAGAGTTTTGTCCCCTGGTGATGATCCCTGAGCCCCCAACAGTTCCGGTTTTCCTGTGCACTCCCGGACCTCGCCATCCTCTCCCATCCGGCACCGTGGAGAAGCTTCTCTGCAGTCTTTTCTGGGAGCTGAAGGATCCCCCTTGTTTAATAAACTTTTGAGTTTTTCACCTCTCTAAACAAACGTGGTCTGGTGTGTTCTGCATCTTGGGTCTGCCCTCCCGGAACCATGACACTATTTTGATCCTACCTCTTCTTCGATATCTCAGGCCTTGTTTCAAGCAAAACATTTCAAGCAAGTTTTTACATTTCCCTTTTGGAAAAGTTTCATGTTTTTGTAATGAAACCACACAAACATGCACGCAAAGAACAATACGCTATAAACATTAACAATGGGGGTACACATTCATATGGACAGATGACCAAGTTAGATGATGGGACTTGGTATTTTATAGTTGAGAGTCACTAAGAGAATATGGACTGGGAGTCATGACACTCTGGAGGTGATACTTCTGTGTTTGTTCCCATGAGATGCATGCATTGTCCTCATAGAGCCTTCCAACTGCTTTCCACTCTCCTGATAAAGTGTGTCAGGTCCTCTGTGGTTCTTTTGCAGTTTTTGAGGTCCCTCATCTGTTGTTTTTTGAGTGCTTGTACAGCCTCGCTGTAATCCACACTGACGGGAGCCATCGGCGGAGACCCGTGCCACATTGGAGGAATGTCCCAGTTACAAGTGTTGGGATCAAACTCCATGATGTCTGAGAGCTTACCGGGTGTCTTCCTCGTTTTTGCATTTTTCTGGATCAGTTCGGCGAGCTGTTCTACCATCTCTTCACCAACATGCTCCCTTTTCGCAGCAGGCGTGGCAACATGAACAAAGTGGCACTTTGGCTTCCTGCTAACGTGCTTGACCCTTGTGAAAGCATGAAGTACCTCCTCAAGGATCTCTTTCTCTTTCTCTGTTTCCTCAGAAACGCACACGATGGTGACGTCGCTGAGAGCCGCGACTAGGCTCGCTACATCTTTGTCACGTTCGTGGCTGTGATCGACTTGATCTATCTGATGTGGCTTCAGCCCCTCAGTGTCGATTGTAATGTGCCAGTCGCAGCTCAGCTCCTCCCTGACGTCTTTGTCGACGCTGAGAAAGTGCATGAAGGCTCCCCTGGTGCACGTTGCTTTGCCGACAGCAAACCGGACCCCGAACACGGTGTTGAGCAGAGTGGATTTGCCTGCATTTTCCTCTCTCATGATTGTTATGACCTTTACCTTACTGTTTGAATGCATGATGTAGTGAAGTTCCGTAAGCACAACAGTGTTCCATGCCATGGGGATGTTTGCTGCATCTCCATCCACAAGCTCCAGGGGAAATCCATCCAGCAGCATCTGGGTACACAGTGCGGGGATGCTTTCAATGGTTATCCTCTGTTTGCTGTATTCTGGAAGGGAATTCACACGTTGAAACTGCTGCCCACACTCACGAAAGAAGTGCTCCACTCGTAAATAGCAAGCAGAAATCTGCTTGCCAATCCCCAGCTTTTCTTCTGCATCTTGGGGAGATTTCTGGCTCAGGTCTTTGTACCGATCCTGCAGTGCTGACAGCTGATGGCGGGAGCGATCGTCCAGCTCCATTTCCAGCCATCTGAGGAAGTAGTAGCGTTGTGCCTCTGAAGTTACCATCCCATGAAGGAAACGCAACATGTTCGCCGTCATTTCAAATCTTTGCAGCTTCTTTCTGACCTCTGTTTCTTTCATTTTCAAAGATTTCCGATAGTCTTCAGGGTTTTGATTGCCAGCTTGGCGAAGCCTCCAGTCCTCAGTTTCCAGCCATGAAAGTGCTTTCCAGATTTGTCCCTGGCTAGGTAGTTGCTCCTCCTTGAACTTTGAGCTATCAGTAATACATTTAGTGATTTTATTCACATTTTTTCTGGCACTCTGGCATTCTTCACTGTCCTCATCAACAAGGATCCCACATGAGCGTGCTCTGTCAGCCAGACTCTTCACAGAGCTTTTGTTCGGGCAGATTTCTAGCATCTTGCCAATCGATTCCTGCAGCTTTTTTAGCAACTCTTCGACAGTCTTTTTCTTCTGACTCACGTTACTTGCCTTGATGCTTGGTCCCATCGTCATCATTTTAAGTATGAAATGTTTCCCCTGCGTGCCGCTGATCCAGAAGACCTTTGCTCTCACGTCTTTTCCCTGCAGATTCTTGAAGAACTCCGCGTCTGGTTCATCACTGAAGATGTAAACAGCTGCAGATGTCTGACAGAGGAAGGAGAACTGTTTGTCGAAGGCCTTCGCGTCACCTCTGAGGTTGGCAACAGTAAGCGGCTCTGTGAATCTGTCGACGCTCCAGCTGATTTCAACGAGACCACTGGAGATCCTCCTGGGAACATCTCCACACTCCATGTTGTAGTGATAAAACGTGTCATGGTAATGCTGAGTGTTACTGAGCAGTTTGTTCAACAGCTGAGACTTGGAGAAGGAAATCTTCCCAATCCTGACAAACGATACCAGAGGAAAGTCTGCCAGCACGAGCCTCTCTTCAGAGCTTGACCTGCTGAACGCCTGCTGGGAGGGTCTGAAGCTTCTGACGATTTCCCGCATGGACCAAAGCGTCATTGTGGTTTCTCTTGTTTCACTGTTTGGCAGCAAAAGAGGGATGGCAAACTGACACAGGGACATTTTCAGAACGATGTCCTGCTGCAGAATGGCATCAGCGCACAGAAACAGTGCCGTTATCAAATCTAAGGGATTGATGGCATCGCTCCTGTCTTCATTCACATCCCAGGACAGATATTTGACACTACGAGCATCTTTATTTAACGTCTTGAGTCTCTTCAAAAATGCTTCCTGGAGGGATTTTGGTGACTCTGTTTTTTTCTCTGATATATCATTTTGATTGATCTCCAAGACTGAGCCAAGTGTGAGCTTGGTGTCGTAGTAGTCTTCAAGTCCAATCTTTGACAGCACTTCCATGAGAAATGGCTCTATAAAGAAAGAGAGAAGATTTGACGGAACCTCAGCTCGGAGAACACAACTTCAACACCAACCAATATGATTACCAAATACCAGAACTCCTGTAAAATTATAAAAGGGTTTAGAAATGTCCGGCAGAAGACTTAAGATTGAAAAGATTAAAGCCATGCCCATTTCGTATGAAAGAACTGATCAGATTCCAAGCTGCAAAACATTCCATTACAGATCCAAATACTGTAAGAATGAACCCACCTTTGGGTCTTCCCATTGTGTTTTCATTTTCTTTTTGTTTGGTGTGTAATTGTGGCCTTTTGTCTCATCACTGATATACAGTATATTGTAAACAGTCATTGGACCCAGAAATCCTTTATTCTGGTATCATTTTTATCACAATCTGAAGGGTTATTTTTGCCACCAACTTGTGTTTTTGGCAAAGAGCAGTTTTCACAATGTAAAAAGCAAAGTGTCTTCTCCTGGACCAGTGTGACTACCAACCAAATGGAAAAGCCAAACATTCTGAAAGCCTGAGGAAGGACCGACTCAATACCGCCACCCAAAGTCTAACAGAGGAATGAGTATTTTCCATAGTGCCCCTTTAATGAAATTTAAAAAGCTGGTATTTCAGCATATCTGCTACCACAGTGCACTCTCCAAGACATGTTATAAACTAAAAAAAACAAAACAAAAAAAAAACGACAGGAAGTCTCACCTGTGTGTACAGAGACTGAAACTGGCTGACTGAGTCGATTGTTCAGCAGCGTTGACACAGAGATGTCGTACTTTGTGCGTGGCTCTAAATCAGAGAACAGCTTGTAGCAGTCCTCATTGTAAACTTCCAGGGGTTCTTTTCCTGGACTCTTGATGGTAAGAAGAAACTGATGTGGAATCCCCTCCATGTTGTCAACTTTGGTCCACTTCAAGGACACGGCCGTGGCTTCTGAATGTCCTTTCGTTAGATATCGAGGGGACGGTACAGCTGCACAAAGAAGCATTATTGTGGAAGAAATAATAATGTTGACAGAAGCACGTGTAAGTCATTGGTTTTTACCTGTGAAAACAGAAGCCGTCCTCCATTCACTCAAGTTGCCATCCTCATCTTCGGTGGCCACTTCGAAAGAATACTTTTGTCCGATTTGGAGGTTGTTTATTTCAAAATTACGCTCTTTGACCAAGCAATCTGTCACATTTGTGATGGAGCTCCACCTCACTCTGAAGCTGATCGGCCCCTCGGATCCCTGTGGATACCCCCAGCGCAGGACCACTGAGGTGGGCTTCACTGACAGGAACTCAATCTCACCAGGAGGGGGCACCACTGGAAAGCATATAACCAGGCAAGAAATCATTGGGATTCACTTGAATGCTCATTTACTTCAACATGTTGTAAAAACACATATACATCATCTGGCACATGAAGTCCCTAAAATATTTACATAATTTCTGGATCAGCTTTTAAATTGCTCAATATGATCATCCTTTAATGATTACAAAAAAGTTTCAATATGTTCTTCTCTTATTTTGCATTTTGTCAAATGTGACGTGTGTTCTATCAGAACGTCGGGTGGTTGTGGCTCAGATGGAAGAGAGGTCGTCTCTCAAATGAAATATTGCAAGTTCAATCCCCCATTTCCACAAATCAAAGTGTCCTTGAGCAAAACACTGATACCCGAAGTGTTTCAGTTGGATGAACTGAGTGTCTCGCATGGCAGCCGCCTCCATTGGTGTGCGAATGGGTGAGTATGAATGGGTGAATGTGATTAACAGTAAAAAGCTGTTTGGGGGCCGCTCAAGCACTGGAAAAGTACTGTACAAGTGAAATCCATTTATCATTTGTATGTTCTCTTTGTCTTCAGTGGCAGTCCCTGCCGACCGAGAAAGAAATTGGCCTTACAGTGTACAAATGCTTGTTTTTGAGCATCATTCACAAACTTTTCTTTAAAACTCCAAAGCTGAGCAACACATATTACACACGTCTCATCACACTTCCAGCTGACTGATAAGACATAAACTCTAATATCATGTTTTGTTTGTTGAATTTTAACAACTGTTATTTTAATATAATTATGGCATTTCTTTTTAGCTTTGCAGAAAAAACAAGAAACTTGCATGAGTCTTGGATCATTTTCCTGTCCAATATGATGTTTGTCCAAAGCATCAATACCAATATCAGGTATTGGTTCCAATACTGTGTGTGTGTGTGTGTGTGTGTGTGTGTGTTAAAGCCTTCAGGCTGTCCCTGTGCCTTCTTGGCCGTCTGATCGAGTCTCATGTGTTTGAAGAGATCGCCTCAGTTTGAGCCTGGTCGCGTGTTTGGGTCGTCTGTTGACGCTCCCTGACAAAATCTGTACGTCCAAATCTGTGTTTTTTTCTGCCTTTTCATCCCCCATCGTCAGCTGGGTTGAATTCCACCAACTATGAGTTGGATCAAGATGTTTTCTTCAGGTGTGTTTTCTCTTGATCTGCTGGTGGTGACTAACTTAGGTCCCATTTCCACGACAATGTTTTAAAGTGTAAACAGAAAAGTTTTGCTGGGTTTTGGGGGTCCGTTTACACGACAACAATGGTCGGAGTCACTGAAAATACAACTTTTCGACGTACAAACAACAACTCTGTGAAATGTGGTTAGCCCAAATGTAAGATATAAACACTAAATTACTTCAAATTACTGGAATTATCAGTCCATGCGGCAAATACATTTTACTTGATCAGAAATCTTGAAATTACAGTTTGAAATCTAAATTGAAGATTATACTGTAAGATCAAGGACTAAAAACGAGTAAATAACTTTTAAAACAAGCCATATTACCTATCATGTCTAAATAATAAGATTTTAAATCTTGGCAAGTGTCAAATGATTTGCAGTATGAGCACCATGGCTATAGTAAATAGTTCTGCTGCACTCAGTAGATGGAAAATAACATTGTTTTCCTCTAGAGTGTCATGACTCTCAGCTCATATTCTCCTGGGACTTAGTGGTTTTACTTTTTTACTTGATGCCTGAATCTATGTTTTTTAATTAAAAAAATAAAAAATAAAAAATAGATGTATTTAGTCCTGGTATGCTTACTTGAAAACATGCTGATTCACCATCTGAACCAGCATGAGACCCTCAAAGAAATGAACTATGCAGCTTTGTTTCAAAAATGTTTCATTTTATTTAATTTCATTTGCGAGAATTAAACTTTCCTCAACTGTACCTCTGTATGCTTAGATCACTACACTACAAAACAGAAATGGTTTTAACATATTGTTACCTGTATGCGGCAGCCCAGGGTTAAAGTGTTTTTCATCAACAGATACCTGTAATCAAAAGCAACAGAGCAGAATAGAGCTTGCTATTCTAAAACAATATTTACTTTTATTTATATTTAATTTTACTCCCTTTTTATTGCATAATCCTCAGAAATTAACTGCACACTACCAAACACGTTTCTTTCAAAAATGTCTTATAATCTTCAAATTTGAGCCTTAATTTAATTCACTCAATGCCTCAAATACCAGAGGCAGCAAAGCAGCCTAACAGCATGATAATGCCTCCTTCATGCTTTACAATAGAATGACCATAATCTTCTATCAGATCTATAATGCTTTTCTCAAAGTAAACTAAAAGAGTTTAGAGCTGTGTCAGAAAGTCACAAACTGCTGAAAAGCAACATGAAATATAGAAAGTTTCTCCAGAATTTAAAAGAGTGGCTCACGTGTTGTTTGGCAAATGGAGAGGGGTGCTGTTCAAAGACGAGTCGGTTTCAAGAGAGGTATAGTCACAAAGTGGCACTCTGGAGGAAAGAAACGGTGAGTTTATAAAGCTGGTCACAATCAAACATACACCATACAAGAGATTTATGAACAAGAGGCCGGTCGGACCATACACCACGAGCTCCTCCAAGTGACTGGAAGCTGAGGAAGTCGTTAAAATGGAGGCAGTGACGTCAATTCAAGGCTCGGGGAAGTTGTTCGGTCAGCAGTCCTATTAAACTAAAAACTTGATTTTAAGTTTAATATGGCTTGTTTCTTCCATCATCTAATCCGTCAACAGCAGACAAAAAGTCTTTTCAGATATGAAGAGAAGATTCCGGTAATTCTTTGAAGGCACAACATACATACTCCGCTCTGCTGTTCATTCCACAAATGAATGCAGCTTCCTTACAGATCAGTTGAAAACACGAGTAATGCAGTCTATAAAATATAATACATATTAGCGGATGCATCAATACCAATATCAGGTATCGGGTCCGATACTGTGCTTCCTCAATTAAACTAAACTAACTGATGTATTTGCCATTTGCCAACATGTCTAAACCCTGTATAAATGTGAGACGTTGAGACTTACTTTTTGTCTTTAAATGCCCAGGGGAGTTCAATGGACTGTTCAGACTTCGTACCCAAACACCCACTGGATGATGATGCTTTTTTCTTCACTCTGAAATACCATGAGACGTTTAAATAAATAATTTGACACAGTGGGTGACCTTGTTATTTTACTAGATACATTTTGCACAGGTAGATCACATTATTCAATTGAAAATGGTCCAAACACACACACACACACACTCATTATACCTCCAATCATAGACATTAATGAATGAAGGTGACAGAATGTGAAACTTTAATGTGAAAAATAGTTGATACTCTTACTGTTTGTCCTTGAAGGCCCAGGGTAGTTCAATAGACTGCTCAGACTTTGTGCTTAAACAGCCACCGCTGGGCGATGGCGGTGTCTTCACTCTGAAACACGGATTTCATCTTTCGGTGAAATTTTTCTTCTAACATTTTCAGTTGGTAAAATTAAATAAAAACTCAAAACAAAACAACAAAATGAAATTTTCCAGTCCTGCACTTTTTAAAATGGGTGTGTCTTCGTTCATTTATGTTTACATTACATATAAACCACACAGTTATAGTAATAATAATAATAATAATGACTATTATTGTTATTATTACCATCATTGATCATGATGATGATGATGATGATGATGTGCTGAAAGATTATTAAAATCAGCCCTTTAAGTGACATTGTGTTTTCTTACTGTTTGTCTTTGAAAGCCCAGGGAAAATAGATGGACTGTTCGGATTTGACACTCAAACAGCTGCTGGATGGTGACGGCTGCTTTTTCTTCTTTCTGAAATTCAAATTTGAGAGAATGTTTTTATAATAATAATACATTTTATTTGAGGACGCCTTTCTCTGCACTCAAGGACACCATACAGTCATACTTTTGAAACAGTGCATTAAAAACAGTAAGAACAACACAAGACACAGGGCAAATAGCATCAGAGGAAATATGCAGTTTTGAAAAGATTTGTTTTTAGTTGAGATTTTGAAATGGGGGAATGAATCCAGGTTTCTCAGTTGAGGAGGTAGTGACTTCCAGAGACGAGGAGCAGAGCGGCTGAAAGCTCTGATCCCCACGGTGGTGAGACAGGCAGAGGGGGCAGACGAATGGAGGATCTAAGGGATCAGGAGGGAGTGGAAACATGACGGAGGTCGGACAGATATAGTGGGGCGAGGTTGTGAATGGCCTTGAATGTTTAATGGAGGATTTTGAATTGGATGCAGAAGTGAACCGGGAGCCAGTGGAGCTGTTGGAGGATGGGAGTGATGTGGTGGATGGAGGGAGTTCGAGTGATGATGCGGGCTGCTGAATTCTGAAGCAGTCGAAGTTTATGGAGGGATTAGTGAGGCAGGCCAAAGAGGAGAGTGACAATAATCCAGACGGAAAGTGACGTGTGTGTGTGTGTGTGTGTGTGTGTGTGTGTGTGTGTGTGTGTGTGTGTGTGTGTGTGTGTGTGTGTGTGTGTGTGTGTGTGTGTGTGTGTGTGTGTGTGTGTGTGTGTGTGTGTGTGTGTGTGTGTGTGTGTGTGTGTGTCATCATCTAATCCGTCAACAGCAGACAAAAAGTCTTTTCACATTTGCAGAGAAGATTCCAGTAATTTTTTGGAGGATCAACATACATACTCTGCTCTGTTGCACATTCCACAAATAAATGCAGCTTCCTTACAGATCAGTTGAAAACACGAGTAATGCAGTGGATAGAATATAATTCAGATATCAGGTATCGGGTCCGATACTGTGCTTACTGTGGCGATGCATAGCCTTCGCATATTGTTTGCATATGGACTATGAATTAGGCGCAATGACATTTAATAAGTACTCGTATCAATACTCGGTATCGGCAAGTAACTAAAAGGTACTCGTACTTGGACTCATTCTTTAAAAAAGTGGCAGCAGTGCATCCCAGATTGAGCTTAATGTCTATTCACATGCATAAATGCCATGAGAGGTTATGGATCCTTACCTCACGTCCTCCTCCCTCACAGGCTCCATGAGTAATCTGACCGAGGAGTCAAATGGACCTTCAGCCTTTCAACCATAAAGCCATTAAATAGCATTAAAGATTAATAACAATGTGCAGATACCAGAACAAACCTGGGTTAAATAGCTTGCAATACCAACAATCTATTTCAATTCAATGGAAGAATCAATTCAACTCTGATCATATAGCACTTTTCATACAAACAGAATATGAACTAAAAGTCCAATTAGATCATTTGAACATATTTTTTAATGCATTCATGGTGTTTATGTCTGTGCCTAAATGTTTATCTAATTCAACTCTATCAGATCTTGTGAAAACAAATAGATTAAAAAGTCCTGCACCTGGGATCAAGGTTCCGCTGGGGAATGCATGTGAAGGAAATGCAGTCATTAATGTGTTCTTTAAATTGATGAAGGAACAGAAATGATATTGATCACAATGGGTTTATTGATAATTACCTTGAGGCAGAATACATGGAAAACAGCAAGATCTCTGGCTCAATCATCAGACTGTCCGGGAGGACCAGGCATCAGAGTGGAAGAGCCCCGAGACCCCAAAAACAGCAGTTTATATACAGTTTTTAGGGCGTCAGCCCTCTGCATGTGGTTTCACAAGGTACATATCCTTATTTTAGTTTCACAGAATTGCGGATGTCACAGAGACGTTATAATAATATAACAATAGCAAGTTTGTTGTGCACAAACATAAGCTTCTCTATTGGAGACGCACCTCCATATAAGGGCATTTCCTTGTGACAGTTGCTGCAGCTGCATGACAGGGCGAATTGCCAGACAGGCACATCTTGTAGTGAAACTACTGATACCTGATACCTTTTGTTTGCACCAGGCCTGAGCCTGTACCAAAACTACTGACAACTATGTCTGGGTTTATCAGACATCTGTACTGAATTTTGTTTGCACCAGGCCTGAGCCTTATGGGAGCATCATATATTCTTTACATGTCACACCTTTTAAAGCTGCAATACATTCAACAACAATTCCTAATGAAAGATGTAAAACCATGTCTGAAAATTTGATATTTAATGGACCATAAAATATCCAATTATCAAAACAACATTATGCAATACAAAAGCCACAAGCAAGGCTTGAAGAAATGGTTAAACTTACAGTTGTTATGAAAGAAAGATACACTTAACATTATAAAAACATAAACTAGTCTGTGCTCAAGAAGTAAGGAAAACTGACTTTGAGTATTGCTCCAAAATACTCATTTAAATAGTGCCACATAAGGAAAATGCATTTATGGGATACCAAGATCAAACAGTCTGTTCCAGTACAATTTATTGCCAAGAAATAATCAACATTTTCCTTACTTATAATGCAGTTTATACGTACAAGAGTGATACTAGAGCGACTTCTCTGATGCTCATTTGTACTCTGATTACCCGCCAAGCTGATGACAAAAATTCATTCACTCATTTTAAGAGGATTTCAACTGCTTTTAGAGACATTAAATTATACTAAATGTTGTATGGAAACAGTCTGATGACATGTGGAATGGAGACTTACTTGTCTGTGTGAGGTTCACGAAGATGCAAGAGTTGCACCAGAAGAGAATACTTGTGTAATCTCACTTGTAAACTCACTGACTCCTTTTACCTTATAAAGTAGAACCAGGGCACAAGGCAACACAACACTGACTAATCACAGCAAAGCCAATAAATAACTAAAATAGCCAATGAATGAAATGGCATCTCCATCATAGTGATAATTAAAGTCTGAAGTACAGTGGGAGTGTTTTTCACAGACGATAGAGTGACACACCGACATGGGAGATGTGCAAAACTTCTGATTTATGATGAGTCTCGTGGTTGTATAACTTTGGATGATGGCGATTGACGTGTGCTGCAGCAACAGATATTATTACTTCGGTTCAATCAAAAAACAATAGTTGTACTCTGATAACTTTACACCTTTGCATTACACTTTTGTTTAGAGATAGGTATTAAGAGCTGAGAAAATCCGCCAACGGGGCCTAAACCATGCAAAGGGACATCTCTCAGATTTCAATCAAACTTTGCTTAATTAAAACAAAAATAAGTATTTTTACAAAATGTGGACGAACATAAAGTCTGCGGAGTATATAAATATATATACAGTATATATATATATATATATATATATATATATATATATATACTGTATATATATTTCTTTTCTTTTCTTTCTTTTTTTTTCATTAGGAACAGATTATGTCCCGGGTGTGAACAGTCAGAGGTGATGCTTCTGGCCCTGCGCAGACATCTGGTGTTGTAAATGTCTGACAGAGAAGACAGACGGGCCCCGAGGATGCTCTGAGCTGAGTTTCTGACTCCTTCCAGAGCCTTCTTGTCAGCCTGTGAGCTGCTTTCGTACCACACCAGGATGCCGTAGGTGAGGATGCTCTCTACAGAACATCTGGAGAAGGACAGCAGCAGTTCCTGGGACAGGGTCACCCAGTCACCTTTAAATGTACAGTCTTCGATGTGCTTTTTTAACAAGGGCATGGATTGGAATGACTGATTTGTTTATGTTTGTACACCACAAACTTTAAATAAGCATCAAAGTAAGCTGTTTGTTGATTTTGGGAATAAAACCACACACACGTGTGCAGAGAACAATACGCTATAAACATTAACATTGGGAGTACACAGCCATTTGTATGGACAAACAACCAAGTTGGATTCTTATTACGGTGACTGTCAACTTTTAAACTATATAAAACTAAGTTCCAGGAGAAAATGGACTGGGAGTCACAACACTCCCATGTTTGTCCATTTACTGAGCATGTGCACAACAGCTATTTACTGAAGCTATGTTATGGCTCCTGAACTC
The DNA here is from genome assembly GCF_963383615.2 of Lipophrys pholis. Taxonomy (NCBI): domain Eukaryota; kingdom Metazoa; phylum Chordata; class Actinopteri; order Blenniiformes; family Blenniidae; genus Lipophrys; species Lipophrys pholis. The sequence goes on from NC_137628.1 coordinate 8,268,436, forward strand.
AAATGTGTTCGACTCCCCTGCTTTAGATCACACAAGTTTATTTTTACTTCCTGGGCATTACATAAACACAGGAAAAATGTAAGCAAGATGTAATTTAGACCCAAAAAATGCAATAATGCAGTAAATTTATAGTTGAACTACAACCACGTTCAATACAATCTCCATGTGAAACAACATCACTGAGCACAGTGAGCAGACAATCAACTGCAGCCACCCGCTCCACCCTTTTATTATCTCCACAAGGCAGCTGTGCTTTAACATCAGGTAGGGAACAGCCAAAGATAGACTCATACCACCAAGACCACTCCATGGAGGACTACAGTCACAAGATGATATGAATGATTCATTCACACACTGATGCTTTGCGAGGCTGAGTAAAGGCTTAAAATAGAAAGATCAACTAAGATTTAGTCAGTACGAGTAAAGCCCAGTGAATCTTTTTCAACAGAACTTGTTTACATTTACTGGAAATATGATGCAACATGCAGAATGTTTTCAGTTTGGAATTTATTGCGAGTTTGAGGGTATGGCACAGAACCAAAGTTAAATAAGAACAAATCACACCAACAATGATAGTAAAGAGAGAAAGCGCACGCACACAAAGATGATCTGTTTTACACACCGCTGAGGCCTTTAAACTTTATTCTTTCATACCTGCTGGTGTTAACATAGATATATACACAGGGTATTTGTACATATGACGTTTTGCTTTATCTTATCCAGTCAAGCCAAATTGAATTGCATTTCCTTATCCAACCCTGAACCCATGAAGGGAAAATCAGAAGTTCCAGCTAAGCATGAGAGACTGATTTCTTAAATGTCTAGCATAGTTCGACCCCATTTACACAACGTTTAGAGTGAAAACGCACCGTTTTTGACAAAATTCTCACGTTAAAATGGCAACATTTGGAAAATGATGTCTGTTTCCACCGAAACAACAGAAATGCTGAAAACGATGGCGTTAGCGTGCCAGGCCACCAGTTGGTGCTGTTGGTTGTTTTTTTTAATGTAACCACACACCAGTGGCGGACCGTCAGGGCCCGCAAGTGCCTGCCGGCCTAAGAAAAATATCTGATTCACAGACTGATGTTTATATTTTTTTCCACAAATGCCAATTAAATAGTTCCAAATGGTCTGTCCGCTTCCTCCCATAGTTTTTAACCTGCTTGCTCTGCTTCCAGACGTGCATTTTCATATCAACCCATTTAACCAATCACATTTCAGCCATCACTGGTTGCCAGGGTCAAAGAAATCTGAAGACGGACTGTTTTTAAAAAGTTGCGCTTTTAGTGATTCCGGGCACTCTTGTCATGTAAACAGACACCCAAGATGTAAACGTTGTGTAAATGGGGCCTTAAAGTATAAAATAAAATAAACTGTGTAGCATTCTTGCTGAGTTTTACTACGATTCATGTAACAGTTAGAACGTGCAGCTGAGTGTGCACGTTGTGTTAAACTCAGAAATTTAGCAGTGCGTTGTGTTCTTAAAACAAATGCTTAGTTTTAGGGTGACAATAGATCAAATACACATGGTGTCTAGCATTTGAGACAACTTCCTCTGTCATGTGATGAACTCATCACTGACTTTAAAGGTGTAGTGATGATGGCGGACTCTGTAGAAAAGTCTTTCCAGTGGCGACCACTTTGAACCCGGTGTGATGTAACCATTGGTGACGCCGACACATTGAAAGCCGAGACGCTGGTAGAGCTGGTGCGCTGCCGGTGTGTACGCTGTGGTCCCGAGGTTAACGGAGGAGTAACCGCTAGCAGCGGCAAACTCCAGGACCTTTTTCCCCAGCGCTACGCCAACGCCGCACCTTCGATAGCGCCGATCAACACACATCCGTCGCAACTCGACGGCACGACCCGACTGCTCCAGCTGTCCAGCCGCTGCCACGACACCCACGACCTTCCCGTCCAGCACTGCCACCCAGAGGCAGGAACCTGAGAGAGCACATTTATAAAACACAAACAAAGAAAACCCCAGGTGCGATCAGTTTTATGCAGTGCTCAGCACACGTCTGCCACTTTTTTGAAAACCCTGCAACACCTATTCTATTCATGACCTTGCAGGTGGTGTTTTGGTTATTTTTCCTGGAGGTTTTTCCCCTTGAGACTTGTGTTTGAGAAAGGTCACTACATTGAGATTAAAAAAATAGTTTTTTAAAAATCAATCCAAAGCTGGTTGGAACAGCACAAGTAACAAACAAAGCCACCTGAACACATAAACACATATTTGTTTGTTTGCTTTGGTCATTAGAAGTCATTATTTCATCAATATACTGCATTATTCGTGTACTGACACTTAAAGATTTCGATCTATTTTTGCATTTTTTTTGATCATTTGAAAGTTTTAAGAAAAAATAAATGGACACTGGAAATATTCCTTCCTAGTTTAATGGTGGATAAACAATGTTTTGATACTGTGGCACTGATGCAAAAATAAATAAATCCATTCTTCAGATAAATTCATTGGTTTAACATCGAGGAGGAACTGATAAAGACTTTACTCTCCACAGAGTCCAATCCAGTCCACATGATGACATTTACTGTGAGAAATTAGACATCAACTGACATCAACACTTATTTTACCACTAGGGGCACACTTTAGTATGTATTATGTCGTGATGAGGATTACTATGCATAAGTGGAAATGTGTCTGTATTAAACATTATTTATACAATTCCAAGTTACAGTTACAAGTTATTCTGACCGTAATATGAACTACCCAACTATTTGAGTTCCATCTACATGTAAACAAATGTTTATGCCTTTGGAGCTGTAAATAACGGTTTAATTAAAAAATCAAAATCATAAAAAAATCTACTGTGATCTGTAAATTGTAAAGCACAATTTGAACTGAGGCGGAATATTGTCGAAATTGCAGTTCTTTTATTCAGATTTCAGGTTTTTAATGGGTTGTAAAAGGATAGCTCATAAATACGAACTTCTTAATGATATATTAACACTTTGCTGTACTGAAACAAAGACACAATTTTTCTGAGTGTTAGTTATCTGTAGATTATGATGTCCCTTTCATATGAGATGATGCTAATATGAATAAATGAGTAGTTTGTACTCTGGACCACACGGTAGTTCGTGCTCTCGCCTCACAGTGAGGAGGTCGTGGGTACAAGTACGGCTTTCTGTGCGGGGTTTGCATGTTCGCAGCATGTGAGCGTGGGTTTCCTCCGGTTTCCCCTCACAGTCCAAAAACATGCATGTGAGGTCAATTGGTGACGTTAAATTGCCCTTAGATGTGAGTGTGAGTGAGTGTGGTTGTTTGTCTGTCTATATGTGTCTGCCCTGTGACAGTCTGGTACACTGTCATGGGCATATCCTCCCCTCACCCACTGTATGTTGGGGATTGGCTCCAGTGACCTGTGACACTGAACAGGATAAGCGGGATGAAAGATGGATGGATGGAGTTTTTACCGGCAGTGTTCTCTTTGTAGACCACAGGGATATTTAACACGTCGGTCTGCATCCTCCACCAAACCAAAGAGGCTTTAGTGATATATTTCAAGTCTATACCTGTTGATTTCATGTAAAGTCCGTCGATGTCGCCCATGTCTCGGCTCATGGCCTCCGTCAGGAAACCGTGGATCACACGCCGGCTGTAGAAGTAGCGCACACAAACCACGAGTGCAGGAAGGAGTCCTATCACCCACCAGCACATGGTGAGGGCAAAGCCAACAACTGCCAGAAGAAAGAGGTGACATGACACAACTGGAAGTAACTCACAGAAAAAGAAGAGAGAAGTTTACATTTTTGCTGGTGTTCACCTGTGATCGCAGCATACAGGAGGAGACTTTCAGGGTGTTGTCTCAGTCCTCTGAACGCGGTGTCAGGGACCATCTCCGATAGTCCTTCTTGGAAAATACGCAGAACTTCTGGTTCATCCGCCGGCTCAAATTCTCGTACCACTATAGTCTCTCCATTTGGACTTTTTAGTCCAATGTTAGATTTTGTGTTATCCAGTTTTGTTGCTTTTGCTCCCTGTGAGAAGGTGATACTCCCCTCTCACTGTCAAACTCACTGCACGCACTTCCTACACCTGCCCGTCAGACTTGTCTTCAGCGGAGCGCGCGCCGCTGGAGGAGCTGTATTTCAGCCATCATAAGGCATATGGCACAGTCCACTGGGTGTAGGGGTGCACTGTTTGTATATGTATAGTGGGGAATTGGTGACTGGTTAAAATAGTGTATTGCATATAGGTTGAATGTGATAATGATTTTTCTGTTTGCTTAGGTACTTTAGTATTATAATTTTAAGTAATGTTAATTTAGGGTGGGTTAAACACCCCTTGGGCATTTGTTTATCCCAACCTGTCCTGATTGGCCCCATTCAGGGTGGGGCTGGGTCTATTTAAAGAAGGCACACCTTCAGTTGTCAGGGAGGACTGAGAGACTGACAGACTGACAGACTGACAGACCAGGTCTGAGTCAGCCAGCATGCTGTGAGGCTGGAAACAAATCTTGGTTTCAACTTTTGGAAAAAGAACATTTAAAAATAAACCTGATTTAATTTTTGAAACTCCGACTACCACCTCATCATTGGCTCATCCTCTCAACCACCACCAGGCCGAACACATCCCGAGTCGGGGTGACCGCCTCGGTCCCTCACACTCCCATACCGAACCTCGAAGGAAGTCCTGTTCATTTACGTCAGAATCAGCTGTGCCACAAGTTGGATGTCACTGCTCTTGTTCCCATGGCCTTCACAGCAACTCTTAATGTATTTGAAATGGAGCGAGCTGTAGGACCATGCAACGAAGAGTAGATAACCATATGGCAGCACGCCTTCGGAAGCTACGCCCTCTTATCTATACATTCAACCCAAAGCCTGTCCAAGCTGTAGGGTGTGTGAATATCTCATACCACAAAAGAAACTGGACTTTGAGGTTTGCGATACATAAATATTGAAACCATTTTGACCATCACAGATGTGAAAACCACACAGCCTCACCGTGCAACTAATTTGTCTTGCCGTTTTAAGTTCCTCAAGATATCACGAAATATATGCAAGGACATCGATTTTTCTGGATGTTATTTTTTGATGCTCATTAGTTACATTTTACACAGAAAAGCAGAGAGTTTCCACCTTCGTGTTTGATTCCACAGGTTTCTTTCTGTTCAAAGGGAGGGCTTTTTCTTTCCACATCTGCTCTGCTTGCTCATGTAGAATAGTTTTTCTCTTCCCGTCTGTGAAAGGGATGACTGTTCAGTATTTGGCGCTATAGAAATAAAATTGTCATCGAATTGAATCGAGGCAATTCAAGGTTTTATTAAGTTGTACAGCATTAAAGTCAAGTTACAGTTTACTGTTGTTTCTTTCACCATGGCCAGCAAAGCCAAACTGAACATGCCTGAAGCTCCCACCAAATCGATGTCATTCACTATGTCCATGGTCCAGCGGAGGTTGAACCGCCTTCGTCGCTCACTACCGGTGGACGCGGAGTTTAAGACCATTAAAGACCTGCTGCTGGCCTTCTCCAGAGACCTCCTCAGCGAAGAGGGGGATTCTCTCACGCCACCTCGGCTACCCGTCTCCCTCACCGAAAAGTCACTGGATAAGTTCAACTTTTCCATAAAGAACCTGCTCGTTGACTTTAGATGCGGCGTTCGTCTAGTGCGTGTGATGGAGCTCCTCCTGCAGGACGGGAGTGTGTCTGTTGTCTTCTGGACGCGATGGGGGAAAAAAAACCACTGCATGGTTAAAACACTAACAAAACATGCAATTAAAACACATCACTTAAAAAAATAAATAGATGAAAACATGCACTAACGCTAAAACTCACATGTCAAAACTGACCCCATCACACCCTTTATTTAGACTAATATTTAATTCAGTCAGCACACTCCATTGACATGAAAGACTTTCGTGGGCAAATGACGTCAGCAGCATCTCAAAGCGTATAAGTCAGAGGACAGACACACACCAACTGCTTCTATGTTGGCTGAAAGCTTAAGGCTGAGCCACAGAAGATACTGTTTATCTGCTAGCGAAGGAAAACAATGAATAAGACACATTCTTTTTATCATAATTTGCACTGACTTAAATATAGACTGTGGCGATGACAGCAGAAAGCGCGGGACTGTGAGGAAGCGGGGAAACTTGCACAGAATGACTCACTTCGAGTCCACGAACTCTCGAAGAGGTCTGCGGGGACTTAAAAAGAACCAGTGTTCACAGACATTACCAAGCATGCCAAATGTGACATGAGGCTGGGATTGGTTGCTGTTCTATATTTACCCCTGATGACGCTTTTGGGTTGTGATGCAAATTAAAGATGATACTGAGGCAAGTGCTTGTGTTATGGGGGGGGTTTAGGAGGCAAACAAGAATAATGGAGGAACTATCAAACATGGAACACAACAGTTTCCAGAGTTCATTTCCTGAGACTGTCTGAGTTATGTGAGAAATGGGGCGTGTTCGTTCAGCCTCTCAAACCTGATCAAGTAACAATAAAGACATAATAAGGCTGGGTTGGGTTGTTTTTTGGCGGTTTTGTCCGGGGATATGTAAATGAGTAACAGCTTCGTTGGCTGAGAAAAAACCTTCAGGGCATTTTGACAAACTTTTCTCAACACACGGTGAAGCACAAACACCGTGTGATTGTCATATATTAACGAGTCCAAATTCAAAGATTTGTCAGTAATGTCAAAGCAGTCATATGGCAAAAACCTCAGTTCATTAATCCAAAGCCATAACGACACCCACACTCACACTATCCACATCTCTCGTCTTCTGTAATACGTACTATGAGCACTTCTTTCCTCCCACTCACAAACACTAATTCTTCCTATGATATAGTTGAAATCCTCATTATCACAATTATTCCAGTTCTTTTTTAATCAAGCGCTATCCTCAGCAAAGCTGTGCAACCATTAGTTAAAAGATTTTCCTTTTTAATCAGAACATAACTGAAGGAGTGCAGATCTCCGCAGAGTGCAGAACTCCAATGAGGTCATGAAATCTGCAATAATTACTTGTGTGTGATTACTTTTCTGAAACAGAACTGTGTTAAAACTCCTGGCTGAGAATAGGGACAAGACTCTACCATCCTCTGTGCAGCATGTTGAGTTGAAAATTGACAGTTTGTAAATAGTTGGCCTCTGTTGAATGACATTTTGGAGGCCAAATATTTTTCCCTCACAATATTAACTTCAGTGAAGAAGCTTTTTTGGTTCTGATTCAAAATGTAATAGGTTAGTTTTTGATAGGACAGTCTGCCAAGTCAAGAAAAAATCACATCTGCTGCTCTGCCATCAAGCAAACCCGTCCAGACTATGACCAATTCAGACCATCGTTTAGCTTAGCTTAGCTTAGCCTACATGGTAAATTGACATTTACTTGTATTTTACTGTTTCAGCATACTGTCCTCGCTTTACACAATGAGTCAAATTCCTTCTAACACTCGCACAGCAATGGTAGGGTACTCGCACACCATCAGGGAAGTTTTGGGGTTCAGTATCTTACCCAAGAGCTCTTCAACAGATGGTCAGATGGAGATGGGCGATCAAACCACCAGTCTCAAGATTGAAAGATGGCCTGTTATTCCAACTGACCACAGCCAGATAAAGAAAAATAAGCAGGAAAAGTGGCTTCAGTCTTCATGGATTATCAGTCAGGGCGATGGGCCTGAAGCCCCGTCTATGGCACAAAGTTTTCAATTGAAAATGCTAAACTTTTGTTATGATTTATGTACTGAGAGACTGAAAATGCAACTTTTGGAAAACAGCTCCCGTGTGTGTGTGTGTGGTATATTCCCCGACAGTCCAAAAAACATGCACTGGGGGTCCCCTAACAAGACCCTCATAAAACAACACAAAACAAGAAAGAAAACAAAAACAGAGAAGAAAAAAAAACACTGAAAGATCTACATACTCATGCACTGCGATATGACATCAGTGTTTTGAAAAGAGGACGAGAGAGAAAAAAAATACAGTGAAGGTAGATTTCTGCAGGTATTCATTCAATCATCATACAAATAACTGTACCTACATAAATCTACCTACATCTGTAAACATGTATAGCCATGTGTGCACATACACAGCAGATTGACATGAGCATATCCCCATACAGTCAGAAATGAAAAATCAAAACATTTTTTTCAATGAATAATAAATATTACAATCTTGTTAAGGGGTTAAAGAAGTGAAAAAGAGAAATAAATAAAAAAAATAAAAAAACTGCATCAGCATCTACATTTTTAATTTTCCGGAACAGGGAATCCTAGTGTGGCCGTGTGGCGAACAGGCAGAAGCGCAGCAGCAGCAGTATGAAGCCCCCTCAGAAAACAGTGTATTGAATTGAATTGAATAGTACTTGCATACTTGTTGCACCTTGTTAGGATCCGTTGACGTAATCAGGTGAATCCTCCTACTCCATGTGCAGGTTGGTTATTATGGTGCGACTTGGAGAGCTCAACGTGGACACAAAAAGTGCTGGAGAGAGGGTTTATGATGTTTTACAACTGTGCTGTGTGGCCAACATTGGACTCCAGACTCCAAACAGAGTCTGTAATATACATTAAAGCCTATAGGGCACCGATTAGTTACATATCATAGTCAATCATTGATTGGCTTGGCTATTTTAAAAGCATTTTGTGTGAGTTAAATATTTGACCAAAGTGCTGCAGCGTTTGGGATTCAGAGAAACTTTCCTATCAGTTACTTCTTGCGTCATATTTTTCAGTATGCCAGAAAAAATGTCTGCAGCTTTTCATCATCTCTGTCTATTGATCCCAAGGTTAGACTGGCTTCTCGGCATTCGCAGAGTTTCCTGTCAAGCTGTGATGTCATACAGACTTATTTTACACACTTTGATCATCCATATTTTGTCAATCCCCCAGACATTCAGATTTTCTCTATTTATTTGGTTACCCTGATGTTGCAGCTGTAAGGGTGAGAGCTCATTTATGTCCTAATTTAGCCCGTGACTCATTGAATTCAAAAGGCAACAATAGCTTAACATATTATGAACAGACGTGGTTTTTTTTAAACAAACAATAACAAATTGAACCATGCAAACTGTTCGCTGCCATAAAAATACCCACATGAGCAAAATCTGAATGAGCAGCCCACACGCAAGACACACAATATTTACAGTCTGACTGCAATGTGTTTAACCTCAAAAAGATAATGAGTATTTTGGTTTGTTATTCTCAGGGATCCCATTTGAGCATTGGGGATCAATAATGGGTTTGGGGGTTGAATCTGCACAGGTGGAGTAAAACCAGAAAAAGGCGAGTTGTGGATTCTAAAGCCGACCAGGGGAATTGAACATTGCTTTTAGTTTGAAGGCTTGTGCCTTTGTATGTGAGTGAGGGTGGGTGTGTTTGGCTTCACTATATTGTTTTGGTGAATAGGCCACAGGAGAGGCAGTTTGCAGACTCCCTGAGAAGCTTTCTGGGTGAGAGAAAAAAAAAAAAAAAAAAGCTACAAACTACAACTTGTGCAGCTGATGGCTTCTTTCAGGCCTGTGAGATCATTTTAACCACATTTGAACAAGATGCCCTTGTAAATACTCTTTACATAATTTATCACTTAAAACATTTTAAGATGAAATATTAAATAATTTTCTTCCTGCAAACCTGCAAACACATCGTTTTGGCAGTTTTGTTTCCTAAAAGTTTTGCGATTACACAGCTGCGATTTGAAAACGATGCAGAGTTTACATGGAAATGGCAGAAACGTTGAAATAGTGATCACGCTTGGGCCACTAGTGGGAGCTGTTGGTTGTCTTTATAATGAAACCACACACTTGCGCGCAGAGAACACTACGCTACAAACATTCACAATGTGTGTACACAGGCATTCGTATGGACAGACGATGAAGTTGGACTGCCATTGCAGGAGATTCTCAACAATAAAACCATCAAGTCCCGGGAGAATATGGACTGGGAGTCATGACACTCTGGCGCACAAGCAATAGAGGTTTTTATGGCAGCAGTGGTGCCTATGCGCAGTAGCAGCGTTTCTCTCTTGTTATCCTCTAATCTCAACTTGCGCTCCTCTGTGCCTGGTTCTGCATTCAGTGTTGGTTCAGTATTTCCTCTATATTGGAATATTTCCCCTGTAAACTGAATTAAATAGAATTTATTGCCTCATGAAATTATATTTGTGGTCTATTTATTACCGCTTCCCATGTTTTCAATATGTTCCCGTTAGGACTCTTTATCATTTCGAAATCCTTTATTTTTATTTATTTTTGTACATTTTTGACATCTTAAATTGTAAATTTTAACTGTTGGTCGTATTTTGTTTCTCAGGAATAAACTGGAAGGAGAACAAAAGGAGAATAAATGTCCCTGAGAGATAAATAAAGCTGCCTGAACTGAATTAAACAAGTTGGCAGTCTGACAATGGAAACAACCTTGTTGTGAAGTTTCCCTTCACTGGTCCAGAGTGTGATATATCTAAAGCCAAGGGAGACGAGCATTGTTTCTGAAAAACCTAATTGATGAGCGACCTGTCCATAGTGCCAGCATTCACTTCATCGCAGGCTGGGATCAGCTCCAGCCCACATGAAGCGGAGCAGAGGATGAATGGTTAGATGAATAATCAATGCAGTACAGATACGTTGAAAAGCTTTTGTTTGAATTTCCGTCTGATCAAACTCCAACATGAAATTTAAAACAAAGCCCGTCCCCAGGAGCTTCGGAGGCTTTAAGACCTGGGTCAATAATTAGAATCTCTTCACTGGAAAAGAGAAGAGAGAATTGAATCTGAGCCAGGGACACTGCTTCTTCAGGATACCAGCAGTTCTTTCTCACTGTGATGAAACGAGTGTCCTTGTTCTGTTTGTTGGTGAGCAGCGATCAGCTTGCTCTGTTTTCAGTGTGTGTGGGCTACAGTGTGGAGGCCTCTGTCCTGCTCCGTCATTTCCCTGTTCACCTGCCATGCCTCGGGTCAAACTTCGCTCGCTACTGCTTCTCCGCTTTCTGATGGGCATTAGTCATCGTCTACAGAGCTATTAAATCTACCACTAGTATTTTCATCCTTACATTGTATCATAAATTCAATATACGAGTGGGTTAAAGTGAATGCTTCCACCTGATATGGAAATCTAAAGTCTGTATTTCAAACTAACCATTTAGTAAAGGTCTTTACGCAAACATCACCTCCGGTGTCAGATGAGGCCGCATCATTTCGTCCCTAAACTGGTCCCGATGGCGGCTGATTTTGTTTTTAAAAAGTTTGTTTGCGGACCTGGACATGGGCTTCAGTGGACAGAGACATCAAGCTTCAAAGACTTGGATTTTGCCGATGACAGACGCTTGCATAGGTTTTCCCCCATTTCTTTTCCCACCATAAAAATATCAGTTTAACATGAGTGTGTGGTTCTCTGTCTCTGTGTTTTAACTGTGATAGATTGGCGTCCAGTGAATATCCTGCTTCGGCCTTGAGTGAGCTGAGATTGAGCTGAGATTGAGCTGGATTGAAGCCACATAGATGATGGACGAATCGTTTGAGTGGATTGAAGAGAATAACATTGCTTGTTCAACAAAACTCACGCCGCCAACTAGTGGCCCGGCATGATAACTACAGTGTTTTTCATTGGATTTTGCCGTACTGTCTGTACTGTCATCATTGTGTAAACATAAGCTATTCTGCACATGTAATGAACAAAACAAGTGCCACTGGCAGCATTCATTTCTCTTATTATCCTGAAGGTGTCAAGATTCTGGATTTTACTCCAGCTGACGGTGACACTGTTGGATAATGTGGTAAACAAGATTGATGGATGGAAAAACGAGTTAGTAATAATTGCTGGGGGGAAAAGTGACAAAAACTGACACTGCTCAACTTGGAGTGTACAGACTGTACCCAGCAGGGGCACCCAAAAAAAAAAAAACTGTCTCTGCTCACTTGTGTGAGCCAAAGTGCATAAACTGTAGATTATTAAAAAAAAACATTAAAGAGAACAGTCACAATAGTCGTTATCAACCAGGCTTCCATTGCTAATGTGTTATTACTGTATCTACCACAAAATGAGAGCGAGTATGTTTTGAAAATGTACGGTTTATTCAACAAATCTCCTCACAGATTTGACATATCAACAACTTTTGAGATGAAAAAAAAAAACATTTTGAAATTGAGTCCATGGAAATTAAGGAAAACAACACTTTCTGGAAGCGTTGCTACTGTGCATGCTCACCACGGCTGTAATAAATAGTTTTTCCGCACATGCTGAGTAGATAGACAATGACAACTACAGTATGTTTGCCTCCAGACTGCCATGACTCCCAGTCTATCTTCTCCTGGGACTTGATGGTTTTATAGTTGACAGTCACTGTAATAGCAGTTCAACTCGGTCGTTTGTCCATACGAATGTCTGTGTACTCCCATTGTTACTACACACTTTCCAAAACCTTTAACAAAAAATACAAACACATAGTCAACAAATAATTTCTTTAAGAATGTCCCAGTATAGTTGCAATATTTGGTTCCGATCAATTGATCTCGAACTTTCTCTACCAACTTTAACAGGAAGTTTCAAGCCTTCTTCATCAGGCAAGACACTCTCTGTTCGTCCAGTCCAGTCAAAATGTGGAGAAGCGAATCAAAGCGACAACACCTTAGTCAACACAAATGAGTGTTGACTAAGGCAACACCTCAGTCATCACCGGTAGTACAGAACAGAGCGTACTGGAGGATGACAGGGGAGAAGAAAAGAGGAGGCAGAGCAGGGTGAAGGAGGAGGAGTTGGTGAGAGAAAGACTCAAACGAGGTGGGATGATGTTGAGACGCACACAAAGTTTCAGCACGAGATGGGGAGGCAGAGCCAAAAAAAAAAAAAACAAGTGCAGAGGCTGCACGTGACTCCACAAGAACGTGGACCAGAAAATGGGACGGATGCTTTAAATGTTGTTTCTGTGCTCTGATGAAACATTTCACAGACTAACCACACGGGCTTTAACCAAAGAAGTGGGAATGGTGGGTAGGAGGACTCATTTAAGGGTTTTCTCTCATGATAGGGGGAATCAGACATGCCATCCCCCCTTGTGTTTCTTGAAATGTTTTCTGAGTTTTTCAAGCTCTGGCAGTTGTTAGCGTTACACTTTTAGACAAATCACAGCTTCTCGGAGTCCGTATGATAGTCACACGTGCAAAGATCAACTGCAAATTAGCAGTGCTTATAGTCTGTGAGGAAATGCTGCAATACTTAGTCTTTTCTACATTCCAAGCATTAAAGTTGACAAACCATCAGTGTGTATTTAGTGGGAAAGATTAATAAGATGTCATTTTAATAGGAGTGTTGCAGAAACCTTAAACCTTCCACTGTCTCGCCGTACTTGGTCGTCTGTCAATACAAATTATAATCATACCCTAGGAAATAAGGTCATTGGTTTATTTGTATCCGTCAGGTAGTTGCTATAATGTGAAATACAATGGAGAAAAAGTGTCTCACCTTCAGAATGTCCTTTACTCGCACGGATTGAGTGCAACTCATGTATAAGTGAGAGCAATGCATTCATAATTGGAGCTTAAAAAAGCTCCTGTAGTCATCTGAATTCCTTTTATTTGGTGAGATTTCTTCCAAATCCATGTAATTCAGACCATAGCTCTTAGAGCATTATAAAACAACTAAATCAAACACTTTATTTTTCTGTTTACAACTGCTTATGCAAATAAAGACTCGTTCTGACATTGGAACATTTTTGAACACCAGAAAAAACATTGAACTAATGCTATAAAAGCAGACAAACCTGCTGGTGCTTCATTCATGTTAAAAAGTAATTTACATTGTTACACCTGGTGAAGAAGAAAAGAACCACTTACATTAATATATTAATGTAATTTGGTGATTTCTTTAGGTTTAGTTTTGTGAAACACACGCAATGCCTCAGACTTTTAATGCAACCCCTCCTATTGTGGATCATAACACGGCAACAGGCTAAACAAGAGTTTCTTATCTTCGTCGTCCATAGAGGTATTTATTACCTGTCAGAACACACCAAGAAAAATTACTTCAGTCTTTTAGTCATAATGAATAATAACGGAATGTTTGGGTTTGAATCTACCAACCAATAGGACGGCATTATGAAAGGTGATCGACTTCACAAGCTGCTTTATCCTCCAAAGAAAAAGTTTTCCTCTTTCTTCCAAATCGCATGATGGTTGTTGTTGTTGCCCTCAACCTGACAGAACCTGACAGCTTCCCATCATGTGGCCGCTGTCTTCAAGCCAATTAGTGCCTCAGCTGAGAATTTCCATCATATAAAGAGAGAAAAGAGAGTTTTAAACTCGCGTGTCTGCTGGTGGAAGGATGATTGAGTCAAATTCAGGCAAAGGTTTTAGTGTCAGTGGGGATCAAAAACAACACAGTCAAAGTTATCGTTCTATCGGGTTTACCTTTACAAGAAAATGTAGGCGTCAGTTCAGTGTGTCGGGCAAAACTTTACATGGTCCCAAACAAACAAATGAATCCCCACATTCATCCTAGGCCAGAAGAAAAACAATTATCATGGCGAAAAACTCCAAGCATGAAAATCACTCACAAGGCTGTCACGGCCAGGCCAACTGAGTCTTCTTATGGTTAATTTCTATTACATTTTATTTCCATAGCGACAAATAAAACACAGTCATTTCAAGGCACTTTTACAGAGAAAATTCCAAATGTGCAAGTAGAGAAGACAGAGGAAAGGTAAAACTTCGTCTTAACAGGTGGAGACTTTCTGCAGAACCAGGCTTTGTGTTCTTGCGGTTGTGGTGTTATAGACAAGACTAGAGTAGAGTAGAATAGAATAGAATAGAAATACTTTATTATTCAAACCCTGGTTCGGTCGGGGGGGGGGGGTCACAGTTCGATCTAACCCCTCCTTCCTATAAGAAATAGCTAAAAAGGCTTGTACGTTTTTGGTTTATTTTTGCCTATAGAAAACTGCCTAGACTCAAAAGGGGTGACTAAAACTCGTGGAAGCCAAGTTACTTCACCAAGCTTGTATTTTCTTCTATAAACTATTAACAGCATCTCAGACTCTTGTTCGCCTCAACTCATCAGTTTTCTCTCCACAGCTTTAAAAAAGCAAAACACATGGCTGGAGGTTATAAAGTCTTCAAACTTTAACGTATACTCATGGCTGGTTGTTCCTGGGAGGTCATCCGTAACATGGGTGATATTGGCCATAATGGAGGCAGTGAGGTGTGAGCTGACATTTGCAGTGAAATGTCGAAAAGGTCGAACTCAACAGGAGTCGCTGCCTCTTTTGTTTGAGTCAGTCAGTGAATCATTGGCTGAGACTCCAACCTTTAACTCTCTGGACACTCCCCACATTCCCTCTGAGAATGGCAGTACAAGATTAAATAAGATGAACACATTTAATGTCGCACCAGTTCCGAAGCCATAGTTTGCTCCTGGTCGCTCCTGGATATCTGCAAGAGTCAATCACGGCACGTTAGCCAATTAGTTGCTGTGATGTCTTTTTTAAGTTGCTGTGGTCTGAGTCTCTAACTGAAGCCAAATGGAAGCAAAGAGCTAAGTGACCCTGTTACTGCATATCTAGCAATGTATCCAGGCCTCGAACAAACTAGGAATTTGAGCATGAATCAATAGTCTAAGGCTTGTATGATGTAGTGGTCAGCACAACCCGGATGGATGGATGCATGGATGGACTGATAAAGTCATATATATATATCTATATATATATATATATATATATATATATATATATATATATATATATATATATATATATATATATATATATCTATATATATATATATATATATATATATATATATATTATATATCTATATATATATATCTATATATATATATATATATATATATAGATATATATATAGATATATATATATATATCTATATATATATATATATCTATATATATATATATATATATATATATATATCTATATGATGTAAAACTCATAGGTCCTGCTATGTTTTGGCGTAACCTTCCTCTTGGCTTTTCATTTGGAATCAGATTAGCTCAAATCATTTGCATAAGAAATGTAGATAAAGATGTAAATAATATTTATAGTATGATCCATCTGCCTTTCACTTCAAACATGGTTTTACTTCTCTCACCTAAAGAATTTTTATGTTTCGATTTGCGACACTTTAGATTTCAAATTGACAGATGAGGTCACAGTCGACGTCTGTATTTGAACGCGTCCATCTGTTTTTGTTTCTCTTTTGCGCTGGTACGTCTTTGGGTATTAATGGCAAACACAGTCCCGTCCTTACGTGGAGGGTTTCTCTTGCGTAAGTTAATATTTTGTAAGAGGGCATAATTTGATCAAATACGTATATATTTGCTCGAGAGGCAGGAACATCGCCGAGTTAATGACGTACTTCTGTCAGAAATGCTCAAATGCATGCTTGAATGCTTCTGTCAAGGACAACATGCTGATATTTTGGGGGCCACCTGGTTGAGAGAACATGGAGATGAGTGTGTGTGTGTGTGTGTGTGTGTGTGTGTGTGTGTGTGTGTGTGTGTGTGTGTGTGTGTGTGTGTGTGTGTGTGTGTGTGTGTGTGTGTGTGTGTGTGTGTGTGTGTGTGTGTGTGTGTGTGTGTGTGTGTGTGTGTGGGCATGGATCTGATGCGAAGAGAAACGTCTGTCTCCCAGTGGGCTTCGCATAAAGCATGGCAGCCATGGAAAAGGCTGCCAGCGAGAGTGCGTTCTCACGTGTTTGCGTGCACACTTAAGCCGTCCAAATGTTCTCAGCTGAAAATCAGTCCAAGAACATGAGTCAAGCGTCACGCCTCTTCTGTTGCTATCTTTCTGTCTCCCTCATTTTCACTTCGCTCCACAAACGGCGAGATCACTTTCCCTTCCCATATCAGCTTCTGTGCCTTTGCACCCTCTCCATTCTTTGACTTGTGCACACGCGTATATTGATTGACGGCCTGATTTTCTGTTTGCAGAGGTGGCGTCTCGCCTGACTTGACGATATATGTGTGTCGATAGCAGGTGTCATAATAACATCACACAAACAGTTTTCATTGATTCCTCTGCAACTACACAAACAATAAAAGCCTTTTTATTTTCAAAGACAATACACACATTTATTTTCTCGGCTGAAAAGTAAACACAGCAATTAGTCTCTTTTTTTTAAATTTTTTTAAATTTTTTGTACTCGGGGTAATTTACCTGCAGACCAAATCATCAGCATATTCTTCTGCACTTCATGCTTTGTTTTCCATTCATGTCTTTGCAGTGTGTGTTTACTTTGACGCTGCAGCTTGTAAAAGTTTCCAGATTGCACAACTGGCTTGACAACACTTGTTTTTGTTTACTGTGCCTCGAACCAGGTACTCCACATGTGGCTTTTTGCTTTGCGAATATACAAGAATTTGACCTTAATACTATTGTGAAGGTAAATGTGGAGTGTTGGGGGGGAAAACATGTTGTCAAGCAACATGTTTCTGTGAAGAAGCAGCTTATTGCAGTGGCCCTCTGGTACACTGCGAAGATAATTGCATGAAAACAGACGTCGAGCTGCTGTCTCTCTGTCCTGCTCACTTCGGTAGAACCTGTTGTCTTCAATGCTACTATCTTACAAAGGCAATGTTTTCAAGTGAAAACATGTTCCGGGGATCTATTTACACGACGACGGTGCTCGGAGCCACTGAAGACGCAACTTCTTCAAAATGGCTCAGAAGGTGGAATTTTTCCAAAACGCTTTGTCGACATGGAAACGGGACTAAAACGCAACGATCTGTAAACACTCAGGCTCCGTTTCCGTGTAGGCCACAGAAATGCAGCTACTACGTGTGCGCACCACAATGATAGTGAAATATTTCTTCTGGACATGCTTTAGTAGATGGACAGTCACAACAATAACAACCTCCAGAGTGTGATGACTCCCAGTCCATGTTCTCCTATAATGTTTATAGTTTATTGTTCGTTGCCTGCATGCGTGTGTGTGTGGTTTCATTACAAAAAATAAACATTAGCCTCCACTTGTGGCCCAACATGAAAACTGCATCGTTTACGGATTTTCTGCCGTTTCTGTAGAAATGGACTTCATTCTGACAACGTTATCATGTAAAGGGAGCCTGAGAAGAAGAGAACCTCATGTTTCAGATTGCTCACATAGAGACCAAAGTAGTTCAAGATTAATATCAGACTGTAGGTCACCTTATTTCATCAGTACGTAGAAAGGCATTAAAAGATTTCATGAAATGTTAATTCACCTAGGAGCTGTGTTTTGCTTGAGTTTGCGGCATATTAGATCACAATTCAGTTCATTTGACGAAGCACCAAGATCCAGATTGTGACATTAACACCTAAATAATACAGTTATGAAAGAAAAGGAATGAAATAACAGAAGTTGCATTCAATTGCTTTTGTGTTTATGTCAATGTGGGAGATTTTGTAAGTGTTTACACCCTCGGCAACATCTTGAATCAACAATCCTTGATTTACACTTTAATCTATATATCTTTTCCTCATCATTTGGGCTTTTTGTGGGCAGAAGGGTTTGAACATATCATAATATGTTCATCTGTGGATGTTCCTGAGAATATATGTAAATATTATCTTCAGTATCTCAGCATTCACAGCATGATGACATGATACATGTTCTTTTAAAAGCTCCAGAGAGCTCGTGCAAGTTGCTTCAGTATATGTCGATGGCATGCTGCTTTCTGAGTCACATCATGTGTTGTTTGTGATATGTGGGATCAATGGGAGTGAAGAAAACAAAGCTGGCATGTCACGAAGAGTAGAAAAACTAAAGGGAAGGAGAAGGTGCAGTTTGAAATATTCTGCTGAAACATGTTCAGTCCCATTTAATGTGCTCCTCTTTTTATACCGCATGACTCCATACATTCCTCCATGTGTGCATGTTCACCTGATTAATGGCATATTTGCATGTTTATCTTTACAGGTCTACATATATGTTTCATTTGCGTGACTCCAGCGGCGACAATGTGGCTGCACAGCAGATCAAAAGCCTTTTCTCTCGTCGTGACTTGTTGCAGCTGCTGCCTTCAGTTCTCTTTCATATGAAAAAAGGATTCCAGTTTGTATCAGTCAAGTGGCTCAGACATCATTGAGTCACAGTTAAAACAGATGTGCAGAGAACAGGGAGGATAAAAGTGGCAGAGTTGCAATTAACACAAAAATACTGGGAAAATTCACCAATTAAGGGAGCTTGTTGTTGACAGATATTCAAAGCTGCTGGAAAAAGGCCACGGAAATGTGGGGAGGATGTGACGTCAATGGTGTTTTTGGAGGAGGGAACGTGTGAAACAAGGAGTCAAAGACCTCGTGTGGGGAAGACAAAGACATTTTACATTTGTTGTATAGGAATACAAGAGGTGCTACAAATTCAACTGGACACAAACCAAAAGGTGTGTGTGTGTGTGTGTGTGTGTGTGTGTGTGTGTGTGTGTGTGTGTGTGTGTGTGTGTGTGTGTGTGTGTGTGTGTGTGTGTGTGTGTGTGTGTGTGTGTGTGTGTGTGTGTGTGTGTGTGTGTGTGTGTGTGTGTGTGTGTGTGTGTGTGTTTGGTAGACACAGAAACAGAGTGATGTGGAGCCCCAGCAGGTGGGGACAAGTGCGACAAGTGCGACAAAGTACTGACGCATTTAAGGAATCACAGCTCAACACCCCCCACCCCCCAATTTCTCTGCTGCTCCTTCACTTCTATTGAATAAATTGGAAGTCATTGATATTCATCTATTCAACATACTGTAGCTTCCATGTCCCGCCTCCCCACCGCGCTCTCTGTACTGCTGTTGTCTGAGCTGATGGTTGAGCGACGTGGACGTCGTCCAATCAAACCCACAGTATTTGTATGTCCTCCACGAAGACGGTGCGTCATGGATGTTTCTGCCAAGCAAAAGCCGGGAGACCAATGGGAATGTGAAGAATGAGCCGTCTGATGTGCTCGTTGCATCCTTATATAGACATGACAAGCTGTGATTCCACCGAGTGAGCTCCACGCCACACGCGTGCGTGCGTCCGTGCGTGCATCTGTGTGTGTGTGAGACTTTTTGTATGTAACAGCTTTCTGTTTGCACGGAATGAAGACTGGCACGGACATACTGTTGGATAAAGTGAAACTCAAGAAACCAATTGGTTCCATAATTGCAGACAAACAATGAAAAACAATCATTTCTATTGACAGAATCATTGAACAAATGATGAAAACAATCATCCTCATTGAGAAGTTGTGTTATTGTTTCTGCATCTTACAGACTCTACATGTCCATATTTGACTTTTGCTCTTCAGGTCAAGATGAAGGGACTCGTTATGTAGACCGACGAGGACAGTCATAACGTCCCAATTTCTTTTTATGATTATTGTGGACATAAATGTCACTATGAGGATATTAGGATGAGAAACTGAGATCCCAGATGTTTAATAAGACATTCATTAAGCTCATATTTGGTATAATATTTCATTGTAAAAAGTCATTAGGAGAATACAAATGTGAGAAAAAGGCTCATTAGAAAGTGGAATGTAGGTGTATAGGTCCTTAAAGAAAGGTCTTGGGTTAACAAGGAATGTGAGCCTTTACAAAGTCTGGAAAAGATAAAGAAAGATTGGCCACCACATGGCAGTCGATTGAAACCAAATGACATTAATAATGAGGGGTTGGAGGAGAAAAACATTGGCTGCCATCCTGAAATCACACCGCCGACATGTGCACCCTCTGAGATAGTGCTTGAGACTCGACAGGGACGTTTATTATTGGAAATCTGAGTTCAGTCAGTGTGAAGGAATTTGCATACCTCTAACCTCTGTCGACAGAAAAATTAAACTCTTTGAACTTTCAAAATAAATAAACAAAACATGAAAAAGAAGCCTGATGACTCGGTGTGACACATTTTTTTTTTTGGGGGGGTGAAGTGAGATTACCTTTTGCTTTCTATGGAGCACAGATGGCGATTTGCATGTTTCATGAATCTCTGACCAGGACTCCCGCTGTGAATGCAGAGTCCTAACAGTGTGGCACCGAGGTGGGAGTGTGATGAATACGAAAACTGCGCGAGTCCCAAGAGGTGTCGTGGAGATGACGAGAAGAGGGAACCGTGAACGCCTGTGAATAAACCAAAATACTGGCTGTCAAGATGACGCCCAGTTAGAGTCAGAAGAGGATGACAATGAGCCAGAGCAGCGTGTCAGAGATGCCCCAAACTTTCTGCGGAGTGAAAAGAAACAGCGCCTACCTGAAGCTAAAAATGCCTCCTCGTCCTCCTTTGTCCCCGCGATGAAGATGATTCTATTTCACACTGGATTGAGCTCTGTCTAATAAAAGACACGTTTTCTCTGCAAAACTACAAAGAGATTATGTCACTGCTACACTTCAACGTTGCATGACCTTTTTAAAAGGTGCGCTCTCCTGCCGTCACATTGTCTTGTGTGACAGGCACAATAATGACTCAGGATGTTTGCAACAATATTGATGCCTGTTTCAAAGCTGATTACATAAAATTAATGATGATTCAAATTAATTTCCAAGACGAAGATCATCAGTTTGATAGCTTTTTGGTGACAAGGCTTCAGTGGGTGTACAGTATGAGATGTGAACTCACACCTCGGTATGGACACGGTCCGTCTACACCTTTCGTTAAGAAGTTGATCAGATGGTTTGGACCAATCGTTGAGGTAGAACAGTTCTCATCCCACATGGGAAAGTCTCTGCTGGAGAACTGAAAATGAAGCCCCGTCCACATGAAAAACGGAAAACTTTTGTTGTGTTTTGGAGTCTGTTTATACGACACCGGTGCTCGGAATTACTGAAAATGAAACTATGCGCCGACTAGAAACGGGGAAAAATGCAACTTTCTGAAACAGTTCGGTCTCTGTCTCCTTGTAGGTGGAGGAAACGCTGCCACTACGTATGCATACCACGGCCATAGTAAATAGCTGCTGTGCATGAAAAGTACAGTTTATGTGTAGACGGACTTCATTTTCTAATATTGCAGAGTAAACAGGCCCTGAGATTTGAGAAGAAGCATTGTGACTCTTGTTTATCAATTGAACAGCTTTTCACTCTTTCAAAATAGGAGTTGGAGAGTTGGATTTCTTGGTTGTCTTGTTGGAGGTGTCTGGTGAGGCACCAGGGTTACTTTTCTCTGTACTTCTGGTTTGAGTGCTGTGTCCCTATGCTCATCATTAATATTGTTCACGATGGACTCAAATAACATCGTCTTCAATGGTTAGAGTCCATAGTCATAGAAAAATTGTAATCTGAAGTGAGCTAATTTGAGGCTTTCACAATTAAAGTCATGTGGAGTTGCTAATTTACAGACCTGCAACTGACATACCTGATATATATATATATATATATATATATATATATATATATATATATATATATATATTTCACATTACATTCAGTACTAAAAATGTGTGTTTTAATAGAATGAATGTTAGTTTTGAACTCAAACTCCATTCTTGAAGTGAAATCTTGTTAAAAGTTTCCAAAGTGATGTTTACAAAAAGCTTGTTGAGAAAGAACTGCACAAAACAAAGCAAGAAGCACAAAAAAAGACACCAAAATGTAGTTAAAACACAAATGGTGCGTGATGGGAAAACCAATAGCTCTACGCTGGGGCCTGAACGTGAAACTCAACAATGCAACAATTAATTTCTAGTGCTGTCTGTTGTGATTATTGAGTTTCAGCCTATTGTAGAATCAAGTGTTTTGATTGAAGTGCTTTTGCAACATTTTACACCTTTACTGGATGATATTGGAGTTTACACACTCTGTTTTTACCAGCACGTTTCTTCTTCTTAATCTTCCTCTGTTGAATAGTTGCACATTTGAGAACGCTGGAGAAATGCCTGGAGGAGTTACACAATGACAAACATGGCCTGCGTGTCCACGTGTGTTCATGTGGGAGTTTCTGTGTGTGTGCGTGTGTGTGCGTGTGTGTGCGTGTGTGTGCGTGTGTGTGCGTGTGTGTGCGTGTGTGTGCGTGTGTGTGCATAGGTGTGCGTGTGTGTGCGCTTTGCTTCGGGTGTTTGGGCCTTCGCCAAGACATAGAATGAAACGCCCACTCAGAAAAGCACTTTGTTAAAACAAGTAAGAATTTATTCTTTATTTACGCTTCATCTCTTGATGACACCTTCTTCTCTTTTACAGTAAAAATCAATAACATAGAAACCAATCTGTCATAATGAATCGATTCATTCTTGGATACAAAATGTAGAACATGCCAAAGGACAAAGGGAACAATGGCTTTGAGGAGAAATGGTATAACTGGCACTTTGGTCATCTGACAGTGACCTCACTGTCATGGCCACTGAAGAGCACCCCGGCTCAGTTTGACCTCCTCCATGAGACTCGCCTGACAAGATGAGACATTAAGACAACACTGAATATTTCCCACAATTCCAATGAGGAACTCAGCAGGCAATGCCAGGCAGGGTGATGTTTTCTACATCTCTAACCAAGCAGAGAATGAAATGCACTCAAGAAACCAAGATGGAAAAGGCAGATTGATGTATAGATGGAAGGCTAATTAGTTCTCCGGTTGTATTTCTGGCCTCGTGTGCAGGTCACTCGCCAACATTACCTCCTACTCCCATTCCGCCTACATGCTAGTGACCTGTACTGAAGCCAGAGACATGCATCTTGAGAGAAAGCCTTGAGAAACATGTGCAACTGGATTGAAAATTGACTGCTGGTGGAAAATAAGCAGTTCAATTCTTTTGCGTGATAAGCTTTAAAAAGAGGCTGATAAACACTGCTGATGCCTATAAGAGGTAACTTCCTTCTTCCGCCACTTGCTGAAAAAAAATTTTCTCCATGCTTTTGCAGCCTCGGCATTGCCAATTCCCCATTCAATGGACTGTTTTCGGGTTCTCCTGACGCCACCCTGCATCGGTCTGTTAGTCTGTCGGTCGGTCTTAATTTATCCTCCCCTGCTCTCTCTGGCTCCACACTCACTGCTCTCTTGGTGTATTTACAAATCGGCCAGTTTGCACCTCATCTGTCCATTTGGCTCGCCGATGAGTCAGTGAAGTGATAAACCTACTGACGTATTTGCCTATTGCAGTGTGTGAATCCATTCATCCTCATTTATACAGACAGACAGATGCCCATCACAGCCTGAGCCATCCCTTGTGTTCACATGGTCATCCATTTTAGTCCTCTATCGTGAGATTATTTAGTCAAGCTTTAGTCACACTGCAGCAATCTGTTATTTTTTTGGTGGACTTTAGGTTTCTGTTTACTCCTTGAACCCCAAAACGTTTTTCAAACACATTCTACAAGTATCCCCCCACCCCCAAAATAAGCATGATAGACAGTAAAATTCAGGAAATATTCAATGTATCTTTATATCAAGATCTTCATTCAAGTCAACAATCATTACACATCATATCAAGAGATAATCAATATGTCACAGAAAGACATCCAAAAGCAATATTTCTGGCTTCCAGATAGGAAGCATTCCTTCGCTGTGGTTGTTGAAAAAACAACATCATATTTACAGAGAATGGTGGATGGCATGAGTCGGGTGAACGGCACAACTACCGAAGAGAAGATTTATTACTTAATCTCCTGCAGGTTGCTGTTTCTACTGCCAGCACTGTTCTTTGCTGAGGGTCACTGTTTACTGCCTCTCTCCTTATTGCTGCATTAAAGCGCACCCCCACCCCCGCCCCCACCCTCACCCCCCTTCCCTTCTCCTTTTCTTCCTTAAACGACACTCTCCTCCCCTCCCAGCCCCGTCTTCTACCTCATCCAGCTCACATCTTCTCTGACGTCTCTACCTTTCTCCCCCTTGCCAGCTTCACAGTGTTTTCTTTCCTCCTCTCATGTAGAAAAGCCTTCTCACTGTGCGTGGTGCTCTGTCCTGTAGAAACACAAGCCTTCACAGTTTTTATGGATCAAGATGAGAGTGATTGTCCACAGATATCAGGTTGAACACTCACAAAGTATACACCTATTTACATGACACTTTAAGTGGTTACAGTATTGTCATTACTGAGCACTGATTCTAACAGTAATCTTAGCATTCGTGGCAGCCAGTTAATTGGATGCACAAACAGCACTCGTAGTTTGAACTAAGTTGAGGTGACAAGACTGAAGACGTCAGTCACAACTGCTGTCAAGTTGCGTTCGTGTCAGAGATGGACTCAGCCCTCGTAGCCCTGATTGCAGGGAATCATAACATGACATCACACAGGTAAGACACAGAAAGCCATACCTGTGAAGCATTGTAGATATATGCCACCTTAGTTGATGAACTCTTAGCAGCCCTGAAAAGTGTTAAGCCCTGTAGGTTTTAGATTCAAGATCTAACCATCCCCCCTATCTCCCCTGCTGCGCAGAGAGAATTTGCTTACAGCAGAGTGGGCAAAGGGGGTGTAGAGAGTCTAACAGGGGTCCTCTGAGCCTTTAAAACAGGCTGAAAGGAGAAAGGGTGTGAAACTAAGAGTCAGATTCAACCAAATAGCTGTTGAAGGCTGAAGCCGATGGTGAATAGAGAGAGGGTGAGAAGTGAGAGGAAAGAAGGCGAGGAGGTTCTGGAAGAGGAGGATGATGGAGGCAGATCAAACTCAGGTGGGCATTCGAGCTCGAAGCACCGCAGGGTGACGCCCGAGTCCTCATTGCCATAGTTTGCCCAGTACTCTTCTGGGTCAAGTTTGGGCAGAGCCAGCTCCTCCTCACCGAGCTCGTACTTCACTACTGAGGTGGCTGTGGATGGGCCTTTTCCATATAAACCGGCTTTGACAGTCTCTGAGGATTTTTCAAAGATGCCTTTTGTTGAGGACTGGGGCTTGTTTTTGTGGAACCACCAGCGGGTCTTGGTGCTGAAGGTGGTGGTGGTGGATCCAGCGATGGAGCCGGGATCGGGCAGGGGACAGAGGGCGAAGTCCATCTCACGGAGGAAGCGGAGGTCCTGGCCACGGCGGTTTGACGGGGAAGCACACATCACCTCGGAGGAAGAGACGCGAGCCTCGCGGAACCACTCCCACAGGGCGCGGGCCTCGCAGCCACAGGACCACGGGTTGGCGTTGAGGCGGAGGAACTCGATGCCCTGGGTGTCCCTCAAGGTCTGACTGGGCAGCTCGGCCAGGGAGTTGTTGAAGAGGAATAGCATGGTGAGACGGCCGAGGTCGCGGAAGGCGCGGCGGTTCACCTGCCGGACGCGGTTGTCGTGCAGAAGGAGACGATCCAGGTTGACCAGGCCACGGAAAACGTTTTCTGAGAGAGTGCGGATGCGGTTTCCATGCAGGAACAGCTGACTGAGGTTGATGAGGTCAGAAAATATGTCATCCTGCAGGAAGTGCAGATTATTCTCCTGAAAAGAGAGAGAAGAGAGAGAAAAAAATTTCAATATGACAAGATCAAACACTATCTGAGTTCTTGTCTCTGATACTGGGCATGTGATGCTGCGTGCACGTGTGGGTGACTGCATTATGTGAGTATCAAAATGAGTGGCCCAGTTATCTTTGTGCACTTGGATGCAATTCCTGCGCCCCTACCTGCAAGTAGAGGAACTGCAAGCTGTACAGCTTGTGAAAGATGTCATGGGGCAGGGCAGTGAGCCGGCAGCGGTGCATGTGGAGGCTCTGGAGCTTCTCCAGGCCGCGGAAGGCTCCCCCTTCCAGCCTGTGGAGATTTGGGTTGTCCCCCAGGTCCAACTCCTCCAAGTCCCTCAGCTCACTGAAGGCCCCAGCTTCAATCCACGTGATATTGTTGGAGAACAGCCACAGAACCTGGCATTGGAACACATAATCAGGAAATCATGCTTTAATCACAATTTTTGACTAATGATTTTTTTGTTTGTTTTTGTGAGGAAAAAAATGACTAATTATCTTTAAGCTACAAACGCAGTCATCTAAATGAATTCTCACCTGAGTTCCAAAGCCAAAAGAGCCAACTCTAAGCTCCGTGATCCGGTTGTTCTGAAGGAAAACGCGCTGCGACTCATAGGGCACTCCGACCGGGACGGCGGTGAAGTTCTGCGCCTGGCAGCTCACAGTCATGGGCGTCGGGTAGCACACGCACAGGTGCGGGCACGCCGATGCCGGACTTGGCTTGCCGAGGACCAGCCACACCACCAACCAGAGGGAGAGACCGCCTGGAGGAGAGTGAGGAGGAAAGAGGAGGAAAGTGAGTGAAAACTCAATTCATTCATCTCCATTCTGTAGAATAGCAGCATGCAGAAAACAAACGAGTACAAATATGCGCACACTTTGTTTGGGATGTTACAAATATACGACTTTTGTATCCATTTTGCTCGTATTTATGAGCATTTCAGCTGCAGTAACAGCTATAATAACAGTATTAACAACGTCTCTTTGCATCCTCTGAACTTTACGCATCGCCACTGCACCTGCTCCGTGCATTACGCACAGCTTTATCATTGAAGTGCTGCATCAAACCTCAGCAACTATGTTTTAGTACTGAAGAACAGTTCCGTTAAAATATACAACAGTAGAATGCACGTGCAATTTAACTGTGATACATTACTAAATAAGGCAGAACTCCCAAATTCTCTTTAGCTTTTGTATCATCCATCCAATGATCAATTTAAGGCATTTCATATAATAACTAACCGTCTTTAAACTGCTTCGATTGGCATCAAAAACTTAGAAATCGTTCCACATTTACAATTGAAGGCAAAAGAAACCGTTTCTTGGGGATCCACATGCATCCAAAGCCACAGAAGTCCGGAGAGAAACTTACTTTTACAGTTGCGCACGATGGAGCATCGTCGGCTCCGAGAAATAGGAGAGGTTTCCATCCTGAACCAAAAGCCCAAAGCGAGTTAGCCTGAAAGACCGAAGTAAAGCCTGCTATCTCCGCTGATGCCCTGGTTCCCGAGTCGGAGCGACTGAGAGTGTGCCGGTTGATGGCTTTCAGTGTCCCATATATACTCGAGCATCCCGTTATTGCCTACGGCAGTGGGTACCGTGGAATCTCCTACGTCACTGACAAGGGTCATGAATGAGTGAGGGCGGAAAGAAACGGAAAGGGGAGGGCCAGACCGTAGGGGATTCTCTGGGTGATCTTCTACGCGCGTAAAAGCTGGTTGGAGACGTGCGCTCAGGCTCTGAGAGGAGGAGACTTTCTTTACGCACGTAGGAACTAGAGGAAGGGAGGGCCAAAGAGTTTAAGTGGAATCAGTAGAAGGAAGGAGGGGGGATGAGCCAAGGCACAGTGCCCGGTAATGATGACTGGGCTTTGTGGAGGAGAGGAGGACGGGTAGGAGAAGAGCGCATAGCGTTTCCTGGCTGAAGCTCCGAGAGACTCTTATGGTCTGTTTCCGGCGCGCTGTGGCCAGACAGACACAGAAAGGAGGCTCAGATGCTGCAGTCTAACGGATGAAAGATGCCTTCAATTATGATTCAACTACAAGGAAGACTCGGTGCCAGAGGAGAAGCACTCATACTGCTTGATTGAGTAGTATTAGTGGTGGAGGTTAACTACGACATTATCCACTCATATACTGTTAAGTCTTCAAAAATAGCTCCTGACATAATTCCTGATTAGAATGATGAGAAGCAGCATTATTTAGCTCTGCAAGGCCAGGATGTTTTTTTTTTTTTTTAACTATTTAAGGGCCTTTTCACATGCAAAATCAAAAAAGAAAGAAAGAAAAAGAAAAGACTTTGATGTTGTCAAATGTACAACTCGTAAGGCACGAGTTTATCTTTCTAATACTCAAAAATACTTTTGATATGGTTAATTAAGGGGACTCCATGAAATAGGAGGCATGAAATAAATCCAGAAAGCAGAACCAAACGCAGCCAATCTCTTATTGTGCAAGCCACTTCAAGTCTGTGGAGTTGTGTTCCTGTGCCCCAAGCTGTGACTGCTTGTGTTGGACCCCCAGCAGGTTCGACAATGACAGTGTCAGGATTTGTACTCTCACTTTAATCCCTCAGGGGTGCACACACTGAGGATGAGAGTGGGCACTTTCTGCAGAGGGCACCTAAACCTCTCAGTTTTACATTCTCTAAAATATTAAAAAGGAATAAAAACAGTGGGAGGATTTAAAAAAAAAAAAAAAATGCAATGCAAAGTGTAAGTATGTAATAGGACATGATAAATAGAAATGTCTCATGTCTTTTTGGAAGTCTGAGTAGCTCTCACAAAAGCAGGGAGGAGCCGATACCCCATGGTGAGGGATTTTGAGTTGTTGGAGGAAAAGAGAGGACGAGGGCAAGTAGTTCTTTCTTATTTTATTTATTTCACCTTTATTTTACCAGGTAGGTCAACTGAGAAGCAGTTCTCATTTACAATGACTTGCTGGCTAAACGGCGGAAAGGAAGCTCAAAGAAATCAAATACACACACACATACATACATACATACATACATACATACATACATACATACATACATACATACATACATACATACATACATACATACATACATACATACATACATACATACATACATACATACATACAGTGTCACACAATGTTTAAAGAAAGAAAGAAAGAAAGAAAGTAGTATTTACAGTGAGATTAATTAAGAAACAAATCAATAAAAACTAAAAGCAAGTGCAGTGATCCTTCATCATTGGTTGTAGCGTTTTTGTGGAATGAATGTAGAGAGTTTAAAGGTCTGTTGCAGATGCTTTGCAGCAGAAAACTGAAATGAGGTACAAGCTGTGGACATGAATCTACCAGAAGGTGGACCGCGACGTGTGTTGTGAATATCGAAAAGGGACTGCAGATATAGAGGAGTTTTGTATATAAACAGAAAGCATTTAGTTTGTCTGTCTGTCCAGTTCATCGGAGATGGTGAGAGCTGAATGGAGCTGCAGTCATGATGTAGATAGAAGCCTGAGAAATAACATCCAGCCTGTGAAGGAGAGTTTTGAGGGAGATATGTAGATTACGTCGTCATAATCTAAGCTTGAGAGGACTGTCACTGGCTGGATGTGTAAAGGAAGATTTGTTTTGGTAAAGAAAAGCAATATGGGATCTAACCTTCCTGACCAGAACATTTCAACTGTAAGTTACACTTTTCTGGGATTAATAAAGGATCAATATAGTTCAGGAATGATTTTATAATACTCGTCATTATCATGACATTCTAAAGAAATATCTCTTTTTGTGTCATTTTGGATCCCGTCAGGGATTATGCCTTCAGATTAAACCCCCAAAAAAGAGTTGTCTTAATATAATACAACTCTTCATGTGACTGAAATAGTACAGAGCTTCATCGTCATTCTAATTGTAGTTGATTTATTTTCATGGTTTCTTTTACATAATGTATGAATCAATCAATCCATGCTTATTTGGTAATTAGTTTGAATCCCCCCTCTGTAAATCTTTTTAGACCTTCTCCAAACATGAACTTGAACTTCTTCATGATGGGGTTTTTTTTCAGTCTAGCCTTAGCAAGTACTAATTTTAAGAAATTAATGAAAACAACCTTCTCCTATAAAAACATGCAGGATTAGGTCAGAGATGGCCTCGAGGGATATTTCAGTATTGTATGTGTGTATGTCTGACTTTGAAATTAAATGTAAAACAGCTTTCAAGGCAACAGAAGCGCACCCATTCATAGAAACACACAGGCGGCTCAACAGATGAGCGTGTGAGGGAGGAAAGGAGTCACACAGGAGGGCGTGTGCACGCACCACATACTCACACACACACATCTATACACAGCTTTAAGCTCATTAATCTTTGTGCACCAAGCCAACTGAGAAACAGGCATGATAAACAAATGAGTTATTAAGAGACTCCATTACACGGTGTGTGTGTGTGTGTGTGTGTGTGTGTGTGTGTGTGTGTGTGTGTGTGTGTGTGTGTGTGTGTGTGTGTGTGTGTGTGTGTGTGTGTGTGTGTGTGTGTGTGTGTGTGTGTGTGTGTGTGTGTGTGTGTGAGTGAGTGTTCAGCTCACACCTCCTATTTTGTCCTTATCTGGACTTCTAGTTTTAGTGCCCACTGGCCATCCGGGTCCAACACCTCACAGGTTTCCCTTTCTCTCTCTTTCTTTCTCTCTCTCTCTTGCACACACCCACACACACACACACACACACACACACACTCACACACACACACACACACACGTGCGTGTGTATGTGTTTGTACATGTATGTTTTCATGTCTGCCCGCCGTGAGGCAAACTTTGTCTAAATGCCACCACGGCGTGTCAGTCAAGCGGTGTTGTGCCAGTCACCCACACAGCAGGTTCGCAGTACTGTGTGGGCATCGTCTTCTCAATGAGTGTGACGACGGCTACGTAGTGTTTGTGTAATACCCCTCACACAAAAACACAAGCAGGCTTCCCCGGCACCACCCACTCTCACATATCTGCCAGCGCGCCTGTCTGTCTTTCTGTCTATATGTCTTTTTTGTTTTAGCATCCCACCTCACTTCCATTCACTCTCTGCTCCTCCGGTCCTCACCAAACCTGCGTCAATGCATCTACTGCCACCGCATGATTTTTATCTTGCACTTTGTGGTGTGAGATGGCCCGGAATTGAACAAATGTGTCGTTTTCAATTCGATGAGGAACATGAGAATCCAGTGTTTCCCACCTGCAGGTGTGGCTGCACTGTGGTGACGTCAGCCGTGTCACACTTATACCAGGTTGAAATGAATGCTACTGGTGAGACGGGATACAGTGGTGAAGGTGTGTCTGTTGCTATAGTAACAACAGACATCCCTCTATTCTTAGGGCCATGATGACGACATTACGTATAGGTGATATCGCCCTGAAAATGAAATTCAGCACCCTTTTGGCACAGATTTCCTTCTTCTTAATAAGAACTTAATTAGGAGACAGAGGAGAGGGAGGTCTCTCTCTCTGTCTCTCTCTCTGTCTCTCTCTGTCTCGCTCTCTCTCTCTCTCTCCCTCTCTCTCTCTGTGGTTCATATTACACGAGAAAACTGACTTTGCACGTAAAGCCAGCTCATGAATATTCTGATTTAAGCAAATCATATTCTGCAGTGTGACTATATAAACAGACGGAATTCTAAATGATGCAGAAAATATGAAGTTAAAGAAAATCAATAAACAAAAAACTACAGTTTATATTTTTTCCTTATGAGTGGGTAGTTGGGCCATTCAAATGAGCTCATGTGTGCAGGGTGTGATTTCCGATTAAATGAGAAGAGGGTGAGATGTATTCTTGGTAATTTTGGTGGGGAAAAATGTTGATAAAGGGGAAATAAGCAACGCAAAACTGATAGTGACACGAGTCACAGAGTCAACAGTGATGAAAATGTCATTAAGAGGAATCATAATTATTATAAGCTGTAGCACAAAAACACTGGTGCAGAAATTTCGAGAAATCATCCTTCAGACTTCCTACAGTCTTTTTTTATTCTCTATGGATCAGCAGTAACAGGAAATCCAGTTTAAACTGTAGCTGCATCAGAACTACTCAACATAAGATAATGTATATGTTGTTTTCAAGTTTAGAGGTAATTGAGTTAGTTTCACTCTCAATATATGAGAGAAGCAGGTAGAATTCATGTATATGTTTGTATATTTATTGTCTTTTAACTGGATTTATTGGTCTAAAGTCTAAATGTTTCTTGGTTCATGTTACCTTATAATATGTCTTATATGTACTTGTCAACTTTTTTACACGTTATATTGATGCACAAAGGGAGCCGCACCTATAATTTCATTATATGTCACATAAAATGACAATCAAGTGATTCAATTTAATACAATTTATTATATGTATTTTTAAAATGATAAAATTCTCTAAAATTTGCGTTCTTGATTAAAAAACGAATGATTAAACTTTTATTAATTCAATTAAAAAAAAACAAAAAAAAACATTGATATTGGATTTATTTAAGCCAGGGGTGTCAAACACTTTTTAGTTTGGGGTCCACATTCAGCTCAAGTTCATCTTGATTAAATAGAGCCATGATAACATTTAAATTTAGACTTTAGAGTTTTCCTTTGTTGCAGTGCCGATTATCAAATTGCCTATATTTTCACAAAACCAAACTATTACTTCAGAAAATGACAGCAGTCTCAAGCCAATTTGAATAAAACCTTTTGATGCAAAATACTGTAAAATGTCCACAAACCTTCTCCAACAGCTGTTGCATTGTGGGTGTTTTCACAAACTTTTGAAAAAGACATAAATTAACCGAATAAGACAATATTTGAGTATCTGTGTGTTCTGAGGACATTAACATGAAAACATAAATGCACAGGAAGGTTTAATGTACTGTGATGACATACAGGCTCATAACTCACAGCAAAGTGAAACTTTTTTTATAACAGCGCCACAAAAGTGATGACGCTCTTCCGATAAGGCCTTCTTGGATTTTGGAAAATCAAAACTGAGCTTCTTTATAAGAAGAAGATTATAATTGCACACCACTGCAGCAGCCATTGTGTCGCAGCCTGTGTGCCAGCATGTGGAAAGAAGACGGCGGCAGTATATGGTCGAGCGGAAGTGGTGACGCCAGGCGACCAAACAAATGAAAGAAACAAATGAGGGAGGGAGCAGTGGGAGACAAAGAGAGAGAGAGAGACAGAGAGAGAGAGAGAGACAGAGAGAGAGAGAGAGAGAGAGAGAGAGAGAGAGAGAGAGAGAGAGAGAGAGAGAGAGGAAGAGAAGCACGAGTCTCTTTGTCGGAGACAATGACAGACCCTGAAAGATGCCGATGCCTTGGTGGAAGATGACAAACGTGCCAGCGTGCGATGATCACAAACAATATGACACATTGAGTCGCCTTAAACATGTCCCGGGTTCTTTTCTCCTCGTGTTTATGTGTTACACTGAGCTGTAATGTCAGTGGGCCTCTCTTCCTCCACCGGTTCGTCACTCCAGGCACAACACACCATATAAGTAATGTAACCTCCTCCTGTCTCACATTTGCTGCTGCCTGAAGGACAAAATGTAATCGTTTCTTATGCGAGTGCTGAGAAAAATACAACTTCAGCCTCTGTGTGTTCACACTTGTCTCAATGTGCAGCTTTTGTTGGTATCCACAGTGAGGGTTGATTATGTGAACACTTGAAGAAAAGCCAATAAATCTTGGTATTGCCCTGCAATCTACCGTGTAACCTCAACTGTGTCATATTGGCAGTATGTTGGTGACATACATACATAAAGTGTTTTGTCGTGGATTAATCTCGGGTGTCGTTCAGGGCCAGATGTCGAACCGCCAGATCCCACGAGCATTTTCTCTAATTCTTCAACTCTGATGGTAAAAAAACTTGAATCTTGAAGCAAAAAGCAGATGAGAAGTTGGACTTGGATGCAAAAGAGTCTTTATTCTCCAGAACAAACACTCTGAGCCGCGGATCGCTCCGACGACTACTGAACACACTTAATATGGGCCTTATGTAGGCTGTCTATCCCCCTTCACCCCCTCCGTTACTGAGATCACACCACCGTCATGACCTTGTCAGAGTGCTCACATCTTTGCATTCAGCCAAATACCAGTACTCTATCCATGTGCCTCTTGTCCTTCGCCGGCACAGATTTATTACTTCTGCTTTGGTGTTGCTGTGTCAGTGGTGGTCATACAGGCCTGCCTGCCTGTGAGTTTTGTTCACCAGAGGCTCTTAGCCAGAGTCGGGACATTCCCCCAGGTGCCTGTCCTGCATTTGAACTTCATCTACTCTCCTCTCTTCTGACTCTCTGACTCTCCCCCTCCCCTTTGCCTCAAAAAGGTTTGTGTACTTGTAAAAGTGAATTTGTAGTTGTGTACCTGTAGAATTGTTTTCACGCCACAAATACAACACCACACTTACAAAGTCCCAACTTCTTAATTACAGGTGCACAAATCTAGTTTTACAAGTCACAGTTTAAAAAAAGTGCCGTGCTGACATTCTTCCTCCAATTGTTGCAGTAAATCTGGTGAAAAACATATTTGTGGACCTGTATCGATGTGAAGTTCTTCCACACAAGTCACAGATTGTTTTCTTCACCTACAAATCACACAACGCGGCTCCCTTCCGCTGAGATATCTGGTGAAAAAGACCTGTGCGTTCGGTCAATGGAGAAAAAGGCGGTGCTTATGTGAGATTGACGGATTTCGCCGGCCAATCAGAGGAGAGGATTTTGTTTAATCTCGATGAATTAGACATTTTTGTACCATTATGGAAAAAGCAGATTACTTGCAATGGTCTTCACGTGTTTTCTTAACATGTCCTACTCTGTTATAAAAACGAGTCACGTCTGCACTGCAGGTTGCATAATGCATTAGAACGCAGGAACGCAGCCGCATCATGAGCTTCAATCCCAAAAGAATTAAACATTTCCCACATGGCTTCATCTGCAAGACAAAGGTAAATTAAAAATATAGGAGCAACGTCACACCCGCTCTCAAGACGCTCAAAGTTTCAAGTTGTTGTCCTGGTTTTTGTTTCCTCGGTTCAAAGAAATAACTAATTATAAAATAACGCTTTGATGAAATCCAGAGTTAATGCAAAAGCTTTAAAGTCCCTATATATCAGTGTCTTGAATTATGCTGATATCAGACGACAGTGAATACCGCCTCATTTTCACACTGTTCATGCATCAACATGCACATGTCATTAATATTATAACAGTTCGGCTCTCCTGCTGCTGCTTTTGTCTGTTTGATTCATGTGTGCTGTTTGATCCAAAAGAAATCTACAGAAGGAGGCGCATGAATAATCTGTTTTGTTTCCATCATCATCAATAAAAAAAAAAAAAATCTCGTCATGAAAGGAAAAAATACTTTCCGCATGACAGTCTGTATTTATTCTCATTGTAACTCTCCTCACAACGTTTAATGGCACCAATGATTAGCAGAGAACAATTCGCTAAACATGAACAATGGAGAGAAGTTGGATTGGGATTACGGCGGCTCCGAGTACCATTGTCAATAACCGGACACTCAAAACGCTACAGAAGTTCGAAACAGGGCCTCGGCTAGGTAGCATTAGCACTTTCAACCAGATACGTCATGCTGCTGGCATTTAAGAAAGTGAAACAATATATAAAGAAAAATGCATTACTATTTTATTTACTGGCACTGCCATTAAAGTCATTGAGGTAAAGACAGATCCATCTAGTGAGTATATCTGCTCCGGCTTCACGGTAGAAGCACAGTTGCCCTCTGGAGAGGCGACGTACTGTTTCCGTTTTTTAAATTTTTAAAAAGCTTTAAATCAGTTTGAAGTTACTAGTTACTGCTGCAAAGGGAACTAAAAGAAGATTGGAACACATACATAGTTAATAGTTTCTTCAGTTGAATGCCTCATTTCCTCCTTTATTCTAAATTTGATCCTGCTCATTTCAACACCTCAGGGCAAAAATGTCTTAAATATTTATAATTTTCAAGGTTCTTCAGTCTGCAAATCACCAAATAAAGTAGAAATGTCAGTTTATTTGTTCATGGGAAGAAACGTGCCGCTTCATTGTGTTCCAGGCAAAACAAACTCCTCTGAGAAGCTTTATGGCCTCATCAAATGTGTAATTTATTGAAGCTTACTGGAGCGTATTCCCTGAAAACGCTGTAATACCAACAAACTAACGAACTCACAGTGAAACCGTGTTTTGAGACCGCAGGGCAGTTTCAGCTTCACCCGGTTGGGGATTCAGCTCTGTTGTCCTGTTTGGAGGACGCAGGAGTCAGGCCCCGTTTTACACGACAGCGTTTCAATCGAAAACTCTGTCGTTGATAACATTCGCAGCTCTCCTTTTGGGCCACAAGTGGGCGCTGTTGGTTGTTTATGCAATGAAACCACACACATACGTGCAGAGACAGACGACCAAGTTGGATTGTTATCACGTCGTCAACTATAAAACTATCAACTCCAACTGGGAGTCATGACACTTTAGAGGCACACGTTGTTGTTGTTGTTGTCCATGTACTGAGCACGTGCAGAACAACTATTAACTACAGCCATGGTGCACTTGACCAGTAGCAGCGTTTGCACCATCTACACAAAGAAGGAGCCCAAGTGTTTCCAGAAAATTGTGTTCTTAGTTGTACGAGGACGATTTCAAGGGAAAACGCAAAACTTTCGTTGCATTTTGAGTGTCCGTTTCCACGACGTCAGAGTTGGAGCGTTTAGGTTTATGTTGTGTCTTCAGTGGCTCCGAGCATCGTTGTCGTGGAAACGGACACTCAAAATGCAACGAAAGTTTTGCGTTTTCCCTTGAAATCGTCCTCGTACAACGTCTAATCCAGTGGATGACACTGAGACAAGTTAAAGACTCGGTACTGACAAACTGAGGGGTTCTCGAGACCGACATGAGGATGAGGAGGCAAGGAGGAAGGCACGAGGGCAGAGTCTGAAACAAGATCAAGTATCAGCACAGTGAGAAGCAAGGAGGCAAGAAATACAAACACCACATGAAACAGGAACTTCTTGCTCTTCTCTCATCGGGGACCCGTCAGGGTTCTACGAGAGCACGAACCACAAGACTTTCAAACAAAAAGCTACAAAGACTGAATTCTGCAGGAATGTTTACATAGAGGTGTGTAACAATCTCTGTATGTCTGAGTGAAGACTTTCTAATGCGTGTACAACATATTCTTTTTTAACCTGCGACTTTGTCATTCAATCTCGAGTCCCAAAATTCATTGTGTATGTTTTGTGTGTACGTTTTTTATTATTACCAGAACAGTGAATCATCCCCGACAGCTTGGCTTAAATCACAAAGTCTCATTTTATTAAAATGCAACTAAAAAAAGAGCAGTCGCTTCTACAATTAAAGCTTCTAGAAGACATGAAACAGATGCTTGTCCCGGTTTCATTCAATAAATTTCTCTCTGAGATTTGCAGGACACAACAAAGGATTTCTAAATTGTTCCTGAATGAGCGGCCCCGCTCTTCTTTCTTTGGTCAGTACAACTTCCTCTTCTTTCTTCTCCTCCAGAACAATTGTGTAACAGCACGGCCATACGCAGCACATGTGTTCAGATCAATATTGTTTGTCCTCTTCCTCCTCTTCCTCCTCCTCACTCTCTCTCTCTCTCTCTCACTCACTCGCTCACTCACTCACTCGCTCGCTCGCTCGCTCGCTCTCTCTCTCTCTCTCTCTCTCTCTCTCTCTCTCTCTCTCTCTCTCTCTCTCTCTCTCTCCCTCTCTGTCTCCATTGATCTGTCTGCTCCCTGTGACTCACTTTGTGAAATGAAGCTGTGACACCACAATTTGATCAGAAAGCATCAGAGACTTAAAAGAATCAGATCCCTGTAGGCACACGGAGGTTTGGCAGAATAGAAACTGACCTCATGTTTCAAGTGGAACTTTCAAGAAATGAACACGTTTCATTTAAAAGTCCTCAAAGTACCCATGTGGAGGTACGATAGAAAATGTACCAGCATGCATTGTATCACAGTGTGAGGTAAATAATAATGAATAAAGAGACAGGAAGGAGGTAGTTTATTTGTCATTTCGAGCTTTATTCCTAATTCTGATGTAATTCTTTCGCTATTAAAAAAAAAAAAAAGAAAAACGGAAAAGAAAAGAAAAAAGCCAAATTGTCTAGTTTCTGGATCAAGGCTTCGCGGTAATTTAGCACGTTGTGGGGTGAAAAAGATTAAAAGCCATTAAGCGGTACGTCGAGTAATCCATATTAAAAGGCGGGATTATGGCGCAGCAACCTGCTCTGCTGGCAGGTGGAGTGAAAACATTGCAGCGTTGAATCCTTTTGGCAGCCGCACATGTGGCTCATTTGTTCAGCGTCAGCACTGAAAACATTTCATTCAGCATTTAAATCCTCAAAGGACAAAAGCAGCTGGATTTTCCAGAAAATCCAGCCACATCCTTTGTTATGCCGAGTCAAAATTCTCCTTTATTCATGTTAAACACCTTTTTAAAAAGACTCCCGTCCTCTTTTAAGGTGAGCGTTTGGAAACATTGCCAGAATGTTAAAGTTATTGATTAGCTTTTTGCATTTTATCGGATTACTTATGTCTTTTCGCAGTTTAATGAAGGAACTGTTAGTCTTTAATCACATGTCTATATGTAATTGCAACTTCTATTGACTGTAAAAAGGGGACATCAGAGAACTGGAGTAGCTTGTGGATGCATTCGGAGAACCGTGTGTTTGTATGTCAATGTATTTGTGTGTATTCATGCATGAAATAGGTTTGCAGTAACATTGGACGATGTGTGATTATTAAGTGCACAGACTTGTATGTGTGTAGTAAAACTACAGAAACTGCAGCTCATACCACCAATGTACGCTCTATACAAATTTAGCACCGGTAAAAAAGGAAATAATCAAACTTTCCTTTTATTGTTTCAACAAATAAATAATGTATCACACACACACTTTTACCTTTTGTTTATCGTTCATGAGAAGATTTTTTTTTTCTTACTTTTTTCTCACATGCGTCACACGTGTTTAAGGGAAAATTCTGGCTTCACCTCAGTGAAAGAGTTTTCATTGGAACGGATGAAGAGCTTTGCTTTCCTGCTGAGATCACGTACGCGCTCTTCCTGTTTCACTTCATCTCCTGAGAGCGGGTGAGCTCTCCTCCCCCGTTTGATCAGGCGCAATCTCTTTGGGCACAGCATCATTTTTTTGTTTCATCTCTCAATCAAAATATTTTTTTCTTAAATTTCTTTCCCCTCTTCTTTCTGATCTGTATTATCTTTGAGTTCCTCTCTCGTCCTCTTGCTTGCATCTGGTCAAAATGATTGGATTCACTGAAGCTTTCCACCCCTCAGCGGCCGAACAATATAAATTCTTAACCCAACCGTTTCTCACCGCACGTCATCGTGAAAACCTCTGCAGATTTGACCGTTAACGCGTCTTTCCAGCTGTTTGCTTGCTTGTGAAAATGTGCCTTTTCCTCCTTCAGGGTGTATCTGTGTGTCTTTCCGTTATACTTAATTATGGTACAGTTTACATTGGAATTTCAAAGTGTAACTAAGTCAGCTGGGTGCTTTGCAAACAGTAACCATTGCAAATCACAGTGTCAAAATACCTTCTAAAACCCATAAGAGAAAAGAAATCCCTCATGTTGAGCTGCTTCTAAGAAAGAACCTTTAAGGCGGAAGCTCAGGGAGGAGATGAATAGCCCAACAAGAAGGCGGAGAAACATGGAGGATCCACTACGGCAAGAAGGAGTGACACAAATAGAATTCACATTAACCTCAATGCATACGT
Source organism: Lipophrys pholis (assembly GCF_963383615.2). Taxonomy (NCBI): domain Eukaryota; kingdom Metazoa; phylum Chordata; class Actinopteri; order Blenniiformes; family Blenniidae; genus Lipophrys; species Lipophrys pholis. The sequence goes on from NC_137628.1 coordinate 8,308,432, forward strand.
GAGAAGCTGACGTCAGACACACAAATAACACAAAATTAAATTCTAATGAGAAAGAGAAATGGGTTGGAAATGATGAATAACACGTGAACATATTTCAGTTTGTGAGGTTATTTCCTGGCTACAGTGGACATTTAGGCCCTGTTTACACTACAACGTTTCACGTGGCAACACCTAATCCGCAAAAAAAAAGTGGGGGCGTTTACACTGCAGCAGCGGACACAGAGACGACGATGTAGTTAGTATGCCGGGCCACTGGAGGGCGCTGTTGCTTGATTTTGTTATGAAACTACACAGACGTGTGCAGAGAGCAAAACACCATAAACGTGAGGAAAATGGAGAGCACCCGACATCCGCATGGATTGATGACACATCGGATGCTATCAGGGTTGAGTCTGAACTATTAAACTACTGATCTGGACGATAAAACTAGAATATAGGCCGCGGGTCGTACCACTACGCGGCCGCCATGTTTGTTTACAACTGAATGAGCAGGAGGGAGGGGGAGAGATGTGCATGCGCAGTAGCAGGCTCTGCTGCCTCCGGGCAGTCTCTGCAGGAGGGATTTGCGCCGTGAAAGAATCTTTCCACCTTGGGAGCCCGATTAAAAACCTTGCGGTTAAAGTGCATCCGCAAACTGGTGCCGTGTAAACGGACCCTCCAAAAGTGAAGAAAGTTTTGCGGATACACTCGAATTCGTTGTCGTGTAAACGGGGCCTGAAAAGGAGTCGGCGGAAATTTACATCACAATTAGTGACGTGATGCTTTTTCCAGGATTCTGATTGGCTATCATCATGTCATCGTGCGTCTTATTACACTTCCCCCTACAGGTTTGGCATGCTCATAGTAGCTCTCAACCAGGCAGGTCGGTGTCAATGAAGTGTTTTTTTTTAAACATAGAGAGGGAAATATCTGCTTTTGTTAAAAATCTGGTGACTCTTGACTTCCCCTCCTCGTGTCTGATTGCTGCTCTGATGTGTTTCACCTGTATCTGAGTGTGTGATCATCTTCACCGTGTCGCTGGGGTTTATATTGGCCGTCTTCTGTGTGTTCTGGTTGTTGGTTCTTCCTGCGTTACTGTGTAGGTTTCATTCCAGTGTCTCAGCGTTAGTCTCCAGTAATTTCCAGGTTTTTGTGAATAAAATGAGCTCATGTTCCACCAGCAGCCGTGTCTGGCATCTTGAGTGCACCTTTCAGCAAACCCTGACTAAGACCTATTATCTTTATCATAACAGTCCTCATACCCACCTTGAATCCTATGTCTGGCTCGATTTCTATGACCGGAAGGCAGATTGATCATGACTGTAGCGTAACATCACTTTTGTCTCGCCAGGTAGCATTACTGCATTTTAGCCAGTCACAACAAGCTACCAGTAACTAAGTTCATGGCAGTGCCAGCACAGACAGTGAAGTCACTGCAGTTCCTGATGGAGAAGCGAGGATGTCCGACACCAGTCTGCATATTGTCTAATTGTAATGAATGCACTTCCTAATATAACCTATTCAATGTCAGGATGTTATCCTAATGACTTCTGGAATCAATAGATAATTAAAAGTATTTTTGTAATGTGCCAAAGTTAGAAACTTTCACGAAGTTTCTATAGACTGTATATATATTTGTAGCTGTCACACTCGTGGATTTGAACTCGAGCCAATTTCTTGCATTTACACGACTTAACAAATACCAAATGTATTAAACAGTTTAATAATTAGATTACAGTCAATTAGATTGTCGAGATTAAACATACAAATATTTACTCCCACTGTGACTGTTTATAGCATATTGTTCTCCCCTTGCATGTGTGTGTTGTTTCACGACAAAAAAAAAAAAAACAATCCACGAGTGGCCCAACATATTAACTCCATTCTAGGTTCTAAATGCATTTCTGCCTTTTCCATTAACAAAACGTTGCTGTACAAACACAAACACTGTTTCGGAATGAATCCATAAAAACTATGTGTTTTCTCTTCTTGTGTAAATGGGGCCTGGGTCCTCCACAGATGCACGTCATGTTGTATGTTTGTTTAGGTTTAGTGGGAAAGCACTTCGCTTCAAGCATCCTGCCAAGACTTGTGAGCTGAGAAATAATCTGTGCAGACTGCAGCACTGCTGTCCTCACACCGATGCTGTGGAGGTTCACACATCCTCCAACTCAGAGCCAAAGCAACTTGTGTTCTGGACGGAGCAGCTAAAATTAGAAAGGCAGCAAAAAGAGCAACTCCAGCAGTGTAGGAACCCGAACATTTAACACTTATACTCAGGGTGCTGTTCTCTGGGGTGACGGGGGAAATATACTCCTCTCTGTGCCCACTTTGCCCAAGTTTTCTGCTAAACTTACCCCCATTTGACCAATCAATTACTTCATGGGGAACACAAGGATATTAACTCGGAATCTATTTCCAGCAGATCGTTTTCATAAAACAAGGTTTAATGAGCACAAAACCCTCAGTTATGCCCCCCACGGTTGTTCTATTCTGAGCTCATCCCTCACAAAACTCATGCAAACTGCAATTTTCTTAGACCCTGTTTACGTGACGGCGTTCTCAAGTGAAAACGCAAAACTCCCAAAGTGGAACTTTTTGAAAACGCTCCGACTTGGTTTCTGTAGAAACAGGAAAACACAACTTTCTGGAAATGCTCCGTCTCCATGTTGACTGTTGACTGTGGAAACTCTGACAACGGTGTAAACTGGCATGTTGGGCCACTAGTGAATGCTGTTGGTTATTTTTGTAATGAAACCACACACACACATGCTGAGAACAATAAGCTGGTAATAAATTGGTGCTGTTGGTTGTTTTTGACAACTAAGTTGAATTGTTATTCAGGTGACTCAACTGTAAAACAATCAAGTCGCAGGAGAATACCGACTGGGAGTCATGACACTCTGGAAGCAGGCCTTGTTTTTATTGTCCATCCACTAAGCATGTGCAGAAGAACTATTTACTACGGGCGTGGTGTGCATGACCCATAGCAAGGTTTCCGTCATCTACACAGAGACGGAGGCCAAGCATATTAAATAAGTTGTTTTCAGTGGCTCTGGGCACTGTTGTCGTGGAAACGGACCCCTAAACGCAGCGAACAGTTGTTGTTTAAACAGGGTCTAAACAGCTTGAATGTGACTGTTTGTGTCGGCTCTGCCTTCACCTACTGTCAGCTGGAATCAGCTCCAGCACCCTGCCCCTGGATTAAGAGGTCTAATGGATGGATGGAAGCTGTGGATCCTTTCAAGGCTCACACTCTTTCATTAGACACTGTGTCATCTGGCAAGAGAGCATTCGATCTCTGCGTAGTCTCAAAGTAATGGATTTTAGAATAAACGCTATTAATGGACATAATTCTCCAGCATGCTGCTACTTTGGAAACAAGTCCTCCCCTCCGCCTGCCTCTCCACGCCCCCCCCCCCCCCTCCCCCCTCCCCCCGTCATCGGTCGGCCTCACCTCTCCCCCTTCAATCCGTCTGTTCCCCTTTCATCTGTTATTTTTAACCGTCAGACATGCCTCATGCGTGACGCAGATGAGCGCGTAAGGCCTACACGCTAAACGAAAGAAGGGAAAGGCTTGGGATGGAGAGAGAGAGAGAGAGAGAGAGAGAGAGAGAGAGAGAGAGAGAGAGAGAGAGAGAGAGAGAGAGAAGAGCATGCAGACACAGGGGATCTTGTTAAGGAGACAAGGTGGGTGAAATCCAGTTAAAGACCAGGAGTAAGAAAGAGGTTGTGAGATAGATGTCGTCCCTCTTCTCGCACATAACTCCTCACTAAAGAGGAAGATTCCCTCCAACTTCTCACTTGTCACACATCACTAGATTACCTGCCTGCAACGTTTCTTAACCCTCATCCTTCGCAAAAAGAGACAAACCACAAATCATCATCATCATCACCAGCAGCAGCAGCAGCAGCGCATCATGTCATTCCCACCTCTTCCCTGTTTTTTTTTGTTGTTTTTTTTACCTCGTGCATCTTCCTGAAAGCTCAGCACACCCACTCGTTTGTCTGAGCAGAAAGAAGAGGAGTTACATATCAATCTTACATCACTCAACAGTCAGCCAGAGACTTTTCATGGAGGCACTGAATGAGCATCAGCAGCACATGACGCACACCCGCTGTCAGCTACCAAGCATCTATGTGTGTGCTCACATGTGAGAAACGGAGGGATAATATATAGCAATATATTTGTCAGGGATGAAGTTGCAATGCTGGGATGAAAGTTTCCCCCTTATCTGCTTCCCCATCCAAACCTAATGAGATAACATTACTCAGGATCAGACAATGAAACTAAAATTATCTGCACACTCCCACTCAACATACGCGTTCAAGCTGTTCCCCAACTTACACATCACAAGTTCTGCCCATTGCATCCAGATTACTGCCAAATGAAGTGATTAATAATGGACTCTATTATCCAAACTGTAAAATTAGGACCAGTGACACATTTGATGGTGGGAATAAGGAAGATCTGTTACACTGATGAGAGTCATCTGCTTCTACATGCTTGTATATCCAAAGTCGTTTATGGAGAACGTTACAGTGAGTGGGAAGAAACGATGGTGACTTCACACTGAAGATGGAGGAAGTTAAAATAAAAATCCATCCATCAGGTTTAGCCAAGGTTACACCCCCCAAACAGGTCACCACATCCACAAAAACACACCCACATGCAATTTAAAGTCAATATTTAATGAACTCATCTTTTTTGTATTCATGTAATGTAGAATCAAACTGAGAGGCCATGATCAGCATGAAAACTATTTACAGAAAATTCAATAAATTACCAATAAATCAATTAGACAAACCTTTCACATTTCTGAAGAATGTTTTAAAATTAAAAAAAAAAGAAAGAAAAGAATTCATGCTATGATAAATATGATAATATGATAATATATATTAAATGCATAGTATTATTGATAATGTATGTAGGACCTAAAGTGGCCTGGCACAAATAATAAAAACTAACAAACAAACAAATCAATGTATAGAGGAAAAGGAAATCACAATATGTTTTAATTAATGAATACATGTTTAAATTCTAGTATAAAAGTATAAAGTATTTTTAAGTCGATGAAATGCAAATAAGCCGTATTTGGTTTAAAATGATTTTTATTATAATATACTGCTTTGATATTCACTATATTATAGTTTTCATATGAACTTTCTTGGGAAATGGAAATTATACCAAAGAAAATATCTAATATTTATTATATTAAACTTGTGTGCCATTTTAAAAACTCCTGAAATTAATTTAAATGTATAATGTGTTCTATGTTAATAATACAGATAATAACATTGATTCAATTTGTAAATTGAGCAAGATCGCTTAAATTTCACTTTAGAAATAGAAAAAGGGGTACTTTGGATAATAATAAAGTAATTAAGGTAAAACTGACAAAAAAAAGTAACAAGTAACAAAATAAGAGAAGTTAGAAAAAAGAAAAAAGTGTTTTGAAAACTTTGACGGATTGAAATCTATATTCTTAATATTTATTATTTTATTCAATCAATTTGCAAAATATAATGACAAATATAAGTTCACTTACTTTGATTTCTATTAAATAAGTATTATTTTCTTAGGAAAAACAATAAGAAAGGACAGGCTAGATGGTGGAGTGTTGATCAGTACTCAGGCCTCACAGTGAAAGGATCCCCGGTTTGACTCCCAATTTTCTGTGTGGAATTTGGATGTTTGAATTGTTGCTGTGTGAATTTTCTTCCCAGACTTCCCAGAATTTTTCATCACAACACATGTATTATGTAACAGGTCAAATATTAGATTGTGCAAACTCATTCCATTGTACTCACCATCATAATACTAGGAATAAACAGCTTCTGAAAGGGAAATATAAGAAACTAAAATGTACTAGTTTTGGTATATACCACAATGGTCCAAACTGGAAAGCACCTTAAAATAATCTGCCATATTATCCATATGCAAAAGAAAACCAATGCAGGGTTCACACACAGGCACGATGTATTACAAATATGATTTTTCCGTCATTCCTGGCACATTCCTGGCATTCTTTATGTGACGTAACGGACCTGAATAGGGTTCTTAAATGGGCACATCAGTGCGTGAAATTTGCAACTAAACGTCTCGATTAATTGTGATGCGTTGTGATGCGTAATAGAGCGTGACAGCAAACGTAACGTGTTCTTGATGGTTTGGGTTCATGACAGCGTGGCATGACGGCACATTCACAACATTCATCACAGCTGCAAGCAGCAGCGTGGAACAATATTGGTGACCGTGCGCAATGACTTGTGATGATTCACAACCATTTTGTGCTAATAATTGTAACAAATGATAACAGGTCGTCACAGATCTGTGACGGCACATGAAGCCTCTTCCCTGAATCATATAATTTAGGTCAAAATCGAGATCTGAGGCCAGGAATTGAGATTCGTGGCATTTCTGACTTGTTACGTGTAAACTTTGTGATTTTTTGGGGGCGTCCATTTTTGTCCCCACAGTACAGTCGTGGCCAAACGTTTTGAGAATGACACAAATATTTCATTTTCACAAAGTCTGCTGCTTCAGTTTTTATAATGGCAATTTGCATATACTCCAGAATGTTATGAGGAGTGATCAGCTCAACTGCCATTACTTGCAAAGTCCTTCTTTGCCTTGAAAATGAACTTTATCCCCCAAAAAACATTTCCACTGCGTTTCAGCCCGGCCACAAAAGGACCAGCGAACATCATTTCAATGATTCCTCCGTTACCACAGGTGTGGGTGTTGATCAATCTGTCATGATTGAGTTAGAATAACAGACTGGACACTTTAACAGGAGGATGGTGCTTGACATCATTGTTCTTCTTCTGCTAACCATGGTTACCTGCAAGAAAACATGTGCAGTCATCATCGCATTACACAAAAAGGGCCTAACAGGGAAGTTTAAAGCAGCTAGTAAGATTGCACCTCAGTCAACCATCTATCGGATTATCAAGAACTTCAAGGAGAGAGGTTCAGTTGTTGCCAAACAGGCTTCGGGGCGCCCAAGAAAGTCCAACAAGCGCCAGGACTGTCTCCTAAAGTTGTTTCAGCTGCGGGATCGTGCCACCACCAGTGCAGAGCTTGCTCAGGAATGGCAGCAGGCAGGCGTGAGTGCATCTCGCACAGTGAGGCAAAGACTTTTGGAGGAAGGCCTGGTGTCAAGTAGGGCAGCAAAGAAGCCACTTCTCTCCAGACAAAAACATCAGGGACAGACTGATATTCTGCAAAAGGTACAGGGATTGGACTGCTGAGGACTGGGGTAAAGTCATTTTCTCTGATGAATCCCCTTTCCGATGGTTTGGGGCATCTGGAAAAAACCTTGTTCTGCGAAGACGAGGTGAGCGCTACCATCAGTCCTGTCTCATGTCAACAGTAAAGCATCCTGAGACGATTGATATGTGGGGTTGCTTCTCAGTCAAGGGGGTGGGCTCTCTCACAATCGTGCCTAAAAACACAGCCATGAATAAGGAATGGTACCAGAACATCCTCCAAGAGCAACTTCTCCCAACCATCCAAGAGCAGTTTGGTGATGAACAATGCCTTTTCCAGCACCTTGCCATAAAGCAAAAGTAATCACTAAATGGCTCGGGGAACAAAACATAAAGATTTTGGGTCCATGGCCAGGAAACTCCCCAGATCTTAATCCCGTTGAGAACTTGTGGTCAATCCTCAAGAGGCAGGTGGACAAACAAAAACCCACAAATTCTGACAAACTCCAAGCATTGATTATGCAAGAATGGACTGCCATCAGTCAGGATTTGGTCCAAAAGGTGATTGACAGCATGCCAGTGACAATTGCAGAGGTCTTAAAAAAGAAGGGTCAACACTGCAAATATTGACTTGTTGCATGAACTCAGTGTAATTGTCAATAAAAGCATTTGATACTTATGAAACTTGTAATCATTGTAATTATATTTCAGTATACAGTAGAGACCTGTGACAAAAACACCTAAAAACCCTGAAGCAGCAGACCCTGTGAAAATGTAATATTTGTGTCATTCTAAAAACTTTTGGCCGCGACTGTATTCACATATTCATACACAAGTCATAATCCCTGATTGTATGTGTCTAATTAAATTAAATGAAATTTAATTTATAAATACAATTCCATTCTCTAACTTCATCCTCTGCAGATGAAAGCCGCCACCTTTCAGCCTTAGGCCCTGTTTACTGACAATGGTGCTCTGAGCCAGTGGACCTGGCTTGTTTTGTACTCTGGGTTAATTGCACATATGTGCAGGAAACACACAACATCCAGTTTCTCCCGTTTATCCGTTTCCGGGTAAGCACTGCCACCCAGATCACGTTGCAACCATTAAGAACCTTTTCTGCGGGTGGTGAGCCCACGGGAAGGTGGCACCCGGCGTAGGACATGAACCCACTACCTTGAGATTGCGAGTCTCGTGCTCTACCAACTGAGCCAGCCGGGGGTCGAAACACACGACATTTCCTACAAAACTGGCAAAACTCTTACCTAGATTCTGACCTCTCTGGTCTTCCTAAATGCAAAATCATCAATTACATCACCACATGAAATGTGATGCCCAATTGTTTGGTTTATGCTGAAGGTGGCAAGGCCAGTAAGAATTTCCCTTGACATGGTGGACCTCAGGTTTTAATGAGCTTCAGCTTTGTAAAACTTCTTTCTGCCTCAATTTCTATTAGCTGATTTTCATGAATAAATGTCAGTGGCTCAAGCTGACTCATGGACTTTGATGGTAAGTCAGGCAAGTTCTTAAGCTCCTGCAAAAGCGGCTCTGCCAATAAACACACTAATTCACATTGAGTTGTGGCTGTCTGCTTCATTGCATACGAAATCTTCATAGAGATGACATGAAAGCATAATGCATACCTTTTTATTTTGTCCTTTTCTTTTCGTGTTCTCTCCTTTTTCTGACCTGGGCACTGACCTGTTCATTTTCCATCCTTCATTCAGCATGCGGCACGCATCTCAAATAATGGCAACCTTCCCGCTCTGACACGATCAGTGCAGGTAGCAGCTGACCGCAAGCTGACCGCAAGTGATGTTGCCCGGTTGGACTTGTTTGCACCCAATGAAGCTTCTTTTGAACACGTTGGCCTGGAAAAATCACAGTTCTTCTCTGCACTCACACGTGAGCGCCAAAAAGCCTTATCTGACACGGTGGAGGGCAGGTTCGTGTAACTCTATTAGTTTCTGGTATAGCAATTCTTTCCCCTCTCATACAAGGTGCGCCTCCTCATAGATTGCTCCCTGGGTGCTTGCCCACATTGCCCATAGCAAAATCCGCCACTGCTCAGAGCCACTGAAAATGCAACTTTTGGAAAAAAGCTGCTCCCAAAATATGCTACTAGTCGATTATTCTCCTGGGACTTGGTGGTTTCATAGTTGACAATAGCAATTCAACTTGGTTGTCAAAAACAGCCAACAGCACCAACTCGTGATCCGGCATGTCAACTACATCGTTTTCAGAGTTTCTGCCCTTTCCATGTAAACGAACATAATTTTCAAAACGTTGCAGTGTAAACATGAACCATTTCTGGAATTAAAACGCAAAAACGATGCGTTTTCACTTGAAACGTTGTCGTGGAAACGAGGCCTTATTGTAAAGAAGTTTCCGGGTGTAGAGGCGGTTTTTCCTCTTCGCTGTCTCCTACGATTCCCCCTGGGGGATTTTGGGAGGGGTTTCTTTTTAAAACTGCCACATTGCAATCGCCGCTGTGTAACTAAAACTGAACTGAGTCACAAGGAGTAGAATCCACTTTACCCACCTTGAGCTTCATTACGGATGTTTCACTGATTGAGTCTCATCCTTTAGGCCAGTTTTGAATCTGATGTCATTAACAGCATTATCTTTGTAACTGCTCTTATTGCTGTTGGGTTTTTTCCATAATTTTTTTTATTGATTTTGAACCCAAATGGACCAGACCAATCATGAACCCTTATTTTTCAAAATATTTGTATTGCATTTTTTTGGTTTGTTTATGCATCTCTCAGTATTTTACTTCATTTCTAATTAGTTCTCTTATCACTTTAATTCAGTCTCTTTAATGACTTTGGTTCATTGAGACGTCCCATCTCCTCACATTCCGTCCAATTAAATTACCACCCTATAGGCATCCAAAGTGAAGGAGCGCAAAATGAAAATCTATGTTTGTTGCTCGTTGCTATGTGAAGCCAATTTATCCTACACAGAGTGAGGTAAATGCCTGGAGTACCTCAATCTTCTTTCACCGCAGATTTAACAAATCAGATGAGGAAAAACAAATGCGTCAAATTCTCATCGGTTTCTAATACATTGGAGAAGATATTTCAAACACGGTTAAAGGACATTCTCTCTGAGCAGCCAATCAGAACATGATGGTTAATCCTCACCGTGAGTGAGTTTTGATGTGGTGGAGATTGAGCGTGCGTGTGCGTGTGTGTGTGTGTGTGTGTGTGTGTGTGGGTGGGTGGGTGGGTGGGTGTGTGTGTGTGTGTGTGTGTGGGTGTGTTTGCTTGTGTGTGTTTCCTTCTCTCTCTCTCTCTCTACTCATTATTTAGCAGTATTGCACCTCAAGGAATCATTAAGCTCCTACAAGCTATCCCATAATGCCCTGCTGCCGAGGCAGTCCCAATTCACAGCGTGACATCAGAAGCAGGGCTGGAAATAAATGTGTGTGTGTGTGTGTGTGTGTGTGTGTGTGTGTGTGTGTGTGTGTGTGTGTGTGTGTGTGTGTGTGTGTGTGTGTGTGTGTGTGTGTGTGTGTGTGTGTGTGTGTGTGTGTGTGTGTGTGTGTGTGTGTGTCAGTCTGACGTCAATACTCCTCCGATCCATATTTAACTGCATAGTGAGGAAGGCTCACAGCACCTTGTAGGTGTCTCATCCAGACATATTAATCGCTTCAGACTGAACCGGGTGGTGTGTGTGTGACAGGTCGAGCGAGCCCTCACCTGCCTGGGTTGGTTTGGTTCCACCCAAACTCAGTGCGGGAGGTATTTCGGGACTGGGACATCAAGGGAATCTGTTCAGATAAAATTGAGTTTCCACGTCGTTTTCTAAGACGCAGGCAGGATTTTTAAGTAGGCGGGCTGAAAAAATAATGAGGGGAGTTGCTGAAGCTGTGCATCATCACATATTAAAGTAAAGTCAGAAAACCTTTAGCCTTGGTTACAAAAGCAGCTCCTGATACTATCTGAGGTGAAAAGAGAAAGCTTTCACTTATTCCTGGTGAATGAAATGCAGAGATCTTCTTTGTGGCTATAATTGAATTTCAAAGAAAAAAAAAGAACTCATTTACACATTTCTCACCTTTTATTTCTATATTTTATCGCAAAAACATTTGCAAAGAGGCTCTCAGCCGTAATATTATGACCACTGGCTGGTGAACTGATTAACACTGATCTCTTTCTCCAGTCAGCAGAGATTTATCAGGTTGAAAGTGAGCAGTTCTTTCCTTAAGAAACAGGAAAGAAGGACAAACTGGATCCTAGCCTCTACAAAACATCTACAGAACTATATATTTGGTGTGATACATGTGTGATACATGTTGAAGGTGAGCGTTTAAGTTCACCAAAGTGAATCCAGAGGGTGAGGTTTCTGCTCTTTGCAGACGATGTTGTTTCTCGAAAGTGTCGCTTTCACCCGTTTACACAGGAACAAATGTCTCCCAAGGTGGCACTTTTGTGTGACTCCATTACACAAAAACAAACTACAGCACCAAGTCGTGGCCTGGCATGCTGACTACACCATTTTCAGTGTTTCTGCTCGTTGTCAGAAAGCAAAAACGATGCATATTTACATAAAGCCTTTGGGTGAACGGGGCCTGAATATACCGAAAACTCAGGAGTGAAACCAAAAAAGAAAACAGACTGCATTTCAAACGCCACAGTGCCCACCGCTCTTCTTTGTTAAAGCAAAGACGCCAGCATGAATGAAGCGCAGCTGCGTCAAATTAACAAGGTGTTGTTGTTGCAACCCAGACGAAACACTGCACCGTGAACCGCGGGTAACGTCTAACTTCTAACACTGACCCAAAATCGCAGACTGAACTCATTTCAAATGCAGCACCGATAAATTATTAACCTCCTTCAAAACATAAACTCCAGCTTCAAACTGGCGTTAGGCACTCCGCCAACAGAATTTTAAGCTCGCCGATTGACTGCCGAGAGCCACGGTGAAAGCTCGCCTCATATTTCATGACCTGATCTTGATCTTTTCACCACTAATGCTAATTTCATGTGACCCTTTAGGCAGAAGAACCAAAAGTCGAGGCGTTCAAAGCGGCTGAGTCCGATTGGGGAAGACATCTCCTTCAGCCATCATGGCGTTGCAGAGTCGTTTACCTTCAGAGGGAGGAATGGTGTTGCCAGTAAATACGTGTGTATTTTACAAGTTAAGAAGTCAAAAGAAGAAAAAAAAGTGTGAAGATGTAGATTTATTATGTCCAACGTTGAAAGCTCATGGTGCGCTCGGTGCAGGATCAAAGAAGATGTTAATCCTCCATTGCAGTAGGATGTCTACAACATCCTGTAAACAAACATCAATAGTTTTTTTTTTTCTTAAAAGTATGAATGCGTTTAGTTAGAAAACTGCAGGTCAGCCGGCAGAATTAACTCATCTTACAGCTCAAGATGTTGAAATTACTTATTTATCCACACTAGTTGGTCCACCATCAATTAAAACAGCACCTCTGTGATGATGTCACTGATTATATTTTGGCAAGAAAGACAGATTGATTAACCTTTTTGTGTGTGTGTGTGTGTGTGTGTGTGTGTGTGTGTGTGTGTGTGTGTGTGTGTGTGTGTGTGTGTGTGTGTGTGTGTGTGTGTGTGTGTGTGTGTGTGTGTGTGTGTGTGTGTGTGTGTGTGTACTGGTTTAAAGGTCAGCAGGCATGATGAATCATATCTATTTACTGTAGCTATCATTTCTGGGTAAACAATGATGGAGTACTACTCTAATGCACTTTACTGAAACCTCCTTTATTGCATTTGCACGATTTCAAAGCACTTTCAGCCATTTGAAACTGCTGTTCTATAAAAGTCTGATCACCACATCGCATCACAGTCGGGATGACGTTTCGGGATGAACCACATCGAGCGCACTGAATGTGCAGATTGCATTACAAACCACAGAATGTCTTACTTCTGAATATTTGATCAGGGAAGTATTTCATAATTGCTCATACTTTATGTGATAAAAACTGACTCGTCTATTTTGGTGCTGACATTTTCACCACACTGGCCATCAGGATTGAATTTGGTTAGCAGGATAAATAAATAATGCATGAAAGCATTCGTCACAGAAAACTGTAAAACATAATGTGCTGCTTTGGGCTGAGTACAATGCTCGCAGAGATGGAGTTCTTTTCTTTCTTCTTCTTCTTCTTCTTCTTCTTCTTCTTCTTCTTCTTCTTCTTCTTCTTCTTCTTCTTCTTCTTCTTCTTCTTCTTCTTCTTCTTCTTCTTCTTCTTCTTCTTCTTCTTCTTCTTCTTCTTCTTCTTCTTCCTATTCACAGGTAACCAATTTTTTCCATCAGTACAAATTCAATCTGTGTCTCTGCTGAGTGACTGAAGATGAAAATGACCTCCAAATGCTCAAAAGTTAATATTGAGATTATATTATTATCATTATATTATTATTAATGAGTCATCGGTGAGATGTCTGACTGGAATTTGGACAGTTTGGGTCCCAAACAGTCCTACTTCCTACTTCCTACTAATGCTAAATGGACTTTACCTATGCAGCACATTTCAGTGCTAAACATCCTTTGCCGGATGAATCAAATACACACATCTTAACATTGTATAAAGAAGTCAAAACAACATCAGGAAAACAAGAAAAGTCCAGATGAGATGATCAGCTGTGAGGATACAACCGCTCTGGAGCTGAATTTACTTTCACAGTGGACCCAACTCAGGGTTTGTTTGGTGCGAACACCTGAAGAAGCTGGCGACAGAGGATATTTGACCATTTTAACTTGCTTTAGGCCTCGTTTACACGACAAAGTTTCAAGTGAAAAGTCATTGTTTTTGTGTTTTCTTCTCAGAAAAGTTTGACATTTGCACGACAACGTTTTTTAACAGGATGTCCGCTTCCACATTAACGGCAGAAACACTGAAAACAATGTAGTTACATGCCAGGCCATACGTTGGCGCTGTTCATTGTTTTTGTAATGAAACCACACACACACACCTGTGCAGAGGCTCTCAATATGGACAAGGAGGCAAGCATTGTTGTTATTGTTCGTCATGAACAACTATTTACTAAGGCCGCGGTGCACATGCGCAGTAGCAACGTCTCCTCCATTCACACAGCGTTTTCAAAAAGCTCCACTTTGGGAGCCGTTCCCAGAAAGTTGCATTTACAGTGGTTCCGACTGCCATTGTCATGTAAACGCACTCGTAAAAGACAGCGAAATTTTAAAATTTTCACTTGGAAATGTTGTGTAAATGGGGCTTTAACCTCTTTGACGGCGATCTTAAAATAAAAAACTCAAAGCAGCTGATGGTAACATTGGTTCCCACTGAAGCCACAGCAAGACAATTTCAGATGAATGAAGTCAAGGTTGAATGTGAAGACTTACTTCCATTTCCAAGATTAAAGTTTTTTTAATGAAAATCAAAGCATTTTAGATGATTCCCAAGTTGAATCCTGATTCTGGATCATTGCTAATGATTAAGCTGCTGTGTCCACATAGTTAGAATTGAATAACAGTATTTATAATTTGCGTGTGCAGGTATGAATGTATGTGCATGTGACCTTCCACCACCGTCACTAAGAAAAGGTTCAAGATGCCTTAAAAAACACGTCTTGTGTCAATTACATAAAAAAAAAAAAATAATAATAATAATAATCCTGTATACTTTTGTACCTTTCAGAACCGGTGCTTCTTTACTTTTAACATCACTTATACTGCAGGTTGAATTTCACAGTTGACAACTCTGGTGAACAATCTGAGTTTTAGGTTTTCATGTATGGTGGCTTGGAAGTGCAAAACACTACCAAATTCAAAAAACACTACCAAATAGAAATAGTTGTGTTCTTTTGGATTTGGTAGTGTTTTCTCTCATTTGTAGTGTTTTGCATTTCCATTCATTTGAGTTTTTATGTTGGGTGTTGTGAGTTTACTCATTTAATGTCTTGTTCCTGATACGTTGACTTCCTTCCTGTGATACATGTTGGATAAGAAAAAAATGACGGCTACGTGATGAATGGAAAATAGTACTTCACTTCTACGTTTGATGATGAAAGTGAGAGAAAACCCACTGAACTGAGTGTGCAGCTTGCTCAAATGAAGGGGAAAGTTTAGAGCTTCGTGGATTATTAGTCACTAGTCACACATCAACGGTTAAATCTTAAGAGATTACTTTTTTTTTACTTTAATAGCTGGATACAGACATTCTTTGGCATAACATGAAAAAATCTGCTGTGTTTCTGTCGTTTTTCAGATCCAGGTCACACTTGTGTAAGAGTTCTTAATAGAATTCAGTCACAATGTCACAGGAACAAGTCGGCCTGCAGGTTCATGTGGAAAGTTAACCCTTTAGCTCACATATGCACTTATGTCATGCTGTAGGTGTCACTTTGAATCTACTTTCAGACCAAGAAAGAGTTTTGTAACATCTTCAAAGTCTATTTTGTGAGTTTTAGGTTCAATAACATGTTTCAAGTACTTTAACTTTGCTATGATGAAATGAAACTTTTCAGTATTACTTGGAGCATTTTGTCAAATTTGGTATATTGTGTTGATGAATCTGTAGAACAGCTGTTACGGGAAACTTTAACATCATTTATACAATAAACACCAAATATGAATATTAATACTAAACCAGTGAAGTCCTTTCATCCATTTATCGTCTATAATGCTTCATCCTCCTCAGCACTAAACCACTGTGTGGCCCACCGGAGATGTATTTACAGGTTAAACTTTGGTGCAGTGATTACCCACAATGCACTTTGTCTGGGGACTGGATGGTTGAGGATCCAGGGATATTTTCAGAGCTAATAGTTGTGCACAGGAATGCACCAATAGCGATTCCAATGTCAAGTATTGGGTCCAGAACTGCACAGAGTACTCCTACTCGTAAAAGCTCCCCGATACAACCCGGCGAGTATAGAGTCACGTCATGCGGCAATGTCGTCCGCAAGTAGACGAGAGAGGAGCGATGTCTGCAGATTCTTCAATATCTATGAGACTGACAAAAGTAAGACAGACTGTAAGTTATGTTTTGCTAAAATATCCGGAGGAGGCGAAAGTTCGTACAGGAAGTTCATTCAACACCAGCAACTTAATCAGCAGGGACTGTTACGATAGATGCTGTGCGACGGTGGTGCACAGTTATGCATAGCCTTTGCATATTGTTTGCGTATGGAGTATGAATTAGGCTTTATGGCATTTAATAAATACTTGTATCTGTAGTCGTATTGACAAGTTACTAAACGTTAGTTGTCGTACCCGTACTTGTCCTTTAAAAAAGTATAGTCTCGGTGCATTTCTTGTCCTGCAAAATAGCTGTAACTTTTACCATTTAGAAATTAAAAACACTCACTTGCTGCATAAACAAGTCTGTTTGATTGGTTATTGCAGATTCTCTACATGTTTCCCTGCAACAAATGGATCAGCTCAACTTTACATTAGTTAAAAAAAAAAACTGAGACTACCTTTTTCCAATAATTAAGCAATCTGGCTTGCACGGTTTGCATCTTCTACCTGTATGTGCAGGGATTTTCTCCAGTTTCCTCCCCAGTCTGAAAACATGCATGTCTGATTAATTAAACCTCAATTGCCTGTGTGTGTGTGTGTGTGTGTGTGTGTGTGTGTGTGTGTGTGTGTGTGTGTGTGTGTGTGTGTGTGTGTGTGTGTGTGTGTGTGTGTGTGTGTGTGTGTGTGTGTGTGTGTGTGTGTGTGTGTGTGTGTGTGTGTGTGTGTTCTGTGTTTCTGTGTTTCTGTGTTTGGTCTGTGATTGAAAAAACTGCCCAGGGTGTACTTTTGCTTTGCAGAGTTAGCCGGGATCGGCTCTAGCAACCTGCTGCTGCTATGAAATGCTTCATTAAGTTCAAGAAACTGCACTTTGTCATGATATTGTTCTTGGTTTTGTGCTTTGTGCTGTTTTCAAGTGCACCAGTGAGTCTGCATCTTGGGTCCATTTAACACTCACCACTTCACACTTCATATTCAACCATTTGGCTACGATTGTCACTGCAGTTTTTCCTCTTTGGGTCGCTCCCTTCAAGCAGATCATATCCGTTTTTGTCTAACATATCCTCCATTTCTCCTCAACGTGGCCAGGTTTATATTCTGCCCTCTCATAGATCACCCTCGCTTCCCCGAACAAATCACCTCACGTATGTTTAAAGTTAAAGGTTTAAAAGTCATTTTAGTAAAACGGTATAATAAGACAATCTATATACAATTGACATGACAGATCCGTATGTTTTTGCTTTGTTTTAGTGAATGGATGGTCAAATACCTCAGGAACATCCGAATGAATGAGCACAGTTTGAATGTTAAGCCCTTCGTCACACTTCCTCCTGGTGCCAAATGAACTGAAAGTCTTCTATTATCAGCATTTTGCAGACTTCAGGATTCGTGGTGTTTTATGAATTAACCCTCAGAGTAAAACCTTGAAGCTCGTACGTCTTCAGCCTAATGACTGTCAGCTCCGGTGTCAGTGTCGTGTTTTGTCTGTGAGTCTTACTAAACGAGGAAAGGCTGTTCAGTCTATTGCTGGAAGAATATCTGACATCCATTTAAAATAAAACATGAATTCAAGTGTTGCAGAATGTGAGATGCTTTATTCTGGGTTTCAGGTTGACTCGTTTCGTCCTGCGGTGGTTTGTCTCTCGTTGTCACAAACAAACAGAGAACCACACCAGTGCTTCAATCCCCCCTCTCCTCCTCCCCAGTCGGGGCTGAGTGAGGGCTGACGTCGATGGGATGCGGAAGAGAAGTACGTGAGGGGAGAGAGGGAGGGAGGGGAGGAGAGAGAGGAGAGTGTGGAGCTGCGAGCTGACGAGCAAGAGACAGCGAGTGAGGAAGAACAAAAATGGAGGGAGAGTTTATCATCAGAGCCAGTCTCGGTGGTAATCATCTCCCCTTCAACTTTGTAGAACTTCTCATTGGTCACTTGATTGCAGCTCATAATAACGTGCCTTTCCGCTCCCTCCACGCTGCATTAAGACCACCGAGAGATTTTAGAAGAGTGTTACACCCTCTCCCTCCGCCTCTCCTTCTTTGCCCTCCCTCCTCCGTCTCTGCGCTCGCCCTCGGCCTCCGCCTCTCCTCCGGTCCCTCTCTTCCTCGCCCTCGCTGGGCTTCACTTGGAGGACATGGTGTAGCAGCCGTGTGGGTGCCACTGCATGTCACGAATACGCCTGATGGACTGCATCTGGGGGCAACGAGCACCGAACTCGTTGAAGTGCCTGAATTCGCCCTTCTCCAGCAGGTACTGGCTGCCACGGTAGCCGGGGAACTGGTAACCCACCCAGCTGTGGATGGAATGAGAGAGACAGAGAGAAAGCGGCTTTCATTAGATATGATTCAAAAGAGAAAATGTATTCAAGTAAAAAAAAAAAAAATAAACACAAGGTTGACTGATGAGCAACATGCAAGTGAGAAATGAGAAAGATGCTGAGAGGACAGATGCAGAGAAATCAGGGAGGATAAACATCTAACGAATCAGACATCGATCTGTTTATCATGCTGTCTGCAACATGGGGCAGCTGTTTGCTGCAGACAGCAGGGAGCTCTGAAAATAAAGCAATCACGGGATGGAGAAGGCAGTGTTTGCAGCACCACACCTCCGACAACACAGGCAGAGACGCCGAGCCGCTGACGTACGTGACACCCTCGACTAGCTGCTGATTAAGTTTAAAAAAAAATAAAAAAACTCTTCCTGAACTCGCCCGCAGACAAACACTCAGAGCACTCAGATACTTGGTGATTATGCTGCTGCTTCTCCTGGTGCGAGAATGACGTCAAGGGTGCAGAAACGCACTGAAACACGCAGCCGAGCACGGGGCCAGACTTTTCTTGACGAAGCCGGTGCAGAGGCAGAGTGGCGAGAGGAGTGCGATTGGACCACTGGAAGCTTGAAATTTTGGAAAGAACAAAGGCGCGGTCTTCAGCGTGTTTAAAGGCTGAGACAAAAAGAAAAGGGAAATATACTTATATCAGAGTTCGTAAAGTGTGTGAGGTTGAGTCCTCATGCACAGAGCTTCAACCACAATGTGTCTTTACACTCACACACAAAGTAGTAATTATGGGTTGAACATTTCCAAATGCATTTGACAATAGAAGATAGTTGGAAGCTGCTGGACTGAATAAACAATAAAGATGTGGAATTGTTTTTGTTTTTTTTCTCTGTTAAAGTGATGACTGTATTGTATTTGGTGCATTATAGATAAAACTGAAATGAAGTGAAGGTTTCATGTGATAGTTAGATGCCGTTATCTGTCAAGTCGCCTTTTATAACCGTTATTATTTCATTCCATCCTTTTCTATCACACTTACATCAAACCCTGTTCCTAAACAGTGCTTTTTTTAGAATAGTTCATATTTATTATTGTCATCAGAAAGGTAAGCCTGCACTACCCTTTGATAACCAGCGGCTGAATCCCTGGTAGCCTTGTCACCGTAATAACGATCTAATTTGGTCGTCTGTCCATGCCAATGTCCGTGTACTCCCATTGTTAATTGTTTATAGCGTTTTGTTCTCTGCCTGCATGTGTGTTTTCATTACAAAAACAGCACAAACCATGTATTCAAAATGTATTTAAATTTAGATATGAAAATTAACAATAGCCTGCTAGATGATGTCAAAGTGCTTCAACTGATTTTATGTGTGGATTATGCATCAAAGCATACACACTGAAACCACTTCGAATAGAAGCAGGTTGTGGCAAAATAGTGACAGAACGTGTAAAGCGGTTGAAGTGGCCAGATATCGTGTGACTTTGCTATCCCAGACAAAAAAGGGTCCATGGTGGCAGGATCTTGTATCATGAGTTAAATTCTGTGGTCTTAAGTCACACGGAGAGAAGAGTTCACAGATGAGGAAAGTCACAAATTTCCCAAACAACCAATGGAAATGTACCAGAAAACTTACAAGGCGATCAAAGAGACACCAACACTGCACTGAACACTTAGCTTTTAGATTCCCAAGGAGGTCAAATGTTGGACTACGTCCACATTTTCCATCAACTTCGGTACAGAGCCGTTTCCCTGCATGATAATGCCACTGGAGCAACAGCTTTATTCTTGGCTCACACCAATAATGTACAGAGATGACGTCCAGGATGAAGTCATTCTTGCACATGTATCAGGAGATACCATCAGTGTGTTCCTGACATCATATTTCACGGTGTAGCACGTAATAAACTCTACGAGTTTACAGAATCATATTGTCTCGCCGCACTATCGCACTTCCAAAGCTGACTAATTGAGATTTAACACATTTTCCATTCATCCTGTAAAAACTAAAATATGAGAATGATGTGTGAAAAGTAAGTTTGCATTAAATTAGTTCCCTTCTTCAAACAACAAGCAAGAAATGTGTCTTTTTCACACCTGAGTGTTGTTTGGATCGTAAAGAATTGTTTATAAAGTGTTGATTAGTGAGCGTCGGAGGTCCTGGAGGGCAGTTGGTTTTATCTGTGTGCGCCGCTTAGCTTTTATTTTTAATTTTTTTGGTTGCTTCCAGAGTGACACTGATCTCTCGCAGTCAGTCATCGACTGAATATATATTCAAAAAGTACTTTTTTAAAGCAATACTAGTCCTTCCTTCAGAGGAATAGGAATGATTATAAAGTGTTCAAGCAGAAAATAGGATCCCAGCAACCAACTTTGGAGATCGGTTATAGAAGAAAATCATGTCAGAAGAGTGAGAAGGTTCACAAGCAGAGAGGTGACAGGTCTATACAGCTCTCCTGGACTCTACATTCATTTTCAAAGTGGCCACACAATAAAACAGGGGTGTCAAACATAAGGCCCGTGGCTCAAAACCGGCCTGCAAGAGGCTCCAATCAGGCCAAACCACCAAGCAAATGGGAAAATCTTTAAAGAAAACTGATTTTTTTTCTAACAAATTTCTTGAGAGCAGAGAAAAAGGCAATGCTGAGACCGGAGTAGTAACAGCATTTCCGCCATCTATATGGACACGGAGCCCAAGCGTTTTCAGAAAGTTGTGTTTCCCTCATTTCCACGGAGACAGAGTATTTTCAAAAAGTTGCAGTTTGGGAACTATTTTCTGAAAGTTGCATTTTCAGTGACTCCGAGCACCGCTGTCGTGAAAACAGTCTCCCCCAAAACACAGCAAACGTTTTGCGTTGTGTAAACGGGCTTTCGGGGGTTCAGTGTGTTGTGCGCCACTCACGTTCCACAGCTGACCATGATGCTGCCCACTCTGTCGGTGAAACCGTAAGAAAACAGGCTGGGAACGTCGTCGTCCATGATCTCCATCTTGCGGCCCTTGAACTCTCCGACCTCATACAGGCAGATCTTGTGCTTCTCGGGATCCTGCAAAGAAAAGAGGCCACGGTGATGACGATGGAGATGATAGTGGCGATGAGGGATCGCTACCTTTAAATGTGATCAGCTGAGTGGACGGAGCACACAGTGGGGCTCACCATGCGCACAGGCCTGAAGGACAGCAGGTAGTCGTTCTTCTGGCAGTTGCTCCAGGAGTCCCAGCGGGGGTACTCGCCCTTCTCCAGGATGAACATTTCACCGCAGAAGTTCATCTGCTCAAAGCCCACGAAGCTTGAGAGGGCAAAAGGTCACAAGAAACAAAGGGAAAGAAAGGTGACCATTGAATTTCTTTGGGGGGAAAAAAGGCCGTGCCATCGATTGTATGCCTGGATCAATTTTGGTGAGCAAGTATGGACCGGCCATTTCTGTAGGCTGACGCATTATGGAAGCTATAAATAACGTCTTGTTTGCTGAAGTTTTGAACATTGCTCGTGTAATAGGCTATTTGTGACTTCTCCAACTTTACAGAAGTGCAGCAGGGCCACCCTAAATGTTTCCCTTGTGACGCCTTAAGGGCAGCACTGTGGTTAATGTTGTTACCACTGGATTGATCCTGCAAGTTTGCATGTTATCTCTGTCCCGTTCTCACAGCGTACTCCACTCATCTCTCTGTGTGTAGTCTTCTATTGTTTCATTATTGGGGTGCAAACTCTAAACTGAACATGATTCAAGCCACTTGGGGTCCAATATATAGTATCCTACATAAAATTCTGAATAAATCTATAGTCCAGCGTCTCACTCCTTACTAGTTTAGGTTGAGGAATTTCGAAATGTATTACCTGAAGGGAAAGTCCTCATAAAAAGTGTGGAAAAATTTGTGCATGTGTGTGTGGTCACATATTTATATCTTTAATCATAGAACAGTACATCCGTACGGATACTGGTTCACATGGGTTTCATGGTTTAAGGCTTAAAGTTGGGTTGAATTAGGTTAGTTATTTGGGTAAAGATGGATGGATGGATGGATGGATGGATGGATGGATGGATGGATGGATGGATGGATGGATGGGTGGATGGATGGATGGATGGATGGATGAATGGATGGATGGATGGATGGATGGATGGATGGATAGATGGTTTTGCTGTTGTTCTTTCTCACTGCACTGTGACCAAAAACAAGCTTTTCTTTTTTTAGTCCTACTTGTTCTCTGAAAAAGGAAATGTTTGGGGGCACAATGACATCATACACATCAGCATTAACCTGATCTCCGCTACACCCCTGTTTTGCTCTATTTTATCAGTTTGGGGCCTGAAGTTCGCTTTCCTGCTGCACTTTGTGCAAATCACCCAGCATAAAAGCGTCCGCCGGCCGCCTCGAATGCAAAGCGTGAGAAGATCACATAATGGCGAGGCTCAGAATCCACCTGCTCTCCTCTCGGAGGACTGTGAGTGCTGGGTGGGGTACTTAAACATGTGGGTGTCTACGTCATGGAGCACAATCTGACTACTTACGGCCCACATTCCACACGCAGGGAGCGCACCTTGTCCATTCCCTTGTCACACACGTTCATGCACTCGCTGTTGATCTCAATGCAGCGACCCTGGAAGTTCTCCTGATCGTACACGCACATCTGAACAAGAGACAGGAAGTGAGCGAGGAGGTCAGAGAGTCAAGACAGAAGGAGAGAGCGTCGTATAACTTTCCAAACAAGAAGTGTCTGCATTGTTCTGTACAAATGCCTGCTCCGTACAAAGTGATCGAACACAGAAGCCTGTCACGGTTGTTTTTCCTGTCAGTGATTGTTGGCAGCTACCCCAATCACTCACATACGAGGACCAACAGGTTGCAGCCATAGACATGGGCCCAGGAGGTAAACTGTCAGAGTGGTGTTCAGCCACCTGCTCCTCGCCGTGTGAAAAAAAGCTATATAGGGACATTTGATCATCTGTTACATATATAGTTGTGTGCATGGATGTTTGTACTGCACCTTGTAGGACATCATGCCCATCTCAGACATCTTGTTCTGGCCTGCCTTCCCATCGGTCTGGGACGCAGACTTGGATTTCTCTCCTCCGGCAGACATGATGACTGGAATAAAGAGAAGAGGAGACGCTCAGTGTCCTCACATGTAACAGGATTGTACAACAAATACTGCTGCAGATGGGTGAAACGTCCATCAATAGTGCATCTTTGTGCTGGAGCTGATCCCAGCTATAAGCAGGGAAAATCCAGTACAGGTGTACAGATGGAGAAACAAGCACACACGCTCACATTGTGGGAGGAAAAACCCACAAACTCCACGCAGAAAAGACTTTTATAGTTTCATACTTTAGAAACTACACATCGGGGCAGAGAAAAACCTGCAACCCAGATTTCACAGTATCTCAAAGTTCAATTCACCTTCCAAATGCCTCATTTAGATCTATTGATGAACTTTATAAAGGCTTTTTTAACAAGTTGTTGTAAACTCAAATTATTGTGGTTTAATTAAGCAAAGCCTGAAATTACAGCACAATTGGCCAAATTAAGTTCCTCAGAAGAGGTGTGTCACTGTCACGCTGAATGACACATTTAGTTTGACACAGCTTCGCCCTTGTTCCAAATCCTAAAGTAACAAACGTTACTCTCCTTGTGCAATAGCAAATAGCTATTTAATCAATTCTAACTGCAATCACTCACAAAAAAAAGTTTTCAAACTCACCTTCACATTAAAAAGCATTGATCAGGTACTGATGTATTTCTAGCACAGTCCCTTACAAAAACTTTGTTGTACAAAAGTGTGACACTAGAAAAATTTAGAAAACATCCTATTTCGAGAGAAAACTTCAAAAATTTAACAGTATTCAAAACAAAATGGATCAATCTGTGAAGCAGTCTTTGATTTTGGCCTCGAGCAGACATGAAGTTCACTAACATACAAAAAAAAAATGTGTTGGAAGAGCGAGAGGTTCAAATTTGTGCGGTTGTTTCTGCAAATACAACATTTCAAACAATATAATAATGAAATCTGAACTCACTCAACTCAATCTTTATATTATTTGCTTCGAAATCATTGTGTGAAATTAATAAATCAAACTTGAAACCAAAAAAGATGAGCAAAAGCTAAAATTACAGTAAAAACAACCAAACGACACTCCTCTAGACTAATTTTTGTTAAGCGGTCAATGGTACCACTGCTGCTCACACCCAAACACAGATTGAACTCCACAAAAACTAATCGGACATACACACTTTCAAAGCATCTCTGACAAATCTGCATTTTCAGCGATTTCTGACACTGGAAATACGAAAGAATATCACATTTCTACATAAAACATGAGCAAATACAACCAAAAAGTTAAAACTGTTAAACGTAATAATCTCAAAGCTCAAATATTCTATTTCACTGCTGCATTTGTTGAACCAACATGATCTGATCTTCCTAGTTTTAACTCTGAATTATTTTTATTCTAACTAAGCGACAAACAACAAATTCAACATTTTACATTGAAAGATTCGCCTCATCTCAAATCAGCCTCATCTCCTCTCCCTTGTCTTTTCTATATGTTTGTCCACTGTCTTACCTGTGGCAGTGTGTGCGTGAAAAGGAAGTAGACTCGGGGCTGGTGGTCTGTGTGAGTGCGCTGGGCCCCCCGGGGCTTTTATATGCTGGCGCCCAGAGAGGGGGGATTATGGACACAGAAACAAAGTCGCTGAGCTCACAGCCCCCACAGAATAGAAATACTCAATCATCAAAGAGACAGAGGGAGAGACGGGTGGATAGAAAGAGAGCCACAGACCAGGACGTGGTCAAAAGAGGAGGCAAATATGAGCAAGAAAATATTAATCTGCGTGTGTTTGGCTTTAAACGGCTTCATAAAACCCTGAAGCAGGAGATTGAGACTTGCACTGAGTAGTATCTTCACCATATTTCCAACCAGGCTAATGGTTCTAAAGCTGTCGCGACACTATTCACCGCCGTTCTCTTCAGAGCCGTAATAAAGAGGCGCTGGGACAAACAACGGGCGAAGCAATAAACAGCGAGAAGCAATAATGTGGATGTACCTGCACCTCAGGGTGAGCAAAGAGTGTGTGTGGACAATAACCTGAATCTCTCTCCTCATCACACGAGGAGGAGGTTATCAAATAAAGCCTGCTGCCTCTTATTTATTAATTTTTTTTTGCGTGGGTGAGTGAAATATTGTGGTGGGTGTTATCAGCAAAGGGGAAGCCCATGAGGTTCTTATTCAGAGGTACACAGGCGGGAAAAGCCAAGTCGGAGAGAGTATAGAGATTAGACTGTATTCACAGAGAGCATATTTTACCTCAGATCTCCAACCCTGTCTTTTACAAACTTGGAGTCCATCAGCTAGTTACATCCTCCACAGGTCAGAGTTCAACACAGGACTCACACATTCATACCTACCAGGCAATTTTACAGAAATGAATTAACCTGGTCAGTCTTAAAACAACATGAAATCAATGTTGTAAAATGTCAAACTGACCAAAATCAAATAATTTCTATCTTAAAGTTTGATCAAAATAACTTCTTCTGAGCTGGAGGAATGGGCCCAAACAGTCAGATTGGGTTTTAGCTGTTTATATCCAGTCCTGACACTCAGAACTCACAGATGGAATCCAGTAATAGAAAGATACACACAAAGGGAAACAAAACACCAAATCCAGGGATACAAACCAGGGTCAAACTGTGACTGGATTAAAGTCGGCAAACTTTGGGCTCGACAAACGGCTGGGACAAATAATTGACATGGTACAGAGACACGTAGCACTGTGAGACAATGTGCACACACACACACACACGTGCACTTGTGATAAATACGATAATAGAATTTTTTGTTTAGATGCACAGACTGAGAGGAACAAAGGTTTTTCCAGAACAAAGTCAAACCTTGGTATTATTATGAGCAGAATTCTGCATCGTCATCATGTTTACAAATGGCAGGAATTCTGCCCAAAATGCACATAAACATAATGTTTAGCCCTGGGGATCCACTGATATCACTTTTCTCGTGGACGAGTATGACTATGAGCCTTTGGCTACGTGCTGATACCGAGTAGTGCAGGGTGACATCACAAACTGCTGTAACCTTATAGAGAAAAGATTATGTGAAATATTTCCATGAAAGTAACTGCTATTCCTAACGTGTCCACTCGGGGTGGTATTGCTGCAATTGGCTATTTGCACATAAAATTACAAATCGAGAAGCTTGACAAGTGTTGAAGATATAAGTCTAAAGGGAAAATAGAAAAACACACTTTTTGAAAAAGAAAATTCAGATTAATCATGTTGAGGCTGAAACTTCCAGGACTTCAATCAGAGAGCAACGTTGACCCATGAGAAACTTCCTCAGCACATACATGAGCTGTGTCACTGCTTCAGATACGGGAAGGAAAGAAGGCGGGAGCAACCAGGAGAAATTATTCATCTTTTGGCTTTAGCTGTGCCTCTCAATCTGAATTTTAATCAGAGTTTAAGACTCAAGCTGGCATCTGTGTAAGGTCAATGGCCGGATGAAGGAGCGGAGCACATCACTCCCAGTGGCTGTTGGGACATCCTCGGATCCTTGACATCGAAGAACATTTGGTCACATGTGTTTATGCGTCGAATTCTCCACGATATTCGTTTTCCATCTGAAGGAGGAACCAAGGTCCTCTTCTTGTAAAAAACACTCGTGACTGGAGAGCGTTGAAATCCCCCATTAATAAAGAATTTCAATCTGTTGAAGATGTTGTGGAGTTGGTTTGCTCTTCTTCTTCTTTAAATTCTCATCACCTTCTCCAACATGCTTTAAAAATGTGATCACATTTTAAAATTGCAGCGATGTCTTCCTTTTATCGCCAGCAGTGAGATGTGGCTGGAAAGTCTGTTGTTCTGTTTTCATTCAATTGTATTGAGCTCAAGGTCCATCAACAAGTCTGTTAATAACCTCCTTTATACTGCGCAGTATGAAATGTAACGCTACGGAAATGCAAACAAGGAATGTTGGTACATCCTCTACATACATCTCACATCCTCATTAGTATATCCTAAAAGGGGTCATGTGATGCAAAATTCACTTTCTAATGGTTTTTCAACAGTAATATCTGTCCCTATACCTGGAAACCCCCCAGACGTGAATAAAATATGTCATCTCTCTCCCTGGTTTGTTTCAACGAGCGAATCAGAAATCAATTGGGTCCAAAACAATTTTTGCTATATATAAATGACATTACCAACATATCAAAAGTAATCAAATTAGTTCATTTTGCCGATTCACTGACCTGGTACAATTGAAAACTGCTCAAATGATGTACAAAGCAATAAACAATCAAATTTCTACAAATATTCAAAACTTGTTTTTTAGCAGAGACGGGGGTTATAACTGGATAGATTCAAAGTTAAAACACGGGAGATTTCGCACAACTCTGAAATCATTTTGTCTTTCAATATATGGAGTGAGGTTGTGGAATGGATTGGAGTCTGAACACCGGCAGTGTCCAAGCACAGCCCAGCTCAAAAAAACGATACAAGACAATGGTTTTCACTAAGTATAGGGAGGAGGCCGGGCTGAGACACTGGTGTACAAAAGATTTATTTATTGACATTATTTATACCTTATGTATTTACTAGTTTCCTTGTTAATTTGTATATGTATGTCCGTGCACGTATGTGTATATATATCACTGAGGCGGCATGGCTCAGTTGGTACAACGGTCGTCTCCCAATCGCAATGTTACAGGTTCAATTCCCATCTCTGCCTGCCTACATGCTGAAGTGTCCTTGGGCAAGACACTGAACCCCAATCTGCCTTTGTGTGAGAGTGAGTGGGGGTGGTTGGATGGGCCGATGGCTCAAAAAGGCAGCCTCACTTCCATCAGCCTGCCCCAGGGCAGCTGTGGCTACATACATAGTTTACCACCATGGAGTGAATGAATAATGCAACGTGTCTTTGACTGTCAAGAAAAGCGCTATATAAAACCCATGCATGATTATTATGATTCATTGTTGAGGTGGAATAGGGGTAGGAGTAAATAAGCTTTGACTTTATCTTATTATGTTATGGTTGGGCATTATTTATTTAACTACTTAATTTTGGCTTGTTATGTTTATTTGTTTTATGTGTTTTTATGTAATTTTGTTGTTGTTGTTTGAATAATTTCATTTGGGCCCACATGCCCAAAATAAACTTTCAATTCAATTCAAACCCCAATATATAGCGTCATCAGGGGTTTAGCCAATCCCAATCAAGGTAGGCCCTCCCTTTGACCCTCACACAATTAGGTAGCTCTGCTCTGGCACATGGCACCATCAGAGGAAGGACTTCCTCCTCTTCCCAAGATGGACAGTTGTGGGCGGAGACAGTCCAGCTCACACAGACGTAGCAGATTCCGAATGTAGTCAAATGACTGAAAATCAAGGAAAAGCTTGATTTGGGATTTTGAATACCACGTTTTGGACCAACGAGACCCATGTGAAAGTGTTCAAATGCTGTATAATATGACCCCTTTAACTGCAATACTGCTGTATGGATTTGTTGTGCACTAACCGCCATCAATCAGTGAAAGTTCCATATATAGATTTAAAGAAAATGTGAACAGTTCCATGTCATCAATCTCCTTTACGACTCCAATCTCCTTTTGTGTACCCACCTTCCTGTTGTCAATGTTCTTCTGGTTGCAAGCATTATGTTAATCAATGATTTATCACTTGAGCTGATTGTATGTGTTTTGGGCTATGTTACAGTTTACATTTAATTTCGAAGGTTATATACATATGATCTTGAGTTTTGACCTTTTCCAAATGAAGCATGCGTAATCTGTTCCACTATGATTTATTTTTAAAATCTATTGAACAGTAATTATGCCAAAAATATTTGTTAAGGCAGGGGTGTCAAACATCAGGCCAGTGGGCCAAAACCAGTCTGCACGATGCTCCGATCCGGCCACACCCACAAGCACATGGTCAACATTTAGAAGAAAACATACATTTTCAAACAAATGGTGGACACAAAACAACACGGAGACCTGAGCTGAGATATCGGCGATGCTGCCATGAAAGCCATGCGGTCAGGGTGAGTTTGTAAAAACACCGATAATGCAACATAGGAGAAGTGTTTTGGACATTTCGTTGGGTTTTGCCAGAGAAGGTTTTATTAAGTTTGGATTCATATTGGAGTCATTCTTTCTACTAAAGATTCTTTGGTTTTGTCAAAATGTAGACATTTTCATCACGTATACTCTGCTGCACAGAAATCTAAACTTAAAGTTTAAATTTAAAGGTCATTCTGGAACTACTTTACTGGTCTGGCCCACTCAAGGTTAAATTGGACTGCATGTTGCCCCCTGAAATAAAATGTGATCGACACAGCTAATATAGGATTAAAGTACTTTTCAAATTAAAGCAGCTGATTGAGGATGATTTGTTATTGCAATACGAGCACTTTCTCTTTGTGTCTCAGTCGTTTATAAAAGCCTGTTTGGTGACCGGTGAGTCAATTTGACAGGATAGTTTCTAAAGACTAATGTAGGGCTCTCAAACTGCGATCAATATAATCGTCTGCATAGAGGCGGATCTGAGGTTCAGTCTCTTCAATCTTTATCTCCCTCATTTCTTTGTCTTCTTGTTTTTCTTGTGCAATGACTGAATTAAACACTGCAGGACTTGAGGAGGATTCTGATCTACAACCCCTCTGAGTGCTACCGGGTCAGATAGGCTGCAGTTTATCTTTGTAATGTCAGAGTGACTGTGATATTAAGTCTTTTCAAAAAAGAATTACTCAACCGTGGAAAAGTATTTTTTTCAATGTTGAGAACAAATTCCCAGCTTAATGGATTTACTCCACTAAAGTTTATTCATCGAAGAAAAGTGGTTCAGCTTTTATCACTTTAACCAACGTTTGACCACACCAAAACATCATTAACAGAATTTACAAAATTCAAGGCTATTACAGCTTTCACTGTCAAACAACTTGAAATAAATAAAAATCTCTCACTGATCAGAATATGTGATTTATTGGCTATTTATTTGAAATGAATATGTTCCTTTCCGTTATTTACTACAAGAATTTGGCCAATCAACTGAAAACTTATTTGTGATGGTTTTGCATTACTTGTATATTAAGATATAGAAAGAGACACTTCATGTGGTCTCAGTTGAAGAAGTTAAACATTAAGTTAAGATGTGATCTGCCACATTGTAGTTAAACCAGAAATGAAAGAGAGTTTATCACCACTCATCACGTGACATCAAGATATCAGGCATGTTTACCGGGACTAATAAACTCTAAGTAATCGTTTCCGTGGTTCTTTGTTCTTCTTTACGTTGTTTTTAACAATATTACATTTGGGGTCATCATCCTGCACAATACGTTCAAAGTAAGCATGTGCACGATATAAACATTACACTAAATTTTTTGATGTGTTTCTCCAGCTTCTTGTGAGCGGGTATAGAATCAAGGAATTGACGTGCGTGTGGATGAAACACAGGAAACAATTTATCCGACTGGAGTTGAAGGGCCCCTTCTGTTGAGAACGACACATTTCCTTGTGGAGTTGCTCGACAGGCTCATTTGCATACGGACCAGGGGTAGTCTGTGTGATGCAATCAAAGCCTCTTGTAATTCTATCGTGCATGAGAAGCATTCACAGCACCTCCGGAGATTGTTTATCCTTCATTGGTAAAAATGGCCAAATGGAAAATACATGAAATGACATGTTGTTGTTTTTTATTGCAAAAGAACAAAATCAATATAATATATATCAGTAAAAAATGGACTGAATTGTGTTTCCAAACACTATGCGTTTATAATCTGCTAATTCAACATGACAGAATATAAAATCAGACTGGTATCTACTTACTCATGAACCATGTAATCATTTGATACTCTTGATTATTTCATACATGATGTCCACAGGGCAGCAGTAAGTCAGTAATAACTTTTTATATATATATATATATATATATATATATATATATATATATATATATATATATATATATAAATCCAGTTTCATGTTCTTTTTTTAAAAGCTGCTACATTATAAGAGGTTTGCCATTATATTTCTTAACGTATGGTCAACCTTGAATGAATAGTTGGTTTGCATTTCAGATGAAATAGCCTTTGATGGAAATTTCTTTGATTTCAATATGTAATTAGTCTGAGATTCACTGTGAATAGCTGCTGCAATGATGCACTTCCTCTGACCAGCTGGCAAAATAATAAAGTGGACTCCACAAAAGCCGGCGACAGTTTTCCAACAAAACAGTCTCTTCAAAGGGCCCATTGATTAAAGTCTGCAGCACCGAACATGTGTGAAACACAATCCTGCAGCAAAATAATGCTGTTAATTGATTATTCTCCTCCACAGTGGAGAATAAATGGCAGATAAATATCCCTGAAGTGACATTTCCCTCTTTACTTTGTGTACAGTATGTTGCACTTCCACTTGAGGGAATAAAGACGGGCTATTTTAACTCTTGTGGTGAATGGCTGTCATACTGAGGCCTGTGTTTCACCCATTCATCACCATGACTAAGAATCTATTCACTGATGGCTGCGTCGTCACAAACCAGGCAGCCGGTTACTGTGACAACACAGCTTTGGAAAGTAATGCTCGTAACTTACACAACATCTTTTTTTGCCTTTTTGATTCATAAAAGTTTCAAGTTTCATAGTTGACAGTGACTTGTAATAATAATCCAACTTGTCCATGTGAATGTTCATGTACTCGCCATTGTTAATGTTAATATCGTATCGTTCTCTGCGTGCATGTCTGTGTGGTTTCATTACAAAAACTACAGCAGCCACTAGTGGCCTGGCATGCGAACTACATAATTTTCTTCATTTCTGCTGTTGCCAAGGAAACAGACATTATTTTCATAATGTAAAGTAGCTTTACTGCTTTGTGAAAGAAGCAACTATCGACTGGAATAAATGGGAATTTGCAAGGAACTTGCACTTCTTTGTGTGTTCCTGTAATGTTTTTGCCGGTAACTAAATAACTTAACCGTTTCAAATGATCCTTCTTTTTGTTGGATTTAAGAAACTGTGCAGAGCTGCTGTCTCTCACTCTCTTGTTATTCACACTGAGCCGCCTGCTAACATTTTACATCGTCCGAAGCCATCAAAGAGCTACCACTCGTTACTGAAGTTCATCCCGAACAAACAACAGAAACATGAATGTTGTCCCACCGTGTGCATTTTGTGAAAGTCGCAAACTGGAACTGTTTACTATTGGATGTTCACGACACATCAAGAGACTGTGAGAATCCTGATATTGTCCAAAAAAAGTGATTGCTGCAGGATTATTTGCTAAAGGTCCAAATGAGAGAACGTTCCTTACAATCGTGCAGAATGCACGGCGCCATGGCCAATTTTCTTTGTTAACTTCATCTATGTGTGTTTGCATCACGGTGAATACGTGATGCAACTGTAAGCTTCCTGAAATGTCAAGGACCATGATCCACATGACGCAGGTTGATCGTGTTGTCATGGTAACCGCAGCCTTTTTTTTGTCCAATGCTGTGTACAGTGGAGATTTGATAGACGTGTCACATGCTCTACACACACGCATACGAGCTAAAGTCTGGGTGTCAAACATGTGAGATTAAACTGCAAAATCAAAAAATCTGAACGTCAATAGTGACTTCATTTTGTCACTTAAAGTAGAATTAGCAGGCCTTTAAAAAAACATTTGAAATTCTAATGGTAGCGCATAGTGTGCACAATACGGGCCTGTACAGTTTGTTCAACTAACACACATATTCTAAACAGAAGGCGACATTTGGTTCTTGGATCCAAACTGGCCCACAGCCAGACGCAGCTTTAAAAAAAACATGCTTCCAATTTAAAATGCTGCATTAAATCCACATTGAAGCATGAAAATATACGCACACGGGAAGTATCTCACTGTAGAAGAGAAAAGAAAACAAGAAAAAATGGGAAAAAAAAGAAAAAAGGGGGGAAATGGAAAAAAGAAAAAAAGGCGAAAAGGTATAATAGTGACCAAGGTACGTTTTGTTAGTTTGATTAGTTGGCAAGATCAAAAACATAATCAAAAAAGGGAAAAAAACACTTTTTGTTTCTGATTGTGTGGATTTTGCCAACAAATCAAATCAAACAAAAAGTACCTTGGTCAATAGTAAAAGAAAAAAGGGGGAGTGAAATAAAAGAAAAAAAGGAAAAAAAAGAAACAAAGAAGAAAAATTATGAAATTTGGAAAACTGGGAAAAACAAAGTCTGAGTTACCAAAAGTAATCACATTTTATTACTTTAAGTAAAAGGATTTTCAAAAATGTTTTTTAATAGTTTTTTTAAACATGATAATAACCTGGCTGGTATTTATTTGCATTTGACACGTTTCATATGTAAATACACTTAAGTTTGAAACTGAAGAAGGAAGTCCTGGCGTTTTATCGATGTAACTCTGGATCGTCCTTGTATTCAAGTACAAATACTGTGTTACTCTCTGTCTAAGGAAGGAAACTCATTGTGGTGAATAACATTTCAGCTTCATGAAAAACTAACATTGACACATGTACACAGGATTTAGTTTTTAATGGGGGAAAAAAGTAATTTTTTTTATGTACAGGTCATCATTATTCCTAAATGAGATCAAACAGGCTGTAAACGCCTATTTTTTGAGAGGTTCTGGCATTTTACAGCTTTTTGTATCAGTTTTATCATCGATTGGGCATTTACGTTTATGAGCGGTAATTAAAATTCTTTGGGCTCAATATTCTCCAATTTTTTGGGACCCCCTGTAGAAACAGGCTCCCCAGGCCTGCTCTCCAAATCCTCCTCTTTCTCTGCCTATAGTCCCCGGCCTTTGTTGCTCTTTACGACGGCACTGCTGACCTATACGAATAGACCACAAACAGCCCCGCATTCATCTCGCGCACCTCTGTGGCTGCACTGTGGATGATGTGCTGAGTCTGCAGGCAGCACATAGGGCAACAAAAAGAGAGAGAGAGAAAGAGAGGGGGGCGAAAGAGAGGGGGGGGGAGAGAGAGAGACACAAAACAGTTGCACAAACACAAGCTGCTACGCCCTCTCACCTGTGTGTCAAGCTCATCAGTCAATGAAATACCGTCTTTCCTTTACACACACAAAGTAAAAGCAGAAAGAGTTTTGTACGTACAGATTCCAAAAAATGTGTTTAAAGTATCGACCGGGAGTGAAAGTAAAAATCAGTCACAAAACTGTAATTGAGTGAGCCTTCATTATTATTATGATGATGATGATGATGATGATGATGATGATGATGATGATGATGATGATGATTATTGTTGTTGTCCACCATCTTAATTGATTTTCAAACCTTTTGTGTGCAGTATGGTCTCATTATGGATTATCAATTAATTACTGTATAAGTTATGGATGGATGGATGGATGGATGGACGGACGGACGGACGGACGGACGGACGGACGGACGGACGGACGGACGGACAGACGGATGGATAATATAATGTACAGATTCTTCCATCTTTAACTTCAAATAAGTCTCTTTGACCAAGGTATTTTCTGGATAAATGTATTTGCTACAAATACGCAGATCAAAAGATTTGACTGAGTCGTGTCTCAAGAATTTAAGACAAGATTAAATGGTTTCAATTGTAATTTAGGAAAATAAAAATACCTACGAAAAAGATAGAAAGAAAAAGTAAACAAAGATACTTCTGCATGGCAGTAATATGACTATGGGCGTACTTGGTAAATACCTATGACTTAATAGTGGTAATCAAGTAAATTATATGAAGTGAATTGTTTTTAAGTATGTGTAAAACTGCCTACTTAAAAAACAACAATTGTTACTACTTAATCACGCTATTGTGAGTATCAATTCAAATTTTGGACATACTCAATACCGATTTATGGCTTAATTCCTTTAAAACTCTCACAGCTAAAGTTTTCAAAGTATTATTGTACCAGTGAAGTTTTAATTTTCAGGTGCAGTACGACTTCTTTTACTCATAAACTACAATTATAAAATGTTAATAATGAGTGAAAATATCAATGAATCACAACATTAAAGATGAATACTTTCGAGGTCATGTGATGTTTTTAAAGCAACAAGCAATAAACAAACACTTTTGGCAGCATGAAAGCTGAAAAACACAAAAACAATCTAATCAATAAAAGAAATATGTCACTTATGAAG
This sequence comes from Lipophrys pholis, assembly GCF_963383615.2. Classification (NCBI taxonomy): domain Eukaryota; kingdom Metazoa; phylum Chordata; class Actinopteri; order Blenniiformes; family Blenniidae; genus Lipophrys; species Lipophrys pholis. Next base: position 8,343,983 of record NC_137628.1, read on the forward strand.
CGAGTTTTAACAGATTAAAACTACTTTTTTAACATTAATTTCACTTTTGCAGTTGAAGGTGAGTTTAATTTTGAACTTTCAAACAGGAAGTCCTCCTCATTCCGCTGTATTGACACACACCTGACCTCGTCAGAGAGGTCAGCGCACGCACGAGCATTCCGCGTGGACGCCGGTATATAACGGGACTCCGCGTGCTGGAGAAAGTCTACGTAAAGAGGATTTAGAGGAGCGCGAGGACAGCGTGCAGGTAAGATGGAAATATTCAGAGACTTTCAGGCTTTTCGCTTTTTTTTTTTTCTTTTTTTTTTTTTTACACATGAAATAAAAATATTTGAAGCCTTTTTTTGTTTTTAACCCCACGAGAATATAGACAGAAATATTAAATATTCTCCCCCCAAAATAATTTAAGCATTCTTGTTTCCATTTTATAAATATACCAAAAAAAAAAACGCTTTTTTTTTTTCTTCTTTTTTTTACTTTTACTATTTTAAATAAAAACTTTTATATGAAGTTCATGTCTGGCGTTTATTCAGATTATTGCATCGTATGGTCATAAATGTGATTGTCGTTTCTAACTCTCCTCTGCTGTTTGTTTTCTCGTTTTTTCACTTTTTCAGAGATGTACAGAGTCACAAAAACCCACATGACCTCCCCCATGCACTTCCCCAGCATGGGCACAGCCCCTTTCTTTAAGGTGAATTCACACATATCCACATAAAAAAAAAAAATTTTTAATTAAAAAAAAACTCAGAAAACGCCTATGGACATGCTGACCTTTGACCCGCCCTGTGTGCAGGTGACTGTGTTCGAGCAGGAGCATTTCCAAGGGAAGTGTCTGGAGTTCACCAACGAGTGCTGCAACATCTACGACTGCGGCATGGACAACATCCGCTCCATCCGGGTGGAGAGTGGAGCGTGAGTCATACAACCTGTACGCCTGCAAGTCTCTGTGGACAGTGACTGTCTCTGAGTGTGTGTGTGTGTGTGTGTGTGTGTGTGTGTGTGTGTGTGTGTGTGTGTGTGTGTGTGTGTGTGTGTGTGTGTGTGTGTGTGTGTAGAGAGAGAGAGAAAGAGAGGGGAAGTGTCCATTCACCCACGTTAAAGCTCCTCTGATGCATCCTACATGATGTATGTGAAACTAAAGGATGAGAAAACCTCCATTCACCATCAGCTGAGGTCCTGAAGGTCCTTTAACTGTCCGGAAATCCATTTCCGATGGCAGGATTTTCTCTTTGTGCAGGTTATTGAGACCTCACCGGTTGTCAGGAAGTGATAAATGAAGGCCAGGAGAGTGTTTTTTGTACAAATGATGTGCCACTTCTCTTCTCACATTCTCTATGTGTGAAGGGAAATGTCAAGATTTTGCTGGGTAAGAAGCTCTTTCAGGTTTTACGTTCCCCAGCCAACACGAGGACGAGAAAAATGAAACATAATACCTGTTTCAGGATTTGCTTCAGCTATATTTCCTTCTCTATTTTTTTCTCAAATAGCACTTTTCTGTCTAGATTTCAACAATATTATTAAGTTTATGAAGAAGAACACTAATTGAATTAAAAACATACAAATTTTTTATTTTTTTTTACATTTTATAGTTTGAAAATGTCACAATCTATGGCCTAAAACTGGCCCGGGAGAGGCTCTAATCTGGCCAAGCCACTAAGCAAATGGTAAAAATTCCAAAGAAAACATTGTTTTGTGTTTTTTTGGACAAATTTCTTCAGAGTGGCAAATACAACACAACGCTGAGACCCGAGCTGACATATTGGTGATGCTGCCATGAGAACCAGCTACCTTGTTATCAAAACTGTCCTTAAAGCCACGCTGTCAGAGTGAGTTTTGTAAAAACATGGATAATGCAACAGCTTAGGAAAACTTTTTGGGACATTTGATCGTATTTTGCACCAGGTTTCATTCAAATTTACTGTATATTGAGATTGTCGGGATTTTCTGTAGTAAATGTTTGGTTTTATTACAATATCACGTATACTCTGCTCCACAACAAAGAAAAGCTTTGAAGTTTCACTTTAAAGGTTATTGCACTATTTTATCCACTCCAGATAAAAATTTATTTGTTTGGGTCAACATTTGTCCCAATCGTCCCAAAAATGTCTTATTTAGGTCTTCTTTTTTTTTTGCACAGATCATAAATATAATGACGAGGGTATCAAATGTGGAAAACTTCAAGGATTTTTATTGAAAAAAATTTCGCATTTAAAGACATTTTTAGAAAATTTTGTAATTATTCACTACTGACTTCATGTGTATATACACACATACGTGCGTGCATGTGTATATTCTTAATACTTTATAACATTTTCAAGATTTCCCCATTCTAATAATAGAGTCTTAAATGTTAAACTTACTTTCATATTGTGTTCGTGTCTGTGCGTATCAATAAAATTCATCTGATTATAAAGATATAAGATATTAAATATTAGTCATGTTTATCTCCTGCTTATCAATTATAAATGACATATAATAATGTTATCATAATATTTTTTCCCGACTTCAAAAACGACGTAAAATCCACCACAGTAACAAGGTTAACATTTCAACGAGTGCGGTTTGATAGTCTAATATCAGAAGTCAGAAAAGAGATAGTTGCTTCAGCAGAATGGATTTCACAGCAGAGTGAAACCTTCAGTAACACTCCAGCAGAGTCACTATGAGCCTGTACTGACTGCAAAATGGCCTCCAAGTTCCACATTGACTCCGTTTTCTAACCTGCTCTTTTGCACGATTCCTCCACTTACAGGGTCAGAAAACCTCGCCTGCCCTCAGACGACTGCTCAGGGAGAGTTATGCATTTTGTTTATTCTTAACTGAGCGTCTGAACAAAGTCGGGTCGCCCTCCGAGTCTTGACGCACATCAGCGACGGAGCTTTCTTACTGCGAGTCGCTCCGTACGTAACAGTCCAGGCCTTAGTCATGCCGGGGACGGCGTGCCAAAGTCTGAGTGTTTCTCTAAACGCCTGCTGACTTCAGCTGAGTGCAAATTTTGCTTTTTCTCATCAGAGGAAAAGTCTTGAGTTTTTTTTTTGTTTTGTTTTTACGTTTCAATGCTGGAAGGTTGTCGTTGAAGCTCTGGGCCTCGGCTAATTAATTTCAGTCCGTTATAATGGAGCGCTGCCAGAGAGCAGATGTGCAAGGCTGTGTGACAAATCACAGTTTGAAGCTACCAGGGCAGATTTCTGTGAAACGAACTTCTTATTTTCTGAGCAGCTCAGCCACAGCACTGTCTTTATACGCACTGAACATTGGAAACTGGCAGAGTGTTGAAACATACTGAAGCCCATCGGGTCTAGATTTACTCGTCACTTCCCTCCTGTGCTTCTCCCTTTAAAGCTTGATGAATTTCAACATCTCACATGTGTAGTTATGCAGATAACGATGCAATTTATTGGTCTTACAACTGTTTCATAATGTGAAATGCATCCCTGATGGATGGATGGATGGATGGATGGATGGATGGATGGATGGATGGATGGCAAACCTCATGTAAACATCATGATGTAATCTGCTTTTTAATCTGAATTAACCCTCCTGAAATTTCTCCTCAGCACAGATTCACATCAATCTGATTTGTTTCCTCATTTTACGTCTGCACAGGCGTCACAACACAAGAACAACGTGACGCTGTGAAGTGAAAGACAAAAGATAGCAAACATGACATACAACAGCCAAATGATAACGACAATGTATGAAACACCAGTTTTTGGAGTATTTCTTTTTAAAACTTCTGGTCGGGCATCTATTTATCTTTCAAAACGCTAAATTAGTTCAAGCTGCTGATACTAAATAGATACTTCAAGTATTAGTCGTGTCTTTTCAGCTGCTCCGTCATTACAACTTTCACCATATAATTATTTAGTTTTTTACACCAGATGCTCTACATTCCACATTTATTCATGTCACAAAAGAGACAAAAGCGTTTTTCACATAAGTGCAAAATATTCAATATCAAGTTGATTTAGAAAGCAAAGACACTCATTTTCAGGTATTTTTTCTGAAACAACTTTGATTTGTTTTTAACGAACAACCTTTGTTCCATTTTAGCCTGTTTCGTTTATATTGCAGTTTCACAGAGGCAGGGAACCGGGGAATTTGTGTTTTTTAAAAAGCAAAACTGGGACCATCCATCCATCTCCTCTATGTCAGGGTAGCACTGTGCGGGGTCTGACTGCAGTCCACTGTGGTGAAGGAGCAGAGTTCACTTTGGACCTGTCACCAGTACATCACAGAGTAAACTCAGAGCGAGAAGATCAATTTAGAGTCACAAATACACGAGGGAGGACACTGGATTACCTCGAGAAAACGTACACAAGCACAGGAGAAGCATTTTCATTTGTTTGACAATGAGCTTCAAATTTAAGAATTTAAGAGTTAAAAAAAAAAAAAGGACACAGTCTCATTTTCTCTGATGTGTTTCGAGGCCGAGTTAACGTCCAACCGCACTCTTGTTCACCTCTCTCTGCCGCTCTCTGGATTCCAGCTGGGTCGGATTCGAGCACCACGACTTCCAGGGTCAGCAGTTCATCCTCGAGCGCGGCGAGTACCCCAACTGGGAGAGCTTCAGCGGCGCCCTGTCGTACCACACTGAGCGCTTCATGTCACTTCGGCCCATCTACTGCGCTGTGAGTGGAGGAGGAGGAGGAGGAGGAGGAGGAGGAAGAAGAAGAAGGGGGGGGGGGATAAGGAGGCGGAAGTAGATGAGGAGAAGGAGGAGGAAAATTAAGGAGGGCAGGGAGGAAGAGAATGAGATGAAAGGGAGAGGAAAAAGAGGAGGAAGAAGAGGGGGAAGAGGAGGAGGAGGAGGGGTTCAAAGTGGCTCAAAAGAGACAGAACAAAGAAGCGGGAGCGGAGGAGCACGACAGGGCGAGTGGAGGAGAGGCGATGACGAGTGACAGCAGGTTGATTGGATCAGCGAGCCGCCCAGAGTGGCAGAGACGCCTCAGAAATAGAAAGGAGCCGTTCGGGTGCCGGAAGTCGGCCGTCTGACACTTTCTCTCCGTTCAGTCCCACCACAGCAGCCACATGATGATCTTCGAGAGAGAGAACTTCATGGGCCGCTGCACCGAGCTGTGTGACGACTATCCCTCCCTGCAGGCCATGGGCTGGTTCAGGCCTGAGGTCGGATCCATGCACGTGCAGTGCGGCGCGTAAGTCCAAGCCAGCTTTTAATATCTTTCATTGATATTTTTTAGCTTTTTGGGAGGAGTGTTATTTTAGCTGTTTGACTCTTAAACATCTTGGCTGGTTTTCTTTTAAACTATTTGGAGCAATTCTGACTATTTTCCTTGTTACTTTATCGTGGTTTTAGCTGCATGTAGCACTTCCAGCACAACATTCTGGTTTGGACTTCATTTTATTTGGATTTAATTGGAGTTACCATAACAAGTGGTGACTGTGAGGTAAAACATCAGTGTGCAGGTGACATCGTGGACTGTGACACATGTATAGTTGGCAAAATATATAATCTACTTTAATCTATGTCTTAATTTGTCATATGAGTCCAGACTGGCATGAAAACTCTAAAAAAAGAAAAAAAGTTTTTTTTATTCACATATAATTTTTGAGTCAGATACAAAGAGCCTCTACAGAGGAGTCAAATGTCCACATGTGGCTCCAGAGCCACAGGCTGTATGCGCCTAGTCTCGGAGTTATTGTTGGGAGATTCATGTTTTCCCTGTCTTCTTCCAGGTTTGTGTGCTACGAGTACCCCGGCTACAGAGGCCAGCAGTACATCATGGAGTGTGAAAGACACAGCGGAGACTACCAGCACTGGAGGAACTGGGGGTCCCACTGCCAGACCCCAAAGATCCAGTCCATCAGACGCATCAGGCACTGACAAGGTGCAGATCAGGACTGACAGCGGCAGCGGCGGCCGCCCGAAGCTCAGGCTGAAGCCTTGGAGTTGGGCTCCGTGAACACCATAAACCATCAGTGACGTAGCAGCTACCTCGTTACTCCAGCACATATTCATACTTGTGTTTAATACAGGTGAAATAAAGTTCAGCTCGAGATGGAGAACAATCTTGGTCTAGGGCCTGTTTGGTTTTTACAAATCAAGTTCATGAAGAAAAGAGAGATTGTCTGTCAAGAGAAGCCATCCATCCATCCATCCATCCATTTTCTCCCACTTAGCTGTTTCTGGGTCGCGGGGGTGGCAGTCTGAGCACTGTCAACCAGATCACATTGAACCGATTAAGAACCTTTCCTGCAAGTGGTGAGTCCACAGGAAGGTGGAGCCCGGCGTGGGACAAGAACCCACTACCTTGAGATTTCAAGTCTCATGCTCTATCAACTGAGCTCGCCGGCGGCTTCAAGAGAAGCTACTGAACAATAAATGCTGATCTTAATGACGAACCTTCATCAAACTAACATCACACTGACATCAGCTCATCATACGCTGTATCTTGGTGGTATAGGACGCTGGTGTCCCACCTGCATCTGACCCGATCTGACCAGTATCGACCAGCATCGTATCAGTGTAGGAACCATCATCAGACCAGGACAGACAATCATAAACTAACATCAACCAGTATAAGACTATCTTTGAACATCATCAAACATCACTGACCAACTTAGACCATCATTGACCATCACTGACCAGCATCACACCAGTGCAAGTCCAGCATAGACCAGCATCAACCTTTGTAAATGCAACATAATGATATGTATTAGTTACTTTAAAGACCAGATGATACTTATCAAATCTTATTTTCAAAAGATCCCTATAAAGGGTTAAAATACATTAAAAATAAAAAAGAATGAAAGCCGGGAGTGAATTATGGAGAAGGACTGGGAGTGAATGGAAATATAATGAGGTTACAGAAGTCAAGTGAAAACACAAATTTAAAATGCACACAGAAAGGAAATCACAAGGTAGAGGATGACGTCATAATTATTAAGAAGAAGGAGGACGAACAGGATCATTCACAAACTGTGGAGCAACAAACGATTAGGATATGGTCTTGAATAAACTTTATATACTTGAACTAAAAGACAAGATTTTTAAACTATACCGACAAAATTATATTGTATATTATTATATACATATATTGGATCCACACTCAAGCCCAAAGCCACATTTAAACCCAGGAAATGAATAGTGTGGTACTATTCTCTTGTAAATGTGTGACGTTGTGGTAGATTTGATATCTGTGTGTGCCGCAGATCATCACAACAGACAATCAGTCAGGAACAGAATCAATAACATTTCAAGTTTGTACTCAGACTCCAGTGATTATTTCAGCAGTTTTTTCACAAAGCTTTTTCACAAACAAGTAGATTTAGCCTTATTGTAGGTTGTATTTATCTATTTATTTATGGTTTCAAGGAGTTTTGCCTTGTTGATGGTAATCTTTCTGAGTTTTGGTCTATTAAACCTTTCTAGTCATTGTTAGGCTGGAACCGAACGGTTACCACACTGTTTGTGCCTCTCAGGCCACCGTACTTGGTGAATTTAAACAGTTTTTATGTGTAAAGATGGAGCACTTGTCTAAATTATTCGGTAACAAAGATGGAAAGACATACATACTGTAAAAAAAACCCACCAAAAATATAAGACAAGAACCAGCATCGTCACAGTTATGATATAAAACTACAGTAAAAACAAGAACTGTACTTGGTTTCAGGTTCATGCATCAGTGATTAAATCTGCATTTCCCTTTAACGCCACAGCCGGCACATAACTCCCAGGCTTCTTGTAGCACAAGCGTCCAATCACAGATAACATTTCTAACTCGAATTTCTCATTGCCTCTGAAAACACCCTGAAGAACTTCCAGATATTAATAGATTAAGGTTAGAAAAGGAGCAGAAACACACACTTTGATAACTCTACAGCCATAACAAATAACGGTATCTTGTATTTCACATTTCAAGAGACCTTATGAAAACACATGACACAAACTTAGATAACATTAAACCTACATATATCAAACGAAGGATTAGAGTGGAATACCGGAGTGTGGGACAATGTCAATAAAAAAGATTTAGCATCATAGCTACACTGACTCATTTATGTCCTTTCTTCAAGTATTTCTGACCTTCTCTCAAGGAGCAAAGCTTCATTTCTTCAATGGAAGATGGAGAATGAGTTTCTGCTGCACATTTCCACTGCAAACATAAAGAAACTAAAAAAAAAAATCACTGACGCATTTAGAAGTGGACAATTTAAACACTATTGTCGATGAGTATTTCAAGACATACTTTGTTTGTGACATTCTTTAGGGAATTATAGGTTCCATCTACACATAAAAAGCTTTTGTGTTCACACTACAACAGATAGAAAACACAAAAAATGACAGAAACACTGAAAACAATGTAGTTAGCCTGCCAGGCCACCAGTCGGCGCTGTTGTCTGTTTCTTGTAATGAAACCACACACAAGCTCGAGCAAAGTACAAACTGGGAAACTTTAAACGAACAAAAAGAGACTTTATATCAAACGCAAGTTAGAAAGCGCACACATTTGCGTTCAAATGTAAAGTGTAAAAGTAAAAATAAATACCTGAAAAACTTAATTACTCAGTTGCTTGAGTAAATTTATGTGAGTCTCTGCTCTCACATAAGCAAAGAGAAGAAGGAAGGACACTTTACACAGAGTAACAATAACTGCAATGAAACCCTGATTCTCACACCGGTTAAGTTTCCATGGGAATGAAGGCCGGCTTGTCACCACAAACTCAATGTAAAGTTAGTGACTTTGACAACATCGCCCACTTGAAAGGGAATAAAAAAAATTAATCTGACAGCAGTTCATTTCTTCATAAGGAAGATTAACCGAGAATCTATTTCTGTGAGTACATCAACACAGCAGCTCATGTTAAAGTACACCAACAGTATCCCGCTTGAAGAATTTCACCATGACGATCTGGATCGCTGTCGTTTGCTCTCAAGGTGGTTTTAATAGATTCATGCTGTGTGGTATAATGAATGAGCGTCAGCATGCAGCATAAAACACACTGAAAATATGTGAAGCATCTCCGTTCTGCAACTATATAAAAGCCTGAAGTCACCAAAAAACTGATGCAAGTTGTCAGTTAAAGCAAACTGAAAGACATACCAACTGAATTAACGGACCTACGTGTGCTGTTTGGCTTTTAACACCTTCTGAAATATACAAAAATGGAAGATGTCAAGACTTTCTTGCTTTTGTGACTCATTGAGGAGAGTGAAAAAAAAATGTGTCACAAAATATTACAAGCTATGCTGAAAATTTCTGAATTTAGAGCTTGAAAATGTGTTTAGATATGGAAATAAATGCCATAATCAAAATGTCCTTATCAGTGATTTGGCTTGTACAAGTAAAGTTTAATACATTTACACTATTTTTATTTGGTCTGTGGTTTAAATGTTCACGTATCTCTCTATTTAACCCTTTACAGGGCAAGTGCCTCTAACGTCTCACAACACAAACACGATTGAGTTCTTCCCCTTTTGACAACATATTTAATGATATGTGTTTTGCACGTAAAACTAATGCAAGTGTCGGCTCAAGTTTCGGAGCGTTTTCAGAAAGTTGTGTTTTCGGTGGCTCTGGGCTCCATTGTCGTGTACACTGACACTCAAAATGCAACAAAAGTTCACTTAAAAATAAATTGTGAAAACGGAGCTTCTGTCCTCACTCTTACCAGCTGTGTCTCATTGTCTCCACACTCCCCATGTGTATGCTGATATATCGGTCATCCTGAATTTGTCTCTTTGTGTTTTGTGTCCTCAACCTTGCTTAAGCTCATTCCAGCTTCATTTGTGACGTGAGTATTGATCTAGTTTCCTTTCTGACCCTCGTTTCTACCCCAGTTTTACTTGTTCGCCGTATGAACTGCTTTTCTGCATGTCAAACCCTGAATAATATCACCAAAACTAAGTCTGTCCTCTGATTGTTTGGATCCTTGAATTATTTTCTTCACAATGATGCTCTCAATCTGCATTAAAATTTTGAATTAGGTCTGATATTGGCGACTTCATGCGAAACACAAGCCACTCTTTGAAAGTGCAAAATGATTTAGAAAACAGGAAAAACAAGATCAACGCAGGTGGAATATCAAAAGCATCAATTTATTGTTTCATTGCAAATCCTGTGATCTTTTAGAAGACAGCCATGACACTCTCCGGTTAATCCAGACAAATTTAGCTTATTACCTGCTCGTTTCTAGTTTTGTTTTGCATCCTTTTGCTGCATGTTGAGCTGTAAATCAGCTCCGTGAATAAAGCCGTAAGTAAGCAGGCTTTGTGGGGAAGTAGAGCATGTATCCATGTCAGCCAGATATCGTGAACACACCCGAGAGGTTTTCCTGCAACAACACATCAGAATGCTCCCACGGCCCAGAGCACATCCACATCTGTCAGGGTGGAATAATGAGCGATCTTTTTTTCAAGCCGCAGGAAATGTATGTAATAGTGTATCATGCATAATTATCGCGTGGAAAGATCTAGCTGCCTTCATGTATGGTGAGCCGGGATCAACTCAAGCCTCCGGTGTGGAAGACGAGTGGATGGTGTTAAGAATAGAGGTGCAGTGGTCAGCACTGTTGCCCCACAGTAAGAAAAGTGTGCATGTTCTCCCTGTCTATATTTCCTCCCGCAGTACAAAAACATATAAATTGGGTAAAATCAGTACATTTAAAAGGACTTTCGGAATTTACTCATGCTTCTTTGCACTAAAACTGAAAGAAAAGCATCTTTATCTATGTTTTTTTTTTCTGAAACTGCGTGTCAACGGAGCCTAACTCCCTCCATGCAACAAATTCTTTTCTTTTTTTGTATCCATCTGTATTTCCTATATTTTCTTGACATGTCTAGATGAATTGATTTTAAAAAATGATATGTAATAAGTTAAGTAGGATTTTGTTTTATTCTAATTAAAAATATTTAGCAATTTTTTTTAATCTCACTGCTTTAAGTAACAAAGTCTGTTGCAATTGTGAATTGTAATCACAATGAAACACACACGCACGCACGCACGCACGCACGCACACACACACACACACACACACACACACACACACACACACACACACACACACACACACACACACACACACACACACACACACACACACACACACACACACACACACACACACACACACACACACACACACACACACACACACACACACACACACACACACACACACACACACACACACACACCCACCCACACCTCAGGTTGCACCCTATGGTAACAGTACCACTGTTTGTGAATCATGTAGGTTTTAAAACACACATTTGAACCTGCTGCATTCTAAAAATAGACGTTCATTCATGCTCACATTGATTTTCTGCCCGAAGCGACTCAAACGAACGCAGCCCCGCAGACGCCCCAAGCAAGAGGAACTTCTCTAAGATTTCCTTTTATCATGTATATTCAGGGCCACTGAAGTTTCAAAATAAAAATATCATTCCCACCCAGCGGGGTCATGAATCTCTGCAAATGTCAGAGTCAAATCAATGCTTCTCTTTAGTCAGTGTTTTGTTTTGTTTTTTTTAAATGGCAGATTTTGTGTTTGACGAAACACTAAAGAAACCAAACTGCCCTTTGGAATTATCAGCACATTTGGTAAAGAGGAGCCACAATCTGTGCAGTGAAAGAAAAGTATTGTGTCGTAATCGGAGTCTGGTCCAGAGCAGAAGCAGAAGACGACGTTACCTCAGTGAATTAAAGTCCATGTTTGTTTTCGTTGTACGCGTGGATCGCATCTAGAATAAATAAAAAGCTATGAATGGACTCCTGGTCACAGCTCCCTGCACTGCTCTCTCCTTTTATCTTCGCCTCACCCTCCCTCCTTCTCCTCCTTCTCTCGCTCCATCTGGTCGGCCCCCTGCGGTCTGCGGGGGTGACCCACGGCCCCCCTCCTCCTGGCCCCGGGTGACTCAGCTCCCCAGACCTCCTCCTCTTCCTCCTCCTGCACCCCCTGCTCCTCCTGAACAAGCCCCCCGTCCTCTTCATCAACCTCGTCGTCTTCACTCTTTTCTGAGTCTGATTCATCCGAGTTGTCCTCTTCCAGGTAGCGGTAACCTTTGACCTGCGAGCCCGGAAAAAAAAAAGAAGAAAAAACAGTAACTGAAACACTGACGAAGTTTGTAGTTTTACAACAAAGCTGCGATTTTAAAGAGGCCTTACTGACTAATTTGTTGTTTGTAGGAGTCAATCTCACCACACAACAGATTTCTTTCTCTTCGTTATATAAGAGATTGAATAACAAAGTTGTTTTCCACTTTTACTTTGAGAAAAACTTAAATATAATTTCCTAATCCGTCTGTCTGCTATACTGCTGGATCCAGTTCAGGGTCAAAGGTCGCTGGACTAGAGACGAGCCGACAGTGGAATAAAGACAAAAAAGTCACGGGACATCCACATTGTAGAGCATCTTCCCCCAGGAGCTGAACTAAACTTGTGAATCCGTCTTTAAACTCACACGGTGCTCGCAGTTCAGCTCATGGTTTACAGCACCGCTACAATAATCCAGCCTTGTGCAGATTATGAAAACAGGACAAATTGAGGGAGACAATTAAAAAGCACCGTGAGATTTAAATCAGTGTGATCTATTACCTGTTATTGGTAGTAACTATTAACCTGAACCCCCTCTTCTGGTGTCAGTTATTACTATTCGCAACCTCACCCAACTGTCCCGGTCTCATTTAATACTCTAAATGCTAAATACAGACTGTGTTACCTTGTGCCGCGGTCGGGGGATTCGGGGAAGTCGGTACTGCACTTTTAAAGCCAGGCGACGCTCCATCACCCAGTAGCAGTAGCAGGCCAGCAGCAGCGTGGCCAGCAGGATGGAGAGTTTGGCCTTTGGAGGCAAAAAGTGAGCAAATTAAGGCGACAAAGACTTTGTAGACTGGAGACGTTTCCCCCACAGGCGGCCACGTACCCTCATGGGTAAGTTAGAACAGAGGTAGACGATGAAGATGGCGATGGCCTGCCACCAGTGGTAGATGGAGTAGACAAAGTCCAGGCGCTCCTTTTCCTCGGCGTACAGCATGCCGAGCAGGACTGGAACAGAGAAGATGTTCAGATAGAAGCGTCACGCGTCCGACCGGGGGGGGGACACCTGAAGACTCACTGTTGACGCCGGTCCTGTTGAGAGCCGAGCCCAGACCCCACAGCGCGGCGATGACCAGCAGCGGGTAAAGGTACCAGTCCTCCTTCGGCTTCGGGGAGAACGCAAAGAGGACGATCAGCAGCACGAAGTGCACCACGGCGCCCCCTGCCAGACACACCCAGCGAGGAAGACGCAGGAGGAGGAGAGGCAAGGAGGAGAAGATGGAGGAGAAGAGGCCGTAGACGGAGACCAGGAGCCAGAGTTTCTTCAGGCCCAGGACGCAGACGCCATACGACTGAGGACACAGGAAACACAGATCAGCGTTTTATTTCACACTGTTTCACAAACGTCTTCAACTGTGCTTGTTTTCCCCTGGAGAACTCTACATACACAGACACACAAAGTAAAAGAAAGTAAAAGAAAAGACTTATTATTACTGATGATGACAATGCGATTGGTTTTTACTATTTATCGTCATTGTTCCGTTTGTTTTTTTGTCTTTTGTATCTTTTTCTGTGTTTGCATTTTGGTGTTTTTTGTAATGATGGCAGGAAATTCAGTTAATATTATTATCATCATCGTCATCATCAGTATTTATAATAATAATAATAATAATAATAATAATAATAATAATAATAATAGACTAAATTAATAAATAGATGAAGGATTTAATGAATAAATAAATGAATAAATAAATAAATAAATAAATAAATAAATAAATAAATAAATAAATAAATAAATAAATAAATATGGAGATCAATACAGGCCTTGGAAATATGTCAATAAGAACTGGATAAAATACCAAACAATGCATATTTGTATCTGTATGTTCATGTATTCCTCCTCATTTTTCATATAAACATACAAAAAACTATTTGTGTATAGACTGTGAAGAAAAACTGTGTTTTTGAATCTTATCCTCACAAATTTAATGCAATTGGAGATCAAATATTAGACCATAATATACTGTAAAAGGACATGAAACTTGTACTACTAGTATTAGAATAGTTAGTATTTTGTATTCTATTCTATTACTTTTCTAGTGCAAATGCTTATATAAAACAACATAAAATTGTTATTTTAATATGTTGACAACTACCCAACATGTAGCTTTTGTTTTTGCACACAATCAGCTTTTGTTGACTTTGTCATTAAATTACCATCTAAATGATTTTGATCATTTAAATGATAATTAAAGGAGAAAAAGTGACCAAATTGCATGAAAAATATTCGTTTACACCAAGTCAGGTGCCAGAAATCGCCGGACGCTGAGAGCGTGAGGCTCATTGTTATGGTCATTTAGCTGTTTACCAGGGAGAATCCGGTGATGGCGAACATGGCCTCGAAGCCGCTGTAGATGAAGAAGGGGCAGAGCAGCCTCAGCCGGTAGTCTCTCAGGTGTTTGAAGGGCAGCTGGAAGATGTTTCCCCAGCCGATACTGCGCAGGTCGATCTCTTCTGTCGGGCGGTACGCCGGCCCACACAGCGCGAGGAACTGAAGATTAGGATTATTAGGAATGATTAGGAGTCAATCCTGTTTCTGCTACTGCTACTTGCATTGGTGAAGAATCTCACAAAACACCAACATCACTTGTTCAACATTTTTTTTTTAGATAATCCACACCAAGACATGATTTGAAAATACAGTTGGAGCAGAACACACCTGCTTGTGGTTCTAATCTCTATATCTTATTTATTTTCTCGGCAAAAAATGATACAAATATCTTAACGTCATAGTTAACTTGCTTATTTACATGTACGAGAATACAAATGACGCCTCATTTTCTATGTTTTTATTCTCATTGCATTCATTTTTTGAGTTATCTTGAAATATGATATAGAAATAAAGTCACTAATTTGAAGCTGCTGCTTTTTCATGTTTCAGATAAGACAAGACACAAAAGTGACTCAGTACGCCACCTTGTGATACAAACTGGGATTGCAAGAGGCTCGCTGGAACGACAGTACCTGCGAGATTACATTCTGACCATTCTCACATTTTTTTTTAATGCTTAAGATAAACATATGTAAGTAAATAGAGACATTTACATTATTTACAATGATAAACATTTATCTAGAACATAAAGGCTGCTCTTGATCGACATCGCGTCAACAACCCATTGAAACTTCTACCAGAAATTTGGCTGGTTTTTAATCCAGATATCGTTCCTGGATTAAAGGATTAACCAGGTCACCAAAAAAGCAAAAGAATGTTTCTAATTTTCAGTTATTTTTCTGTCATCACAGTGAGTCTTCACAGTAACTTCCCATCTTAAAGCGTCAATTTCTTGTTTAATTAAAGTCTGAGGGGCGTGTGAAAGCATTTTACCAACTGTTGGTGGATGTGCAGAAGATGGCGTGAAGTCACGCCGAGCACGTTATTTACACATGGTACGCCAGTCAGCACCAGGGTTGCCAGATGTGATAAAATAATGTGATAAAATTGCAGGAAATAAACAAAGTTAAAAGATAAGGGAATTTGTCTCCGCAATTGGGGGTTACCGCCATATCTGGCAACGCTGGTCAACGTGTGTGAATCCATTTTCAAGTGGTTGTTAAATAGGAGCCGAAAAATTCTAGACAACATGACGAGGGAAAGAAGAAGGAGAATGAGGATAAAAGAGCACAGCTATTAAAATGTTGGCGGAGCCGCTTCCTCGCCGCTTATCCGTAACGTCAGTCACGCGTCAATGAGGAAGAAGTCGCATGTAGAGAAATCTCCGAATTGGTGCCAAATAGGAACAAGGGCTTGGGTCTGGTGTGAACAAAAAACGGAATTGGCGCTTTCACACGGCCACGAAACAGGTCGGATATGAGTCACTTATGAGCAATAAATCTGAATTGGATCGCTTGTCCAACAGAGAAATCTTACAATGATCATGGCGAGGAAGGCGAAGGCCATGAGGACGCTCTCCACGTAAATGAGCTGCATGGACTGGGGCAGTTTGGTGAGCACGGTGGTGTTGAAGCCGGGGATCAAGCCGTGGATCTCAGCACCTGGTTCAAGGAGGAAAAAACATTGTAATTCCAACTTGCTTCAGTCCGGCGGCAGTTTTAAAGCTCAGACCGATAAACAACAACCAACTGCTGAAACGTACATCTGAACGTGAAAGCTGAAACTCTCCACAGTTCTGTTTCGTCATATTTCTACAGACTTTAAAAAGGAAGCGACACCTTTTACATGTTAACTATAATAAGGGGGGGGGGGGGGGGGGCATTTCACACGATCGGGTTACTTAGGCCCATTTACACAGAAAGTGTTTCGAGTGAAAAAGCAAAGCTTTCGTTACATTTTGGGGTCCGTTTGCACAACAAAGCTGCTCAGAGTCACCGGAAACGCGGCTGTTTGAAGACACTCGACACTCTGCTGACGTGTAAACGGGACAAAATGACCCTCGCGGCTCACTACAATGTCAACGGCGGAAGTGTTGCCACTGCGCACGAGTCACGTAATAACAACCTGGTCGTCTGTCCATACGAACGTCCGCGTTCTCCCATTGTTAATGTTTACAGCGTATTGTTCTCTGCGCGCATGTGTGTGTGTGGTTCCGTCACATAAACAACTGACAATGCAAAGTCGTGGCCCAACATGCTGCACTACGTCGCTCTCAGCGTTTCTGCCGTGTCCGTAGAAACAGGCAAAACGTAGAATACAATAAATAAATAAATAAATAAATAAATGAATAAATGAATGAATGAATGAATGAATGAATGAATGAATGAAATATAAATAAATGAAATATAAATAAATAAAATATAACTAAACTAAGTTATAGATTCTTTCACTTATTGAAAATTTATATTGAACATTGATGTGTAAAAATTCTTTATGAAGTGTTATACATAATCAGTACAATACTATGTCATGAAATTTTAACAATTGTAAGTGGTTAAATAATTGGTTTGTTGAATCTCAGGTTTTTTTCTCCCAACTGATTATTCTTACGGCTCTTTTCTGTAGTTTTCAACATGTTGCCATGTAAAACTTTCCTGAATTGAAAAACCTAAAAATGATGCATTTTCACTTGAAACAGGCCTCAGATTAATTTATTGATCTTTTTTTTTTTTTTTTGGGGGGGGGGGGGGGCAAAGATTTTCTGCATTCAACCCCTCCTACTCATATTTAACTTCCTCAGGGTCACAATCTCACTTCTCTAACCGCATCCAAGCACATTGAGTCCCCGACTGACCCCTAAACACACATTGTTAGACTGAATGACGTGAAGGTTTTGGTGTTTAGCAGCTGGCTGGATGCCGCAGAGCAAGAAAAAACCCTGAACTAACAAAGTTTCACTCTTTAAGGTTTCAGTACTAATCTTCAGCCTTCATGTGGAGTCTTATTCACCAAATGATTCACTCAGGACCAGTATTCACTCATTCCCATCATTAAATCTTTCAGAGAAGCTTCAGCCTCCAAATGTTCCAGCAGCTAGTTGTTAGCCATGTTATTTTTTTTTTTTTCTTCTCTGCCTTTTGTAATTTGACAGGTAAGAGTGACGTTTGTTTACCAGCTTTTCTTAACCAACAAAGAGACTGGTGGCAGCAGAGATAATCAAAAGGAAGTGAAGATCGAACAAAGAGCCGGGAAAAGCTGGGTAAAAACCTGCTCGACACAGGAAGGAGGTAAATACTAAATTAGGAGAGAATTCTGACACTGTTTGGACCCTCGACCACAAAATAAAACCAGTCTGGAGCCGGACAACATAGCTAACTCTCAAACTGAAGATATCACAGATTATAAACCCTTTATTAAAGTAATGAAGCGCAAAAAACTTCCTTTATTAAATTTAATTTAATTTTTTTTAAATGTAATTAAATGTAATTAAATGTAATTAAAATTAATTTAATTACATTTAATTACATTTAATTAAATTAAATTTAATGTAATTAAATTTAATTAAATTGTAGGTTTTTCAGGTTTCTGAAACAGATGCCAGTGTGCTTTTCAAACAGTTCTGTAAAACTTGAATAAACTAAATTATTTTATGAAATAACACGACTGGACTTTATTCAAAACAGAAACTAATACTAATACTAATATTTAATACTAATATTTTACTATCCAACCTGTGTGTGTGCGTGCGTGCGTGCGTGCGTGCGTGCGTGCGTGCGTGCGTGCCACTAATGCAGGCTATACAGGACATGCAGGTTATATGCAGCCTGCTCTATTAGTGACCGTGAATGACATGTTGAGTGTAAAGCTCTGATATAACTGATGTCTAGTCTCACTGTAATGATACTGGAACACGACACATTCTGCAGGAGTACAACTGTCATTAACCCTTAGTGGTTAATAAGAGCTGTGCGGGTGAGTCCCACACTAAACAAGCCGCTGGTTCGCGCTCAGGTATTCTTCATTCTTTATATTTACCACATTTGTGCACGTTGTCGAGAATGTCGTCCTTCTCCTGCAGGTCCCGGTTGAGGATGAAGACCATGGGGAACTCGGCGAATACGAAGCTCAGCTGGAAGCAAGAACAGGACAGCCTCATGCTCACCTGGTGGTGCATCTAATAGTCTCCTGATTTGAGCACACCGACTGAAAGCGCTCACGTTGAAGATGATGTAGAAGACGGACTGGAAGATGATGATGTAGCTGTGGCACGCCCCCTTCGGGAGCCTCGTCTGCTCCTGCACGTGCTCCTGCTTGTAGTTGACGTACTCGTAGTACTGCTGCGCCATCCTGAAACACGCAAAACGCATCGTTTTGGTACGAGGGAAATAGCAGATCCTGATATTAGTGCGTTTGGCAATTTCCTTCAGGGAGATGAGTTATTGATATGGTTGGAAATTTAATAGGTAAATATTAGTGTTATTTACTGGTCATGCAAATCAAATGTAACTCTTGAGAATGGACTAAGACAGTGGGAGGAAGATGCTCTATAAACAATAATCTTTATTCTGGCAGAAACACATTTATGACAAAAAAAAGAAAAAGTGCTAAACCATCCCCACCATCAGTTCTTTCCCAACAGGCGATATTACAAGATCAGAATCCCTTCCTCCATCCTTCAGTGTATTTCAGACAATGAATGGCAGAAAAACTACAGAAAAGCAGTAATTAGAGGCGATGATGACAGATTATTGATCAAGAAGAGAAGAAAATTCAGTAATCCAAGCTCGCCTCAAACAACAAAAAGGAAAATCAGCGGAAAAAAATATTCAAACTTCCGGAAGTGTTTGTCTCAGGATTGCTTCCATACACTCATTTTAGAAGTTTCCAACACAAGAAAAATTCATCAGACTTGTTTTTTCTTGAGTTTATCACAGTAAAGTGTAAAAACGCGGCGCTTTCATGTGATATATAAACATATACCAGTAAGAAAATACAACCAAGACGCTTAATATACAGAAGACTGTGGTTGTTAGCAGCCATTATTAGGATTCCTTACAAGTCCAATATATATATACAAATAAATATAGAACCAGTTTGACTTGATCACAATGTGGCTGCATGATATATTTAGTCAATAATATTTACAGTTCATAGATTTAGTTTTTTCCGTTCAAACAAACCCTTCCCCCCCGTTTCACTTGTGTTCATTAAACAAACCGATCCTTCCAATACGTTTGTCTGACTTCACTTTTAAACTAAATCCGCTGGTTTGATTCAGGTTTTTAAATCAACTCAGGCGAAATACCGTCACAGAATCTTATCAAATGTGCCTGATAAACAAACACCTGATACGATTTTATTTATTTTATTTTTACTTTTTAAAGCAGCGGCTGTGGTTCAGTTGGTCACTGTTCTCTGGAAAAGACACTTGAGATTCACAGACTTGCGACTTTCAACGGAGGTTGAGAACTTTGCACGGCGGTCATGGACGTGAACTTCCGGATATTCAACCCTCCATTTCTATTCAGTCGCTGGTTTGTTATTTTCACTGAAATGCCTCCAGTAAATGAGGTTTTTTGACCTTGCGGCCCTCCTCCGCCGGTGCGTTTTGTCCTCCCGAGCGCTCCGCGCCGCCGCTCCAACCTTCACCTCTCAACATGAAACGGACCTTTTATTGGTAGAATTCAGCTCGAGCACGCGAGAGACTGAACCGATTGTTGTCGAGGAATAATTCATGTCAATTCGCTCTGGGCGAGTTTGCTCCGTCCCGGCTCGCAGCGCGGCTGAAGGGCAGGTTTTGGAATAGTATAACTTCAGCATGTTTCCATCTCTCAGTCCGGAGTTAAAACTGCCCGTGTGAAACACAGATCCACTCGAGTGTGAAGGTTTTTTTTTTTTTGTTTGTTTTGTGTTTTTTTTTTTTTTGTTTTTTTTAATTTCCCAACTTTAGCATAAGCATATGTAGGGAAAGTGTGAGTGTTACTTTGACAAATTTCACAGCCAGAAATATTGTGCTTACAGAAGAATCTTTTTGTTTTTTTTCTCCTCCTCATTCCGCTTGACGAACATGCATGAACCTGCAGACACGCGCATGAACATACAACTTAGTCAGACGTCCATCCGTGCACACACTACAGATAACCGACACCTCGTCTGTAACTAAACTTCGAATCTCCTCCGAGGTGTAAAGAGTGTAAGAAGCCGTTTCACGTTTTGTCACTTCCTCTTTCTGATTTCTTGGACTTTTGCGAGATGAAAGGAAAAGCTTCAGCCGCACGTCTTTTTAAATCTCAGCAGCGTTCACAACAACATTATAATCGTCACAGTGATGATGAGAAAGAGCTCGGCTTGACAACCGAAGCAACATTTCAACAAGCGGCTAAATGACTAAAAGCGCCGCATCGATCGGAGAGAAATAAGTGGAATTGTTGCGGCTTTTTGTGATCAGACAAGAATAAACATTTGCACATCAAGTGTCCAACAATCCCTACTCTTTTTTTTAAGGTTTGTTGTTATCGGCTCACATATTATGTGTAACTTGGGGACATGTGAGGACGAGGATTTTTGAAGCTTCACCAGTTGGAGCGGTTTACCTGATAATGAATAACGTCTTATTGACACACTGACCGATGCTGGACATGCACACTGATGATTATAAACACATAATAACTTTTAGAACCTGCTGGATTCACACTAACATCAATAATCATTGTAATCGAGTAAGTGTGTATCTTTCCTATAAGAAACGTCAAACGATCACAGGAATTAGGTGGAATTAAACACGGATTGATTGTTTATAGTTGATTAGTACAAGTAAATAGACGGAATTAATTCTGGTGTCTGTTTCACTTTGTGCTAAAACCACGTGCATGAATGACTATTAGAAATTCAAAACTTGTTACTGGTTTTGTTACTTGGTTACTACATTTTTAAAACGCTTGAATCACTTTTCAGGAAAGAGTTTTTCAAAGGGCTTTGTTTTCGGTCGGTTTTTGAAATATATTTGTGGGAAATATGATAAAAAAAAATCTTATTTACTTATTTGTAGTCCAGTTACCTGCTTAAATTATTGAATAAAATAATTCATTGTTATTGCTATTATTTTTTATTATTACTGAGCTGAATTATTACAGCAGCATCTCAATAATGTGAATATCATTGGAAAGATAACTGTTCACAACATTAACTATACATTTTAAGAATTTGATTTGATATAATATTATATTTTTAAAAAGTTTAAATGGTTATATAGAATTTCATAAATATTTCTTAAATGACATAGAAATTATAAAAAAAAAAAAAAAATTTTAAAGTATAGTTTGTCATGAAATGATATATTTCGGGGGATTTTCCTGAACAGTTAAGATTAGAAGGAATAAAACACACACACACACACACATATATATATATATATAAAACCCAAGTTCCAAAATGTATGTACATTGTGTAAAATGTAATAAAAGATATAATATAAATACTTCCAAGTAGCGCTACTAAAACTCCTGCCTGGACTCAAACCCACGTCTTTCTCAGTGTGTAGAGAGGTCAAACCACCACACCACCGTGCAGCCGTAAAGTTACAGTTTGTTGGTAAAATGCAGAGATTTTCATGTTCGTTCGTTTTTTGTTTTGCTCGTTATGAATGGAGAAAACACTCCTCCTCACATCCCGCCTCTCACCTTGTGATATAATTCCCCAGCGACGCCCAGAACGGGACGATCGTGGCTCCGATGGCGACGGCCGACGGGACCAGTGTGTAGTAACGCTCCCAGTAGTTGGTGGAGACGAAGAGCGCGTAGATTCCCGAAGCCAAGAACATCATCCACTTGGTCCCGAGAAACCTGAACGTGACGCAGGGTTGGTATCGGATCGGTACGGGGAGAGAGCGTGAGGATTGGGCGGTGTGTTTGTGTCGTGTTGTGTGTTTCTACCTGATGAGTACAGGTGTGTACAGGAGGCCCACGATGGGGGTGACATTGATGCCCATCAGCATCTTCCGGTCGATGTCCTCCAGGCCGAGGTTGCTGTACTTCACCTCTCGGTAGGTCATGTCGTAGTGGAGGATGAGCTGCATCTGCAGCAGACCTGACACACACACACACACACACACACACACACACACACACACACACACACACACACACACACACACACACACACACACACACACACACACACACACACACACACACACACACACATGAATACCAACTAATCCAAAGCGACACCAGTCGATGTGTTTCCGTGCATCTCACCCATGTACACACTGTACACGATCATGGCTGCCACGCTGGCCGCCAGGACGTTTTTGATGACTCCCAGCCTCTTCCTCCGGTAGTACTTCCTCTCCTCCTCTTCCTCGTTGTACTCGGCCTGCGGATCCAGAAACTCTCCCATCTGGAGTGAGGAGGAAACGGTGAGTTGGACTCTGACAGGTCTGTTGGAGTCGGAGAGGGGGGGGGGGTCAGCTCCTCACCTGGCCCTGCAGGTTGTCCTCGTGAGTCACATCCAGCAGTTCATTCATGCCACCGTTAGGTGGCACCACCACCTGATCAGCATCGACCAGCAGGTCTTCTCTATCAGTTGCCTCCATCTAGTGGCCAAAAGGGAGAATTACACCAGATTAAACCATTTTATTACTTTTCCTAAGATTTTCTATGCAACAAGATTCAAAGAGAAAAAACAAGTTGGACGTGATTTTATACATTTCACTGTATTTATTAATTTTTTTTACCAGTAAACCTCTTAGATGCAAATGGTTTGTGCAAAGAAATTCAAAGTAATTTAGACGTTTTTTTCATAAGATTGAACGTTGTTACTGATGGACTTACATTCCTGTTAATCATAAAAAGTGATTCATTTTAATTTACTTTTTGCAAATACAATCTCAAACTGAATGTATTTTACAGTAGTTAAATGTGGGATCTCAACATGTTCACAACTTTTAAAATGCAGACTCTTTCATAGTGCACCATGAAGTAAACAAAAGTTGTCTGACTGTTTATTGGTTGTTCAGCTTTATGTGGCTGGGCTGAAATGAGTTTAACACTATAAATGATGGACACGCTAAGAAGTCACATGATCAGACCAGAACCGAAAGAACTGAATCCCTCAAAGCTCCAGCAGTTGTTGGTTTCCTCACTTCAGTCACTGGCAGCGGTTCATAACATGAGAGGGGTCGAGAACCCTTCAGGGGTGCACCAGGGACTAGTGTTGGGGCCACTTTTAATTGTCAGAGCAAATTCTTCTAGTTATTTTAACTTTTGTTTCAATATTTCACTGTTTTTCTGGGTTGATTTCTGGTTGTTAATTATATTTTATTTTCCAGAACCGCTTTTTCTGATTGACTTTTGGTTTTGATGCTGTTAATCTCAATTTGTCAGTTGATTTAGGATTTATTCCTATTGTCATCGTTTGGTCTCTATCCTGATTGGTCCTGATATTTTTAGATGAAAACAATTGTTTTATCAGCTCGTATCGCTTCTGATATCATTTCTGTATGATTCGACTTCCCTTTAATGTCATCTTATAATGCATTTAAAAGCACATTTGATTAGTTTTTGAATTTACTGTTTCTAATTTTATGTAAACACTCTGAAAGCAGCACTGTGTATAACGAACTCTACATAAATTAAGTTTATTCCCTATCTATTTTTTAACTCTTCAGCTGAAGCAGTCATGTGTTAAAAAAAAGAGGATCTGGACTCGGTTCTCTAAAATTAGCCTCCGTTCTCTAATTCTCACAGATTACATAAAGTACAGCAAACTGTTATAAAGACAGTTTATATTCCTCACATTTACATTTCTCTCACCAAGGGCACTCATTTCCACTAAGAATGAATAACCTGTGTAATTACAGCCGATGCTGAACAGTTGGATTACTCTATCATTGATGAGTAGTTCAGATTACAGCCGGTCTAGATTCTAATCTCTTTAAAAAGGGATTTCAGTCACAAACACACTTTAAACCATTGTTCCCTGGTGTTTACTCACCATGTTACAGCAGCGTGGCTCCTCTAAGATGGAAAGCGGCTCCTTCTGAGGAGCAGAAACACTCACACACACTCAAACACGGATCAGTTCCTCTTTCACACACACACACACACACACACACACACTGCAGCAGGCAAAAATAAAAAGTTTCACCAGGGAAACGAAAGTACAGTTCACTTCCTCACTGCTGCTTCTGTGTGTTTGCCTTAAAGGAACACACACACACACACACACACACACACACACACACACACACACACACACACACACACACACACACACACACACACACACACACACACACACACACACACACACACACACACACACACACACAGCCGTCTCCATTTAACCCTTCAAAGGCAATAATCCAGCCCGTTTCCACAGTGTATAATTAATAATTATACAACATACAATATATTTGATCAGAAAACTGCAGTAATCTGATTATGAATCAGATTAAAACAGTTCCTCCAAATAGTCTGTTGTCCCGTCGAAGTAAACTGTTCATCTGATTAATGTCATAGAAGATGGAAAAGGGTATTTTTAACACGAGCAGAAATCAAACGACAAAAACCAGACATTTTTGGAGTGAAGAGGAATTTCCAATTAAATATAATAAAAACTGTAGAAACGGAATATTTGTGTTCTCATGTTCAACAACATGAGATCAAACGCTTCAAAAAACAGAAGCTTGAATCCCACATCACTACGAAAGAAATAAAACATGAACAACTAAATCCATATATTGGATTGGATTATTTACAGAAGTGCATGTAAACAGTCAGATCTGATCACTCCGATATTTATGGTCATATATATAATCACAGTATATTTAACGGATATTTCTGACCTTCGAGATGTTAATAGAACCTCAATCCCACATCCTGTGCTACTTAAATGAATTTAAATTAAAACCGGTTAAGTTTATTATATATAATCTGCAACTGTCGTTATACTTTATACCTGCTTTCTTTAGTTTCAATAAAGCCAAAGTAATTATATTTCGTTAGTTAAAAAGCAAAGGTATCCTGACACATAACCTCAGAGTGAACTCAAGGACATAACCAGTCTCGTCCTGGACTTCATGTGTCCACGACGCTCCTGTTTTATTAGATTTCCATATTAATCGAGATGATTTTTGCTTCACCTGGATTTGAGTCACATTGAGTCAACTTACAAGTGTTTGTCCTCATCAAATCGAGATAAATGTTTTATTAGAGTAATTGACAGCATTATTGTTCAGCTTCTGGGTTTTTACATGAAAAAGAAAAGAAAAACAAACCTGGTCCACGGACACAACAGGCTGCACACACACACACACACACACACACAAACAACAACAAAAAGCAAAGTTCAGGCAGATTTCAAAGTGTTTCTACTGAGTAACCGGAGACGACGCGGCTCCCTGAAGAGGAAACGATGCATAGACGCTGCTTGAGAAACACAGTTTGGCTCCACCTCAGTGCATGTCCTGACATTTCAGAGATCGATGTGTCGATAAGAGGAGCAAGAATCTTCTTTCTGAAGACGATTTACAGCCGTTTGAGTAACTGGGAAAATGGAAAAGTGAGACTTCTCCAATACATGTAAACACTAAAGAGACATAACTGTGTGCGCAACAAGGTCTAAAGGTTTCATGAAAATACTTTACTTCTGCCAAGTGAAATCAAAAAATAATAATACGGATTTACTTGAACACACAATTATTAATTCCAATTTTCAGAATGGTGCGTTCAACTGAGTGGGAAAATGACTTATCGTTCTTAAGTCACGCCTCTTTAATTTCCCAGTCACGTGACCGCACCTGCGTTTCACTGCCTATTGGTGCGTTCAAGACTAAAAGGAAAGTGAGGAAATTCAAGCATCAAGTGGGAAAAGTACAAAACTGGAATTTTACTACTAGGAAAGTGGGAAATATTCAATAGTATAAAGAATTGGATGAGATTCAAATCACAAGCGTTTGTGCGTGTTCGTCAAAAAGCTTTAAAATGCATACGCTGTAAAAAAAAAAATATATATATATATATACACATATATATGTATGTATATATACAAAAAACAATGGAAGCACCAAACACACAGTTGAGTGACTGCAAATTTCACATATTAAAGCCTTCCTACTCAAACTGGGAATTCCTGCATGTTCATCCCACTTGCAAGATTGAATTTTCTCACTTTGTAGTTAATCTCAAGCAGATTACTTCTATGGGCACTGATGCGTAAATATGGAGGAAACTATTCGTGAAAAACTTAAAATTCACAAGTGTTCCCAGCACATTTGTGGAAACTAGCAGCTTTTGTTCATCTCCACATGATCCCAGCTCAGGAATATGACCTCTCCCACTTTCTAGATGACCCTGAAGGCATCATCTGTCCAACTGCTTGTTTTACATCACAAAACTGTTTGTCCTTTTCCTGGAGATTATCTCGAGCCATTTTCATCTGAAGCTGGACAGTGGAACTTCCCAGCTGTCTGAATTCACCATAATGTCTCAGAATTATGGACTAATGATGCATCGATGAAGTGGGAAGACACACAACTTCCCACTTGTAGATTTCTGCTTCAGATTTTACTTCACCAACCCACCACTATTAGGAAATATCTACAACATGGACAGGAACATCTAAAAAAATATTAGACTGTCAATGCAAACTTAATTATTTTGTCAGTTATTTTCACACTCGACAAAAAAAAAAAAAAAAAAAAAGACGCTTGAATCATTTTGTGTAACCGACATAAAGTACATGGAAGTTTTGATAAATCAATTTCTTCCACAGTATTCAAATGTTTTGAGACAAACCTGCAGTTAGTTTTACCTTTAGCGTTCAAGTCGAGCTACTTAACACGTAGAACTCTGTAAATATCGACTTCAAAGTTTCCTGTAGAGAAGCTTTAACATTCCCATGTTTTATTTTTATCTATTTATTTTACCAGGTAAGTTAGTTGTTACTAGTATGATTGGACCCAACTCAGAAGATGGAATTGCCCACTATTTTCTCCCTACCTGAATGCGCCACGATTCCACAACTTTTCTTTAAGACAACCGGACATGAGAAGAGGATTTCTGAACAAAGACAAAACTCAAATTCATGATTCAACATGAAATCTGACACACGGGTAACGCACTTGACTTTTAGTGACAGACGGATGAAAACGAGCACAAACTATAACTTAGAAGTGGGACCAACTGTCCCAGGTGTCCTCTGCTCTCCGGCAGCTGACTTCTTGAAGCCGAGTGTGAGATGAGTAACCGGTCCCGAGAGCTGCTGGACCTCCGAGCAGTCGTCTTCTTCTTCTGCAGCGTCGTCCACCTCCGACGTGGGAGAGGAGGCAGTTTCTCTCAGGACAACCTGAACTTCTTTTGGTTTTAATGTTACCGACCACAGTTAAACCCCCCCCCACCCACCACCCCCACCCCGAACCACAACACTGAGACATGTAATGCGTCTATCCGCTGCCCACAGCCGCCTTCCTCATGGTTTCCTCGTCCTGCACCGACAGCTCTGTGAGCTTTCGTCCAAGCCGCTCGTGCAGGTCAAGGTATTTGGCCACGCAGCGGTCCAGGCACACCGACTCGCCCTTCGTAAGCTCCGCCTCCTTGTAGTGGGGCGGTACGCACTTCTTGTGGCAGGCGTTGGTCATTCTGAGAGGGGAAACAGAGCGGGAGTCTCATTCTCTGCAGCTAAGCCTGGATTTATAAAAGAGATAATGGTCACTGCAAGGCCAACACACAAGTGTTTCACTGCGTTATTGCAACACACCTGGAGGCAAACGTCAAGCAAATTGACCAAAAAAAATACAAAAAAATAAATTAAGTGCTGTCAATTGATTCAAAAAGTTAATTGCGCTATTAACTGCATTGTTTTTCTACTGAAGACTGAAGCTTGTAATGGATATTTATTCAGGGAAAACCATGGAATTAATGTGGAGTCAACACACCGACTATATTTAAAATCAAAGACTATCTTGATAACGTCTTTTTTAGCTTTGTGTGAAACTGTCTCTCTCCAAGATTAGCAAAATAATAAAAACATGAATTAATTAATAAACATCTAACATAAGTCTGGGTTTTGTGCAGGTCCACTACTTTGACAATTTTAATATTTCTAGAAACAAAGTTGTGAACTTATCACACGAACAAAGTGGTAATAATACACTAATATCCACACATGAGAGACAGAGGGAGAGAAAGTGGCACGCATTGAGTGAGAGCGAGAGAGAGAGACTGCACGCACACGTGAGTGCAAGTACAAGTACAAGTACACACACACACACTAAATTAATGAGTTATTTTTGACAACACTAGAATACATAAACATCTTGAACCTAAAACTCAAAATTACTGCATACTTTAAGTTTAATCAACATTCTGTAGCTGAAGTCAAAACCATCTTCACAGGATGTTTATTTAGTTTTTTTCAAGATTGAGTACTGTAACATTAATACTTGGCCCGGCCATGTTGACAAAAGTCCAGAATTATCTGCTAGAATTACATTTTGAAACACGGACTGGAACAATAGACAGATTAAAAACACTGATCACACTTTATAAACCTTTAAAAAAGTGTGGGCCGGGTTGCCAGATCTGACTGACATGAACAAGTCAAAACCCTCCGAATCACAGCCTCTCAAACTTGTGATAAATCCATCACGTACTTGTAAAAGTTATAGGACCAAAAAGGCAATCCAATATAATTTACATGAAATGAGACCAAGTGGATGAATTGGACTCGGGGAGTAAATTTATGCGAGCAGGCTTTAAATAACTTCTTTTTTGAGGATGAGAATTCTGCAACAGCAGAAACACTGGAGACGATGTAGTTTTCATGTTGGGCCACGAGTTGGTGCTGTTGGGTGATTTTGTAATGAAATCTCACACACACATATGCTGTAAGAAATGTCTTCCCAGGCTGACAGAGCCTCGATCTCAAGTGTTGTGAGAAGACATCTGTCCACCTCCCCACACATCTGGTGGTAGGTCCATTACCTTTGTTCTGGTGCTGCAGCTTAATAACAAAACCAGAACACATGCTTCTTATGTTAAGTGGTGCTAATAGGAGTGTGTCACTCAGACTGGGAACAAAATGCAACATCTCTCCACACATCTCGTCCTGGTAGGTCCATCCATGCACCGACCAGAACACACGTTTTTCATGTTAACTGCACAGTAAAACAAATAGCTGGCTGTCTAAATGAAGAAGGCTCACAAGAGAACATGTGGACAAGCAGGTTTAGAGGTTGTTGCGGGGGAAATACATGCTGTCTGGTTACATGCAGACCTGAAGAAATGCAGTTACACATGTTTAAGGCCTTTAACACATCAGCTTCAGTGAAACACGTGAAAGCCTGGACAGACTGCGGCAGTTAGCCGCAGTTAGCTTAGCCCTCACCGGTTGTACATGTCTGCCATCATCTCCACCTCCAGCTCCGCCGCCAGCTGCTGCGCCTTTATGGGATCCATGAGTCCGTCTCAGAGCTGCTCACCGCCGGCCTCAGTCTGCACCAAACACCGGCGAGGTGACCGACAAGGAACCCAGAGGGAGCCGACGAGGAGCCTGGATCTTCTGTAACCTTCAAACCTGCAAGAAAAACACGTGTGTACCGTTTCCTGATGCACTTCCGCTTCAATAAAGTTTGATTGAATCGGCACCCGCGCGCCACTAGAGGCCAACCTCCACATTGCAACATATTACAAATACACATTTTTCCAAATAAAAAACATGGACAAAGCCGTTTTTCAGAACTTTTTTTTTTTTAACTTTACATAAAACACAATATGCTTCACAAGTACAACTTAAAAATGAAGGATTTTTTTTACAAACGCCACCGAAATATGGACATTTTAACAAGAAATGTAAAATTATTAAAATTATACACAAATAAAAACTCTAAATGTAAGAACCTTTCAGTAAGAACCTTTTTTTTTCTCATATGAACTTTGAAACCGATACTTGGAAGTGCAATAAACTGAAATGTGCAGAAATAAAATTGAAAGCAGACTTTAGCCTGCATTGATCAACATAAATAAAAGAACAATACATTGCTGAACAAATAAAGTAAAAACCACATAGACAATGGTCGCTCTGTTTAATCTCCAGTCACATCAACCTCCTCCTCCTCTTCCTCCTCCTCCTCCTCCTCTTTATCAGGAGTAACGTCCATGCCGAGGAGTGTCTGCTCACACTCGCTGATCAGAGGAGTTTTATCTGGAGAGCAGCGCAGAACGTCCACCTCCACGTCCTCGCTGTCTTCCGGGATGCTGCATGTTGTCATCCGGATCGCCTCAGTCTCTGACGGAGGAGGAAGAGTGGCTTCCTCGTCCTCTTTGAGCTGAGAGCGGCAGTCCGCAGCCGCTGTGTCACGGACGGAATCTGATCCTCCGTTCACACGAGACGTTTCTGGAACACAGATCCACAGACTGAGAAAACTTCTCAGAAAAAGACTGGATGTACCAAAACTCTTTTTCTGTGGTGCTTTAGCATCGATTATATTGAGGAAATGTGTCTCCTTTTCTGTCTGTAAAACTGTTTTTTGTCACCATCAGTCTTTATATGAAAGCATTTTGAACTTTTTTATTTTCTACGGCTGCCATGCTGTTGTGTTTGACAGTCCAAGTCATTAATTCATTCATTACAAATAGAAATACACTTTAAAAAACAAACCTCTTTCACTCTTATCAATCAAACCAAACTGACAGCACACACTCTATCCCTCTTTCTTCATCTCAATTTGATCATTTCTCCCTCTTTCAAGTGCACATTTGCCACAACCTAGTTTAGTTGGGTTCTGTTGTACTCTATCATTGTAAGAGCGCTTTGAGATGTTTGTTGATGTGATTTAGCGCTTTACAAATAAAATTGAATTGAAGTGAATTGAACCTCTGGCAGCGTCACCAACAATTTTTTTGTTCCTTATATCATCAGCATGCAGGACATACAACCAATTTGGGTTTTATTAATGCACACTGTCATGCAGCCCCCCGCCACTAGTCGGCACTAAAGAGACGCTAAAGAGCCCACTTATCCCTGCAACAGTACGCAAGCATTTTGAAAATGGAAGATCCCATTTGAAAACATGTTTTCCCACAAAACCAGCGCTGTTTGTCATTACTTTCATCTAGAAAGTGCAAACAAGGTGGCGTGTAGGCGTCGTCAGAAAACTTGGATAGGATCGCTCAACAACCTCCGTCATTTCAAGGTTTAACTGACAAAGACAATAACACCAGGCATGAGACATTGTTTACACAGAGACGCTGTCATCCAGCCCGGTTTGTGCACATCAGTGGAGTTGAGGCCTTTTTTACACGACAATAATAGCAAGCGAAAACATGTAATACTGGTTGACCGTTGGGGTCTGTTTACACAACAACGGTGCTCAGAGCCACTGAAAACACAACTTTTTGAAGACGCTCCGATTCCATAGAAACGGGGGGGGAAAAAACAAAATATTTTGAAAATGCTCAGGCTGCGTCTCCACGTAGACGGCATGCACAAATGCA
The DNA here is from genome assembly GCF_963383615.2 of Lipophrys pholis. NCBI lineage: Eukaryota > Metazoa > Chordata > Actinopteri > Blenniiformes > Blenniidae > Lipophrys > Lipophrys pholis. The sequence goes on from NC_137628.1 coordinate 8,375,872, forward strand.
TAGTTGCCCTGCTCATGCTCAGTTGATGGACAATAAAAACAATGTTTGTGTCATGGCTTCCAGTCCATGATCTCCTGGGACTTGGTAGTTTTATAGTTGAGAGTCACCGTCCTAACAATCCAACTTAGTCGTCTGTCCATACGAATGTCCGAGTCCTCCCATTGTAAATGTTTACAGCGGTTTGTTCTCTGCACACATGTGTGTGGTTTCATTCCAAAAACAAACAATAGCACCCACTAGTGGCTTGGCATGCTAACTACATCGTTTTCGACAATTGTGCCTTTCCCGTGTGAACAAATGTTCTGAAACGAATCTTCTGGTCTAACTTTTTTTTTTTAAACAATTTTTTTTTTTTTTTAGATTAATCTACAAATTCACAGTCACCAGAAACATCCCTGTTTGAATTCCATGATCAGTTTGTCTGTGTAGTTGGATTTCAGTTCAGTCTCTCTTTACAATTATTTAATTTCACCGAATAAGGTTCATTAATAATTTCGGCCTTACATCAGCGTTTACAGAAAGTGCGAACACTGACCTTCCTCAGCAGCCGCTGGAGACTCCCTCCTCTCGGTTTCTTCTCTTGCGGACTCGTTGCCGCAGACCGATGAGGAAGACTTTGAGCGGCCTTCGTTGTCGACGCTGGTCTGTCGAGAGGAGCTGGTCAGGTGGTCCTGCTGTTTCCTGCTCCGTGCGGCGTCTGATTCGTTGAAAGACTTGCCCTCGTCGACCATGCTGACTGATGTGTCCGTGATCTTCTGAGACTCTCCGTTGGTTTCAGGAGTTCTGCGACCTTCGTCGTCCGGTACTGCCATGTCGGTGCTCGTGGACCTCGTTACCCTCTTTGATGGAATTTCCTCCACTTTGTTGATTTTCTTCCTGCGTTTCCTGCACTTCTCTCTCTTTGTCTCTGCGTCTGGCTTGTCCCTCAGTGACACGTCAGCCCTCTGCTCCTCAGATCCAACGCTCTCAGTCTTGATGATGGCGGGGAATCCGGCTGGTAGATTCACTTCCAGCTTCACCTTGCGTGGGCGTCCACGGCCCCGCTTTGGGAGCAAAGGGTCTTGTTTCTTCACGACGTTGGCGCTGTGGACCAGAGGGATTGAAAGAAACGGCTCGGTGAGCGTGCTGTTCCTCAGCTCTTGAGTTCTTCTGGCAAAGCCTCTGGTCCTGATCCGAGTCCATCCAGTGGTGGGATCTGCTGGTCCGGTGTTCGTCTCCCTCAAACTCTCCTCTGGCTTCTCTAAAAGTCTTGGAGAGCTTCCTTTTTTGCTGACCAGCACGTTGTTACTGGACAAATTCACTAAGCAAACACTCGTTGCTCTATCGTTGACTTTTGACTCTTCGCATGCCAAAACACAACAGCTGGCATGTTGCGGACGACTCCAGCGTTTCCTCGTCCTTCTTCTCGGTTCAGAATCATACGCTTTCGTACCATATCGTTTAGACTTTGAACCGTTTGCGATCGTCTCGGACTGAAGCTTCACTGCAGCTGCTGACCCTTCATCTTCAACACGGGTCACCGAACAAGACGGCACACACGCGTCTTGCGGGAAGGATTTATTGTGTGCGTTGGTCATGGTGCAGAGAGGAAACTGCAGCAGGTCGGGCTCCTCTTTGATCCAGGGGTGTCTTCGCAGGTTTGGCTGATTGTCACTGGCAGGATGTTTTGCTGCAGACATGCATGACGGCGCTATTGGAGAGAGACATGGAAGAAGAGGCAGATCCTCCATGCAAGCAAAGGAGAAACTTTCCTCTGAGTTGCTCCTGTTGGAAAGTGGAAGCAGGTCCAGAATGTCCTGAGGTTGAGATGTTTGCCCTGAAGCCGAGTAACCTAGTTTCTGTCCACTGGAGAAGAAATCGGTGGTCACGACCAAATCCTGCTCGTCAGGATGGAGAGAAGTCCTTTGTTCGGATGAAGACGTGTTCTGGCTGCTGGTGGAATCTCCTCCCTGGATCTGCACAGGAGGCTGAGCGTTTGACAAACTGGTGCAACTCGGGAGGTTCGGAGATTCAAACCCATAATGGAAACCTACAGATGAAGACAGGAAGAGGAACATGTGTTAACCTGGAAGTACCACCGCTTGGTTAGATGTAACTGGAGGAGATAAGTAGTGGTATTGTGTTACTTTGGGACATTTATCTTAGATCTTGGTTTGGTCTGAAGATGCCAGCTGAGTTTGAATTTCCTCAAAATTATGATATTAAGTGAATTTATCATGTAATTGCAAATTAATGGGCAGATTCGATACAAAAATCAAAGATCTGACAAATTGGAATATATACTTTTGTCTCTCCAGGTGAATTATTAACAGAAAGAAGCAACAGGAAGTGAGAAAACAATCATTTCATACACCAAAATACAGAATCTCTGCTTTTAAGTTCCACTTCAGTAACAAACTAAGGTAAAGGCGTGAAACAACTGACTTTAAAAAGGAGGCAGCTCAGGGCAGAGAAAGTTAAAGATGTGTACCTGTATCTGCAGGCTGAGGTTTCCTGTCGCCTCTCTCCAGGCTCGGCAGGATGTTCAGGCCCATCATGACGTCCTCCAGCAGCTTCTGGATCTGCTCGACCGACTCTTCCACGGAGCCCTGATCCTCTGAGTCCGACCCGGGGCTCCGATCGGGGAGCGGCCGAGAGCCCGAGCCGAGCAGCTCCGAGCGTCCGGGGCCGTTAACGCTTGCAGGCGGCAGACACAGAGTCTCTGAAGGTCGGTGAAGCGCGTGGGGCTTCGTGTCTCTCTGTGGCGACACCTGACTGGACCGATCCTGTTGGGAGAGGAACGGATCTTATTGGGAAGTTTTATGATTCCAGGATGTGAGACGGGCCCTCCTTACCGTCAGACGCAACCACATCACACTGATCTCCTCACCTGAGCTGACTCACACACCCAGACCCCCGTTTCCACGGCAACGCTTCAAGTGAAAACACATCGTTTTTGCGTTTTCCTATCAAGGCAAGTTTCACGTTTACACGTCAACGTTTTGAAAACGATGCTCGTTTCCACGACAACGGCAGTAATGCTTAAAACCATGTAGTTCTCATGTACGGCCACTAGTGGGTGCTGTTGGTTGTTTTTGTAATGAAACCACGCACACGTGGCAGAGAACAATTAGCTATAAACATTAACAATGAGAGTACGAGGACATTTGTTTGCTCATGAATTGTTTATCATCAAAATGCTGCATATCAAAACTCGCACACATAGACTTTATAGGTTATTTTAACAGTCTCATAACTGTGTTCCCTCTTTGAGGGACTGGAGATTATTCAGAGGGATTTTTACGCCTGCGGTGCAGCAGATGATGAAACGGAGCGGTTGTGTATCGAGCCTGAGGCACTGGCCGGTCGTTGCGTCATCGCGCTGCTTCTTCTTTCTCAGCTGGAGCTTCAAACTACTAAATCAACTACAACGAGGCCCACGGGTCTGACAACAATCTTTCTTTGTGCAGAATCAGTTCTCAGACACTAAATTTATCTACCTGTTTGAGAGGGCGGTGAGCAGACAGCTTCTCGTCTTGAGTTTGCATGCCCACCACCTCCCACACTTCTCCTTGAGTCCTCCTCCGTAGCTTCACCTGCACAGAGGAGAGACGACACACAGCCGCTTTCAAAGAGTTGTGTGTTTTCAGTGGCTCCGGGCACCGTTGTCGTGTAAACGGACACAAAACACCACGAAAGTTTTGCGTTTTCACTTGAAAAGTCGCGTGAACATAAAACCCGAGGCCATTCGCATGTGGAAGCTCGACTAGTCTGCCTGGTCTAGTGAACAGCAGGGACTGATGACATGATGTTTACCCCACAAATAAACGTGCACTTAAACACTTAAAACTTTTGAGTGAGAATATTCCCCGTTACCTTGACAGAAATGTGTGTGGTCTCCGAAAGCTTCACCGTGGCCACGCTCTTCATCAACTCTTCTTCAGCTCCTTCATCCCTCTTCGAGTTTCCCACTTTGTCTCGTCCACGTTCAGCCACACTCCCGTCCCCTCCTCCAGCATCTGGTCCAGCTCTGTCACCGTCTCCAGACTGGAATGACTCCCTGAGTTTGGTCATGGAGTTTGAATGGGATGATCCCACCGGGTGAGGAGGAGCTGCGGATTCATCACAGGTGATCAGCAAACCATCAGGACCAATTGGCTCCTCGGCCTGGACTCCGTGCTGCTGTGGAGCATCAGCAGCTTGTGGGGTTGAATGCTTGATTCGGTATTCCACCGTCTCTTCGCCATCGTCAGTCTGCGTCGCTGTCGACACACAGCTTCTCCTCCATCTCTCCGAGAGTTCAGCCTGAACCTGCGCGTCCTGCACGCTCACCCTCCGACATCTGCTTCTTCCTGAAATCAACCCCCGCTCCTCTTCCTCTTCCTCTTCTTCCTCCTCCTCCCTCCTCCGATCCACGTGTCCCTCAACCAGCTTTGTAAGCCCGAGGCGGCAAGCAGTGGCCAGCACGTCGTCCTGCTCCGCGTGACCTCTGACCACCAGCTGCCCGGAGTACAGCAGACCCACCAACTTCAGCAGCGTGTGAGGTTTGACGGCCTGCAGACAGAGCTGCCGCTTCTGGCCGGCAGGAGGCGACGGGGTGGACGACAGCTTCTGATGCAGGTAGGGGCTGAGGGCGGCCAGGACACAGCTGTGGGTCGGCACTGAGACGCCTGCAAGACGAGAAGCAGTTAGATGAACCGCAGTCAATCACCTCTTTGCCTCCTCCAAGGGCTCACCTTCAAGCAAAAACACATGATGTGGGTTTATTTATTATAAATGTATCAAGCTCAAACAATAATTAAATAATACATAAATAAGGTTGCACTTCTTGGAAATAAAGACATTTTTGTAGTTTCTGTGCAGTTAACTTCTCAAAAACAGGCATAGTGGAGGATTCAGTCATAATATAAATTTTTTTGAAGATAAAACTATATTTTTATTCACTGTTATATTACTATGCTATGATGTTATTTGCTTAATCATATTTAGAAGTGACAAAATTATCACATTATTTGTTGCTACAGTGTCTATTACATTGAAGTTCAGAGAAAAAGAAAACCACATCATGTGTAGGAAAGTATATATATATAAAAAAACTAAGAAAAATGAATAAGAATGCTCATATTTAATTCATTTTAGGTAGAAATATCTCTAAATGGAAACATTTTCTCACTGGTTGTGCAAGAAGTGGATAATCTGGATTGTTTAATTCTTCTATCAACATTTTACACTTTCACCTTTGAGTAGTTATTTCAAGCCACTTGCACTGCAGACTTTGACTATATTTAAGTATTTAGAGTTTCCTGGAAATTAGACGTTCTAACCTTCGGTTTGCAGCAGCGTGTCGCAGAACAAATTGCTGTTCTGTTGTCTCTGCAGCTCCCCGAGAAGCTGCAGCTCGAATCCAGGCCAGCGGTACATCTGCATGTCCATGAAGGAGTTTGGAGGAACCGCTCTTAACCAACAGCTGGGATTAAAAAAGCAGGGAAACAGCTGGAATACAAGAAGCATGGGTATCAAAACAGACTGAATTTAAAAAAAAGCATGGGCTGGTAAAGAGCTGGGATTAAAAGAAACAAGAAAAAAGTAGAATAAAAAATAAAATAAAATAAAGCAAGAAAACTGCTGGAGGAATCGCATGGAACGAACAGCTGGATTTCAAGAAGCAGGGAAACAGCTGGGATTAAAACAACATGGGAAGGAAAATGGCTGGAATTAAAAGAAACAAGAAAACAGCTGGAATTTAAAAAAGTAAAATAGAGTGAGCCACTCATGAGGGATCAGAAGTTCACTTTGGTGCAGACACAATAAACAAATGGACTCAAACAGTCTATGCACCAGATTTTCAAACAAACACATTCCAAAAAAAAAAAAAAAAAGAAAGGTGAAATAATTAAGGGCGAAATGACTGAAATGAGAAATGATTAAGAAGAACTCTTTTTTGTTACTTTTTTTATTTTCTTACTTTTGTAAAACAGTAAAACTGATATTCAGGGTTGTTTTATGGATTGTACAGGTTAGGCAAACATAAGCCTGAGCTTCAACCTACTCCTTTCTGGGTTACACAGCTTGAACCATAAGGAATGAACCATAATTACTGCATCATGTACAGTTTGCATAAAATACAGTGAACGCTAAATGCACAACTTTTGTACTAAAGACTGAAACCCAAATAAACCATTAATTCATATGTAGATTCTGTGAATGGAGAAAATTAAACATTTTAGTCTTTCGACTGAATCTTAAAAAAAAGAAATAATAAATGGTGCCACCATTGTTAGCATGGTTAGCATTAGCATCGCTTCCTACAGCTCGTGTTTTTCCTCCGAACACATCGAGGAATAAACAAAATTCTTCTCGCGTACATGTCAAAGATTAATCCATCAATGTTTACGTTTTTGAACTTATTCGGTTTCTGAATGACGTTTAGCTGAAACTTTAATTGGATTACATTGCAGAGTTAAGAGATTATCACGCGCCGGGCGCGTGATATTCATCATACTCACTGGTGTTTGTTTCTTGTGTAGATGTGGAAGAGTTTGGCGCGACAGTTTGTTTTATAACGCTAAACATGCGTTGGGTGTGCGGGTTTAATCACAACTCCACGCCAGATAGGACATTTTAGTGCGTCGCTTCAGAGGAAGACGCGGACATCGTCGCGCCTCCTGGCGGTAAACTGTGGAAGCTGCACGTCATGGCGTCCGCCATGTTGGACCGGGCAAACACGAGGCAACTCAAGATAAATTGGACAATAGCGATGTTATTGATTATCTCTATATTAATAGAGCTTCAAGTCTAATCAAAAATTGAATAATATTTTGGGCTCCAGTTCGTGAAAATTGCCCTCAGAAAAAGATGTGTAATGTTACTTTTACAAAAATTTGAACTCATAATCCTACATGCAAATATTGTTTTAGTATGATTTATATTTAGATATGCATTCATTGATTTGCAGGTTAATAAACTAAATTGTTGTTTGGTAGGTAGCCACATTACGAGCTGATTGGGGTTAAAGGTCATGTTCAGGGACACCTGTCAGTGGTGACTGTGGGAATCGAACCTGCAAACTCCAAATCCCAAGTCTACTTCTTTCACCACTCGAAGTCATCATTTGCATATTCAAAGCAATAACCCTGCAGATGAAACATCCACACGATTTTTTTTTTTTTTTAAACCCGTTTAAATAATTTTCATACATTTAAGGATGGATTTTAGCAGGAAATTTATGGACTGAAAGGTCAGAAAAATCCCATCTGAGAGGGAAGTCAAGACTAATCTATAGTGGCAGTGATGCAGAAGGTTTGAATGGGCGGACAAAAAAGGTAATAATACAGATCGTATTGTTTGAGGCCAATAAAAACAACTTCGGAATTAGTAAAATGTAAAATCTAGCGCCACCTAGAAAAATCCCTTTTGGAACTTATATTTGGTTTAATGGCATTTGAGGTTGTGATTCAAAATTTTAATGAGGTGTGATTGTCTTTTTCCTTTAATCAGCTGCGATCAGATCCAGCAACCTTTAACTGGACGAAGCAGGATAGAAGAGATTAACTATGATAACTTCTCCACCTCCACTCAATCTAAATTAATCCAAGGTAATAGAAAAATCCCAATTTACACCTCATATGTAGTTTTAACAAAAGTCTGCAAATGTTCTGTATTTTCATTGACAAATTCAGCTCCTTTTTAGCGCCGATCTCCCGCCACATCCTTCTCCTTCAACAAACAACAGAAAACAAAAAGCACTGTGAAATCATTTTCTTTTTTATTAAAAACATTATTGCTAGTTACATAATCCATTCATAAATGCGAATGTGCAACTTTTAAGAGCCAAGGCAAAGAGATTAAGGTGTAATCCACAATCTTTTTTTTTTTTCCCCCATTAGTGTTCCAGTATCCGACGACCCGGCTGCAGGATTTTGCTCAGCTAACTTTTAATTAAGACATAAACTGAATATTTTCAATCAAAATGTAGAAAAAAAAAATGATTGCATATGCGTTCACCCGAAGCACCCAAGAACAATTAAACCCAAATCAATATAAAAAAAAATAAAAAATACACACAAACCCATTAAAATTAACAAATATTCTCTCGTATATATAGTTTAAATGTGCTTTTTAAAAAAAAAATTTCTCCTCTTGTCTAACAAACAAATCCTGGTCTTTGCCTCCGTGCACAGATTTTCTTTCTAACACTCACCCTTGCGCCCCTCTATCCTCTGCTCACAAAGGCAACTTGTTAATTTTGAAGAAAGTGGGATGAAAATAAAATGAAAGGGCAGGAAAAAAAATTTAAAATGAAAAAAAAGACATTTTACCCCCAACATAGTGCTTCTTTTAATCATCCACTCAGTATCTACATCTCAATCGGCACTAAGAAATATGCATTTGTCTACAACAAAAGTGGTTGAAAACAAACGGTAAACCTCAGTGAAGCTGGAAAATACCTTAAAAAAACAAAAACCAATCACAAGAATTAGTTCCTAAGTTGATAAGTTCACATATTCTTGCAGGGTTGAAAGCTGCAGAGTTTCCTCCCGACACGTTACCCATCAGAGCGACCCTGAATGAGCAAGGCACTCCTGTTTGTATGTACACATTCAAAGCCCGCCCACCGACTCTGCCGCTCTCCCACCGGAGCCGGCGAGCGTCGCGATGCTGCAAACCGGGTCTGCACAAATGCCATCACAATCAAACACAGAAAAACAAGGCAGCGGCCCCGTTCGGCTCAGCGGGTGAGAGTTTTCAGTGTAGCTGCTCCAAGGGGCAAAAGAAATTTGAGAGAGAGAGAGAGAAAAAAAAAAAGAAGAACCTCTTGCATTGAGGACTGGCAGTCGCAGCAGTAGCAGTGTCATTTGGCACAGATACGGCACATGTACGTAACTAAGAGTACAGAGTAAAGCAAGTCGAGAGACGACCACGACCAGAACTGAAGCAGAAGCCTTAAACGTCTAACCAGCGAGATTAACATTGGTTTTCATCGGTAGGAAAGTAGTTGGTTTTTTTTTGTTGGTTTTTTGTTTTTAGTGTTTAACCATCAGAGACAAAAATGACACATTCCCTTGATTTGTTTAAAACAGAGCAATAATCCCTCATGTGTTAACTCGTACAAATACAAAAGTAGAGAGACGTCGGGGTGGAGGAGAACATTCGTGGTGTTTAGTAGTAGTAGTAGTGTTTGCGTGGAGATGTAGTGGTTGGTCATCGCAGAGCGGGAAGTGGTCATAGTGTCACGTCGAGCCGTCCACAGGGAGCGCAAAAGATCCACGTCGGCTTTTCTGAAACGAAGGAATGTAACAGAAAGAGAGGAGGAAGAGGAGAAGCGGCGAGAGAGGAAGTCGAGGAGAGGGGAGTTCAGTCCCGTCGGTGGCGTCGTGGTTTCCACCCTCCGTCGGTTCAGCAAGGGCAGTAGGTGGGCGGAGGCTGTCGTCTGGTGATGCACACAATCAGTTTTTCTGCAGCAGAAGAAGAAGAGTGAGGGAGCGGCTCGAGACGAGTTCAGGTACCATCCGTTCATTCAACAACTCGTCTTGATCTGGCTCATGGAAACGAGCCACAATTTAGATTTTCTACTCTTTGACTTTTCATAAAATAGCTTTGGAACACAGTCAAACTTTGGTTCACTCACTTTTTCACACACAGAATTTTCAAGAATTCTAAAAAAAGAGTCAGAAATCTCAAGGTAAATCTATGAGCTATTAGATTATAATTCATTGGAACTCAGAGGGAGAAAAATGTCAAATATTCCTTAAGTATATACCAAAAAATACAGAAGCATAAAAAACACATTTGGGACCCATTCAAGAATCTATATCCTCCATAACATTCGCAGGTTGTTTTCGCCATAAAATATATCTACGAAGATCAAAATAAAATGCTTTATTTTTAAGAAATAGACGGAATAATGGAACAAATAATATCTGAAAACCAAGTTTGACTGTAAAGTTCAGTATTTTGCAAAAGTTTTAGTCAATAGTGGGAATAAAAATGCTCTTTATATTTATTATCGATAAACGTATAGTTTGGGCGAGACGCTTTTCTATTGTACCGGCTGTAGGTACAATGAGTTATCCAACTATCTTTTCATATATACATAGTCTATTATTTTGTGTGCAACCATCCTGCCTGTCTTTTAGTATTTGTTCAATGGTGAGCTGCTGTGATGACTGAATTTTCCCACGTGGGATTAATGAAATCTGATAAAGTATATATTTTTATTTCCAAATCATGGCATAAGATAAGATCAGTCCAAATATAAAAGACTTTTTCAATTTTGAGTTTTTTTTTTACATTTAAAGCGAAAGTAAGTACTATTTTGAATATATAATTTAATTACTGCATTCCAATTTTACTTTAAAAAGTAGTTATTGTTTTCTGGAGAAAAATAAGAATAAATTCTGACTCCTTTTTAAAAAAAAAAAAAGCCAGATCAAAATAAATAGCCAACAGATGACACACACAACAAAATACAATACAAACACAACAGTAGCTTTGGGGAATCACATCTTCCACAACTAAAATAAACGTTTCACCAGCAGGGGGCGCAAATACAGCAGTCCCAATACAGAACAATGGCAGTGAGCTGTCAAGCACACAAATAGTCACAGACAGTGTGAATGTGCAGCTATGACCGGACCGAGGCCGTGCGGTGAGTGGAGGAGGAAGCAGCCCGTGGGACACACATACCATGCGCTCACATGCAGTGTGACACTGTGGGTGTGGCCTAACCATCGTAAGAATCCATTAGAGGCAAGGAGGCCTGCCTCTCCCCATACATCCCTCCCTGAGAGAGAGAGAGAGAGAGAGAGAGAGAGAAAGACAGCGAGAGAAAGAGCGCAAGAGAGAGTGGGGGGGGGGGGGGGGGAGCGAGAGAGGCAGAGAGTGGGAGAGAGAGAGAGAGAGAGAGAGAAACAGGGAGGTAGAGGGAGAGAGAGAAACAGGGAGGCACAGGGAGGGAGAGAGAGAGGGGGGGGAGGCAGAGAGCGGGAGAGAGAGAGAGGGAGGCACAGGGAGTGGGAGAGAGAGAGAGAGAGAGAAACAGAGGGAGGCACAGAGAGCGGACGAGAGAGACAGAGCAGGAGAGAGAGGGAGGAAGGAAGGAGATAAAGAGAGGAAGGGCCCAGAAAAGACACAAAGGATAGAAGAGGTGCACAGAAAAGTAAAAATAGGAGAGAGAGAGCGAGGAGGTGTCAAACAGCAGCAGAGGAAGTCAAAGGAAACAAGTGTTAGAAAACAAAAAGAAAAGTTAGTCCAATGTTAGAAGTTACGTGATGTCAGGAGGACGAGGGGAGGGAAACACCCGACACCGGTGAGAAGTTATGTGCGAGAAACGAACCGAGCGCTGCGCTCTAAGGAGACGTGCATCGACATGCTGCCTGTGGGTGTGTGTGAGAACATGTCCATTCACACGGTAACGCTCCGACCGCTCACACACTGTGCTGCACACAATGAATCACTCTCCCTCTGTGTTTCTCATGTTTTTCATCACAGATCGCCAATCGAGGTTACATCAAGGAGCAGCGCCGACGTCGCCGTAATTAAGTGGAATTCCTGCAGAGGTGAAGCGGGAGCTATGGCAGCTTCTTCTTCTACAGTCAGGTTGATGAGTATTTGGACATGGAAACATTTGTCAGGACTTCAGCTGTTTAGGGTTCCAGATAAAAACAAGCTTTAAGTTGCAGCTTCAGTTTGAGTGTGTTTCTGTTCTAATCAGGCTACGTTTACACTGCAACTTTTTAACTGAAAATGCGTCATTTCTGTATAAAAAAAGGTTTTGCATTTACACGGCCACGTTCTGAAAACAATGTCAGTTTGAATGGAAACGGCAGAAACACTGAAATCAATGCAGTTCTACCGTCAGGCCAGTAGAGGGCACTGTTTTTTTAAAATAATGAAACCACACACGCGTGCGAGCAAAGAACAACGTGTAAAACAGTAGCTGCATTATCACCGTCTACACAGAGACGCAGTTCGAGCATTTCTAGAAAGTTGCGTTCCCCCCCCGATTCTAGAGAGACGGAGCACTTTTAAAAAGTTTTCCCTTGAGCCATTTTCAGTGACACCGAGCACTTCGTCTTGTAAACAGACGCCCAGAACACGTAAACGTTGTTACAACCCTACCGCTTGTTTTCAGAAAGTTACAAGATCTCACTGGGGTTAACATCAAACTCGTCTTCAATCTTCTCAATGACCCTTCTTTTATTCTCATCCAGTTGTTTCTGATCTATTTCTCCGAAAGGGGCTTCACACTTCCATTCGTTCACACTGAGCTCACCAGTTGCTGTACGCAACAGCTTGTTTGATCACACTGAACGTTTTCTCTCTTTGATTTTCCAGCCTGGTCGTCGGCTCTAATGAAACCTCTTTGGACTTTAAACAGAGTTTTTGTCACCAGATTCCTAAACCACATGAAACAAACTTCAGACCTCTTATCTGCTGCTTCTGATTTAAATAGTGAGGAAGTAACACAAGAGATGAAGGTGGAGGGCAGATGTTAAAAAGTGATATAATTTCTACACTATTGGCCTGGTTTGGATGTAAAAACTTGAAGCTGCACTTTAAGCACATTTTGACGGTTTTGTTTCAGTTTAAAGCTGATAATTGTGTCAATGTCCAAATATTTATGTCCCCGAGTGTTTGATCGGCAGTCCTAAACCCCAAATTGTTAAAAAAAAAAAAAACAACTGATGGAGAAACTGTATTTGTCAAAACACCTCATATGTCTATATAATCAGCTTCTTCTGTTACTCTATTGGGGTTAGGAGACAGATGTATAAAGAGCAGAGTCTCTGTTAGGAGTAAGATGAGTCGTATTAAAAAGGCGCATCATGCAGTGTGAAAGCAGTGAAAATGTGTGCGCGCTAACCTGAGCCGCATCTCTGTCAGCAGGTTCGAGTGTGTTATCCAGAGTGTTCTTTCTCCCGCTCTGGTCCAGTGTGGAGTAGGCATCTTGAAGAGGAGCCACACAGAAATCACATTAATCCGGCGGCGCAGTGTGTGTGACGATAAAACACGAAATCTCAAAGAAAAACGGCCTCATTCATGTCACACACACACACACACACACACACACACACACACACACACACACACACACACACACACACACACACACACACACACACACACACACACACACACACACACACACACACACACACACACACACACACACACACACACACACACACACACACACACACACACACACACACACACACACACACACACACACACACACACAGTTGTCACACTTGCCTGGTCCCAAGTCGTTCATTGGAATCATTTCACGCTCACTTTTGCCGCCTGTGCATTTAAGAAAAGAGCCCATATTAACGTCACAGTCTGTTATGAATAAATGCTTCAGTTGTTTCACAGTGTGAAGAGATTCTGCAGCCAAACATAGAAGCATGTAGGTGTTTTCACTGAGACAGAGTCAGTATACATTAGTGTAGAATGAATGGAGAGAAGCATAAGAAGGCTTTATTTGTGAAAATATTACATTAGGAGTTTATAAATCTATTTTCAGAGGACATCCTGTTGACAGGATTTGGAGCATTTATGACGAAAACTCAACGCAGACATCAACATGGCTGGTTGCAATGCTTCGAGGAAGTTAATAGTACTTTATTAGCAAACAATATATTATATATAAAGGGAAGAGGAATTCCAAAGATCTAAATATCATTTTCAGACAAAGCTTCACAGACTTGTAAAATCTTGGGTCAAAATGATGTAAAATATATACATTTGTTGATTTATAAGAAATTTCATGTTTATTTGTGACAGATGACGCAAACTTAATGAAACATTTCACAGATTGTAATGTAATACGACAGGCAGGCAGACTGTGTGTTCTCTGTTTCCATTCACTTTCTCTTGATGTCTTGTTTTTGTCAAAATTACATCTGCATTTCTCTCACAAACTTTGTTGCAAGAACTTGAAAGAAGGAACTTTACTGACGCTATAATGACTTAAACTGAGCCAAAAATAACTGCAATGTGGAAACAAAGGATGAAACTATTTATTGCATCATCCTGTTCTACTGTGCTACTGTGATTCACTGACCTGGTTTACGGTTTTTATTCACTCTTTTTCCTTTTCCTTGCACTGTCAGAGCACCTTTTCTAATCATTTTGTAGATAAGGTGTATTTTAACTTTTTAAAATAAAATAAAAAATACGATTAAATAACACACATGAGTACATTTCATAATTTCCTTAATGATAACCCCAGTTATGCATCACTTGTCATGCACGGTGTGGCAAACCAGTAAATGTTACGCGCGGAAAGCAGGCTGAGACAAATAAATAATTACTCTGAAGGTTTTTCTATGTTCAGCTTATGAAGTGCAACACAGACAAAGTCAGAAGGAGTGGTCCAAGATCAGTGTGTTATTTATATATATATGTGTGTAAATTTAACAGTGATTTCAAAACATCCGAGTCTTTTAGAACTAGAGGAGTTTTGCTGACCTTTATCAATGAGGGGCAGAGTGCTGTCCTCGTATCCTCCGTTGGCCCGGTTGTTGTTGCCGGGGGGGTTAAGGTTGACCATGAAGTCGGTCTTCTTCCAGCCGTCCTTCTCCAGAGTGCGCCGCAGCTCTTTGTAGCCCCACACCGTCTGCAGCACCATGCCCGCCCCGCGCACCTCCCGCTCCGAGCGATTCCTGCGGGATCAGATTGAGAGGTGCAGCTTCAAGGAGGCTGTGGACAGAAGCCGGGCCTGGCTGAGTTCGTCACTGAGCACTCACCCGTCCTTGTTGATGAGCACCAGTCGTTCGATTCCCTGCGAGGCCCGCAGCGTCTTGGCTGCTTCCAGACTGGATCCCAGCACCTCTTGGAGCGTGCTCAGTACGGAGACCACCGTCTCTTCTGACAACGCCCGGACAGGCTGGCTCTGACCGCCGCCCGGCAGGTTGGCCACCAGGTGAGGCACCGCATGTTTACCTGAACAAACACAGGGGTCAGTGGGAAGTCCTCTCTCGCATCCTTTTATTTTTTTAAATTTGGTGAAAAACAATTTCAAAACCACACATCCAACACAGAGCAACAAACAGTGAAGATCTGTTCATTTTACTACATTCGTCAGAATTCACTCTACTTTTCTCCTCATTGTTGTTCAGCTCCCATTTTTCCTTTTCTAGCATTTGTGCTTATGTGGTCATGAGAGAGAGAGAAAGAGAAACAGACAAAAGCAAACGATGAAAAGGGCAGAAAACAGAAATGCATCCTGTTATTCTGTCCTTTGTCATTTTCTATTTGTTCCGTCGTCGCTCCCTCCAATTCACAGGACAGAAAATCAGAAGCGCACAGGAAAAAGAGAAAAGGACAGAGGAGATGGAGAAAGAACTGCTGGCAACAGTGTGTACAGTAAACCGTTTAATGTGAAGAATAAACTCATCGCACTGAAACACAGACCTCAGAGTTCAACGTCTCCTCATCAATAACTACAAACTCTACTTCCTGTCCCGCGGTTCAGGGTCAGCAGCCTCTCTGAGGGGCTGAAGTCTCACCTAGCAGATCTCTGTTGCGGGCGTCGATGGCCAGGTTACGGAGGGCTCCGGACATGGCTCGGACCACCCGGTCGTTGCCGTGGGCCAACAGCTCGGTCATCATGGGAAGGCCCTTCTCCTGACGCAGCAAGGCGCGAATGTATCGCCCATACTACGACAACATAAAAAACATTTATGATGCTTTATTGAGACTGAATGAATTTAGTTAAATTGTTTTACTGTGAAAATGTCAGAAGTGGGTGATTTTCCCGCTTTGGTAGTAGAGATCAGAAAGAGGACTGATAAAAACGATTATTACAATTATTCAAGACTCTAGGTGAGGCCTTTTTGTTTTTTGAGAGTCTGTTCAAAGTCAGGACAAAGTCAAAGTGCAGGCGAAGTGAGACCAGGAGTGACAGGGTGTGTTTCAGCCGCTCTCTTCTGGGCTTTCCACAGCAGATCAGGAGATCTGCATGTTTGATTTGGCACAAGTTTCCACACCAGATGCCGTTCCTGGCACAACCTGAGCAGTCGGAGTTCAAGGACTCACAGCGGTAGGACTCAAACCACAGGCTGGCTTCGCTGGCCTCGACGCCACCGTAGCGGCTACCACTGAAGCTGGAGCTAAAAGTGATTAAATCCAAAAGAAAGAAAAAAAAACCCTTCTAAATATAAAAATCACGAGAGCTTTGAGAAAACTGCATTCATTCCCGCAGCAGTCTGAGCTTCAGTAGCTTGAATGCTCTCTTCATCAAAGGGACTTGACCGCGGTGAAGCTGTTGCTGATTCACTATTTCACCTTCTTTGGATCATATTTGCAGACCAGCAATGCCCCACGAGTTATAGTTTTGGAGATGTTTTGATACAGCCTTTTTTTCAAACACTTTATTTTCCAAAATAAACTGTTGTGTATTACCAGTTTCTACGATAAAAAGCTGTCTGTGGTCATAACGTTCATGAACAGTCAAAAAAGTGGGGAAAAAAAAAAGGTTTTTGAGGTTCCCACTGGGTGTCATCACATAAACCTATTATCAAGTTAAAAGATTGCTGTATTATCTGGACTATAAGTCGCTGTTTTAATTGTTAGCTGGTAAACCTATTATCAAATTAAAAGATTACTGTATTATCTGGACTACAAGTCACTGTTTTAATTGTTAGCTGGTCATGGACTTATAACGTGAAGCAACTTGTATATCACGATATACTGGTCGATACAAACAGGGAACCACTAGATGTCACTGTATGACAACAGAATGCTGCTACAAAACCACAGAAAACCAAAGCATGCAGCAGCAACTGATACCATGATGAAGAAAACAAAGAAGGCTAACCTCTACCTGGATTATCAACTCTGCCCTTACATGTAAGCATGGAAATATAAACGAGACTTTAACACCAGTGCAACTTTTAACCCACAAAATACGGGAAAATGTCCAAGATCATTTTTTGTTTTGTCGAGGTGCGTGCATGTGAAAATACCAGTGTATGATGTGTGTTATGAATTTATCAATGTTGCAGTGAAGCGATGGCGGTTCTTACAGTCCACCGTCCTGCACACAGGTTCTGCACGGCTCCAGCTGACGCCTCCAGCACGGTGGGGTTTTTGGACTCCTTTAGCAGCGAGGTGTAGATGCGGACAACCTCTGGCTGGAACAGCAGCTCATAGCCTTCAGGAGGAGACGGGAAAGTGCATAGAGAGCTTGTCAAGGACAGCCATGGTGATGGATGAGACGGGAGGAGCAGATACAGTGGGTGGGGGTGGAAGGGTTTGGAGGTGGGTGCATGTTATCTCTTCAGTACAGTAAATCCAGTAGAAAGATGCCAGTACCTTTAGCAGGTGTGGTCCTCTTTGGAATGTCTATTACATCTGCAGCTGCATCCTCATCTTTTCTTCCTGTAAAGCAAACATCAGTATTCAAGTCTCAGGGCCCATTTATATGAAGTTTCTCTTGAAAATGCAGTTTAGAATAGTTTCACGTTTACACGGCTACAGCAGAAACACTGAAGACAATGCAGTTAGCTGGTGGTTGTTTTATATACTTGTATACTTGGTACAAATAGTAACAATGGGAGTACACAGACATTTATAGGGACAGATGATCAAGTTGGATTGTCATTACAGTGACTGTCAACTATAAAACTACCAAGTCCCAGGAGAATATGGACTGGGAGTCATGACACTCCGGAGGAAAACATTGTTTTTGTTTGCCTGCTTGTCATTGAGTGTTTCCAGAAAGTGTTGTTTTCTCCCATTTACACGATGACTGAGCCCGGGTGTTTTCAAAAAGTTCCACCTTGAGAGCCGTTTTCAAAAAGTTGCATTTTCATTTGAAATTGTCACCGTGTAAACGGGTCCTCAGAAACACAACGAAACAATCTGATATTGTCTCTGAGTATAACATTTAAGAGTAAGCATATTTCTTCTGTGTTGGTTAGCTAATACACTCAGGGGCAAACACATGTTAAAGAAAAAACAAATGCATTTTCTCTATTGGGAACCATAAAAAGCGTGCGTGTTAGTGTGAATTTAGTTCAGCTATTCTACTGCTGCTCACACTAAACCTCCAAGCAGCTGAAGCACAATGCAGGCGTACAGAGGTAAAGGAAGCTTACCTTTGGAAAACCACTCATCTGCAGCCCGGCCGAACAGCGCGGGGAGGAGAAGGAAGAGAAAAAGAAGAGGCGAAATGGGAGGAAGAGAGCATTTTTGAGTAAAGGAAAAAAAAAAAAAAAAAAGCAAAAGCAGCCGTAATGGAGCCACCCAGTAATCATGTGTTTAAATCCCCACGACTATTCAGCCACCACAGATCCAGCAAAGTCCCAGCAAAGTCACATGCCAGTAAAAAAGGCCAAATAAAGCAAATGGATGAACACACCAGCTGGTAATATTGAAGATTCACAAAGATCTGAACGTCAAACTAATCAGTTTATAGCTGCGGGAAACCTCAGAGCAACACATTAAATAATCCTTAATATTTAAGTTAAAATAAATAGGAAAAGCACTTCCATGACCAGAATGCTTATGAATGGATCAGAAAATGTTCTTATCCTTCGATAAGTACTGTGAACTGCAACTTTACCAACTCCTTCCATCACATGAAACAAACACATTCAATTAACAAAATTAAACTAACATAGCTAATAAACTTTCCTTTGAAGTTTCAATATTGAAACGAAAACTGTACTTAATGATACATAAAATTAATAACCACAATAAAGATTTCACTGTCACATAACAGCAAAAGTGTGTTTGGACCCATTTCTAAATAAAGCAGCGACAGTCACAATCAGTTAATTACAATAATATTTAAAGCATTATTGCAGCTAAAGCTGCTTTCTTGAATAATCGATGATTAGAAAACGTTCACAAAACACACTTTTATTTGCATTTTATAAAATTTTCCAATGATGTGCTTTTTGGGGGCTTTGTGAACTCTTTAAATGTAGAGAAAGTGCTAAACTTTAAGCGTGTTTCAATCCAATGACCTGTAATATGAAAATACAGGCATTAGCAGTGACACAAACAGGCTTGCCGTTTTATTGCGTGGAGTGTGCATATTTTCCCTGCACACGACTCAGTAAATGTGAGTGTGCAAGCAACCAGGGGAACCAGCCCATTATATTTATGTTTGTTTCGGACTCATTGATGAAGGTACTGAAAGTAAACCACAGTGAACAGCATTTTGCATCGAGTTCTACATCGTTAGTCCTAATGTTATGGTCGATTGGTGGTGGTCGTGCAGCATATGATGGACTTTATTTGGTCTACAATAGATGAACATTGTTGACATGTTATTATTTTATTCTAGGATAGTTTCTCAAACAAAGAGCTCTTGTACATTAACTGAGAAATGTTTACTCTGCGCAAAGAAACAATATTTTTTATCGAAAACATCTAAAAACTGAGGACGAGGGTGTAACTCGGAAAAAAAAAAAAAGTCAATACTGTCTGTGAAACCCAAATAAAGCAGCTGAAGGAAGGATGACCTCCGAGGGAGATTTTTAACATTCCTGTGCAACAGAGTGGTTTTGTTTGTTTTCGTGTGTGTGTGTGTGTGTGTGTGTGTGTGTGTGTGTGTGTGTGTGTGTGTGTGTGTGTGTGTGTGTGTGTGTGTGTGTGTGTGTGTGTGTGTGTGTGTCGTTATCGCAAACAGTGGCATCACTCTGAATCCTCCTGAAACTGCCTGAGTAAATACTCTCTCCCGTCACACACCTTTGCCCTTGCGGGAGCTGAAGCAGCCGCCCTTCTGGCTGGAGGGGGCGGGGCCCTGGTTGATGGGCATGGTCTCCTGGTAGCGCTCGCAGCCGGGTATTTCACGGTGCACGTGATAGGACAAGTTCCTCAGCAGACACACGCTATTCTCTATCAACTGCAGAAGCAAAGGTTAAAAATTACTCACCTCTTTTCTCGTATTTGAATATTACATAACATCAGTTATTCATGTTTTCTTAACCCGAGACCATAATTACAACAATTTATGATGCTTGAAACTTTTAAGTTTGTACATTAAAAGTGAGACAATTCTCCATACCAACTTCCTTAATTGATGCAGAATCTTTAATAAAACAAAAATAACTGAGCTTTCCATCTTTACTGATCAGAAGTCAAAACGCTTCAAGCGGTCTGACCTGCACTCACTCACCTTATTGTCCACATCTTTACAGTCGATCTGGGACTGGACGATGTACATGAGCGAGTCGACCAACCCTGTGCACTCCCTCAGCTTCCTCCTGGCCTCACTTCGCTCCGAACTCACATTTCTTGAGAAGTGGAGAAAGCAGGACAAAGCACAGATTAGTGAGGCAGCTGAGGGGGAGAAAAGGAAAGAATGAGAGTGGTGTTGAATCTTCCGGATTACAAAGACTGCAGAGTTTGACGAGATCAAATTGCATCTCTGGACTCGGCCCCACTTAAGAGATCAAACCAAACCGGATGGTTGGAAAACGGAGACCCAGGAGAATGACGTAGGAGGGATCAAATAAAGAGGAGAAAGTCGGTGGTGGTGTGACAGACACACCCTCTCAGGACCGGTGACACTTTCCTTCTCACAGCAGGGGGCGCTCATTCCCCTTTCCCCCTCAGAGCAGGCGGCTTATTCATATGCTGCAGAGGGCAAACATTTGATAATAATAACCCCCAAAAATGCAGACTAAACTGAATCGGGACTGCAGCACCACTCAAAGAGCCCCAGTTTCCAAAAAGAAAGAACTTTTAACTTTTGCAGGTGGAGCTCCTGCTGGTAAATCTTCAGGAAGAAAGGAAAGAAATAAAGCGGGAACTTTCTGCTGATGAGAGGATGACGGATTAATCAGTGTTGGACACTTTCTGTCTCCACTGACCTTTGGTATGAAGCCACAGCCAATCCGCTGGGCGGGTAAATAGTGTTAAGTTCATTTGAATGCTTCCTGAAGTCATAAACTCTAACTGCCATCTGCTGTGCGCCGCGTCACACCGCTTTATATTACAGCTTCCATCTTAAACCAGAAACCAATAACACACATCCTGTGTGGAAGTCAACATTAGTTGAACACTTCTCCAAACATTCAGTAACCTTTTAAGAAAATACGTTGTAGGTTCTAACTTTTAAGTAGTTGTTCCACTTCTGGAAATGATTAATAATAACCTTTTAAAATGGACACAAAGATTAGACACATTTATTTTACATTTCCTAATAAAACATGGCAGGAAATTTGTTTTTGGAAGAATATTGTGTTTATTTCCTTTTAAATGGTTCCACATTTGTCAGGAACACGCATGTTGTTTATTCTGCCATTGACTCTTGTTTTAGTGTTATTAAGAGAAATATATAATCCACACGAGTGGATGATCGAAGTACAAAGAAACACTGTTTCTCACGTTTCCTGTTAATTGGGAGTTCAGTTAGGAGGATACAGAATTCAGCTCTGCTGCTCATCCCACAAATGCAGATTTCTTACAAATGTGGTACCTTCTAAAAGGAAAATAAGAAACTTTAACAGTTTGAGATTTTATTACCAAGAAGCATCATTCCAATAATAAAAAATAAAAAAATCCCCACTTATTTGCTTAATTTTATGCTGAGATTAGATTTAAATACAGTAATTATTGCTGACCATAAACAAATCAATCTCAACTATCTCACAGAGATTGAAGCTACTTCACCAACCAATTGGACATAAATGTATTTGATGCAGCTCGTTAGGCCGACGGGGGTCAATCCTCTACACTTTTTTTTTTCTCAGCAAGATTTCGAGTTCAACTTATTCACACGTACTCCTCTAACATGTGCGAGTGAACGCTGTAATTAACCGTGTGGTCGAGGGGAATGTATAGATAAGGCGGCCGCAATCCAGAACACACTGTTTACACTGTGTAAGTCAATGCCCCACTGTCCTCTGCTCACCCCCTCCCTGGAAACTCTCAAATTATCTCCTTGTGCTGCTCATGGTATCCCATCGCTGCTCTGCGCAGGCGAATCTCATCAGATCAGCACCACTGTGCCACGGACAGTAAGAATACTCCCAAGATAGTCTACAGGAAAGTTTCTATAGTTGTTCAATATAAACCAGCAACATTTTGATATTAGCTGCTTCAAGTAAAAAACACAGTATATTCCTATAAAGACTATCTTCACCACAAGATGCACACTCTGCTCTTCTGCTCTGTTAACTCATCGCTGCTTCCTTCCTCCCTCATCCGTCCCACTGCTGCGTCAATCTGTTGAGCTGGCGACCTTCCACTTTCATTCCCCTCCCTCCTTTCTAATCAGCAGCAGCAGTCATGCAGCTCTGATCTCCCTCCATCTTTACTCCCGTTGATCCGTACCTGAGGCACCCCGCTGTGTTGGTGAGGGCCGTCTCCCATTCAAGATGCCGCGGCTTGCAGTTCTCCTCCCCGCCTCCCGCTCCGTTGCTCCCTCGCTCCCAGCCCGAGTGGGGCACAATCACCTCGTCGGAAAGGGCGTGCAGCGCGTGGTCCACGATCTCCATTTTCACAGAGTCGTGAGACGACAGGTTCCACAGCGTCCCTGAGAGAAAACACAAAATGTTCACCTTAAAACGACTCCAAGCTGTGCTCTCGGTGTTAGCATGCCCGGATAGCAAGACATGCTAACATTCAAGTATGAGTTCAGCTACAAATGAAAAACTTTTTTTCCATAGTCACATTTTTGATCCGTCAAATCACTATGTAAAAAAACCCAAAACAAAACATTGATAGACGGACCCATTTCCACCAACATACAAATCTCAGACCTCCCTCTGATTTCTGCCGTGCTGCCAAGAGGGTCTGGGACTGCAGGTTAGGAGCCTCCGTTTGTATTTAATCATTTCCTAGGTCCTTAAAGTTGACCAGTGTTGGAGGTAATGGTTAACTAAGGCCCCATTTACACAACATTTTCAAGTGAAAACTGAAAACACTGTGGCTCCGTCTCAGTGCAGACAGCGGAAAAGCTGCTACTGGTCATCCACACTGCGGCCATAGTTAATAATTCTGCACATGCTCAGTTGATGGACAATAACAACAATGTTTGCCTCCAGAGTGTCATGACTCCCGGTCCATATTCTCCCGGGACTTGGTAGTTTTATAGTTGTTTCACTTGGAATATCAATCCAACTTCGTCGTCTGTCTAAACGAACGTCCGTGTACTCCCACTGTTATCGTTTTAAGTGTTCTGTTCCCTTTCATTACAAAAACAAACACTAGTGGACCAACATTAAAACTACATCTTTTTCAGTGTTTCATTTTCAGTGTTTTTCCTTGTATTACTTATTTAAAGTGGAAAATTAAGTTCACAAAGAGCAAAACAATCTAATCATAAAACACAACAGAGCCAGGAGCAAAAGAAACCTAAATATTGAGAGAATAAATGTATGAAATTTGAAAATAATCAAGATAAAATGTAAAGGAAAAAATGTAAACTAACCACATCAAACTGGTAAAATCTGGATAATTATTCAAAGACATCAACCTGAAAATGCGCAGAAGCATATTTAAAGTAAAATTATGTAATAATATAATGATGTATGTTAAAATAATCAATAATTTGGAGGTTTAGAAAAAGCCTTGACAGATGAAGCACACTATTTGTGCGACTGAAAACTATTTAAATCATAGTTTTCAGTCATAAAGGCCCACAAGCTGAGAAAATAGGAGACTTAGACTTGGGTCCTCACCTGTGATGATGTCGGTCAGGTCCTGGTCACGAATCTTCCTCAGGAGCCGGACCAGAGCCGGCACTCCATCACAGTTCTTGATGGCGATTTTATTGTCTTGATCTTTGCCATATGAGATGTTCTTCAGTGCTCCGCAGGCTGCGTAGTGCACCTACAACGCAGAGGCAATAACAGCTTAATGAGCCATTAGTCGTGATGGAGTATCACTTAAGTGGAGCATTGATCCAGTGCGCGGGCCTTCAGCGTCGCATCGGTGGAAACTGTGTGGCGCTTCTGGAGCTCCCAGACTGTTTGTTCCTACTCAGTGCTTCGGTTGCGCTGCCGGTACGAGTCATTACAGTGATTACTGCAAACCAGCCGGCCACGTTTCTCAAATCACTTCACTTTCAAAATGTTAATTTCAAAACAAGTTCATCCACAAATCAATATTCCATTTGTTTTTTCTAATATATTTGTTTACTGCAAGTGGGATTTGTACAAGTTTTCACAAAGCAAAAGTTTGTGTCCAATTCTGTGAGACAGACAGACAGACAGACAGACAGACAGACAGACAGACAGACGTGCTGTAGAGCATGTAATGGGAACTCAAGGAGCTTCTCTGCTTTGGCAGTGGAATGCACTATGTGGTCCGTCTGGTAATTCTCAGACAAACATCAGCAAAACTTTTGCCACAGCTGCGCCTAAATGAAAGGGAGCTGTAGGAAAAAGCAGCCGCAGAAAATCTGTTTTTAGCACACAAATGTTGACCTCCAGGATTTGACCAAGAGAGCTCAAACTCGTAATGCTTATTTTTGCTCCCATTCCCTCAGTATTAGGAGAAAGTTTGAAGTTCACCTTGAGAGTACAGCTCGTCGGAGGCGAACGACCTGTTCCCGGATTATGTAAAGAATACGCTGCATACTTCGGCCTCACTTTGTGTTCCGCTGTGGCTGAACCACAACATCGTATCCAGAACAGTAAAGAAGCGAGGGGGTGAAAACACAAAAGGGCAAACTGACCTCTCTGTTGGGGTTGTCAAGCATCGAAACCAGCGCTGGAATCCCCTTCAGACGACGCACATCAGACTTCACCTGGAAGAAGGACGGACAACAGCTGTGACTTTATCTGATAAATACAATGTCTTTACATTTCAATATTGGAGACAACATGCAAAACTTCTTCAAAAAAACTTCCCCTCATGCGGCTTCACTAGTCATGTTTAATTGTATTTCACAGAATTCTCCTTGAAAGAAATAATTACATTTATTCCTCGTGGCCTCGATAATTAATATGTCACAACAAGCAACACATTTAGTTTTAAATGAAACTGTTTGCAGTTTCCTAAAAATAAAGAAAAAAGGAAGAACAAATTTATATGAGCAGAAATTGTATTTGTTTTTAACTAAAAATAGTTAAACAGTTTCTGTATCAAACATCTGAGAAGGACGATTTGGAGCAAATTGTGTGTTGGATGAACCAAGTTATAAATTAATAATGTAATATTGTAAGATTTAAACTAAATCAAGAAAAAAAAACAAGGCAGAGGAAAAGATGTGGGAAATCGCAAATATTTCACATATACTGAAAAAGCAACATTTCTGACGGCAGTTGGAAATAAAAATCATCCGAGTTGTGAAGTTTGGTCAATGTCTTCAGCACAATTCTTTTTTTTTTTTTTTTTATTTCACAGCATTTTGGCTTTTAACACCAACAGTCAGCATTAACTCTAACTTGACCCCAAGCTCTAATACGTCCATGATAGTTTCCAAATGTGAAACTTAAGATAAACACAATCAAGGTAGAAGAAAACGTCTCCGTTCGGTCTCGCCGTATATAAAGATAAAACATCGTCCATTATCATTTATGCATTATCTGTGCTCCGTGATGTCTCCCTCTACAGCTGTTCAGCGTAACACTAGAACAGCAGCAGAGCCTTTTGTTTGGAACGTTTTATCATTTATGATACAAGAATTACTCATCATCAGCTGGTATTAAAAGCAGACTGGAACATTCGGTGGTTTCTTAGCGGTCCCTGCATGACGCCAACAAGAATTTAAGAAACAAATATGATATAAATCATATTTGTTTTCATTTTGAATTAATCCACTTTCTTTTGTTGTCAATTGGGATTGTGTAAGCAAGTTTAAATTATCATCATATATACATTATCAGAACTTTAGTAGCCTCCAAGAGATTTACTTGATTAGCCAAATTGATCCACTGGGGTTCAATGTCTCAGCCAATGACGCTTCATCACATGTGCAGGACGAGATGGGGGATCGTACCACCAACCTTTGGACATGAAGGCCTATGAACTGAGCTCCAGTCATCATTTACTCTTTATTGTGTTGTTAACAATTGCTATCTCATAAAAATAGCTGCTCAACAGGGGGGAAAAAACCTAAACCATGGAAGAATTGTGGAACATATAGATGAAAAGTGTCAAACACGTTTTACTTCAGGGGCCAATTTCCTGTCGAGTTGTACGGACCAGTGAGATAGTGCCATAATAATCTTTAGATTTAAACTTTTTCTCTGTTGTTGTGCAGAGTATACTTGATGAAAATGTCTATATTTTCACAAAACTCGAACAGCTACTACTGAAAACGACTCCAATCTCAACATAAAGTCCATTTTCATGGAACTTTCTGGTGCAAATAAAAACTGTGAAATGTCCCAGAAAATCTTCTATCGTCGTTTCATCTTGGGGGCTGATTTCAGGCCACGATCCTTATGTTTGACACCTCTGGCGTAGAGCTTTATATCAAATGTTGAGTTCGCAGAGATTACTGTTCTAGGATTAGAATATGATTGTCATCATTAGACAGTACTCATAGAAATAAACGGATCCTAAGTATCTCTAGAAAAGAATGTGGGATGATTCTATATAAGGAAAATTAACTGTCCACTTCTGATGTAGACTTCTTAAATAACCTGCACTTCAAATGAGATTAGCCTGAAATAAAAAGTGGGACTGACTTTGTCATTCTTATAGGTGAGATGTTGTAGATAAGCAGCTGCGTTGCTCTTGACGGGGTCCAGCCTGTAGTTGAGCATGGCGATGACCTCTGGCAGCTCCGGCTGGCGCCAGCCTCCCGGGCCAGGACCTTTCCTCAGAGTGCTGTCCAATGAAGCCATGCTCCCTCGTTCACCCTGGGCCAGCGGGGCTCCTCCTCCCCAATAGTACATGTCCCCTGGACCGCTCATGTCACCATCCAAGGTGCCTTCATAACTCCTGAGAAGGGAGAAAGACATCTGTGAACGTGTCCGTTATCGTCAAAATGAGATGAGAACCTTTAACAAGCACATGAAACTCACGCAGTTCTGCGAGGCGGCCCATAAGCATGGTGGTTGCGGGGCACCGTGCTGTAGGTCACCGGGTGGCCCATGCCATAGTCGGGCTCGTCGAATCCCATGCTGCGCTGATCGTCCTCCAGCCCGTATGGCTCTGGCACAAACCTCGGAATAGAAGACAGCTCCATGGCACTTCCCATACGGCCAACCTGCAGACAGGAGAACTGTGATTACAAAAACTGTCGACAACTGCAATGAAATGAACATATAGAGTGTAAATTTCCACACTTATAGGCACCGTGTGCATATTCTTCTGTTATATTGTATTTTTACCTGCTTTCTTGTGCAATACATCCACCCCCATACTCTGTACATGTCCACACTTCTATGCACCGTGTGCATATTCTTCTGTTATATTGTATTTTTACCTGCTTTTTTGTGCAATACATCCACCCCCATACTCTGTACATGTCTACACTTATAGGCACCGTGTGCATATTTTTCTATTATATTGTATCTTTATCTGCTTTTTTTAGTTCCTGCTATGTGTGCTTCTTTCTCTGTACTATCCTGCTGTACCACTACAAATTTCTCCACATGCGAGATAAATAAAGGGATATCTTATCTTAAGCCAGTGGTTCCCAAAAGGAATTCTGGGACCCACTTTGGAGGAAAGGCCAGAGGTCATTACCCTTCATTTAGATAAAGGGGGTGTATCTAATCGTGTATGATACTGTAACAATTTAAAGCATATCTAAGTGCCTCAGGATTACAGGACACCACAGCAGTGAAAATTTAACTACGGGCAGAACAGACACATAAATTATAGGTTAATAATTAACACTTAACACAAAGATACGTGGATATTAAAAGTTTGGAAACAAGAAACATAACTAACATGGTTCTTAAATCAAGCAAGATTCCAATCAGTTATCACAAGCGCACCAAAATACTTTGAATGTCATAACATGCCTGATAAAAAGGCACATGTGATTCACAGCCTGTTTTCCAACTGATTATATACAAGATAGGTTGATACCTCTGAAGAATTCTTGTTTTCAGCTGTGATGATAAACGTCTCCAACTTGTAGATTCT
The DNA here is from genome assembly GCF_963383615.2 of Lipophrys pholis. Taxonomy (NCBI): domain Eukaryota; kingdom Metazoa; phylum Chordata; class Actinopteri; order Blenniiformes; family Blenniidae; genus Lipophrys; species Lipophrys pholis. The sequence continues at coordinate 8,403,868 of NC_137628.1, forward strand.
GTCTTTGTGGCAGTGTTTGATTTGCAGTTTTAATGTGTAGGTTTCTTTGAGCTTTTTTTTTTTTTTTCCACCTCTTTAAAATCTTCAGTTTATTCGAACACTTTGGCATAGAGCTCTGCATTCAAAGATGATTTTTACACTAATAATGCAGTAGAAGTGTGTAAAAAGAAGCATCAGCAGCCAAAAATGAGGTCTGGAAAAAGCATCAGAGCAAGTGACTCATTGATATTTGAACATTCTGCACCTGTGGCTGAGCAGCATAGGGGTCGAGCTGGTTCCTGCTGGGGGCTCGGTAGCTCGGATCCAAAGTTCTGTACCCATCTGGATGCACTGGTCTGGAAAGAGGAAGGAAAAGAATGTTGCTTAGGGCCCATTTACAGGGAAACAACTTCAAGTGTTGTGGTTTGGGTGTCCGTTTACACAACAATGGTGTCATAGCCACTGAAAACGCACATTTTTGAAAATGGCTGCCAAGACGCAAGACTCAGGCTTCATTGCCGTGTAGACGGGAGAAAATGAAACTTTCTGGAAACACTCGGGCTACTGCGCATGTGCACCATGGCCGTAGTAAATACCTCTTCTGCACATGCGCAGTAAATATACAATAACAATGTTTGCCTTCATAGTGTCATGAGTCCCAGTCCATATTCTCCTGGGACTTACAAGTTTTATAGTCGACAGTCTCCAGAATAATAATCCAACTTGGTCATCTGTCCATACGAATATCTGTGTACTCTCATTGTTAAGGTTTATAGAGTATTGTTGTCTGTGCACAAGTGTGTGTGGTCACATTACAAAAACAACCAACAGTGCCACCTTGCTAACTCCTTCATTTTCAGTTTTCCCCACCATTGATGTGTAAAGTGACATCATTTTCAGAATATTGCTGTGTAAGCTCAAAACTTTTCTGAAATTAAAGTACAAAAACGATTTGTTTTCACTTGAAACACCTTGCAAATGGGGCCTTAAAATCCAGATAAGTTCTGTTAAAACCAACTTGAAATGTATGAACTGTTGCACCTGTAGCGATCGTCCATGTGACCCCCCCTGTTGAGGCTGGCGTAGTTGTCAGATGGGGGCCCAGCGCGGTAGTCTTCGTAGCCCCCCGGAGCAGGACCGTAGTGGTAGTTGCGGGGCACGGTGTGAGTGGGGTAGTCCATGGGCACGGCACCTCCTGGGGGTGGCCGGTAAACCCGATCCATGGGCGTAGTGTAGCCCCCAACGCCTGTCACTGAACCCCCGCCATCAATGGACATTGTGTCTGACATGGAGGGGATGACTGTGCGAGTGGTGGTGGTCTTTACTACTTTTTTTACCTTAGAAAGTGGGAATGAAGTGAGGAAGTGGATGAGACTTAAATACTATTGATCATTAAACTGTGTTTGGATGTTAAAGTTACCGTTGTCTCTGTGCGTCGTGTGGACCCGTCTTCATTGGTCTCCACAGAAACAACAGGCAGCGACTCCTGGGGCTGCTCCTCCACCATGAACGTTTCCTGCACCATCTGACCAGGCTCCATCCTGAACTGTACGTACCAAGAGGTCACAATCCATCAGCTGGGGAATAACCTTGTTAAAAATTAACGACTGAAAACGGAGAAGGCTCTGAAACACTCTTACGTGATGTGTCCCGTTGATGTAACCCTCGTTCAGTGTCAACCTCTCTATGTCTGCATCACAAGGAATGCGGCCGTTCTGTGAGGGGAGAAGAGCTGCGTAAACACACTGCTGATGCGACTGAGGGTCAACATGTGGGGATGAAGGAGCTCGACTTCACAGAGACATGTAGGTCCTGCATCGTATTCAACTAACACCTCAAGTAAAAGCAGCACGAGGTGAAGGAAGGCACCACTAAACTTTGCACTGCTTTAGGGTTAGGGCTTCTTGAGTACAATGAAAGGGAGTGTTCATGCATAAAACCTGGTATGGTTTCTTTGAACCATTGTGGGCACCAAAAGAAATGAGCCAAGTCCGATTGATAAACCGGTCTCTGTTTACTTTCAATCATACTCTGGTGCAGTTCTATTAAAGTCTGAATGAAACCTGAATGCAGGACTGAACAAAGAATTGTGAGTAGATCACTTCTGTTTATTTTAGAGTTTGTGCTGGTAAACCTCCTACTACATGGATCAGACTGCATTGTTGTGAGGTTTACATCCAAGACTATATAGTGCTGTGCCAACCTTTTAGGCAGGCATAGCATAGCATAATTCTACTTATCGATCATGTATTGGCAGTAAGAACGCGTCTGATTGACTGTAAACTTAAAACAAACCTAAACACAAAGCCAGAGTTTATGGAGATGGCATGGTCTCAGACGGAGATCTGATCTGAGCTACCAAGTCTGTTTGGGTTTACGTGAACAAACAAAAGCATCTCAACTAGTGCTTCGAGGTCTTCCAAAACTTTTAAAATGACTTCTGTGCAGGTTTCTACAAATACTGGGTGTCAATGTAGGGTAGTCACACTAAATACTGATTTATTTCACCCTAATTCTCTTCCTATTGACATTACTGATGGAAACTATCAACAGCTTGTAGCTTCCTTTTTGCACAGTACTGTACCTAACAGCAGCATGTTTCATTTACGTATTCTGGTCTGGTGTTAAAAATACCTGAATGAGAGCCAAGCTCAGCTGTGAACACTCCCTAACTGTAGGTTTTCCAACATCTGATGCAGCTCTGACAATCAAAACAAGCACATCAGTTTCCCCCCAAAAAACTAATGAAAGTCAGTGACAGTTTGTAAACATTAAACAAATACATGAATGAACTGTGATGATGATGGAATGAAAATTAGTCTGTAATGAGAGGCATGACGGCACACAGTGAGAAGACAACAACAGAGGAACTTCTTCCTGTCATTCCTGAATGCCGTCAGCATTGCCTCAATGAGTTTGTGTGGGTGTGGCGCGCTTCCCATTCCAGACAGAGAGAGCGCTCTACCTCTATCGTTGTCTCTTTTTGCATAGTCTCCACAAAAAGGGCAGAGCTTGGGGGGGTGCATTCTCAACACTAATTCAAAAGAGTGTCCTGTCATAATCGGAACTAAACAAAAAAAGAAAGGTGAAAATTGAATTGATGGGAGGTGCTATGGCCCTCTACTGTCACGTAATCAAGCAAATGAACAGGAGCTAAAGTTCAGATGAGGGTTCAAGAAAAAGACAACGGTAGAAAGTGCCGGGCAGACGTGAGCATGTGGGAACCTGTCAGTAGAGACTGAGGTCGTGTTGTGCTGCATTGTGAGAGTGGTGGAGGCATGCTGAAGCCCCTGGGCGATGTGCGCACACGCACGCACACACAGCAGTGATAAGATCCCGCTCAGGCTACACACGGTCTTGCTGTGACTACGACACAAGCTGCATGTATTTCTGCTTCTTATCAGTCAGAGACCAAGATGTGCACTGGTGGAGGCATGCCGACATGCAAAGCCGATAAAAGACGGGGAGAGCAAGTGAGTGGGACAGACTTGATTGTTTATTAGTGTGACAAAGGTTGCCTCAAGGCCACAGAACAGTGTACACATCTATGTTTGTTCAGGCGCTGTAAATATGACAATAAGAAAGTGAAAGAATGAGTGAGCGTGGGTGTGTGTTCGCTTGTCTGACCGTGAGGTAAACTCGGAAGCATGAAGTCACTGAGTATCATACAGGAATCGGTTACTTGTCCTCAAAGGGTGTGTAAGCAAACACATGTATGAAATAATGAGGTTTATCTCAAAACCACAGCTGATGAAACAGGTCTGACTGAACCACTGCCTGAGTTAATAAACACTTCCAGGCTGGAAAAACCCAGAGGACCCCCCCCAACAGCAGAAATAAATCCGGCCGCTGGTAAATAAACTGGCTGCTCGACACACTGTTGTTACGTCGGTAAACTTTGGAACACAGAAGTCGAGGATCACAACAAACCAAACATGGAGCAGAAGCATCGCTCAGCATGCAAAGACCTATGGACAAGTCAAGACAAACATGATGGGTTTGATTTGTGAAGGGATGCAATGAGGATTTATTTTGAATGAGGTAAGGATGGTTACTGAGGAAACGTGGAGGATGGAAAATGTGATCGAAAGCTGCGACGAGGTGTACAGTATCTCCTCTTGAAGACTCGATTCACTTGCTTTATTTAAGGGTGCTTTCACGCCTGCTGTTTTTAGGTCAACACAGTTGTCTTTTAGAAATGCTGCGGCCGTGAAGTGTGAACACAACACTCGCACTCGGGTTCACACAAAAACAGCCACAATGAGACGGAAGGAATGAAAAGATCTGGTAGAGCTCTAGTTTCAGTCTAGTCTGGTTCAGGTATCGTGTGAAAGCAGCGGCACTAAGCTACACAAGAACTGCTCGAGTGAAAACGGCCTTGATAACTTCTGCATTGACGCTCGTTTTTGGAAGATTTTTTTGGTCCAAACGTGGGGACAAACAGATCTGATGCGTTTCATACAAAAGGAAAAGCTGTGCTCCATATTCATATTTAACACTGAACCTGGCCCTAATTTGTGGAAAAATACAATCAAATGAAGTAAAAAAATCAAAGGGTTGAATTAACTTTACAATAGCAGCCAAGAACTTTTGTGTGGAATAGATCTACTTTGATAGGCAAAGAAAGAAGTGATGGTGCAGAATAGTTCCTGCGGTCTGACTGGCCGGACTATGAATTTCGAGGAGCACCTGTTATAGCCACACTAGCATGGCACAGCTCATGTAGTCACTCTCAGAATTGATGGAAACATGAAGGTCTGCCAGTCGGTGCTGCGTTCGGACCAGAGTGGTAAAAGTAGACGTAAACACAAACTTTCACAAGTTCAACCTCAGGTCCCAGGGGAATATGGACTGGGAGTCATGACGCTCTGGAGGCCGCCATTGTTGTTATTGTCCATCTATTCGCGCACCTGCATAACAACCTTGTTGCTACGGGCGTAATGAACATGACCAGTAGCAGCATTTCCATCGTCTACAGGGAGACCGAGAGTTCTCCAAAAGTTGTGTTTTCAGTGGCTCTGTTGTCGTGCAACCTTCCACACAAATCCCTTTTGTTTTCTCTTGAAAACACCGTCATGTAAACTTGGCCTGGACTAAAAGTTTAATCAAGAGAGGTCTAACAAAGAAAACTGATTGGAAAACAGTCAAATGCATTAACAGATGTGAAAGCACCATGAAATCGCATCTTCAACTATTCAAGCTGAGTTGAAGTAGCTTAGTTTGATTAAAGCCCACAGAGGAGGTATGTTTTACCCCGGCAAGGTTTAGTTTGTGCTGCCGTCCAGCCAGGCCACACAGACCGGGTGGGAGGTGACCGTGGTGATGAGTTTGGACGAACTCGCTGGGATGGAGGGTGAGTCAGGAGGATGCTTTGATGGGAAATGTGCATGAGAGAAGGAGGTGGCGGTGACAGTTGGGATGGGGGTTTTTTATCTGGTGTTACCTGCATGTTGGGGAGGGGGCGGGGCAAGGTGCCGGCACACGACCTCCGCTCCTCCTCCAGAGCTCGGCTCAGCATCTCAAACTGCCTCTCCTGCTCCCGCACCGAGGCCAGCAGGGAGGCCGTACTCGCACACTGCTCCATTCACACGCTGAGAGCAGAGGACAGGACAGGACAGGACAGAGTCAACCAACACCAGGAATCACCCAGGAACAGGTAGAATCACACCCCGTTACACACAGAGATACAGAGAGGAGCACTGAACCCAGGCACTGTGAAGGAGTGCCAATTAGCTTGATGTTTAAGTGCTAAAAAAGCAGGAAGGCAAATGAGAGCAAAGAAGCAGATACAGAGACAACGGGGCCACAGTGAGAGGACAAAGACAAAAAAGAAGAAAGAGCTTACGACTTCAGAATTTATCTTAAGGAATGATTATTCTGTGCAAATTCCAGGCAGGACCAGCAAGCTGCCGTCACGTTCTCATGCGGCTTTCACCTACTGCTTAACAGGATTAAAAATAGGAAGTGAAAAACACGATGAGAGACAATTACAGCATGTTTTCAGCTGGAGCGTGAGCAGCTTGTTAGCACTTCTTCTATCCAAATTACAGCAGAGGTGACGAGGGAACAGAGAGAGACGAGTGCGAGAGAAGTGAGAAAACCCATCACGAGGCAGCGTCGAACTGGCAAGCCGGAGCAAAATTGATGAGATCAGAGGCGTTTTGATCTGTGAGGGTGTCCTCTCCGGGCCAGGTCGTGTTGTTGTTTTGTGTGAGTTTAACTCTGAATATGACCGAAATTTGTGCTGTAGAACCACTTCGTACTCTACAAGTACACAACAGCAGCTATAATAGGCCGTCCATGATGTTGAAGAATAAATGAGGACGCTTGAGAGGAATAACGAGCTCTGAAGTAGCATGAATGTTATAAAAAAAAAAACAGAGAACACAGAATAATACACCGACATCAATGCGTTAAAATAACGATCCCGTTTTCTCCCATCAGTCGTGTAATGTTAGTCCTCCCGGGTCAAAACTGTTTGGAGTGTTTCCAAAGCATTAATATGAATCTGAGGCCAGCCACAGGAAACTCTGAAAACTTTTCCCAGCATTTTAGCAAAGAATATTTTTTTTTACGAAACTACCAAAATTTCTCAAGTGTGTCGGGTCTGCACGCTATCTCACAGCAGAAAATTCACAAACTATTGTTAAGATTGATTATTTCATATCTAGTATGCACAGAAAATAATTAATCTGTTTATACAAACTTCAAAATGTCTCAAATTTAAAGAGTTATGCTTTTCATTACTTATAGATGTTTCAACCACACATTCAACCAAAAAAGAACTGACTGGTGTGAGACATGACATGTAAAGTCAGAGTTGGCAAACCTTAATTTAACCAACCAGAACTGCGGTCAGGAGAAGACATTTATACGAGATCCAATGTTGCCACTGAACACAAAAGGGTGAGTATTTTTGGAGTATTTTGATGATCAAGGAAAGATATCTTGAAGTTTAGTGAGGGTTCTATATAAAGCTTTAGCTGATGAGTGTTCGTCCAAATCAATGTATATCTTGGTAAGTGAACAAAGTAGAACAGAAATTTTTTCGAACGTGGCTGTATGTCGTGTGTCTAACGGTATTGGAAATGTGTTCATTTACTTGGGAGGAACACAGGGGCAAAACAATCGAACCAAAGTTATTTGATCAATTGGTGAAAAAAAACAACTAAAGATCAATTAAATCAGGTGAGACCAAATAAAAAAGTTGTTTTGGGACTTTCGGGAGAAAGTCAAAGAGTCCACCTTCGAGAGGTGAAGTGTGAAATCGACCAGCCACGACGAAATCCTTTCTCCAGACTTCAAGGAAAAATGAGGAATCTGAGGAGGATTACCGCCACACCGCCTGTCTAATAATGAGATGACACGAGCGTGGCTCATTTCCAAACCAGGGCAAAAACCATTTTCTCTACTTCAAAGTTCACAGACTCACGTTGATCAAATCCTCTCCCCGTCATCTGCGCACGCAGGACCTGAACAAAGACTCCTGTATTAAGTCCTGAGTGCTCGCATACAGCTGGAGTTCACATCTGCGCGAGGGCGTGTGATTGTGTATGTGGGTCAGAGACTAAATAAAGGTGGCAAGTGTGTATGTGTGTGTCACTGCCTTCATCCCCAGGAATGCTACTTTTGGTGGAGTTAACTCCAACACATTTCTTTCCATTTGTGTCCAATGAAGAAGAAGAAGAAGAAAAAAAACAAAACAAACACTTGTGGACAGAGCAGCACAAAGGCTACACAAAAACACACAAACAAAGCCACTGTCAAACATTCCTGAGTGAGATTTAGCGTGTCATATCCTGTCTCAGCTGTTGGAAGCCGTCCTAATAAGGGAACCTTTCGCTCTCTTTGTGCGGTTCTCTCCAACGTCTCATCTTCACCAGACAAACACTTAACGGCGGTGTGGGCGTCGCTTCTTGAGCGGATAAAACTCACAGTCAAGTGAAAAGCGGTCAGAAACATTTCAAGCTTATGTCCAGTGTAAAGCCACGCGGCTAATGGGTGAACATTAAAAAGCCTCTGTTGCTTCTATGGTCATTTAGCCATCTTTATTATTGAGCTAAAGACAGACAAGACGCTGGATTTACAGTAGTCTTTACTACCATCATTTCATCACTGCACTCTCGAAAACTCTGGAAAAAAAAATTGTTTCCAACCAAAGTTAGCAATCGTCTTGCAGACTCGAGCACAAAGCACAAAACTATTTAGGTTTATTTTATGTGATAAAAACACGTCAATTCAGACAGAGACCTCATCTGAAGTGTGGTTTTGTTTTCATTCTGACACACCAGCTGAGGGAAACTTGATTATTTGGCCATTGCAAAATAAGAAATCATTACTAAAAGGAGCAACACTTATGAAAAAGTGGTCTTGACGAATTTCTGTACCATATTAAGTTAAACCCCTCATTTAAAGTGTTTTAAACTTCATCACAACCAGTAACAACAGGCACCAGTCATGAAGTGGAGTACATTCTAAAAGAGTGTTTAAGCCAATGGAAACTCGGTCTCGTCTTTGTAAGACCATGCAAACACTAGGTAAAGTCTTTGAATGTACATTGAGTTTCTGTTGCGACACATGTAAAGACACTTGAGATGTTGTAGAATAGTATTGGTAGATGTAGTTAGAGTCTGGTAAAACACCTTCTTCTGCCGACCAAAATAACTGCAATAAAAAGTTGAAAAATCACTTCCCGCATCTTTTTCCATAAAGAAGGTAGAATCTATTTTATAACAATGTGATGAAACACGAACAGAAGTGCTCCCTGATTTAAAGCAAAAGATTCAGAAAGTAGTTTAGTTTGACAGTTTGGACGTTGAAGACTTGAGGTTTAGCTCACCCTCACATCCATTGCACCAAATGTGAAACATCTGCAGATTGTAATTAAAGCAAGTGACTGCAACACTCATTTTCAGGCGGTAGTTTCTAATTAAACAATTAAATCTTCCTGACCTGCAGTTCCCACCAATTTGTGAGTTTTACACCAAAAAATATACAAAATCATAAGAGACGTTCTTCTAATTCTTTACGGAAACTGTCATTACATGAAAACTTTTGCCTGCAATAATCAGTTGCGAGTTTATGAAGGGGCTAAATCAAGCACACTGCACATGTAGTTTCATCTCGTCTGTTATATTCTTAGTTGTGTCATACTGAACTACGACAACATCATGATCAAACCAAGACCCTATCCACATGTTTCAAGTGAGAATGGATCGTTTTTGTTTGAGAAAAGTTTTGCATTTACACGGCAACATTTTGAAAACAATGTCCACTTCCATGGAAACGGCAGAAACACTGACAAGTATGTTGCTTTCATGTTGGGCCACTAGGGGTGCTGGTTGGAGCATTTTTTGGAAAGTTCCACCTTGGCAGCCGTTTTCAAATATTTGTGTTTTCAGTGGCTCCGAGCACCGTTTTCAGTTAAAATGACCTAATGTTTTTCTAAGATTTTGAATGGTGCTACCATAAGTCGCTGGGATGTGGGAAAAATGTAGCTGAACAGCTTTTTGTACTAAATAACAACAGTCCCTCTCATCACTTCAATGAAATAGACAGCAGTCGTACTGATCGTTAACTATGTTAACAGGATCCTTTAAAAAAAATAAAAAAATAAAAAAGTTGTTTCTTTCTAGAAACAGTGGTTCAGCTGGAGGCAGCCGTGTCGCCTGTTTGTTAATGTCGTTTGAAGGCTTTCAACTGTTAACTGAGTTGGAAACTGCGTAAACACAGCATTAGTGTTGCGTTACAGCCTCATCCTTTACTGAAAAATCTAATTTAACTTCATCCTACAGACCAAAACGGATCCCTGTTAGCTGTTTTTTGGCCTTAATGTTTGACACTGCTGATATAAGATGTTGATGTATCTAATGTCTCTTTGCCAAATGGAGAAAAACAAAAGTCGGTGGATGTGGCAGCAAGTGACAAATAAATGTTTGTTGTGTTTTGACGGTGCCTGCAGCAGCTGCCAAGAATTTCCATTAGAGACGGAAAACAACCAACCTGAAACTGAACATCAGATAAGTCCACATACCACAGTCTGAGATGCAGCAGTCAAGAACATCAACACTTTTCTTTTTCTCTCTGTGTGTGTGTGTGTGTGTGTGTGTGTGTGTGTGTGTGTGTGTGTGTGTGTGTGTGTGTGTGTGTGTGTGTGTGTGTGTGTAGGAAGAGCGAGCGTCTCCACACAACCTCTACAGCTATGAGAGTCTGACCACTGACATTCTTGTGGCAGGGCGCAGCTTCTCGGGAAAGTTTGAAATGGCTTTTGCCACTTACAGCCCCGGCATTAGTCGTAAATCCATTGTAAGGCCATTAGCTGCGACGCTAAATCGTATCTGCTAATGGAATGGGCCGGGAATTACACTGCTAAGCCACTTTACTGCCACGAGGCGCCGCAAAACATGAAGTTACTGCTCAGTGAGAAGTCAATCACTGTTTGTTTGCATTTCACTCAGAACTGTTTCGGCATTCCCTCATTCATATGCTATCGCTGCTATTTCTCACACACACACACACACACACACACACACACACACACACACACACACACACACACACACACACACACACACACACACACACACACACACACACACACACACACACACACACACACACACACACACACACACACACACACACACACACACACACACACACACACACACACACACACACACACACACACACACACACACACACACACACACACACACACACACACACACACACACACACAGTCTGACCATTGAAATGAGGCTGAGTCAGCGAAACACACAGCCAAGCCACAACAGCATTTTACCATAGCTTCACCCCAGTGTGTGTGTGTGTGTGTATTGTGCATTTTGTGTGTTGGCTTTGGCTCACGTCCAACTACTACCGCCTTTACCATCCCGACTTCAATCCATGAATACCCCTGCACGTGCACGCTCACGCAGCCGTCCATGTGGTCACAGCAGCTTTCTATTCCGGGCGAAGAAGGAAACGCGCAGCCTCGTTTCAGCGGCTGGCACATGAATTTCCATCTCAGGACAAAGAAAATAGCGGAATCAAGAAGCAACAAGTGCGATCGAGCGGGAGCGAGGAGAACGGAGGATACAGTAGTCATGTAAATTGTGTTTGCAGGAGATTTCACACTGCAAACAGTTTTATTATTAACCAATCAGATCTAAAAATGCAGGAAAATTAAGCCATTCTATTATTTATGTTGTCCTGACCATCGTTAAGTTGCTTTAAAGTGTCTTTCACGAATATCCAGAAACCCGACTTTTGAACTACTAACTACATTATTTCCAAACAAAACAATATGGCTTGTTATGCAAGATGTGATCACCATGGCAACAGAGGTCACCTGACGGTTACTTTAATGCACCGGTGCAGGCAGCTAACGCAGCCAAGCAGGTGATCAAATCAAGCCCATCTTCTTCATCTTCACACAGACTCATTTATGGGTTGTCGTTTTTTGTTTTTTTTTACACAGATTTCATTGTGCATAAAAACAAAGATTATACTTTAGTGTTACGATGAAAGCAGTAACTTTAACCTGGTTACTCAGCTGGACAACGAGAAGACAATGGACTACAATTCATCCAGGAATTAAACCATTTATGACATGATTTACTCCCCACAATATCGCGTTTAAAGCTTAAAACTTGTTACTATCGTGACCACAGAGAGGATTTAGCACACATACTTCTCCTCCATAGTAACTCTAAAATGTTAATCATATCTCTAAAACTCAATAAGACCCAGGAAGCAGATGAATAGAGGTTTGTGTACGAGCCTTTCCAGTGGTGCCGAGGACTTCTGGAGTACAAACATCCAATCACAGAGAAGACGACAAAAGTATAATGCATATAAAATCTGAAATTCTGAAGAAGGGGCTAAAGCAATAACAAATCAAATCATCAGAGGGTTAATTGGTCAATCCATCAAACCACTCGCATTACATTATAATTTCAGTTAAATAAAGGCCAGATTGGTCAAATCCATCAGACAAAAAGCACTGAAACATAACGTGTGATATGTATATTGAAATAGTTAGATAATTGGTTTGAAAGAACAAGACTGATAAACAATTTCTGCATCACATAATTAAGTCAAACAAGGTTTTTTTTCTTTGCAGCATGTCAACATATTTGAAAGTATTGTGTCATCAGTCTGAATAATATATCTAATAGTCCTTTCTGACTCTAATCTGTCAGCAATTAAGAGGAAAAAAATCTTGAGAATAAAATGAAAGAGTTTAGTATTTTACAATAATCTCACATATAGGGAAGCTTCCATATACTTCACAATAAGTCTTTTTTTTTGTTTCATTCTTTATCATTTTTGTTCATAGGTCATTAAAATTAAAAGTACAATAAAGTTCTTTCCTGTTATTTTAAACCAGCGTAAACAATTATCATATTTGAACAATTTAATTCATATGTTGCAGAATGAGTGGATAGAAAACAACTTTTAAAAGAAAATACTGATGTTTTTAAATGTGCTGGTTAGAACCAGATTTTTAATCCATTAATTGAAAATGATGCATGTCTTTAGTTAAATCAACATGCATGCACGCAGACTACATTTTGCACCCTGAATAAACCCAGTGAAGTTAATTTTAATTGATATCTGGTTCAAATGTCAATCAATCTTCCAGTGAACCCAATAACTCTGGAAAATGTTGCACGGGTGCGAAGTTAGGCTTGCTTCAGCGGCCTGATCGTCACGAGTGGCCTCACACGGAGCTTCGCTGCCATGTTGGAGCACAGATCCAGAGAAAACATGCAGCATCTCAACCTTGAAACCAGCCAGCCTGCGATAAAGATTGACCAGGGTTCAACTGCAACTAGAGCGAGACCACTTAACAAGGAAGTGGGTTAAAGCTTCATGAAACTGCAAACCGACACTCTCTAAGAAACCGACGGAGGACGGAGGGGGGGGTGGGGGCGAGGGAGAGGTTTATAAATCAGTGCACTTTGATTTCACTCTGCGTGCGTTATCGCACGTCTCCGAATAAAAACAGACTGCAGGTGTGACTGTTGGGAACAGGAGAGAGGAAGTGTGATGACTGGAGAGAGGGAGGGAGGGAGAGGGGGGGTAGGAGGAGCAAATCTAACAAAACCCCAGCTCCTGAGTGTCAGAGGGACACACCCATGGTGCGCGCTGAAAGCCCGTCATTACAGCAGCTCACAAATGATAGCCCTGGTTGAAACAACTGGCTGGGCAGCAAGACGTCAGCCCCCACAGTGAAACTCCAGGATCCAGAGGAGACGTGCTTCTTCTCCACGTCCTAAAGAACCTTTCGGGGCAAACACGCATGTCCGAACTCGCTCGCGATCCCCGTCCCGGCAGGTCAAAGCAGACATACCCGCAGGGTATTCACAGGGATATGTCAGGCATGTCGATGCACCAATCAGCTGACTCTGATTGGTGCACCGACTCCCTTTTTACTCACTTTGAAACAGCACGTGACGACCTGAAACTCAAGAGAAGGATGCTTTACTTTAGTGTGCAGGTAACTTCGGGTAATCCGGCCTCGGGTCCAACCACAAAAGATAAATAAATAGACTGTAAGCCGAGAAGGTGTCTGCACTGCGAGCCTCCTCACAAGGGGCTGAAAAATGAAGCAACAAACACGCCTGCTGCCTGCCTGCCTGCCAACCAACCAACCAACCAACCAACCACACCCCGCACTTCCAGACTCACACAACAGGTTCTGGCTTTTATCCTGAGCTGCTCCTACGCCACCAACACCACCAGCAGCTCAGGATCCTCAGCCCCGCCACATCAAAGGCCAGCTGCTGGAAACCAAACAGTGCAGACTTTCAGGGCAGAAGAGACGAGTGAAACACACAGGCACCTGAACGCACCGTGCTGCGTTCACGGCCCCCGCTGAGTGGGCGTTTCAGGTGTGTCCATGAAGGAAATGATAAGCCCAAACTAGAGACTTTGACCCCTGATACTGTCTGACCGTGTCTGAGCGGGACGGACGAACACTTCCGTGTACTACCAACCCCAACCCTCCTCCTGAAGACCCCTAACTGGGGGGGTGTGTGTGTGTGTGTGTGTGTGTGTGTGTGTGTGTGTGTGTGTGTGTGTGTGTGTGGTGGGGGTAGTGACGGAAAAGCCCGTTTAAAGCTCCAATGTTTCAGCGCAGGCAAACGGAAAAGGTGAAACCTAATACACCCCCGAAACCATCTAGCAAACAACAAGCTACCACGTGAGCCACGAATTTAAACTTTTATCCGTCTCCATGTGGCTCAGTTATAACCGTGTTTTTCCGCTGGTTTTGTTAGAACTTTTCCCCAAGTCTGGTTCCAAATAAAAGTTATTCATCAAGCTAACGAGCGCGAGCAGTGCGCTGAAGTTAGCCTGCGATTGGGCGCTTCAGATTTAGAAGTTATAGAGAAAACTTGACTTAAAAATCCTCAAATAAGACGCTTTTTAACACCTCTTAATGCTCTAAAAGCGCGTTAGGCGTTTGGGAAAAGCTCTAATTATGTCTGAATCTCATTTTAATGTTTAAAAAGCGTGTACAAATGCATAACATGGCCATTTATATATGTCTTTAAACCAGCAATGGCTTCAAAATAGACTACATCATCCAAAAAAACCCAAAGAAGTTTAATATTTTTCTCGTGGACTACACGAGCCCAGGTTCAAAGCTGTAATCAGCACACCCAGACCTGTTTTACGAATCTAAAACGAGTCTCTTCAGGATGAAACCTTCCAAATATTAGTGAGATCCACACCCATTAATAATAATTCCCACCATCAAACACTGGGTTTAACATTCAGAAATCTTATCCTAAACAGTTAACCTGTCCGAGATCTATCATCTTAGGCAAAAGTACAGTCGTTTCAGACATCTGGACCTGGCTTAAAGTGGTTTGAATGGACAAAACACATCAAAATGTCAATATTCTGCATTTAAACAAAAAAGAATTAAAGGTTTAACAAACTACACAACTTGGCTGTCCTCACCTGCAGCCTTTCTGAGGCGATCCCATTCAGACCCGAGAGGTTTTGTGTACATGTGGACAACATCTAACAACTATTACTGAGCAAATGAAAAGCGTCATAATGTGGAACGGACAGATTTAAGACCTCATGAACCAGAAAATGTGTTCACATTGTCATAGTGCCCCATAGGGATAATCCACTCACAACTACAGTCACAGTAGTGTGTGTCCTCAACTTATGTGGAAACATGAGACGAAAGTAAACATTCATTTTCTGCATAAAGACAGTTTTTGCCAATATAGACCTTCTCTAACGTGGTCAAAACAACAAAACGCTAAATAAGAGACTTGTTGGAAGAAAGGCGGCCAGCATTATGATTTAGACACTGTCAGATAATGTAGCTCACATTTGTTGTCAATATAAACCTGCTTTGATTTTGTTTCCAGAGTATAACAACACAGAATGTCATTTTTTCCATAATTTTCATTAAAAAAAAAAAAAAAAGCTTTCCTGATTTACAAAACACGTTTTCATTCTCTCCCAGCTTTCAGTCACAGGTTTGACCAAGCCTGTATATCGCATATATTACATTTCATAAACTGTAGATTGCTGCACAATGATTATTAAGCCCCTGAAAGATAATCCAGTCCCAAATTGGAGACCTTTAATCAGAACCTGATCCAACGTGATCTCTCTGACAAAAACAGAGATTATTTAGCCTGTGTGGTTATTCTAGTCCAAATCTGATAATGGCTGCTAATTTAAATCTGGTTTAGGGGAGAGAAAACACAGCAACGCGTGTATTCCTCTGCGTTTTCCCTCAAACAAACGCATGCTTTTGGGTGTGATCAGTGACACACCTTTGCAGCACTGAACCCAACATGGGGAAAGTTTATTCACCAACAGGAGGCTGACTTCACCGCCGCAGTGCTAAGCCGAGTTAGCTTCTGCGTTTACAAACCGAGCAACTTCCCCGAACGATAAACTGCTTCTTTCTCCCGCCCACAACATCTCAAAACCGGCCGCGCCGAGCACAAAGCACCGAGAGACGAGTCTTTACCGATTCTGGAGACTGTTAGGCGTGTTTTTCACAGTCCATAAGTGTGTGCGATGAGGGATTCGGGCCTTAGCTTAGCTTAGCCTAGCCTAGCCTAGCCTCCGCCGCTCCAGCCGCCGCCGCTTCTCCGTCCTGAACCCGCAGACTAGCGCAGCTGCTCTGGGAGAGGCGAGCCGGCTCCACGCCGCAGGGGACGGGGGGGGAAAAAAAAAAAAAAGAAAAAGAGTAGAAGACACCGCAGAGAGGTGGCAGGAGCCCCGCGTGTAAGCCCGGGCAGGTGACGCTGTCCTCTGCAGGGCGAGAGCTCTCACAATGAAGACGGAGAAAACACCCACCTATGCAATTTCCTCCGCTCTCCTCCCGGTCCTGCCGCGGCTTGTTCACCGGGCGCTGCGCTTCCTCTGCGGGGGGGGGCGAGGGGGGAGAGGAGAGGAGGGGCGGGGTGTTGTGTGGTGGGGTGGTGGGGGCACAAGGCAGGAAATAATCCCATGCAGACAATAATTTAATAATCTGCTAATAAAGCCCAGCGCAAGGAAAGAGACAGAAATTATCCCATTTTGCGCCAAACCACATTCTACTATTTGTTTTAAGTATCTTGTATTTTAACTTCCTGCTAATTTTTTTTTTAATTAATTCATTTCCGACGTGATATTTCAAAAACATGTGTGCAATCACATACATTCCATACACATATATATATTCATGTATAAACCCTTTAATGAAAAGTAACTTGTTCTATTTTATGAAAAAATACTTTGAAAAAACATAGATCATCTCTATTTGAGTATACACACATCAAATTAGCATAACAATTTTATTTTAGCTATTTTTTATTTTTTTAAGCACGTGAAATTTCACTTCATCCAGAGGTGTCAAAAACATTTTATTTAAATGTATCTTGAGTGGGTCGGTCCACTAAAATAGTTCCACAGTAACCTTTAAAATTAAGATTTGATTATATTGTACCTTATTCATCACATAGAGGAGAAATTCACTTGTCACAGCAGCAGAGAATTAAAAAAGACAGAAAAATATACAGTATGCCTGTATGTCTACAGTATAAAGGAAAATACTCTACCATGAAACATATTAACAACATACAGTAAAGCAGTGACTGAGAGGCGTGCAAAATACCTCAAATATGTGCAAATAATATTTTTAAGAACCAGATATGGAGATAAGAATAGCAAGTCACTGGAGATATTTGACAATTGAGTTGTTATTAACAGGAAAATGGAAATATTGCTGATAATGAAAATGTCTATATTTTCACAAAAAACATAAATATATATAAATGAATAAAAATATACGTTTTCTTTGATTTTATTTTTATTTTTTTGTGAAAATGGTTTTTATGATGATGAATGATTAGAGCCTCACTCTTGACCAATGGGCCTTATGTTTGACACGGATTTAAAAACTTTTTTAAATAATTTTTTTACAAGAAATATCAGTTATAAATCAAAAAAGTAAATAATAGATCCATATAAACTGAAAGTTTTGTCAGCTGCTTCCTTTGACACTTGTTCATACTGTTGATATAGAAAAACAAGAGTGAAATAAGGAAATTACAAATATTCACAATAGCGAAATGGGGTAGTATTTTGGGATACATGTATTTTTCAAGTATTTCATTTAAGTAAGTAGTCGTAAAGAGTATAAATCCACTTTTTTAACAAAAGATCTGATGCTGCCCTCGTGTGGTCAAAGTTAGGAAGTGCACCTTCAGAACTCCTTTGGAAAAGTTCTTGAAACTTTAAGGAATATAATATGATGGAACTCATTTATTTCAAATTCTTAGACATATCTCATGAGGTTTCTAAATAGTTTTGCACAAAATCAAAAAAAGGAAACAAACAAATATGAAGAATATCACGAATGTAAATGAAAAACATCCGATTTTCAGTTTGACATAATGACGTCATTCAGCAGCAGCATGAACCGCGACTGTTCTTTATATTCAGTCACACCATAGCTGTGTCTTTCTATAGACTAGTTGTCTGCAACCTGTGGCTCTCCAGCCCTGAAGCTTTCCCTTAACAAACCTTTCATCTTATTTTGATTTTATTTACACGCCACTCTTTTTCAAAATTACTTTTATCTCCTGGATAAAAAAAAAGACTTTTAATAACAAGACTGGGGAAAAAAAAAACCCACAAGAAATCGGAGTGGGGTGGTTGCAATTTCTAAAATGGAATAAAAGCTTAAAAATGGGGTAAACAAGCAAAACTTCATACAAAAGAGATAAAATGTTTTTTGTTTTTCAAATAAAGTTTTATTGTTTTTGGGATTTCACAAAAGAACATAAAATTGTGCATCATACCACATCACATTGCACGTTTGAAGCAAAAGAGGAAGGAAGGAGAGAAAAATACTAAGGGTATATTAATTATATAAATAAAGTTGCAGTTGAGAGAAAAGGAAAATAAATGGTTAAATGAAGAAAAACAACGATACTGCCACTGTACTACGTCATATGATCAATACAAAGGGAGATTGATGATCGAGCACATGATGCTTATTGGTTTGCTCCCAATGGCTTTGGCCACTTTGTGTCATTTCTGTCTCCTCATCATAAGTCCAGTCAAATCTTTAGGTAAATAGCCGAGCACAGGAGATCACATGTCTGTGAAATTCCTCACATTACTTTTCAGAACCGCAGTAATCCTTTCATGGGGCAGGACCCCAAACGTCTCTCTGTACCACTGAGTAACGGCTGGTGGTTTATTCCTAACCCACTTCATCAGGGTGCATTCTCTAGCCAATAAGAGCAGTTTGTCACACAGTTTGAAATGTGGTGGAGTGAGAGAAAACGGTTTTGATGGAAGGCCACGGATGGACAGGCCTGGGTCGCTCTCAATGCTGACCTGGAAAACGCCACTCAGTACAGAGATAAAATGGTCATAATGGCTAAAAGTTTCTTCCTTCCTGGCGCCATAAGACGCTAAACCTTCTCCATGTAAATAATGTTTTGGTTAATGTCATAATTTGTGTGCTGATATTTGTCCCATTAAGACTTGTACATAATATTCAAAATTACTATTTACATTTTGTCCTGTCTTAGTTGATACTCAACTTTCTATTTTTTCTGTGTGGAGCATTGCTTCAGGGAATTAATCAAGTGTTTCGTTTCTATTCTCTTCTATTCCATTCGATCAAAATTGCCCCAAAATACTGGAAAAGACGAATGAAACCACTAAAATCATGTACTGAAAATGTAATGAAATGTTCACGGTGGTTTGATTTGGGAGAAAATCGTGAAAACAATTATTTTGGTCACAGAAGGTTGCAGATCCCCTGCCCCTGGCAGACTAGACGAGTACCTCCAGTAGCCACCATGGGGCGCCAAAGCTGCATACGCTGCCTCATCCGAACAGAACTAAAACGACCTGCCTTTATCTGTATGTTTCTCTTGGTGTTTACCATCTCCTCCATCTGCTTCGAAAATATATGTAAGACATAAATAAGGAAAACTGCAATGACAAGCTGTCGCTGGTGTTTTTGTGGCTGTTAATGCCAATCCCAGTGCTTGAAAGCGACGTTGATGGATTTCCGAAGGGACCGACGCGCTCGCTGTGAACACCTGAGCTGACATGAAGTAGAGGACGTCCCACTTCGTGAATTGTAAAATTCATAGTTGAGTCCAAGCCAAGTGTCCATTCCCACAATCGATCCACAATTCGATGAAAGTAAACTTCAAACCGTTTCGTCTCAGTCGCCTCCCTCAAGCAACCACCTGATGCCACAGAGGTTCCTGCCTATATCCATTACTGTTCACGGTGCAATTAGTCCCCCTTGTGGAATAATTAGTGTATTACACCCAAAGTCACTGATGTGTTTTTTTTTTTAAAAAGAAAGGCCATGGCAGTGTGTCATTATTAAGTCAGATTTGTTGGACCACACTGTCACACATAATGACAAAACCGCTCCACGTTATTCCCATTAGTGAGCACACAAGTATTGATCACATTTTTAAAGAAATATGCTGAAAACTCAGCGTTAAACCTGCTCCTATCCAGCCACATCACCAAAAAAATGCCTTGTCTACAAAACCAGTCACAGCTTATCATCACAGTTTTTCTTATTGATATCCTTCAAATATATGTTTTTAAGCACAAAGGAGAAATGATAAATACACGAGAAAGCTCCTGATGAAGACAGGTCATTTTGATTCTTCCATGCAGCCTTAGCGCCCCCTGGTGGCTACTGAAGGAACTCGCCTACATTTATGACCAAAAGAGCCATTTTCACGATTTGTCTGGAGCCACAATTTATGCTAATTATCTGAAATACAGAAAAAATAAATAAATAAATTGCTATACTTACAAAATAAAAGTTTGCATTAATGAAGTGTCACAGGTAAAATTGCATTTTAGCTTTTGTGAGGGTTTCTTTTTTCCAACCATGCCATTTTTCCCACTTTAAACATTTTATACATCTTGGCAATTTCACCTCTTTAGCTGTTTAAATCCGCTATACGTTTCCTGGTGGTTCGGGCACTTTTAGCTATACTCGCTATTTCTCTTTTTTTCCTTTTTGTGTTTTTTTTTTTTTCTTTGATTTAATTTCCTTTCCCCCATTTTCTTTACTTCTCTTTCCCCTTTTATTTCTTTTCTATATCTTTAAAAAAAAACCTTTTTCCTTTCCTTTCCTTTCTAAATATTAAACATTAAAACTCACACCACTCACACTGATAATTGAGATTTTAAAAAGAAAGACTTTTCTATAACTTTCCTCCACAGTTTGGAAATGAATGCACTTGATGATAGAAGGACTTAATATTATGTGCCGGTACTAATATATAATCCCATTATGTATTATAGAAACATGAGCTATGAGCGAGCAATAAATAAATGTAAATTTGCATCAGCATGTTCAACAACATGCTGGTGTTTGAATTGCATCTGCTTTTTTTTTTTTTTTACATAAATACTCGAATGGAGGATTAAAGCACATAAATATCGATGCATGTCCTGTTGATAAGTTGCACAAACTACTTATATTGTAAATGTTTATGTATAATAAAACAGATCTTGCATCTAGGGACACATCCTGCTTATATAAACCTGAGCAGTGAGCGTCCCCAAAAGCAGTGAGGGGAAAAAAACCAACTTCTTCCATAGTTATGTTGTTTTTACATCGAGTTGTGCTGCAGGATGGGTATAGTTCACTAGGTTTGCGACACTTAGTCTCGGGACGTCTTGCCTCGAGTATGTATGTACTTAGTCCAGTCAGATTTATAGAATGAAGAGTAAACAAAGGCCGAAGTAAAGAAAGCCCCATTTACATGTCGAAAACCATTAGAAAAATTGAAAAAGCTGAACTGAAGACAAACTGGATACGATGTCGACTCAGTGCTGCCAACTGATGGACAAAGTGATATTACTTTAATTTTTACATGCTGGTCCTTAAGTCTTCATTTTAATCCCTGTGAGGGCCGCAGAGCATCCAACCTCACCAAATGATGACTGAACACATCGGCCCCAAAAATATATGAGAGTTATGGCAATTAACTAAAAGGACTAATTAATCTATTCTCTCTCACACACACACACACACACGGGAAGAACAAGAAGTTAAAAAACAAACAGTTCTATTCACTAATAATGAAATGTGCTGCAGTCATGTGCTTAATGCATAACTTGATTTCTTTCATGCTTCCAGACAGGGAACATCTTGCAATAATTATATCCGACAATCCAGAGGTTTGCTTTACATTCTGTCTCTCCAAAGCAGGACAATCCAGGACGGTTGGAGCCCTGCAGGCAGAACGCTGACATGGTATGTGCAATATCTGCTCACTCCTCTCAGACAACAGAAGGATGAGAGCTGCTGATCATCGTGAAGAGTCTACTTGCAAGAAAAGGTGTGGTTTGAGAGCCGGCTGCGCTACTGGTCACGAGACAGAAAAATCTAACAAGACGGCTTCTTCTGCTGCAACAGCATGAGAGGTAAGTCTGCTTTCAACGGAGGGTTTGAATCTTAGGACAGCTCAGCTCTGCCACACGTGCACATTCTGATCAGCTTAACTAAAATGTCTCCTCACCTGATTACAGAAAGTCAAAGAGTGTGTTTACCTCACGGATGAGGAAAACAAGTAAATGTGGACTTTAATCCTGCAGCACACACTACTACAAAACTACTGTTGCATAACTGTAATTAAAAGGTAGTAGTGTATTTGTAATGTGTTACTTCTACTCAAGGGAATAATGAAGTAACATTAGCTGCAATGTACTGTAATTTCAAGTGGAAAAAAAGTACTTGAAATTTAAGTACGGTTTACTGCTCCACTGATATATTGTAGTTCAAAAACACTGCTTATTGATGTGTGTAAGAAAACAGCAAAAAAAACAATCAAAACCCACTGGTGGAAAGAGACATGAATACTCTGTTACATTAATAGTAGCTACTTGAGTAGTGCAGACGTCTGAAAGTCCTCCTTTCCAGTGTTTGCAAAGTGCCCCCTCCACCCCCTCCCCTATCCGCCCCCATCCCCCCCTCCCCGTGCCACTCCGGCAGCACAGTCCCAGCTGTCATGTCTGCTCTGTCCAGGCCTCTCCCTCTCATTTCCTTTGCGCCGCTGAATTGGAGCGGACTGCCTGGCCGGTCCGGCTGAGCTCCAGTGTGCAGAATCATGCCGGCAGCAGTGAGGGTGCAGCACTGGCTCACGCTGCTGTCTGGACTGGTGGAGGCTTTGTTCTTCACGGGGATTTCCTTCGGCTGGGCCTCTCTGGTGTTTGTGCTCAAAGCGGAGGGATACTTCGCAGGACACTGTGTGAACAACACAGCTGAGGCAACAGGGGAACACAGCATACACACAGGTGAACCTTCCACAACTGGGACGACGAATACTACTAATACCAGCACTAATACTACTAATACCAGCACTAATACTCCTAATACCAGCACTAATACTACTAATAACAACACTAATACTGCTAATAACAACACTAATACTGCTAATACCAACACTAATACTGCTGATACCAACACTAACACTACTAATACTAACAAAACTAACACTAATACTACCAATACTTCTGATACTTCTTGGCCCTGAGGAGCGTGGTCCGCTCAGCTGAGCACACCCTCCCAAACCTGCAGGATGTTGACGGCAAACAATGTAGGGTAAAGGTCAAGAAGATCCTGATTGAGTTAGGACAAATACTACTGTCACTACTAATACTGCTAACAATAAGACCAATACATGCACACAGGTGATACTTTTACTGCTGGGACTACTAACACTACTATTAATACACACACACTCACACAGAAGTGATACTACCACTACCACTGGGAGTACTATTAATACTACTGGGATTGCCAGCAATACTATCATCACGAATAGGACTACTGACATCGATATCAATACTACTAATATTACGGCTCCTAATAACAGTACCACTACTACTACTACGAGCACTACCTCTTTTGCTACTACTGCAACCACCATTTTTACTACTTTGGTTAAGTCAATTACCAACACAGCTACGGCTATGGTACTACTACCACAAATGTGACCAGTGATACTGAAACCAACACCGCCATTAATACTAATACAACCAGTAGCTACTAATGCTGCTCATCCAAACACTGTTAGTACTATCAAAGCTACTTCTCGCAATAAAAATGACGAGTATTGCTAAAACTGAAACAAATTTCACTTACTACTATTATCATTATACCAATAAGTGTTGTTGTTGGTGATTCCAGAAGTCACAGTGGTCGTAAACAGCAGTTTGCCTCAAAGTGTTTGTGTCTTGCAGACGTTCATCCTGTGCTTGATCTTCTCATAACAGACTGCATTGATCAGGATGAGCACTTGTCTCAGGTCATGTCGGTTGCTTGCATCTGCAACACGATGACTCGCTTCCCCATCGGTTACCTCTTTGATCGCTGTGGAACGACGGTGATGAGACTCATAGCGATGTGAGTATTGAAATACTGAACAACTCGCGCTCTGTCCGCGATTAAAATGCACTTTGTGGTCTGGCATGCCTCCGCCTGTAAATGTGTAAATAACAAACACAGAGTGTTACGAATGAAAAAAGTAACTATTGCATTTCGTTGTCTCAGACGGTTAAAGCCGTCTTAGGTGTGTTATTGTTATGTTGCTGTGACACATGCGCTGAACTGTTCAAGTTGCATCAGTAAGAAAAGATTCTCCTTAATCTGGATGCAAGTAGAGGAAGATGCTCTATAATCGGGATGTTAGTGGAGGAACGATGCTCACAGGATTCATGTTCATCTCCCATTCTGACACCAGAAACAACGTTTTGTGCCCCACTTTTCCTCAAATCCAAGTTTCTGGACTAGTTTTGAGTGCAGAAACTAACTGGTTATTAATCATCTGTGTCGGTGTTTGTTCCGTTCTTCACCAGTGAGACAAAATGAAATGTGGCACTACTAGTTGTAAGACTCTGTGTGCCCCCTGTCTTCTTGTAGATCCTTATACATCACTGGCACGCTGTTGATCACACTGTCCAGTGTTGGTATGTTCTTCTTGAAAGTGGTAGTTCATTTTCCATTCAGCACATTGCAGTTCTAGAGCAGATGTACATCAGAAACGGGGCCTTTGCTTGTCGTCGCCTCTCACCGCGGTCTGTCTGTCACAGGAACCTCCACGTTGCTCTACCCTGCGCTGTCGTGTTTAATCGTCTCTGGATCGATCCTCTACATCACCAACGTTCAGGTATGTATTTACTGGGGTTCTCTACTTTTTAATTAACAGAAGAATGACTGGGTAACGCAACCAGGAGTTCTCCTTCCTCTGTGCAATCTGACGTGAAAAGGCCTGGTTTTGCTGCAGATCACAGACGTGGCACTGTTGACCATGGAAAGAAAGAACAAATCTATTAAGAAATTACAAGGTTTACAAGGAAATCATGGGGGAAGTTGTTAGAAGTCCTACCTCATCATGACAAGACCATCCTGAGACAAGTTTTTATGTTTAAAATGTGCAAGAGTTGGTATTCTATCCACATTTTCTTCACAAAATCCAAATACGGGCTTATTAGGTTATAATTGGTGGCAATGGGAGCAAACACTCTGAGCACACTGCTCTGGTGGAGTCTGACCAGTGGCTCAACATGCAGGGCCCACTTTAATTTACGTGTATGTAGGGTTGAGATGTGATTTTAATCACACATTAGTGCCATACCCTGATTTTCGTTGCTTGTGTTTAGACCAGGGACGGATGAATCCAGTGCGTCAATGCAAAGAACCCACAAACAAACTTGTGTGACAGTTTGATTTCAGGTTTCCGGCAGATTTTCCAGCAAAGTGTCACATTCAGTAGTTTCATTTCTTAGTTTTCAACTAGCAGTTGATAGGCTGATGCCATTTGATTAACTACTAGATGAGAAATCTTTCATTTTTCTTAAGGTTGGAAATCTTTTTGACTCCTTCCGGTCCACCATAATCACCATCTACAATGGCGCGTTTGATTCCTCGGCCCTCGTCTTTCTCGTCGTAAAGGTGATGTATGAAGGAAATATTCCAGTTGAACAAGGTTCAAGGTTTTTCTTCTTGTAAATTTTCCGTTTTTTTTTTCATTTTTTGTTTTTGTCTTCCCGCCAACAGCTGCTGCATGAAAGAGGGGTGCCTCTTTATTCTTTGTTTCTGTCCCTCGCTTTTAACGGCGTATTCCTCATCCTGCGCACCTTCCTACTGATGCCCCGACGACACATCCCGTACCCGCTGCCGGAAAAATACACTTATGGGTCAGGACAACAATGTCATTGCCCTGACCTGAGTTCCAGCTGTGCTCTTGTTTTGACTCACCTGCTCTGCTCTGACAGGGTAAAGTGTCACGGCCAGAACCGGGGGACTGACCAAATGAACGAATTGAGGGACGAAGAACAGGACGATCAGGAGAAACATAAAAAGGAGGAACATGATGAGGCGGGATTATCTTCTCTACATTTACTGCCATCCCCAAAGGACCCATGCAAAGAACAAGAAGGTGCAGTGAATTTTTACCTGTTTAACCTGTTCACACATCCCCTTCAAACTGTCACAGGCACTTTCTGTTCCGTTTGCCTCATGGTGCTTGACTGTGTCACTAAAAGCAGGAACATGCAGCATAAAGGCCCCTTCATACTCCATAAGAACAAGACGAGAGTTCAGCAGTGCAGGTCCTGACGAACAAAATGACGTAATTTCCTTCTTCCAGCTCCCTCGGCACAGCAGAAACAAATTTCTTCGGCCAAACAGTCCTGGCCAAACTATGTCGGTGCCGCACTGCCGAAACGTCTGCACTGCCGTGTGCTGCGCATGCGTGTTCCAGTTCGCTCATGACTATCAGTCATATTTTAATCATATTTAGCTCGTAACGTCGCTACTGTACGAGCGCCGCAGCTCGTTAAAATGTCGGAGTGCAGGCTTACATGATGCACCTGAACGCATCACGAACAGCTGCCAGCTCCTGTAGTTAAAACCGGACCAACATCTCGCTCGGACAAAAACTCTCTTATTACTGAAACAGTTCAGAGAAATGTGTTTCTGAAAGCACTGGTGGCGAGAAATAAACCCGTGCAGTTGAAAAGTTTAAACGCCACATCCCAGACGTGTGGCTGCTGCGAGGGGGCGTGCCCTGTGGTGGGGGGCGTGGCCTGCGAGTTCTGCAGCTTCTTTTCGGAATATGAACAGTCCTGCCAAAAAAGCTTTTTTTTTCGGCAGCTGGCTGACGTCACTGCCAAATTTTCTTCTTGTTCTTACGGGTTCAAAAAGGGAGTATGAAGGGGCCTTAATTCTACAGGTTGTGCATAATCACTATATATAAGAACATTTTCCAAATTAATAACCAAATCAGGGATGGCAATGCCAAATACAAGCAAGACCCGACCCAATGGTGCCAAACAGAAAGTAAACCACAGTGGTCCCAATGCAGATGTTTGAGGAACTCCCATGTTTGACAACACAAGAATCACCCGTTGGTCAAATCTAATAAACCAAACTGATGTTGAGTCTGTAGCAACAGCAGACCATTAATCAGCATTGTCAGTGCTATTTCTGTTAGCGTTCGCATCAAAAAGACTGTTCAACTAAACTTTTTTTTTTTTTTTTTCTAAATCTCTGTTCCGCTCTCCTTCTCTGTAGTTGCTTTCCAGAGCTGTGTTTTGTCCTGGCTCTTCTTGTGGCATCTGGTCTGGGTGGTGATCATCATCTTCTGCCACTACATCTTCTTCTCCACCGTCAACCCCACACTCACCCGGTTGGCTGAAAATGACCAAACACTTGGTGAGGTGTAAAATTATGGATGTCTGTGAGTGTCTTTCACTCATTTATATGTTACTGGCATAACAACTGGGTAGTACTTTTTTTTTTACCCGTCAAGGTCAAATACACCAACCGGTCTTAGTTAAAAACAACTAATAATATCAAACCTATAGCGGCTTCACGAGAAAAAGGTCCAGTCAGCAGCACCCTGAGAGCCAAGTGTTTGGCTGGGTCATAAGGGAGTAGCGGCTCTGATAAATAATAGAGCCTGATTGTTGAGAGCTTAAAAGAAGGATTGTAAATTATATTCCAGATTTAACAGGAAGCTTGTTTACGCAGTGATTGGGACAAACTTATCATAGAGAGTTACTATAGTCTGCTCTGGAGGTAACAAAGGCTTGGACTAGTTTATCGGTGTCACTCTGAGTCAACTTGAAGTGAGAAACATGTTGAAACAAATTAGAAACATATTGACTCAACGTGTTTCTGATTTTGGAAATATTACAAAGGTGGAAAAAAAAAAAAGGCAGTCCTGCAGATTTGTTTAATGTGGGAGTTGAAGGATAAATCCTGGTCAAAAATAACTCCAAGGTTCCTCACAGTGGTACCGGAGGACAAAGTAATACCATCTAGTGTTACTATATATCTAGATACTTCCTCTCTCAGATGTTTTGGGCCAAATATAATAACTTCTGTTTCATCCGAGTTTCGAAGCAGAAAATTGCGGTTCATCCAAGACAAGCTTCCAGTTTAACAAGTTGATCAGTGTCGGCTGGTTTCATAGATTGCTGCATCATCATCATAACAAGGGAAGTTAATGGAGTGTTTCCTAATGATATTCCCAACAGGAAGTATGTATAATGTGAAAAGTAAAAGTTTTCAGACAGAACCCTGTGGAACTCCGTGTTTAACTTCAGTCTGAGCGGAGTCATTAACATGGACCAAGTAGAACCAGTCTGATAAATATGACCGAAACCAGTTTAGTGCTGTACCTTTAAGCCACAATGACGTGTTCTAGTCTCTGCAATCGGATGTTATGATCGATAGTATCAAATGCAGCACTGAGATCTAACAGGACCAGAACAGAGACCCGTCCTTTGTCGGAGGCCATGAGAAGATCATTAGTACCTGACTGGAAAGACTCAAATTCCAGGATTTTAGAAAAAAAAAAGGGGGGGAAGGTTGTAACTTGTTCAAACATCTGAGTCAAGGGTGAGCTTTTAAAGAAGAGGTTTAACAACAGCAATCTTAAAGGCTTGTGGTACATAGCCTTTTAGATTGATCTAGCATTAGTCTGCTAATCAGAAGTCAAATGTTTTTAAACAGTCTCGTCGGGATTGGATTTAACAGACATGTTGGTCTTGATGAAGTAAATGAAGATAAATCAAAGCGCTTTACAGGATGGAGGCTGTGTAACCGTAAATCGGGAAACTTAGTCATAGATCCGTGAGAACAAATAGTTACAAGGTTTTTGTTGAAGAACCTTAATACACATGACATCCTTTAAAAAGTATCAGCAGTGAACGGAAAGTGATGAGGGATTTCATTTAGCGCTTCGCCACAAACCAACCTTTGCCTATTTCTGTCCTCCCCTGCCCTCCAGTGAGCCACTACACCAACGCCTTTGCCTTCACTCAGCTGTGTTCCCTGCTGTTTGCCCCTTTAAACGGCCTCATCATGGACCGACACAAGCACAAGAGTCTGGCTCCAGGTTAGTCCAGACTCCTCACCACTCCAACTGATTTCCCCATGGCGCGCTCCGTCCACTGTGTTTCTCTTTATTTTGTCAGGGGAGGACAAACGGGAGGCAGACCTCCGCTCGTCCAGTCTCGCCCTCTTCCTGACCTCCCTGCAGTGCTTCCTGTTCTGTGTGTGCTTCACCTGTCCCGTCCTGCCTCTGCAGTACCTCACCTTCATCCTGCAGGTGGTCTGCAGCGGCTTCTTCTACGGGGGCCACCAGGCCTTCGTCAGCATCGCGTACGTTCATCTCTTTCTAAGCCACGAGTGAGAGTGAAGCTTCTTCACATCTGCAGATATTTTTATTAACCGAACACCGACAACAACGCCTTCGTTACCGCAAACAGACAAAAAGAAAAAAATCGGAACGACTAGTTGTTCACACAAATACTAGAATGTTAGAAACACACTGACTGTCATCAGGCCAAGTCGGTGTTGCAATGTCGGCTTTGGCTCAGTCGGTAGAACGGGTCGACTCCTCATGGAACGGCAGCAGGTTTGATCTCCTATTTGTCCATTGGTCGTAGTGCCCATGAGCAAGACACTGAACCCCAAATTGGAAAATGAATTAATGGATTTAATTTTAGGGAATGCTGGGGTATTACAGGCAAGAACCACTGGGTATGTGGCTTGTTTATGAAGGACTATTGTGTGTGTGTGTGTGTGTGTGTGTGTGTGTGTGTGTGTGTGTGTGTGTGTGTGTGTGTGTGTGTACCACATAATTCTAATAAACTACATTCAGAACATCTTAAGTCAGAAATACGATAAGAAGTCAGTACAAAGTGATATACTGTATATCTAGTGAACAGTGACACCTACTGGACTTAAAAGTACAAACCCACAAATCCCCCCGATAAATGTCAATTAACACCCCCCCCCCCCCCCCCCAAATGTACAACCTTCTCATATCTGAGATACAAGTCCCACGCCACTCTCAAACAGGGAACCTCATGACGACCATCTCCTGGCACAAAGGACAGTTTACTAACATGTCCAGTGTCTAGTGATTCTTAGATATATTGTGTTATTGTGTTAAAAAAAAAAAAGATTCCTGGGGCATCTGTGCACTTTGAGACTACTATTTGAAGATTTTCCTTCCGATCAGTCAGTTTTTTCTACTGTGAACCTTCAGGTGACAAAGAGGTCAATAAATCCAAAAACTCTGACCTCATACTTTTTCTCAAACGGTCCCTCACAATTACGGTACTTTTTCCAGCGGTGATATTGCAAGTGTTTGGTAAGTGAGATATTCAGGTTTATCTTAAGTGTTTTCGTCATTGATCTTAATTAACACACATTTACAGAGACTACATTGATTTACACCATTGGAACAATAACACATTTATCTTAAGGAACTGGCACACTATAGGTGTCACAGAAAACTATATGTGGAAAATAATCCCAAATATGGAATGATATCAGTCATTACAAGCATGTTTACATGGCTACTGGCCATCCAAAACAAATCAACTTCAATGATTTCACTCTGGGCATCGTTTTCAAGACGTAGCCGTGTAAACGTGAAACCTTTCTGAATTGATAAAACCAAGAAAAACAATACGTTTTTCACATGAAATAGTAACAGGGCCTCATTCCTAGTTTTTAATCAAGATGGAGTGCTGTGTGGGCCATTCTGTTGTATTTTTGTGAATCAATTTTGATGTTATCACAATATACAATGTTATAACACTGTTCTGAGAGCGCCCCTCTTCTTTCCTCCCCTTGTAGCTTCCCCATGCCTCACTTTGGGAAGATGTCGGGAATAGCGATGTCGGTATCAGCCGTGGCTTTGTTCCTTCAGTTTCCAATCCTGCATTTCATCCAGCAACGGCTCCATGGAGATTCATTCTACGTGCGTGCACACAGTCTGTGATGTGAAGCCTTGTATAACATTTGGTCTCGTAACAGCGCCGTGTCCTTTCTTCCCTCTCTCAGGTGAAGGTGGGCGTCACTTTGGCGTCCCTGCTCACGTTCGTCCACCCGCTGCACGTCCACCTCCACTGCAGGAAGCTGACCACTCAGAGAAAGACTGGACATGACGTGCACGAGCAGGTGCTGACAAGTAGTCACACGAACTGCAAATGATGAAGGAGGAATTCATCCAAATCTGCACCGGGATGCAGTCCGATGTCACTTTGTTATTTGATGTTAATGTCTTAGTTTCATTGACTAAACCTCTGAAGGACGCGCGTAGTTACTGGTCCAGAGAGAAGCACAGTGCATCGGAGAAGGTTCTCTTGGAGCTCTAAACCTACAGCAGCACACCTAAGAAAGCAGCTCCCACTGTGACCTGAGCCAAGTATAAACTGATGCAACATTAAATCCAAACTACAGTTACCTCCGGGGAGAGCGAGAGATGATCAAGGACGTGTACTGTCAATCACTGTTATGTGTTTGTAGTCTGGGCTAGTTATAATGTGTGTCTTTGGAGTAAATACTGTTCAAACGTTCAGGAACTGTTGTGAGGGTGGCAATAGGCTTCCAGGTTAACAGAGGGTTGAGATTAACGATTGTAGGAGAAGAAAAGGAGAGACCGTGTCTCTTCTTCTGAGTGAACCTGCAGCCTGAAACCTCTATTGAGCTATCATTGCACTGTGTCCGTGAACCTCAGTGAAGAAAATCAGAGCTCCCGCTTGTCTGATGCTGCTCATGCCGCCATTACACTTTGCACCTTCATCCTGGTTGTTGAGGTTTGCCATCAATAAAACTGGACTGACAATCATTGTCTCGTTGTGCAGTTATTGCCATTACTCCGCAGGAAGCGCAGGAGTGAACCAGAAACCCAGAAACAGACTTTCCAGACTGTGGATTTGCTGTTTGTTTGAAGAAAACAAAAGATGAACATACCTTGGTTTTCCTCAAGCGAGCGTTACATCTTTGATCTGGTCGTCTGTCTGCGGGTTTGTTTGCTGGTTTAGTGGCATGTTCCCTCTCCCTCCCTGCGCCTTCCACTTCCCGTGACCTTTGCCCTCTTCATGCACAACCTGCAACCTGTGTCTATTTACTGCCACCAAGTGGCCAACAACTGTGGAAGTGGCTATCAGAGGGCAGCAGATCTCTTCTACCTGAAGCAGTGGCACAGTTTGAGTTAGGTACTTATTGGGTAGGGTATTCATTTCAATATATTTCAGTTACTAAAGTAAAAAATAACAACAACATGCTAATTTTGGGTTTGCGATCATTTTAAGATCTGGGGGGGAAAAAGGGAACTTTATCATACAGCAGTTTATATTGGTTCTTAAATTTACAAGCAACAACACAATAACTTCTTTCAAAAATAAATTAATTAAATAAATTAATAACAATAATAACAATAACAATCATAATGATATTAATAATAATAATAATAATCATGATGACACACTAATGTGTGTGTGTGTGTGTGATTTGACACTTTTTTGTTCATTATATGATTCCTTATGTGTTCATTCATAGTTTTCATGACTTCAGTGCGAATCTACAATGTAAATCGTCAAGAAAATAAAGAGAAAAAAAAGCACTGAATGAGAAGGTGCATCCAAACCTTTACCTGGTAGCGTATACCCCTCCCACAAGCGTTGGAGATTTTCAAATGTTGAATATTTGGTTTGCAGTGAGGTTTAAGACCAGCAAACTTCCACTCAGGATCTACAAGGTCACCATGGAAATAAAGAAGATGCAAATGAAAAGGAAAGTTCTTCAGTTGCCACTGAAATTGTTTTGCATTGTTTTGCAGGACATTTCTTGATGCTTTTGATCGCTGCGACCACAACTTCAGAGATTTGGATTGGGTCTCGTAATCCAGGTAAGAAAATATTACTAACGCTACTACCACTACTACCACTACTACTACTACTATTACTACTGATAGTAATGGAGTTGTTGTTTGATGGTAATAATTTGCTCAGTGAGCAGGGCAGCGAGACTGAGAACCTTCATCTACAGAATCATCCCTGTGTCACCTTTTCCAGTGATTTAGGCCCCGTGTACAACATTTTCAAGTGAAAAACACCATGTTTTTTGCATTTTCATTTCACAAAAGAGTCACCTTCACGCAGCAGTGTTTTGAAAACGATGTCCATTTACACAGAAACGGCGGGAACACTGAAAACGATGTCGTTTGCATGCAAGGCCACTGGATTTTGAAATTGTTTTGTTGGGTGTAGGAGTAGGGTGTGTATCGGAGTTCACGGACAAACCAAACAGGTATTTGCTCATTTGGGTGTCACTGCAAAATGAAACCAAAGATTTGACAATAAACGGTTGTCTTTCTTTAATAACTAATAACAACAAACAGGTTGTTAGGCAGAGAAGCCATTCACTAAGTCTTGCTGGGGGAGTTCGCGGGCCAACTGGTGTTTGCTGCGTCATTTCAGCAACACAAAGAGAAATTCCTCCCGTGAGTTATCTGAAATCTCTGTGTACAAGAGTTTGAATCAGGTTTTATTAGCTTTTCTTGGACTCTAACCAAAATAAATGCTGTCGTCACATGTTTAGCTTTTATAGACTTTGAATATAACCCACTCACAGAGCTTTTGTTTGTGTTATTAATAAATCCAGATTGTTGTTTTTTTTGTATAGACATGATCTTTGTAAAACACAAAACTGATTTTTGAACGCTTGGGATGTACGAAAAACATGAAAACAAACAACATTGACATTTTTTACCTTCTTTAAAGAACCCAAAGATTTCCACTTTTCCACTGATAACAAATTCTGTGGATGTCCTCTTTGATTCTTGATTCATCAAAACATCACAATAAAGACAACTGCTGCAGAACATGCCCATTCTCCACGACAAAAAATAAAAATAGATCCGAAAAGTTTGGAAAACACTGGACTAGGGACGGAACTTCCTGTTTGTGGATTTAAGGATTCATTTGAATCCATAATTCTGACTGTTTGTACAAAAAGGAAATAAACATTCTGCTGTATTTCACTTTTGATTATTGCTGGATATTTGGGTTTCTATTTTTTGTCATTTCTTTTAAAGCCTAAAGAGCCCACGCCTACATGCGTTTCCGTGAATCACGTTTGTCCGGTTGATTGACGTTTTCTCTGCCGCAGCTTGCAAAAAATAGGATGAGCTCTTGAAAACAAAACAATATATTTTTGGCGTTTAATAACAAAAAAACAAGCTGAAAAGTGATTAATTCACTTAAATAGTAAATTGGTTAATGAAATGGGATCAGTTTCAACTGAAATATTGTTCTTTGTAAGACTTTGATTTATTGACATTATTACGTCCGCCAAAGACACAATAACATCGTCGGTGTATATTAGTCTGTCTGTCGGTATGTCTTTTAGCAAGATTATGTCAAAACTACTGCACGGATTTTGTCGAAATTTTCACCACAGATAGATATTAGGCCATGAAAGAGTCCATAAAATTTTAGACTTGATCAAAAAAAAAATAATAATATTTTGAGTCCAGGTTAACCTTTGGCGGATGTCAGAAATCTCTGATTGCTCTTGTTTAAGTTATATAATGTTTCACTCTTTGCTTTGTTCTGCTATAATCAAGTGCATTTTCATCAAAATGGGAAAAGTGATTTTTGGATTTAAAATCGTTTACAGTAAATGTAACCGCGTATTAGTGATTCGGCATTTCTTTGAAACTGCAAATACCACTCCTCAATTCAGAAAGGCTTCGTGTAAAGTTTTCACCGTTTACAGGAAATCATGCCTCAATCGATTCTGCAGAAACAAAACCTGAGCCAGAGACCTGAGCCGACCTTGGAAGAATCAGATTCTTCTCAAGATACAGCACCGCTGCATTCATCTTCACATTTTTGCTGAGTCATAATGAAGGCATGTCTCTCAACACAATGAGGCGTAAGCCAGATATAAGACGCAGCATCACACAATATGTGGCAGGTTTCGCTCAAGCTGTTTGTTGATATCCTCAACTCAACCTCACATCATCTGCAACTCAAGGTAACAACATGTATAAACTAAATATGATTTAACATTTTATTTAAAAAAAATTTTGCTTGCCCATAGAAGGTATGTGCTGTTGTTTTAAAGTTTATCAGTCTTGGTGAGTGGCTGCTCAA
Organism: Lipophrys pholis; assembly: GCF_963383615.2. NCBI lineage: Eukaryota > Metazoa > Chordata > Actinopteri > Blenniiformes > Blenniidae > Lipophrys > Lipophrys pholis. The sequence continues at coordinate 8,438,854 of NC_137628.1, forward strand.
CCTCATCAGGGGGGTTAAATTCTGAGAAATACTTTTCTCACAAGGTTAAAACAAAAGTATCCAATGATTTTCCGTTATATGTAAACTGGCATGTTCTCCCTGTGCATGCATTAAGGTTCATTGGGGACTCTAAATAGCCTTTAGGTGTGAGTTTGCGGTTATTTGTTTTTATTTACGTGATATGTTTTTTACAAAAAAGAGACTGATAAGTATCACCTCAATAAATGTTTTTTTAAGGATATTATTATAATTTTCATATTTATTTAACAAAGCAAATGGTAAATTGTCATTATCGCAATGTATCTAGAGCTCTTTAGTTTAGTATTAAAAAAATATAAATACAAAATAAAAGGTAAAGCCCATTGACCTATTTGAAAATATAGATAACAAACTATTAATGTTTGTTTTAGAAGAGTCTGAGCACAGCCATTGTCCTCCCAAACTAAATCTGATTGTTGTTTCGGGTAGTGCTGCTATGCAGCTACGCTGTTTAGAATTTGCCCTCGAATCAGATAGGTGTGTTGACATGCCATTTAGGTCTGACAGAGATATTTAAAGTTTCTGCTATTGATTCTGGGCAGGGACAGTATAGCAACAGCAGGATTTAGGTGTGCTGTTCTCTCAAGTGTCAAAGTGAACAATGCAATTTGAAAGCAATATTTATAATTCAAATTATGCAATCTAAATTCAGTTTGGTTTTTTTTTATTTTCCTTTGGGTGACACAAGAATCCTTCCTTGGGCATAGAAGATGGTTGGAATAAGATGGTGATAATAGCATTGTGACACAAACAGTGATTTTTTTTATTTTTTTTTTCTTCAAATAAATGACTAACATTGGTGTTTTGCCTTCATTTCTTCAGGTGATTGAAAAAAGACATCTATGATGGAAAGCGACTTACCAGAAACAGTTTCCACTGATGGCAGTGATGAAGACCTGCTCGAATACATTCGGCAAAACCAGAAATCCACCAACACACAGCTCTTCTCAATTCTGACTCTGCTGAATGCTTATGTTCCTGGCTCATACCTGTCGATGCAAGTGTGCCGACGGATCCTCGGACCACCTGATCCCATCCATGGTGGGCCCCCGTTTGAAAAAAGAATGACACCCTTTACTGACTTTATCAGTGCAGCCACACCTGGTCAAGTGTGTATGCGCGACCAAAAGGTAGCGCAAAAATTTGTGGAGGAACTGAACATGTTAGGGATTAACAGAAGTACCACAGCCAAGCAACTCCTGCGCTTTCTTTGTGAAGGTGAGGCACAACCAGACATGGTGGACATGGTGAAGGAGTTACTAATAAAGAGAGAGATGACAGAGGAAAGCCAGGAGATGTTTTCCAGGTTGATCAGTGACATACTGGAGCAAGAGAAATGTTCTCAGGCTGTGTCTGTTTTGGAAACAGCATCAGAGATATTCAGACATGTTCCTATTTATCCACAAACAATCGCTCGTCTGTGCTACCTTATAAAAAAGGACTATGAAACGGCAGCAAAATGGGCAGAGAGAGCCATCAAAAGAGACCCACGCAACTCTTATGTGGCCGACACGCTCGGGCAGGTTTATAAGAACCGTTTGAGAAGCGCATGTAAAGAAAGGAATGACCAGAGATCCCAGGGAAGCACAGGTCTTCTTCGAGTCCAAAAATATGCCAATGAAGCCTGGAAGGCCTTCAAAGAAGTTGAGGAAAAAGCTATGGAAGAAGTGGGCTCAGAGGAAGCGGATCCTGATGGCCTTGTCAGGACGTCAGCTTCTTTCAACAACAGAGGCCATTTTGGTTTCATTCAAGTGGCGGAGATAGTTTTCGAGAAGCTAACTCCTGAGCGAAACCTGAGCGAGGAAGTTGAAGAAAAGTTTGAGTTTTTTGAGTGGTATCTCACCTACTCCATGCCAGACGTGAAAACGCTGGAGCCGCCTTACTTCTGGAGGGACATCGCACTTTGTTATAGACACTACACAGGAAGGGCGGCAGGCAACTCCACCAGCATCCCGGGGCTTCTGGATTTTCTGAACCATGGCCTTTTCCCACCGAGAAGAAGACGAGATGAGGTTCACAGAATAACTGCTGAACTGGAAGGTATTGCAGAGGGCTTGAAAATCGCATATCAGGAAGATCGTGACGATGTCGTCACGGCCATGCGGTACATCCTTTCAAACATCATCCTGAGCAACAGGAGGCATGATAGTCCTCAGCTTGCACGGTTGACGCGACTACAAACAATAATTCGCAGATTCTTCGACAAGCAACCGACACAACCGCCACAACCAGAGTTTTACCTTCTGGCTCTGATGCTGCTTTGGCCTGAGGGGCCGCTTCAAAAGGCACAGCAAGAGGCTGTTGATGAAGTGAAAGGACAGGCTGCAGAGGACGACGAGTCAAACGACAAGGACACGGATGAGGATGAAGAAACAGAACAAGAAGCTCCTCTGCCTCCTGACCTGCAGCAACATGTCAGATCCATGAAGAATGCATTTGAGGGCACGTATACCAAATACCTCCGCGGCCGCTACCTTCTCCCACTGTTCTTCCTGGGGACGGGCCATGGATTGAGCAAATGGATTCACAAATCAAGACTGGATGCAATTGTGGAGGAAGAGTTTGAATCTCAGTTGGCAGAACAAGATGAGAGACAGAAGACAGAGATGATTAATGGCATATGGTTTGACCGGAGGGTGTGGCAAATCCAGAGAATCAGAGATCTCCTCCGTCCGGTCCAAGTGGAGTCACATCAGTTTTCTCCGATACCAGAGTCGGTGGGGCAAGAAGTTTCAGTTAGAGTGGGAGGGCAGGAACTTCAGGCCAAAAGAGAAGTTGGGTCACCTCAGACATCTGAGCTTTTCTATCTCTACTTCAACATTGAGGGTCCGGTCGTCATCAATGTTCCAACCCCACATGATGAACAGTGACTGGAAGCACTTTGGGCAGGGACATGAAACGCATCAACATGACGACTTAATTCACTGTTACAATGCAGCCAAACTGAGCTGCTGATTGTTGATTTTGGAAGAGAAAATTGGATGGAACCATATAAAACCAGTGGTTTTGGGGGTTGTTGTTTTTTGGGGTTTTTTGCCGGTGGCTTAACGACAAGGTGAAATGTAACTTTTAAGGGGTTGAATTACGTGTATAGAAATATTCTACATGATCAAGGTGGATGGAGTCATAAATCACATTGTTTATAATTCAGAGTTAGCATTTTTCATCATTTTCAACAAACTTGATGACAGTTTTATTATGCTCTTTTATAGAATTGGTGACGATATAGCAACACACAATTCTGTTGCTTGTGTGTGGGGTTTTTTTAAATTCTGTTTGCACTTTTTGATGTGTTCATGGAAACATATATTCAATATATACATTATTCGATGTAAACATTCTGTCCTTGGGTCATTAAAGAGATTGGGATATGTTATGATTTGCTGTTTTTCTGGCGAATGCATTAATTCATTACTTCCGTATAATCTGACATAAACTGCTGCAAATTTAAAAGTTTCTTTAAACCCCCCGATTTTTCTTTAGAAATGTATACGTATTTTTATGTGTAATTCAAAGTTTTATCAGATTTGTCATTGATATCAAAACCCCCAAAAAACAAGTAGGCTTTGTAAACAGAACAAGAAAAACAAACAAAACAACAAAAAGCCAGGTCAGCAGATGGTCAAACATCACTACATACATACATACGTGTGTGTGTGTGTGTGTGTGTGTGTGTGTGTGTGTGTGTGTGTGTGTGTGTGTGTGTGTGTGTGTGTGTGTGTGTGTGTGTGTGTGTGTGTGTGTGTGTGTGTGTGTGTGTGTGTGTGTGTGTGTGTGTGTGTGTGTCTGTGTGTGTGTGTGCAGCTATAAATTAATCTGGCGCTGCAGTTACAACAAATTCTAAACAGATGTAAGGACAATAAAAATATTGGTTCAAGGCTGCTCAGTGTTCCATTTTTAAATGTATTTATTTTACACAACGAAATCAGTCACTCCCATCTACAATGTTTTCAACTTGATCACTTTTAAAGTCAAAACAAAAGGGAGTTCACTCACTAGACAAAAAAGACAAAAGCATCTCCAGGATCAAATAAATAACAATCGAGAACAAAGAAAGAAATCAGTATATAACGAGACACTGATACTGAACCGGCTCCCAATACATTTTATGAAAATGAAACAAAGACCTAAATACTGTATATGTTTCAACAGGATAATACAGAAAATGACAAAACCATATTTTAAAATATGTCTTGGGGTTGAAATATTTAGGCTTGACAGCATATATGGTGCAAAAATCAAAGCTGCAAAAAAATACAGTACATATTGTCATACATACATAAAGACCATGAAAGGGAGATTCATCCTTTCAAAGCAATGCACAGTTTAATTAAAACGAACAACTCTAATTCATTGCGGGCCGCCAGAAATGTTGCTACCGGCCGCTAAAAGTGCGGCCCGCGGGCCGCACTTTGGGAACCCATGACTTACAAAATGAAAAGCAAATGAGTTTGAAAACGTTCATGTACATCAGCCTTATGTTGGAATTTTGAATTTCCATGTAGGTTGATGAGACCCATAAAGAGTAAACTCTTACGAAATGAGTGCATTTACTTTCTCTGACCAGAGCAGGTATATTGCAATGATAGTGAGTGTCGGGGAACTTTATCTCAAACTGATCCCGCAAAGAGCTTCAGGTGGAACTCAGATGTAGAATCAAGTTTTTAATCTCTTAATAAATCTCATTTCAGTTTGACCCAACTCACACACTCATGTAGAATACTGACGTGTTCTGAAACACTCACTCTTTGTGGAACGCTCACACACTCTGCAACTCCCACGTATTCTACAACACACACATTCGAGAACTCTTACACGTTGTTGAATTCACACATATTCTAGAACTCTGATAACGTATGAGAACACTCAAACATTCTCGAAGTCTCACACATTCTACAAGCCTCTTGTCGTCCAGAACATATGATTGTAAGAGCTGCTGACTGAGCTGCTGGTCAGCCGTGGGGTGGAAAATCGAGGTCTGCAGATTTCAATGGAACTTTGCACATGTGTTTCTTTTGATGAATTAAGAGAAAAAAATTATTTTTTTCAATATTTTGAATATAGCTAAAACTGTAAAAAAAAAAAAAAAAAAAAAAGGCCAATTCCATTGAGCTGTTGTTGCTGTGGCAACGAGTGACGGTCAAATGAAGCTTCACGAACAACTGTCTTTATATTCTGAAGCCACCAGATGGCGGGGTCTGTTCAACAAATGTTTGAAAGCACAGTTCATTGCCAGTCTTTCAGCCTCAAACCAAGAGTGCCATCTGGTGGAGTCATAAAATAAAGAAAGTGGTTTGTGAAGCTTCATGAAGCTTCATTTGGCCATCACTGGTGGCAACCACTCCTGGGCTATACCCATATATTGTGCTTTGAGAAGGACACCTGTACTACATATACAGTTCATAATATTCAACTTCATCCTGTGTTCAGAGGGACTGGCAACATCCTTAAATGTTCAATCATTTCTGTATCTCAAAAAGCATTGCAAATGCATTTATTTTTTTCTCATAAATCTGCGCACAAGGAAAAAAAGATGCCAACCGCATTATGTTTTTGAGATTAGGTTGTTGTTGTTTTTTTCCAGATTTATGATGTTTTGCAATAAGTTTGATATTCAGACAAAATCATTTCATTATAATATTACAATATTAATATCAAAACAGCACAAGAGATGTCCTTTGAAATGATATGTATTATTTGTTGTTACTTTGAAAACCCTTCTGTATATGTTCCTGAGAAGAGGGGTAAAAAGTCAGACTGCTCCCAGTCGCACAAGAGCCAAAATATGGCATACATCATGGTAGCTTATTTCCATGGCAATCAAAATCAATTTACAAAAAAATACTTCTTTTTTTAAAATTTATCAGAAGCAACACATATGCAAATTTTCATTGAAATCTGACAGATGACCCTTTCCATAGTTGGCTGATTTCCTCAGCCAGCAGTTCATAAAACTCCAACACATTGTACTTTACTGGCTTATCCTAGAACTCTGCGGTATTCAAGAACACCCAGACATTCTAGAAGTCAGACACATGCAGAATCTCAAACACTGTTAAACACACCGATTGTAAACTTACACATGGAGAACTGTTACATACCCTACAACCCTCACACATTCTGGATCTCTGAGATATTTTAAAACTATCACATACCCCAGATCTCCAGATGAAAATACATTTAAGAACACTGACACACTGTAGAACTCAGACACTTTGACACATTCTGGAACTCTCATATATATAACTATCATTGTGGAGTCTGGGAAAAAACACGTTGTAGGGAATATTCCAGAAAAATCTGACATTGAGAAAGTCGGACACATTCTGGAAATTGCACCTCTGAGACATATTTAAGATCGCATAAACTTGCTGGACTTCAGTCTCATTGCATAACACACATTCTAGAATTCTCACTGATTGTAGCGTTTCATTTCTTTCCTCCTGCATTCTGTAACCGAACTCTACGTTGTGAGTTTGGAAGAAAACAAGGAGAAATGTATCAGTTATGGAATATGGTAACTTGCCCAATAAAGGGTTAAATTCCCAGTTATTGCCCCTACTGTTCCTCCCTCTGGGAGCAGTAAAGCATGCAGGTCAGAAGCTATACATGTCGGCGCTTAAACATTCCTGACTAATGACATTTAGCTGCTGGCTGTGAACTTTTAAATGTCACCCAATCATTTTTCTCTCTGAACTGAATGTCTTTACCTGCACCTCCAGCAGCAGGTCCCGACACCCGTAAATCGGTCATATCAGAAATTGCTGGCGTGACATCTTAACTGTGGCTCAGAAAGGTCAAAGGTCAAAGGAATCAGAGAACTTTCAGGAGAACAAACAAGTTGATGTGACTATTGTTAAATCGACAGACATCTGCCGCATCAACATCGTCATGGACAAAAATTTACTTTTCGTTCAAAAAGTATTCAGACATGTTCGAACAGTGGATGTAAGAAAAACAAAGTCATCCCGAATCTGTCACACAGTCTGGATTCATTGTGATGTTGTTTCAGCTCTGGACGTTTCTCTGGAACATTTTATCTTCATAATTAGCACTGATCCATCCACACAAACAAGTACTTAATTATAGTTACTAGTACTACTACATAGTAGACTTTAGATGTTCTCTCTCTGTGTGTGTGTCTTTAAAATGAGTTTGAATTATGTTTTTCTCAGGAAGGTTAACACCGAGTAAATCAATCATAACCAAAGTTCGCAAGCAAACCAGCCAGCCACAGCCAACTTCTTCTTGTAATACTACTTTGTACCAGCAGATAGCGCAGCGAGTCACTCCATCAGTTTTCCTACATTCAGTCTGAGAACAGAAGAAGAAGCAGCTTATAATATATATATATATATATATATATATATATATATATATATATATATATATATATATATATATATATATATAGTGACTTATATTAAGGAGCAATACCATTTTGGACCACTAGATGTGACTTTATGACAACAGAAAGCTGCTAAAGTACTGCAGAAAAACCTCCATTACTGCTATATTTTACTGGGAGAACAAGAAAAACTACTTCAAAAAGAAAAATCTACACAGCATAATTTAAAGTAGGAAATGATCTAATGTGCAGCAGGTACAGCAGCAGAAAGAGTTCAGTTCAACTTTTACCGTGATATAGAAACAAAGAAAGCTAATTGTGGGCTAAAAGCTCAACATCCTGAGTTGAGGAACTAATTCACTGAAGGTCCTGGAACAATAATTAGAAATTTATTGTGATATAAATGGTTGTTTGAACAAAACTACGACACATGAGTAAATGAACTTGTTAACCCGCTTCTTCATATTTAATGTTTCATTCCTGCCAGCATGCTGTCTCTAGCTAAATGATGCTAATGCTAACAGGGTAGGAATACAGATCTTTACTGCCAGAAAAGATTGGCTATGCTTCCACTGTGTTTCTGCATAAAACAGCTCAGATGCAGCACCTGAACTGAAAAAGAAAGGGGATCGACAACAGGACCCTGTGGAACACCACATATAATCTGTGCTGTGGAGGAATCACGGCCACCCACACTGAAGTCGTAAAAAAAAGCGCTTGAATGTTTTCGTCAGCACATGAGTGTGGGTGTTTGCTGATTCGGTCAAGCTTTAGTGAAGCTGCGAGAGTTGAGACACGTCAACACCAAACTGTGTCTCAGACAGAAGCACTAATGGCTTCAACCATAATTCTCAAAACAGTTTCCTGCTGTTATCTTTTTTAGACTCATGATCCTTTCAAACTCTCTGCACCCCACTCACACACTTTAATACTGTCATGCAAAACTTTTTCTTTCTTCATGGACTTTTCATTTTCTGAGCCCGGGGCTATTTTTCTCCTGTACGAACAGGGTGCCTGAAGTAAAAAAAAAACCCTCCTCCTCCTCGTTCTTTGTGTTGGGACTTGTCGGGCTGAAGCGATGAGTCAGACAAAGCCAATACATTAACTATCCCGGCTGGTGCACATGGTACATACATGTTATTCCCTCTGCACCTGGACGGATTCACTGCCTCGCTTCTGAGATGACCTGGAATAATTTCACTCACTTGGTCTAAAAGGTAAAACTAAAACTGCAGCTTTATCTAGAATCTGGTGCTGGAGGCATAGAGGCAGGGTTTTTTGGTTTGGCGTTAAGGTTGGTTAATGTTTTTTTAGGCTTCTAAGAAAAACAAACTACAAAATTCACACTTGGATTCAACTTTATTTACAAACTCATGCCGAAGCGTTTGAGATTGATTCACTATTCACAAGCATTCAAGAGGTAAAAATGCTCTATTTAAGTAAAATATGAGCAAGAGAAAGGTTTTTTTGGGGGGGGGGGAACAAATGAAGAACTGCAGCAGGTTTATTTGGTTTGTGGTTAACATTGGTTCGCTTTTTAGACAAAAAAAAGTCATAAATCACAGTAATAACTTCAAAGTTGCTTTCAATTTCAAATTTATTCATAAAGTCATGCAGGAGGATTCCAGACTGATCATTTGAGAGGAGAAAAAGCTAAAAATTGTTGAAATATCAACAAAAATGTATCACTTATTACAGAACAAATGAAAGAAGGTTGATGCAGGATTATTTAGGTTATGGTTTTAGCTTTAAGGCTTTTGATGCTTTATTGGACACTCATTTGGCCATTTGTACTTCCACATTATGTGATATCAAGCAAAAGAGATTACATGATGCGAAATGTACGTCAGTGGAAATAAAATGACTTATACTTGGACAAAAAATACCCATGAAAGTACTTAAATATACTACTTAATTACTTTGTGTTACTTGCACCCTTTATAATACCTGCGAGTAGATTACATTATCTAAATTATATTGAAGTATGAGTAACATTACCGATTTTAAAAATACAATTACCTAAAACAATGCCGTGTTACAGTAATCAGAGTATTTGTAATCAGGTACTTACACTCGTAATTCCAGAAAGATATAGTAAAGATTTAATTACTATGGTATGAGCATTTGGGATCAGTTACTTTTAAAAGTAATGAGGTTTGGATGTAAGTACAATTAACCAAAAACTCTATTTTATTTCTGTAATATGGGTATTTATAATGAAGTTATTTATTTATTGCATTGCCATTTTAAAAGTAGCGAATTATATTACGTTGAGTCAGTTTTCAACCAGGCTAATTAAAAAAAGCTGCAATTACCTTTGATTGACAGTAATTACCTGTAAATAAGAGTAACTAACCATAATCCACTCTAATAACTGTTATTAACCGTAAATAACTTTAGATAACTGTAAATAACATTCATTAATTGTCATTGACTATAATTTACTTTATTTACTAATAATAATATCTACGGTCAATGATTGTAATTAACTTTAATTTACTGTAATTATTACTAATACCTGTAAATGACTGTAAATACCTTTCAAGAACAGTACTTACCTGTAATTAGAGTAATTATATGTAAATAACACTTGTCATTGTAAATATCTGGAAATAACAGTCAAAAAAACTGTAAAGAACAATAAATAACTGGAAATATCTTGATTTCCTGTAATTTACTCTAATGACTTCATTGATAATGACTTAATTAACTGTAATTCATTGAAGCAGCTGCATGTGAGTAAAATTCATTCAGCTTTCAGGTCCGTCCAAAAGTAACTAAATACTCTGATTGCAATATAGCGTAAAGTTTACACGTCTATTGAATATCTTCTTTTTTCAGAGGGGGAAACGGCATTGAAATATTGTACTTGAATACAGTTACTGTTACAGATCTTAAATTGTACTCACGAGTACAAATATTCATGTATGCTTTTCAACAAGTAACTTTTAAACTACATGTAATCACAAGTAGATTATAATTTGTCAAATACACTTTAGAATGAGTACATTTGCTTATACTCAGAAAAGTACACAAAAATACTACTCTGTTGAAATAATTTAAGTATTAGAGGAAGGATTACATGTTGTAAATGAGTAAATTAACTTTGAATGTACTGGACCATCTGCTGGTTCAAAGTGGTATTACAGGTCTGTTTAGACTGTGGCTAACAGGTTAGCTTGTTGGCTCAGTCTGCTACAATGTGATGATTCCATTCCTTTTAGGTGTTTTTTTTTACCATAAATCTTACATCTCAAAATTTTAAAGTCACCATGTGATTGTGGCAGCCTTCAGTGGCAGGACGCAACATGTTTATTGAAACACTTCATGTTAGTGCACCGCTGCATCATATTAGTGCTGCATCATGTTAATGCTGTATGTTAGTTCTATGTCATGTTAATGCTGCATCATGTTAGTGCTGCATCATGTTAACGCTGCATCACGTTAGTGCTTTGTCATATTGATGCTGCATCATGTTAGTGCTATGTCATGTTAACATTGTGTCATGTTAACGCTGATCATGTCAGTGTTGTGTCATGTTAATGTTGCATCATGTTAGTGGTGTGTCATGTTAACGCTGATCATGTTACTGCTGTGTCATGTTAATGCTGATCATGTTCGTGCTGTGTCATGCTAACACTGATCATGTTAGTGCTGCGTCATGTTAACGCTGCGTCACGTTAGCACTGCGTTATCGTCAAAGAGGCTGTTTGTGATTATACGTTAGCTAACATGCCTCACCTGCGCGAATACCTGTAACACCACATGGCTTCCAGCGATGGAGAGCTTTTCACTCCACCTGTCGTCAGATTTCACATTGTTTCCTCCGGACATGAGATGAAACCTCAGAGCTTCAGTTTCTCTGTGGTTCTACGTTCTTACACTGAAGATCAGTCTTTGTTAGAGAAATAAAAGCACATTTGTCAGATGAACAAAGAGCTTCAAATCAAAGCGGATTCTCCACGCCGGACAAAAGAGAGAAATATGAACTGTGATGGTGTGCAAACGTTCTGCCTCCGGGGCAGAAACACCAGCAGAATGAATGTCTGTTTTTATCCTTCTCACACTGAGATTCTGTTTCTTCCAGCTAACGCTGATGGACAATTTAACTTCCGTCAAGACGCTGAGCTCAGGAGGAGGAGCGGGAGAGAGCAGCAAAGGTACCAACAAATATTAAATGAAGTAACTTGTTACTGGGTAAAGTTGTTATGTTAATAATAATGGTCACGTGAATGTAATATTGTAGTTTTAGCATTAACATAATTCTTTGCAATTATCTGGATGTTAGCTTAAGGTCCTGTCCACATGACAAGGCCGTTTCATGTAACTGCATCATTTTTGGCCAATCAGCCACACGGCGCGGCGTTTTAGGAGCCTGACAACAAAAAAATTAAATTTAAAATGCTGCCTGGGCTTTGACGTGTGGATGGACAAGACGCTCATTTGCTGAAAATGATGTAATCGCTTTTCGACCCCATAACCCTGTGACGTCACATAACAACAACAACAACGGTGGACGACATGCTCCAGATCGAGCTGCAGAAGCCACTGATGCTATTTGGTTTAATGAAGCGGGATGTTAGATTTGTCGATCTCTCAGTTTTTGAATTCTCCGTGTCTTCTTCTCCATATTTGGTGTATTTCTGTGGCTGCGTTACAGCGCCACCTATCAGCCTGGCATATGTACTACATCATTTTGAGTGGTTTTCATAGTGTCACATGGACGCAGTTGTTTCCTGTGTGGATGGGAAACGACGTAAAAACAAGAGCGAGAAAAAAGATCGTTTTGGCTCGTGTGGACAGAGCCTGAGTTGCATCGGTTAGTTGGAGGAAGATGCTCTGTAACCTTGATGCTCTTGCTTCTTGACAGGTTTCTGAACTAATAAGAAGTAAGGGACACTAAGCGCTATTTAAAGATGCTAATGCGGCTTGTAGCCAATATTCAGTTGAGATGAAATACCAAAAATCTGACAGATACAGACGTCTTGTGAAAAAGGAATCTAATCCATATTCAAGCTAACCACACCTACAGGCTAATGCTAATGCTACCTACAGTGGGAGTACGTTTGGCAATCATGAGCCAGTCCCATTTCTGTAAATGGGAGTATGGTGTAAAAGTAACTGTTGGGACAGTAGCTGGAGCTAATACCAAGCTCACAGCAAACAGAAATCTGTTTTTTGATGAGAAGCGTACCAAAGTATCAGAAAGTTCAGTCACCTTAAAGTTACTCTACCAGAATCCATACGGAAAAAATGAAATATCTAGGAGACAGTTTTAGTTGATGATGTACGTCTGTAATACGTTGTCAATACCTTTCTGAATGAAAGTCGTCATTACACTCTGACAAACACGTATTTCCAGCATTTATAATTCGCAGAACATACCTGGGTCTGTTGACATCTCAGCATCACGGAATCGCCTGAAGATTCCCGAAGCAAGACCCCGTTTGTGCACTCGCTCTCGCAAGCTCAAGATTCACACTGGAAAAGTCATTGCTAATCAGTTTCAAAACATTTAAGACTATTATCATGACATGAATCTTTTCAAGAGAAATTCGTGCTTTTTCTAATTATTTGGCAAAATCGGTCAAATGTTGATATTTTCGATGGCTCACCATCTTTGGTATCCCAGAAATCCATGCGGCAGATTTCCAAAGATGACGTCAGTTGGCACATCCAATACACAGTTTGATAGATAAAAATTCCAGTTTTTTGTAAACATATCGCCACTCAAAGACTTTTTACATTGCATTATTCATTCATTCCATACTCGATGGTGGTAAACTACGTATGTAGCCACAGCTGCCCTGGGGCCGACTGACGGAGGCGAGGCTGCCATCGGCCCCTCCGACCACCACCAACCACTCACTCTCACACTGCATTCACCCAGGCAGTTTGGGGTTCAGTGTCTTGCCAAAAGACACTTCGGCATGTGGGCAGGCAGAGATGGGACTCGAACCTGCAAACTTCCAATTGGGAGACGACCGCTCTACCAATCAAGCCATGCCGCCCGAGTATAGTTTATATAAGTATATTATAATGTTTTTTTCTGGTAGAGTACCTCTAACTGTGCTGTCAGAGTAAATAAAATAATCACTTACAAACAGGTTATTATATAAAGTACTGGTGTTACCTTATGAATTTGCTTGATTCTTTCTGACATCTTTGTGTATTTAATGAGTTATTTTTCTTCTCAGTGGTCACAAAATCGGTGACGACGACGACTAGACTAATATCACAAAGTAAGTCCTTCTTTTCGCACATCTGTTGTTTGAGATAATACAGCTGTGTTAGCTTAAGCCTCGTTTCCACTGCGCAGTATGTGCAGATATGGGATGGGGCGGGTTTTTGTGTGTTTCCACTGTCAAAAGTTGTGGATGGTACCGAAAGTACCATATCCAACCAATATCATTTTTTATGACCCCTCTGTTTACGAACCGAGCACATCGGTATGGGCTCCATTAGGAGGAGCTACAACGCAGCCGTTTGCTGACTGGTAGAGACGATCGTCACCCTTGACAAGCGGCAATATTTAAATAGCTCATAAATAATAACAAAACTCTTATGGGCTGTACGGTTGCGATATTCCTAAGATCTAATGTCAAAAATCGCAGACACTTTTGTCCATTTTTGACATTTTTACAGGAATGAAATAAGTATAAATGCAGATTTTAAAGAGTTGAGCAGAGGAGACGTGTTGGGACAGGGCTGAGGAAAGTTATTTCCCAAGGAAATAGGGGTTCAACAGGGGTTTAACCATGTGGACGTGAAGGGGTGTTTTGACGGAAAATGACCCAGTTTCTTCTTCTGCAGGTGACCAGACTGAAGGAGGGTCCAGTGGAGGGGGCTCCAGCAGCTTCCAGGCAAATGCCTATGGAGGATCTGGAGCCACAAAGACCTCTGGAGGCATGACCATCACCACTGTAGAAGCCTCCTCGGCTTCAGGTGGAGGGGGCTCGGCAGGGGGGTTCAGGGCAGGGGGTTCCAGGGGAGGGGGGTCTGGGGCAGGGGGCTCAGAAGGGGGGTTCAGGGCAGGGGGTTCCGGGGGAGGGGGGTCTGGGGCAGGGGGCTCAGAAGGGGGGTTCAGGGCAGGGGGGTCTGGGGCAGGGGGCTCAGAAGGGGGGTTCAGGGCAGGGAGTTCCGGGGCAGGGGGGCCTGGGGCAGGGAGGTCCGGCTCCAGAGAAGGCTTAATCGTTTCTCCAGGGGGGTCTTCCAGCATGTCCTACAGTTATTCAAGTATGAGCGGGGAGGGGAGAAGAGAGGAGGGGCTTGGTGCTGTGACTGTGTCCTCAGTCGCCAAGACCAGCTACAGCTCTGGGGGGTCCGGGGAGGCCAGGAGGGGGTCTTCATCCTCTGCTCTCACTCACTCAGCCACGTCCAAGGAGAGGAAGACTGTGGCCCTGGCGGAGGTCTTCGACGGTGAGTCAGGTGTCAAATGGCAAACTGTATGTGCTTTGAAAGAAAAGCCCGACGTCACGAGACGTTTATCTCCACGTTTCAGAAAGCTCCAGTCCAAACTCATCTCCAGAGTACAGCAGGAAGGATTATGGTGAGTCTCACACAGAGAGCAGGTAACACCTCAAACTCCATGAACTCCACGAACACCACAAAGACCATGAACTCTCAGAAAAATGCAAAAGAAATCACTGCAGACGCTTAAGTTCTGGAATCTTCAACATCTCAGAAGGACTCCATCTCAAGTTTCTATTTTATCTATTTTAATCTTTCATTTTTACAGCTATTTATGTGTCTGTAACTTTTATTTCTCTCTATCTATGAGTGTTATATTAATTTATCCATTTATATTAGGTAGTTAGCTTTTCAGGCTAGTTCAACAGCTCCCTGGCTACATATTAATACTTGTCATTTTTGTGTTAATGTTTATTAGCTTGCAGTTGAAATTAGTTCTGTTGCAAATAAAAATAACTTCTCTTCCTAAAGTACTTCATAAATCCTTACTGGGCCTATGGCGTAAAACAAACTTTTGTTAACTTTTTTCTTTTCAGTAACTTCAAGTACAACCTCCACTTCTGCCACCAGAGGGCGAACTCAGAGCAGAGGTACAGTGACAATGTCTCAAGCTAATGCTTTGTTTTTCTTTTGTAGATTTCACACTAATAATCTGTATTCCCAGTTTGCAAGTCTAGAAGAACTTAAGACATGGACCAAGCAACCACATTTTAATGAGTAAAAATAGCAAAAAGTGTACTAAAGGATAAAACAGATACCGAGTGTGATTTAGTTATTGCCATGCTAACGAATGAACATAAATTATCTAAGTGATTCAACCGCTCGATTCCTAATGTACGGGAATTGATAACCACAGCGAGTTAGCAGTGGTAATGCTAACATGTGCAATGATTGTTGGGGATGTTTTCCAGAGAGCGAGATCAGGACCAGACTTCAGAGCGCCTCACCTCCAGCGAGCTGTGAGTACGACTTCCTGAGGATGAACAGCTGCAGGAGTATGAGCATCGTCTCATCGTCTCGTCCTCTGTCTCGTCCTCTGCAGGGACGGAGCTGGACGACGTCAAGCGCCTGCTGAGGGGGAAAGGGTCGGGCAGGACCAGCCCCTCCACGTCCCCCAACAACACGCTGCCCATCCCCAGGAAGGTGGAGAGCAGGACCTACTCCGAGAGCTCGGCTGCAGGTTAGATTCCTCAATGCTCTCTGTGACACCGTTGACACGAAAATATTTTCAAGCGAAAATGAAGACCTCTTGTTATACCTCCTCTAATCCAAGCTCATGTTCTCTATTAGTGGGTAAAGAATCAAACGCTTTGTGAATTCTGCTTCAATCATTTGAAAACATTTTCACTTGTGGCCACCCTCTCCGCAGAGCAATACGGTAGCGTCTGGTCTGGAGGGGTGAGCAGCAGCTACGCCTACAACAGCAACCCCAACAACCTGTCATCAGGCTCCGCCCTCTACCACACAGGTACCGCCCACAAATAGCAGGAAACTAAACGGTAAAAAGTGGCAACAGAAACACGCCAAACCAGAAAGTTTCAAATTCTGTTGAAGTAAATGTCAACGATATGATATTCTGAGATTTAGGTTTTTAGTTGTGAAGAAAACAGAACGGTAGTATTTTCCTATCTGCCAGTGCTAGCTGTTAGCATATGCCAAAACAGCTAACCCAACAGTTACTTACTACTATAACATTCGCCTTGTGTGTTTAGGAGTGCAGAACAACCTGACCATGGGATCTCCAGGACTGTCAGCCGGCAGCTCAAGTAAGAGACACGCACGCACAAATGAGAAAACAAACAAACGCACACGCTAACAGGTTGTTTCTCTGTTGTTTCCAGTTTATGGGGTTCAGAACAACCTCTGCAGCACACCTCCAACTCTCCTCTCTCCTTTAGCACCCGTATCGTCCTCAACAGGTGGAACACACACACACACACACACACACACACACACACACACACACACACACACACACACACACACACACACACACACACACACACACACACACACACACACACACACACACACACACACACACACACACACACACACACACACACACACACAGTCTGACAGCCTGTCACTATCTCCTCTCAGTTTACGGAGTACAGAAGAACGTTGGTGGAACAGGTGTGACTTCAGGTGATTTCTCATAGAACTACTCAACAGATTTAGCTCCACCTTCACCTTCCACTTGTTTGAATTTTGTTTCCGTCCTGCTCCTTGTCATCGATGTGCAGCAGCGAGACTGAGCGGTTTTGTCAGCGACGAGGCTCCTGGGAAAGACTCCAAGTTTGTGCTGATGGAGAAGGAGAACGCTCCGGTGAAGAAGGAGACAGAGCGGCTGGTGATGGCCAAAGACACTGGGAAGACGTTCATGGCCGCTGCTCCCGCTTCCTTCGACAGTACGACTTATATTTTAAACATATTTGATGTTTCATCTGTGGTAGAATTATCAGCTGCCATGGGAGATTGATGGGGAGCAGAACACCCACAGGATCGTCGGCTATCAGTCTGAGGGACTTCCACAAAATTCTTACCCTGTTAAAAAAGATGTAGTAATTCAACTTTTCAATGTGTTGGACCAAAAAATGTGACCGTTGTTTTGCAGCTTCTTACTCTGACGACTCTCTGAAGAGAGAGAAACAGAAACAGTCATTCAGCACGGTGGAGGAAGGAACTGATGGTAAAAGTGTGCTTACACTCATCAATGGGCACATAAAGAGTCATTACTGTTCATGTTCATGTTTGTCACTGTTTTACAGCTTCCACTGTCAAAGTAGCTACAAAGGATAAAGCCACATATGCAGGTACAGTTTCTATTTGTAATAAAAACCCAAAGACTATCATGTTTTAGTTATCCGATTCTCTCTCAACGTTGAAGGACTTACTCGACACTTTCGTACCATGAGAACAATACTCCTTGCAGTTGTCCATGATATCTATACAGTAGTGCCTTTGTAGACGCTATGCGATTCATACAACATTCTCTCGATAGACTTTCACTCTCAACATTCACCTGACACTTTTATACGGTATAGTCACTAGACATTCAAACCACCTTCACAGGATGCTTCCTTGAAATTTGTATGTTATTTGCTGGGTATATTCTCAACACTTGCACAACCGTCGCTCAACCTTTGCCTGTAAATTGATCAACATTGCTCCATGAGACTCGCAATCTCAAGGTAGTGGGTTCATGTCCCACGCCGGGCACCACCTTCCCGTGGGCTCACCACCTGCAGGAAAGGTTCTTAATCGGTGCAGTGTGATCTGGGTGACAGTGCTCAGACTGCCACCCCCGCGACCCGGAAACGGATAAGCGGGAGAAAATGGATGTGTCAATGGCCACTCGACATTTGCATGATACTTTTGCAACATTTGCACGATATTACGGCAATACTCTCTTGACATTCGCGTGATACGCTCGACATTTCCTGGATATTCACTCAACATTCGCCGACAGCTTGCTCAACATTAGTAAAACACTGTGCGATGTTCACTCACAATTAACGGTCTCTTTGCGGGTTGCTTTCAATTCAAGATGTTCACTCGAGATTTGTACGACACTCACTTGAGAATCACATCTTACTTGTGCAAGGCTGTCAATGTTGGTACAGTACTCATTCCCGATTGGTACGATATCCTCACAATACTTTTCTCTATACATTGACAAAGGTTCTGATTTCTTTTATCCTAGTAATCCAGCTAAATTTGACCTCAGGTGTGTGTGTTTCCTGCAGAGACCCAGAAGGACGACTGCGGTTTGTCTTTTTGTTCGTGTTGTAGTTGGTGGAAATGGTTGTTGGGCCTCCTGCTTACCCTGCTGCTCCTCCTCGGACTCCTATTTGGCCTCATCGCTCTAGGTACGACTGCAGCGTCTTCAACTGATTTTTCGTTGATTTCGTTTATTTGATCTCATCTCATGGGATGGAGGTGGGCTGGAGAGATTAAATCTCTGGGCTGGAGGAAGTTGAGGGGTTATAGAAATATCTGGGCTTCTTTACTCTCTATACTGAAATTGTGACCCCATACGGATGGATGGATGGATGGATGATGGATGGATCAATGGATGGATGGATGGATGGACGGACGGACAGATCGAGTGTTGGAGGGATATTTTTGATTTCATGACTTATAAACTAAAATTAAAAACAAAAAACCATTTCAGTTTATGTGTATTAAATATAAAATCGATGTGTCACACTTTGAATCAAATGATTTTTTACAGCGTGAATGGTTTTTCTTGTTGGTTTCTAGTGCCCTCTGTCTTCCAGGTGAGGAAGTGAAGCGCCTGAAGAACCGCGTGGACACGCTGGAGGCCGCCGTTGGCACCGGCGCCGCCACCTCGGCACGGACCAGCCGACTCTCCTCCTCCTCTGGCATCAACATCATCGACCCGTTGGACTCTCACTACATCGACCAGAGCTCCTCTCCCGGCCTCACCCGCTCCGACAACACCATAAACCTGGGTGGAGCGGGAGGAGCAGGAGGAGGAGTCGGACTGGGAGGAGCGGGAGGAGGAGCCGGCAGCGGGCTGGGGATGGACAGCGCCTCCCTGCAGAGAGCTGTGCAACAGCTGGTCCGAGCGGAACTCCACTCAGGACCCGTACGAGGTACAAACCTCTAACCAGTGAGCTAGTACAGAACCACACCGAACAAGTACTGAAAGTTACTCTCAGACATACTGCAGAGGGAAAGTAACTAGTTCCTATTAATAATGCAGTGTTTGCATTAGCATTAGCACTGTGTGGGTCAGTCCAATGATCCAGTACACGAGACATGGTTCCATCATGAGTGGGAGGAAGATGTTCTATAATCTGGATGTTAGCGAATGCTAATTGCTAACACTACAATAATACAGCCATGTGACCTGTGTGTGTGTGTGTGTGTGTGTGTGTGTGTGTGTGTGTGTGTGTACAGACAGCCTGGTGTACTCTCTGAAAGGAGAACGAGGTGATCCAGGACCTAAAGGTGAGTCAGCGTTCTCTCAGAAAAACTGCTGAGCCATGTTGGTGTGTGAGTTGTTCAAGCTGTGGTTGTGTCCCCCCACCCCCACCCCCATCCCCCCTTTCCCTAACCCCCCCCTTCCCAGGTGACTCGGGAGCGATGGGACATAAAGGTTAGTGTGGTTCTGGTTCTGCAGGTATTTGAGCTCGTGGTTGTTGGACATTCTGATGTTTGTGTCTCTGACAGGTGACGGGGGATTTCCTGGACTTCCAGGTGAGTGCTGTGATGTCCCGTGGCGTCCGAACGCATCTTCCATCAATTCACAAGTCTTTATCACAGTTTGTCTGTTTTTTTGTCATTTATACTCATTTCGTGTGTCTTTTTCTTTTTTTATTCACATTCTATGTTTGTTTTTCTTCACTTTTGGTGATTTCATTTCATTTATTTGTTAATCTTTTTAACATTCATTCATTTAACATTTTGTGTCTGTTTTTTTTCATTTTTAATCACTTTGTCTGTTTTCTTTGTGAATTCTTTTGTGTACTTTGTCTATTTTCTCCAGTTTACGTATAGTTGGAGTGTTTTCTGGTCCTTGTTGGACTACCTGCGCTGGTGTTTGGTCTTGATGTTAAAGTTTGTTGGTGTTATGACCCCCCCTCTTGTTAAAGGGCCCCCCGGTCAGATGGGACACCCCGGACTGGACGGACCTCGAGGACCGAAGGGCGGCGCAGGTAAGCAGGAGTTCCAGGAGGTTTGTCTCAGAAGTGAGGAGAGTGTGTGACTCTGTGTTTGGTCCAGGTGAATCCGGGGTCGAGGGCCCGCAAGGCCAGAGGGGCCGGGAGGGGCCGACGGGCCCCCGAGGAGAGCCCGGAGCGCCAGGGTTCGGGGAGAAAGGAGAGAAAGGTTGGAGACACTCATGTTTGCGAGAGAGGAGGCGAAGAAGAGCCGAGCGGCTCTGACTGTGTTTCCTCTTCAGGAGCCGCAGGTGAACCAGGACGAGCCGGACCGGCCGGACTCCCCGGACCAATGGGGATGAAAGGTCAGAGGTCACTGCCGGCTCGCAGGACTTTAATCTCAGCTTTAAATCAGTCTGTTATCAATGACCTGTGTGTGTGCGTGTGCGTGTTCAGGTGCGATGGGAGACCAGGGACCTCCTAGTAGTCCAGGTAATCATGGAGAATGCACAAATGGATTTTATTTCGGCTTTCAGAGTCTTTAAAGTGTTCAACCTGTGTGTAGGTGCTCCAGGTGCCAAGGGATTCAACGGAGAGCCTGGTGCGCCAGGAGAGAAAGGTACACACACACACACACAGTATATAGCACACATTTTATATCATCTTCCTGTGAACTTCCTGTTAGATTCTTGGTAACTTCCTGTTAACTTCCTCTTACCTTTTTGTTCACTTCCTGTTGATGTCCTAACGACCTATTAGCTTCCTGTTAACTTTCTAGAAACTTCCTATTAACTTCCCATTACAACTTCCTGTTAATTCCATGTGAACTTCCTGTTCACTTCTTACCATCCTGTTAGCTTCTTGTTTCTTTCCTGTTAACTTCCTGTTAGCAGTGATGACTTTTCTTGACTTTTGCAGAAGCAAAATTAATAAAATATATATTTGGAAATTTTTAAAACAAGTTAATGAAGTGAAAAATAATAAAGTGATAGAATGTATGATTTTAAAAGAAACATGCACAAATGGAAGAAATTAAGCATTTTGCCTTGCTAACAATTGGTCATTTGTGCGCAGGCGACCGAGGGTCTGTGGGGCTCCCGGGATCTAAAGGAGACTCTGGAGAGAGAGGTTCACGAGGACCCGCAGGTGATTCTTTAAAGACTCATACTGGCTTCTTTGTCATTTTTTACTTCATCTTTTTAGGCTATTCTTTGTCTATAACGTATAAATTAAAAACTAATGAAACTCATCTACAGGAACTTTCTAGCTTCTGCCATGAAACTAACGTACGTTTACCTTTGAAGGTGAACATGGACAAAGCGGAGTTCCGGGAATACCCGGACCAAAGGGGACTAAAGGAGTCGGAGGTGAGGTGACGCTCAGTAAGTACCAGTGATTATTTGTGATACTGACGGCTGAGTAACGGCGGTTAACATCAGGTGAAGCCGGAGCGATGGGACCTCCCGGAGTCAGAGGACAGCCTGGAGTTCTTGGAGATGTCGGACCTCCAGGTACCAGAACTTTCTCCTTCATCAACATTAAACACAAAAACACCCCAAATAAACAACATTGACTTTGCTTCTTTTTTTTTTTCTCGTCAGGCCAACTTGGACTGCAAGGACCCCCAGGTGAGAGACTATCTACGATATCTTCATTTGTGACCTTTAAAAAATCATCGTTTAAGATTAAAAAAACTAAGTAAATCTTTCTTCCCATTACCTGAGGCATTGCTGGAAAACCTGGAATACCTGGAGATAGAGGTAACCTATCCACAATTCCCTCGTTTTTACAATTCGACGCGTTTACGTACTTTTCATCATGAGCTCACCGATTAAACGAGCCAAAATGTCTGTTTTTAGACAGTATTAAAGTTTTGAATGTTGACAAGAAGTAATACTTCAGCTAAAAAGAGTTTTATTGAAGTGACGATTGTTTTGATTTGTTCCAGGCGAACCGGGATCACCTGGCAAAATCATCTCTCCGTGTAAGACCCACATTTTGCCTGATTTTATGTCGTCTGGAAAACATCGTGTCCTGTGAAGTGACATGTCCCTGTGTCTTGCCTCCAGTGGGTTCTGACACCGTGGCCATACCTGGACCTCCTGGGCCTGCTGGAGTTCCAGGTCCTGCCGGAGCTCCCGGTCTGTCTGGCCCCATCGGTCCTGCCGGGAGTCCTGGACAACCTGGTAAATGCCATCTCCTGAAGCGTGTGTAGCCTCCACCAGTGTGTCGAGGTCCTGCAGGCTGACGGCTGGTCTTTCTCCATCAGGTCCAAAGGGGGAACAAGGAGAAAAGGGGGAACAGGGTGAGAGGGGGGAGAAGGGGGGACCAGGAAAACAAGGCGAGTCCGGAGAAGGAGTCACATCAGAGACCGTCAGCACCAGTCGAGTCAACTGTGAGTCACCTGTGTGTCTGTGCTGGCGTCCGGTGGTCGTGACACGGTAACATTCACCTCCCAAACTCTCCTCAGTGTCTGGACTTCCTGGCCCACCGGGACCACCAGGACCTCCTGGAGCACCTGGACCTGAAGGTCCATCTGGTACGTTCACGTCTACTCATCAGGCACCTAGAAAGTCTGCAAAGAAATGAGATAAAATCGAACCAACAATGAGGGAAAACGCTGTGTCACTGTTGTTCAGGGGAGGCTCACGAGGGACCTCAAGGACCCCCTGGACCCCAAGGACGCAAAGGTCCTGCTGGAGAGCCAGGTGAACTGGACTTACTGATAGAGAGAAAGAGCCAAGTGCATCATCAGCATATAGCGATTGGTCCTGCTTTTTTTTATATTAATCTTTGTTTTTTTTTTTACATCTTTACAGGTAAGGGTGTACCAGGACCCCCAGGCGAGAGAGGAGAGCCCGGAAGTTTTGTTCCGACCTCAGGTAACTGAAGTTTACCTCAGTTCAGGGCTGTTGGGAGACAAATGTTCTATCTTTGTGTCACATTTAAATTCTTTTTCTCATCACAGAGACCTTCTTTGCTGGACCACCTGGACCACCTGGACCTCAGGGTCCACAGGGTATACCAGGTAGACTCAACCGTTACCATCATTTGAAAACAATATATTTGTGTTATTTATGAAGCTTTTTAACAAATAGAGTTTGAAATTCTCTCTTTTTTGTTGTTCTCAGGTGACGAGGGGCCGCAAGGGTACCAAGGTGAGACTCCCTCATCACACTCTGGGTGTTAACTGGATCTCAGAATCAGAATTGTGACGATGTAATGATGAATGTTTCAGGTGAACCAGGACAACCAGGTCTTCCAGGGAGTCCAGGAGAACCAGGTGTCGGTATGGGAAACCAGTAGAAGAAGATATAGGTCCACATGCAAACGTCTGATTCCAAACTGTTTGTCTCTAGGTTTCCCGGGTCAGCCTGGACCCAGGGGGGCTCAGGGTCCATCAGGATCAGACGGGCTTCCAGGAGATGCAGGTCTTCCGGGTTCTCCAGGAGTTCCAGGAGTCTCCTCTGCAGGTAAAAACCTTGATTCATATGTGTAAAGACATGACTCTAAGAACTCCAAACTTCTAAAAGTACCAGGACCCGTCAGAAGAACTGCAGTTAATGTTCTGACTGCGAGTACTGGGGTCCACTTTTAATTCCTGGGTCATTTTTGTTTTGTTGAGATGTACTTTAGAGGTTCAGGAATGTCTAGAATTGGACGACTTCTTCTCATTATTTTTTAGCCTCCACGGTTTAAAGAACCCAAACATCGTCACTGAGCTTCAACTATTTAAGTATTTCTGTTGTTCCGTCTCGACAAGGACTCGTCTCTTTTCCACAGTTCCAATAAAGTGGACTTTTGTTTTTACTCGTAGATCAACACTGTTTGACTCTCCTCATCACCCCCTCTGGATGGGAGGTGTACTGCTTTGACATTCATTGGTTTTTTCCAACATTTGGTTGGAGTAATACTGCAAATACCGGCAACAAATCGAACAGGAACCTTTACAGCAGAACTGCAGTCAAAAACAGCAGGGAGATTTGCAATGATTATATTGTTCATTTCTAACAAATAAATTGAATTCCTCAGCAGGGGGCTCATACAGTACTGGGCCTCCAGGCCCGCCTGGACAGCCTGGAGCCCCAGGGACACCTGGAGCTCCAGGCAGAGACGGATCTGGAAGTGGATCTGGAGCTGATGTGGGCCAGTATGTTGCAGAGTACCTGCAGAGTAAGCCAAGCTCTCCTCTGGTTCATGTACCAGGTAAACTGTTCCAAACAGCTGAGTACACTCACTTGCTTCCACAGGTGGAAGCATCAGACAGTACCTGGCCGGACCTCCGGGACCACCCGGTCCTCCAGGTACTCCCGGTACTCCCGGTACTGCAGGCTCTGGCGGGCAGGTGGACGACATTGCCACGCGAGTCCTTGCCTACATCCAGAGTGAGCACGCAATGGTCCAGCATTTATTCTGGAAATCTGCAGGTTTTCTAACGTTTTCTCTGCAGGTTCTGGTCTGCCTGGTCAGGCTGGTCCTCCCGGTCCCCCTGGTCCTCCTGGACCAGCCAGCGCCTCCTCGGTCAGTGACATCATCGGCCTTTTACAGCGTAAGTCTCAGTTGGAGTCCACGACTCTTTACCATTACGAGGAGGCGATGACTGTCTGAGATGTTTCAGATCTCCACCTCGGTTTCTTCTTTGTGTCGCAGGAGACGATGTGAGGAGATACATCTCCGGACCCCCGGGACCCCCGGGACCAGAGGGACCTCCTGGAGGTTCAGGGTTCAGCAGTTACAGCATTAACACGCAGGAGGTGGCTGAACGCGTACTGAGCCTCATGAACAGTGAGTGTTACAGCGCCTCCTGAAGGGGTCTCAGGTTGGATTCTCAGTCGGTAATGCTAATACTGTTAGCATTAGCCTGTATTCACGGTCGCTGTGATTAGCATTAGCACTGCATTCACAGTGACTGCGAGTAGCATCAGCGTGCTTGAAAGTTTAAATCCTCAGCTGAACTCATGAGGCTGTTTTCATCTCAGGTCACCATGAAAATGGCGTGGGCCTTCAGGGACCTCCTGGAGTGCCAGGTCTTCCTGGACCACCAGGCCCAGTGGGATCAGTGGGACCACCCGGACCACCAGGGTTCACCAGCTACGCGGGCTCCAGTATCCAAGACTACCTGCAGAGTGAGTCCAGCAGAGAAAACTGAGGGACCGTACGGGCCACAACGTTGATGTTGATCACTTCTAAAGTTCCTTTGTTTCTCTCAGGTGTTGCCTTCAGAGGCCCTCCAGGACCCCCCGGACCCCCGGGGCCCTCTGGGCCTGCTGGTGCCGTCCACGGCCTGGTCTCCTTCACTGAGCACTCCAACAGAGAGCGAGCCCGAGCAGAGAGGCAGGAGTACATGAAGAGTGAGTGAGGGGGAGAAATGTAGTTCCCTTTATCACTGATGTATTTAATGATATTTATTTATTGAAGTTTTGTGGAATATCTTATCTCTTCTTGTCATTGACAAAATCTTTCAGCCTTATCAGTTTATTCATTTTTCTTCAGATCGGTATTAATTATCTTTTTAAACATATGCAGACATTCATCATTTTATTTATACATTTATTTTAATTTATTTATTTTTAATATACTATTGAAAATGTATTTATCTGGGATCTATTCTTTGATAAGATAACCATTTTATACATTTTTATAATAACAATTGAATACATCTTTATTACTCTTTGTTTTTACAGGTATGAATGTTTATTTCCCATGCTAATCCCCTCAAAGAAAACACAACAATAATTATAATAATAATAATAATAATAATAACAATAATAATAATAATAATAACAATAACAATAACAATAGAAACAGAATGTGTGCGATCTCTGACCTGAGCCGTTTTCCCTACAGCCGACAGTTTGAGCGGCTCCATGTTCGGACTTCCTGGCCCTCCCGGTCCTCCAGGACCTCCGGGACACAAAGGAGAGCCGGGTGTGGCTGGAGACTACTCGAGTATGGCACTCAGAGTAACCGATTACATCAGAAGTAGGTGACATCCTGAAAGTCGGACTGAAGCCGGAGCGAGTCGTCGTCTGACCTCTGACCTCTGTATTCACCGCTCAGCTCAGGGTCTCCTCCAGGACGTGGTCACAGGCTCAGCTCGGGGCCCCCCCGGACCTCCTGGACCAGCCTACACAGAAAACCTGGCTGAGATGGTGGAGTACATCAAATGTGAGCCAATCACTGTAACTACAGTACTTTTCCCCAGTTACTGAGCTGTCAGGAGGTCTGTATAAAACAAGCTGCTGCAGTAATCGCTATGTGACCATCATTAACACAGAAACTTTTACCAAGTGACTAGTTACTTTTTCACTCTGTGATTAGTTCATAACTCTGTGAAGTTTTCAAGAAGTACCTCGTTCCTGGAATCAATGACCAACTACAAATCTCTCATCTCGTTCTCTCCTCCTCAGCTCGCGGCGTCCTGCATGACATCGTGAAAGACTACAACAGTCGGATCTTCCAGGGACCTCCGGGACCCCCCGGACCAGCGGGACCCCCCGGGTACAGCCGCGGGCTTGGTTCCCATGGAAACACCACCGATTTAGTGGAGTACATCAAATGTGAGTAACTGCCATTCTTAGATTGTCAGAGAAACTGCAGAGAACCGCAGCAGTCGACACACCGAGGGAGAACATGTAGACTCCACTCACTAAGGTCTCAGTCTGGAACTAAACCTGGATATTTATCACTCCTTCACTGTGGAGAACATGATCCAAACTGAACCTGATCCGTTTCTCTTTATCCCTGAAGCTCAAGGCCTGCTCCATGGACCTCCCGGCCCCCCCGGACCACCAGGGTACAGCCGCCTGTTCGGGTCTAACGCCAACGTCACGGATTTAGTGGAATTCATCCGAAGTGAGCAAATCTAACCGAGGTATCATGAAACTCGTGAGAGTCTGTGCGCTAACGACCGGTCGGTTCTCCACAGAACACGGAGCCATCGTGGGAGCACCGGGCTGGCCGGGACAGAAGGGAGACGCGGGACCCCAAGGAGAGAAAGGTGCACCACTTTTTATCCTCCTTGTGTTTGGAGACTTCAAAGTTACGCTTGTAATCAGCAAAAATCAAACATCAAGCAAACTCTGGGAGCTCTCTTGTGAAGTTCCACGGGGTTCTGTTCTTAGTTCCCTTTCATTCTTATTAGTCATGTTTGCTCCTGATCACATCCAACAGGAGGATGATTGGATATTTCCACAGGTCAAAGCCACTAAACATGCAGACTCTGGCAGTTTTAATAATTCAATCTTTTGTGTAAATTTGATGAACTCCCCCTTTGAATAACCTCCTGAGGACCCCAAACGCACTGTGACTGAATTGTGTGTTTGTGTGGACTCACAGGTGATCAAGGTCTTCCTGGACCTGAAGGACGTCCAGGACCAAAGGGGGACAGAGGTTAGTCTTCATCTTGCTTGCTCGTCTTTCAAAATCTTCAGGCAGGATGTGCTGCTCAAGTTCAGGTTTTAGTCCCAAATCAAAGTTTACCTTTAATATTTATGACGTCGAGAAAATTCAAACGCTTCAGTTTATTTTACAGAAGCTTCAGTTAGGTTGTTAGTAATTACTAAAACTAATTTCAGACCAAAAGTTGAGATTTTTTTAGAGCCAACGAAATAAGCTTACTGTGAGAGTTAATATAGCGTAGTGTCAGTAAGCTTGTTAACTATTTAAAATTTCTAGTCGCAGCGTTCCGTCACTTCCCCAGCTGGTTAGCATGTGGATCCTGAGGACAAGTGGGTAAAACATTTGTAACATCAGCTCCTCATCTTGTCCAAAACAAACAAGAACTGATAAATATTGAAGGTTGGACTATTTGAAGAGATGTAAAATTATTTTTTTTTCTCCATAAAACAAACTAACAATAATCACTCTGTGATCGCTTAGCAACAAGCAACAAGGTAATTAGATAATAAAACCATGGAATCCAGCTCATTTCAATAAAACAAAATGTCTTTCTTTCAGGAGACTACCTGCTGGCGACTAAGAGGAGGAGGAGGAACGTTTGAAATCTGAAGTTTTGAATTGTATTTTGTGTCACTTATGAGGACATGGGGGACATTGTGAGGGGTTATATTTACCTGTGAGCTTTATTTTGTAGTGTTTCCTGTCAGGAGGGATCAGTTCAAGAAGCAAACGGCAGAATTCAAGAGGAGAGACTTTATTTACAGCCACATGAGAGACATCCTGAACCTTTGATATGTTTTCATGTTTCTGCTTTGTAGTAAAGTGGGTGCACAGCACTCCTTCCTATTGTACATAACCTCACAGTAGCCAATCAGAAAGGAGATCAAATGGACCAATCAGAGGTCTCCATGGCCTAAACCAGTCAGGTCCATTTCTTTTGTTCTATTTTTGTATCATTCATAATAAATCTGATTAAATAAAAAACATGTGGCCATTTTTCTTTAACCGTTCGATTCGCTTTACAAAAAAAATTCAAATCATTAAAAAAAAAGAAAAGATTTCTTTAAGGCTACAAAGCTTAAAAAGAAAGCTAAAAACAAGCTAGCAGAGCTTTTGGAGTTCTTCATTTAGTGGAGTATCAAATTTAAAGGTACAGTAAGAAAGATTCTTCATTCTGAAGTCTGAATATGAGCAATGAAAAGAAAAGAAATCATGATTTCAATGTGCTTTAGCTCCTGCACGCTAACCAGCTAGCACAGCGCCACTATCCCACTTTGTACCAGTAGATGGTGCAGTGAGTCCTGATTTCAGTCCAAGACATAAGAAGAAGAAGAAGAAGCTCTGACTCACTGCTACTACCTAGTGGACAGGTGGTTTTACTTCAGTCTGACATAGTGTACCTTCAAACAGATAAAGCTAGCGGTAGTGGTCGACGCTCTTTTAATGCAGGAAGTAACAGTCATGTCCTTGAAGCTAGAGGACAAATAAAAACCTGCAGGAGAAACTTGTTTGTGTAATGGTTGCATTTAAAAATCTAAGAAATCTGCATGATTCCATTATAATAAAGTTTCACCAGGAGTTCCATCTTATTCAATCGCCATGAATCGAATCGTGTGGTAGAAAACTTCTGTCGCTTCTTTAGTGCAAAAGTCCAAACGAGCAGCAAATTATCAGAAGATCCTGGATTCAGGCTCTACAGGCACTGGATTCAAGGAGGAAAACCTTCAGATGTTTGACGAGGCGCTGAAAATGTCTCCAGAGGCCTCGGGCAGAGGTCAAAAGGTCAGAGAGCCAAGAAAGGAAGGAAGGAGCTCCCACCTCAGTCTTTACCATCAGGGCAGCCGGTGGAAGGGGTGGGGCTAGAAGCTGGTGGAGCAGTAGAGGGGCGTGGATAGAAGCCAGTGAGTGATGGGGCGGGGCTAGAACCTAGTGGAGCGGTGAAGGGGTGGGGCTAGAATCTGGTTGAGGGGCGTGGCTAGAATCCCGAGGGCAGAGCTGCGATTATATCCGGTGGACAGGGCAGGGATGGAATCCTTGTGGACCGGTAGAGAGGCGAAGCTTCAAACAGGTGGCGTGACAGCGGTGGGGCTAGAAGCCAGTGGATAGGGTGGGGCTAGAAGCCAGTGGAGTGACAGCGGCGTTGCTAGAAGCCAGTGGACAGGGCGGGGCTAGAAGCCAGTGGACAGGGCGGCGCCAGAAGCCGGTGGACAGGGCGGAGCTAGAAGCCGGTGGAGTGACGGGGTGGTGCTAGAAGCCAGTGGACCGGGCGGTGCTAGGAGCCAGTGCAAAGGGCGGCGCTAGAAGCCGGTGGAGTGACGGGGTGGTGCTAGAAGCCAGTGGACAGAGCGGGGCTAGAAGCCGGTGGAGTGACGGGGTGGTGCTAGAAGCCGGTGGACAGGGCGGGGCTAGAAGCCAGTGGACAGGGCGGCACCAGAAGCCGGTGGACAGGGCGGAGCTAGAAGCCGGTGGAGTGACGGGGTGGTGCTAGAAGCCAGTGGACCGGGCGGTGCTAGGAGCCAGTGCAAAGGGCGGCGCTAGAAGCCGGTGGAGTGACGGGGTGGTGCTAGAAGCCAGTGGACAGAGCGGGGCTAGAAGCCGGTGGAGTGACGGGGTGGTGCTAGAAGCCGGTGGACAGGGCGGGGCTAGAAGCCGGTGGAGTGACGGGGTGGTGCTAGAAGCCGGTGGACAGGGCGGGGCTAGAAGCCGGTGGACAGGGCGGGGCTAGAAGCCGGTGGAGTGCACGCTGGGGATGGGGTAGAACTTGGAGATGCGGCTCTGGGTGGACGGATTAAGGCACTCGGACTCTCCGCTCATCTTGAAGAAGACTTCCTGCTCCTGCTGTTTGCGGGTGAATTCTTCCTCCAGAGCCTGCAGCAGGAAGCAAACATCGCGCTCGGTCACCTCAACAACATCAGTCTAATAAAAAGCTCTTTACACGCACGGGAGAACATGCAAACTGCTGACAGAAAGACCATCCTGAAATGATCCAACGTTTTCTTTAACCCTGCTCAACACTTTCAGATGATTCAGCTTCTTAAAGTTATTTGGACCGGAGTTTTTTTTTTACTTTTCACGATCTCGTTAGAAATAAAGTGTATCCAAAAGTATTCACAACCTTTACCATGAAGCTCAACATCCAGTTTTCATGGATCACCCTTGAGATGTTTCTACAGCTTCATTGGAGCACTCCTGTGGTAAATTCAGTGGATTGGACAGGATGAGGACAGACACACAGTCTATATATGGTCCAATGGTGGAAACTGAGCATGAAGTCAAAGGAAATGTAAACCTCGGACAGGATTGTCTCCAGGCACAAATCTGGGGAAGGGAACAAAAAAAAAAAAACCTTTCCTCTGCCCTGAACGTCCCAATGAGCAGTGTTCTCGATCGTCTGTAATACAAGTTCAGAATCACCGGGCTCTCTCTACAACCGGCCATCTCAACTGATTTAAACTGGGACTGAGAGAGGTGACCAAGAACCCGACGGTCACTCTGTCAGAGCGCCAGTGTTCCTCTGTGCTGAGAAGAGAACCTTCCAGAAGAACAATTCTCTCTGCAGCAATCCACCAATCAGGCCTCTATGGCCGAATGACCAGACAGGAGAAACTCCTTCGTAAAAGGTAAATGTCAGCCTCTCTGGAGTTTGACAAAATGCACCTAAAGGACTGTCAGACCACGAGAAACTAAATTCTCTGGTCTGAGGAGACAGACTGAAGTCCTCCACGTGAATCCAAAGCCTCATGTTGGGAGGAAACCAGGCAGCCTTCGTTGTTGACAGCTCAGCTTGTCGATAAAGGCTGTGAATACTTGTGAACATGTGATTTCTGTGTTTCAGCACAATTTAAAAGGAGAATATGAACCGTTCTTTACTTAAAAGACAGAATTTCATTGTGTTGACAGAAAACTGCAGAAAATTAAACTGTACAATTTCACGGTAGTTCCACCAAAACCCGGCGCGATCAGAGACTTGTGTTGGACAAGTGTCAAAACAAGTGTTGGATAATTATGACTATGAGTGACGAATGGATGAACGGAGGATGACCTTCTTCCTGGGTCGGAGCTTCTCTCTCCACTCCTTCAGCTCCGCACTGTGCTCCTCATCCAGCTCCTTCAGCTTCTGGGTCTCATGTTCGATCAGGAGGTGGCACTTCTCGTTCTGAAACATTTACACAGTGTTAGGGCTGAGAGTGTGTGTGTGTGTGTGTGTGTGCATGTGTGTGTGTTCTACCTGCAGCTGCTGCAGCTCTCTGATGTTGGCGTCACACTGCAGCTGAAGGTCTCTCATCTGGTTCTCGTGTTTCTGCTGCTGATGGAGACGCTCGTTCTTCTGCCTCTTCTCCTCCTGAGCTGCAAACTGAAGACACACACACACACACACACACACACACACACACACACACACACACACACACACACACACACACACACACACACACACACACACACACACACACACACACACACACACACACACACACACACACACACACACACACACACACACACACACACACACACACACACACACACACACACACACACACACACACACACACACACACACACACAGTGTGGAACTAGTTAGAACTGGGTGATATGGCCCAAAATTCATGTCTCCATATTTTTTTTATGATCTCACAGGCCGGACTGGACATTCTGACGTCCTGGTTTTGGCCCATGAGCCATATGTTGGACACATATTCATGCTCACCCGACATGACATGAAACATCGACCGTATCTAAGTCGGGGACCTCATTGAATCAGATTAACCCTTGTGGCACAGTGTCATAAAAATCCATAAGAAGCCAGAGTGTGATTATACATTAAAGGATGGGGATTTACTCCTATTATCATCATGTGTATACAAGTAAAGTATGGTCTGTGTTTTAGGTTTACACGAAAGTGTTCATGTGTCTCCCTGATTATTCACGTGTTTTTCTTAATCAGAGCTTATCTAATTAAATTGTCGTGCTCAAACTTTTGGTCAAAACATGTTTTTAGTACTCTCTGCAGGTTGTGTTTTTCTGCTCAACATTGGGTCAGGTGAAACCTCCAGTTCCTCCTCTTCAACTTTTAAATCGTCTCTGTCCGATGATTTGTTGTGTTTGTCTGCAAACTGGAGACGCTAGTGGTGTGAGCGTGCGGACAGGGGCGGGGCCAAGAGAGCAGGTAGGGGCGGGGCCAAGAGAGCAGGTGGGGGCGGGGCTATTTTTCTAAAATGAATTGAGAAAAATCTTGATGTATCGTTAATTTCGATACATCGCCCAACCTGATGAACAATAGAACCGAGACCTCTGACCTCAGGGTTCCTCCCCCTTCCTCACCTGTTTGACCTTCTCCCTCTCCTGCTCGGGGGTGATGGTTGCCACGGTGATGCGGAGGCTCTTCTTAAACATGGCCATGCGTGTTTTGGCCTCGCTGCGTTGGATCTTGGGCAGTCGTGCCCTCTCCTGCGTCTGCTTGTTCTTCATCTCCTCGATGAGCCGCTGGTTGTAGCGCTGCATCTGCTCCATCTCCTAGGGAAGCGGGAGGAGGAGGAGGAGGAGGCGGCGGCAGGTTAGAAAGAGGAAACTTCTCACCCACTTCTTCTCTGGAGAGACGACCTGTACCTTCTCGTGTCTCTTGAGCAGCTGGTGTCTCTGCATGAAGTACTGGTCTTTGAGCTGCTGCTTGAACAGCTGATGTTTCTCCTGCAGGTGGCGCTCCTCCAGCTCCCACATGGCCGCTTCCCGAGCTGCAGAGCAAACACAGAGCTTAGCCTCACACCCCTCAGTCCTCAAACCAAATAAACACATACACATTCTGGACATGTGTGTATTGATCTACATACGTCTACATTTATGGATTTACCTCAAATTATATAACTTTTGAATGAATGAATGAATGTAGAGATAACTGATGGGATAAACAGATAAAAAGCAAACACAGGAATTTCTTCTTTTTAAAAAAAAAATGTAAATTAAGTTTGTGAGTGAAAAGATGAATCAAAATAAATACATGAATATCAAGATAAGTGAATGAAGTATAAATTAAAAAAATAAATACAATTATTAAATAAGGGAAAAAAGAAAAGTGACAATAGGAAAAAGCAATGAAAAATAAAAAGCACAGATAAATGTGTGGATAAAAAAAAAAGTATGGAGAATAAATCACCTAATAAATATCGAATTAAGAGCATAAAGAAACGAGGATCTGTGTGTTACCTCGGAGGAGCTGCTGCTTGTGGTTGAGACAGTCCCTCTCGATGGTGGCCAGCTCGTGTTTGTGCTGCTGGATGATCTTCTTCAGAGCTCCGTCCAGCTCCTGCTGCTGCTTCAGCACAAACTCCTGCTCCTGCAATGAGGAGGAGGAAGACAGAATGTGAGGACGCACCAGGGCCACGGCTCGCTCGTTTGTGTGTGCGTTCCGACAGTTTCTTGAGCCTTTATTGGCTCAGGGAACTGTCTGCTCATTAATCTGTCCTACTTGGCTCGGCCTAATGCTTAACACTCTTCAAGTAGAACTCTGAAATCTGCTTCTGCTCTTTTCCTTAATTAAAGTTTCATCAGAGCGACTCAACCTCAAAGTCTCACCAAGCAGTTATTGACAAAAGGTGGAGGAGTGAGTGAGTGAGTGAGTGAGTGAGTGAGTGAGTGAGTGAGTGAGTGAGTGAGTGAGTGAGTGAGTGAGTGAGTGAGTGAGTGAGTGAGTGAGTGAGTGAGTGAGTGAGTGTGTGTGTGTGTGTGTGTGTGTGTGTGTGTGTGTGTGTGTGTGTGTGTGTGTGTGTGTGTGTGTCTCTCACCTCTTTCTTGCGGTTCTTCAGTACATTCTGGTACTTGGACAGTTCCTTGTCCTGTTCTCCTTTGATGCGTTTGGCTTCATCTCTCAGCCGGTTGGTGTGTTCCTGCTCCAGACGTTCGATGGTCTGCTTCTGCTGCCGCTCCAGGTTCTCCACCTCCTGGTCGTACTGACGCTTCTTACTCTGGAGGACACACAGACAGAGCTCTCACTACCTGACACGGTAACCGAGACTCAGGCGATCCGGTTACCCTGGGAAGTGGGAATTCCCCAGAGACTCACCGTGGTCTCCTGCTCGAAGCGACGGTAGATCTGCTCCTTCTGCTGCTGCAGCTTGTTGCTGAGCTGCTGCTGAGCTCTCTGCTCCTCCTTCTGAAGGAGACGCAGCTCCCTCAACTCCTGTCGCCTGGAGGGGGAGAGGAGGGAAGAAAGGAAGCGGAGGAAGACGAGAGGAGAAGGGGGAGAGGAGGAGGAACCAGGTCAGTGTTTGTTCTATAAAAGGCTGCACACAGTCAAGAGTCTGTGTCATGAGTGTATGAAGATCTGTGTCCACAAAGACGTGTATGTGTTTAAAAAGTGGAGTTGCATGAAGACAACACTTTTATTCTTGCTGCAGGTTCTATGTCGGGTTTAAAGTGACGACAGATGAAATGTCTGTCACAGCGAAATCCACTTTAAAACAGATCTGTCTGAGTCTGAGAGGCGGAGAAGAGGTGAAGGTGAGGACGTTCACGGGTCCTTCTACAGACATCCCAGCACACAATAGTTTGAATAGACAAACAACTGATACTGTTTAAAAATTATTATTATATCTGACGCGCACCATTTACTGATTCTCTTATTGATTTTTGTTGTTCTGTGTGTGTGTGTGTGTGTGTGTGTGTGTGTGTGTGTGTGTGTGTGTGTGTGTGTGTGTGTGTGTGTGTGTGTGTGTGTGTGTGTGCATGTGTACCTGAGGAACCTCATCTCCTCGTTCTTGGTGTCATTGTCAGTGACGATCTTCGACGTGGTCACACTGACTTCCACTCCGTCCACCATGAACTTCCGAGTCTTCTTCAGAGTTTTTTTCTGTCGCTTGGTGTCCTGATGGACACACAGAGGAGGAGGTGAGTGAGTGTGTGCGTGTCTATGAGTTACCTGTATGTGTGTGTGTTACCTGTATGTGTGTGTTACTTATGTGTGTGTGTGTGTGTTACCTGTGTGGAGGCGGCTGCCGGCTCCTTGGCCTTGGACAGGAAGCTCGAGATGGACAAGTTGAGGTCCAGGCTGCTCCTTCCTGAGTCGGAGTCTCTCTCCTTGTCGTCTTTGCTTCTGTCCGGAACCTTCTTCTCCTCCTCGGGGGGCTTCTGCCCGTCCTCCTCCTTCGGGCCCACCTTCTCCTGCTCCGGCAGAGTCAAGGACACTTTCAGGTGTCTGTAGCGCTCCTCCTCGTCCTCCTCCTGCGGAGTGCTTGCTTCCTCCACAGCAGGAGTCTTCTCGGCCTGCTCCTCCTGCTCTGCAGTGTCCACCTCCTTCTCGTCCTCCACAGAGATCTCCAGCTGCTGGAGCTCCTTCACAGGAGCTTCAGGTTCAGTCTCAGGTGAGGACACATCCTCCACAGAGATCTCCAGCTGCTGGAGCTCCGTCACAGGAGCTTCGGGTTCAGCCTCAGGTGAGGACACATCCTCCACAGAGATCTCCAGCTGCTGGAGCTCCTTCACAGGAGCTTCGGGTTCAGTCTCGGGTGAGGACACATCCTCCACAGAGATCTCCAGCTGCTGAAGCTCCTTCACAGGAGCTTCGGGTTCAGCCTCGGGTGAGGACACATCCTCCACAGCTTCAGGAGCTTTCTCCTCCTCCGGCTGCTGCTGCTGCTCCTGCTGGGCTGCAGGGTCCGCAGACTCCTCTGTGATGCTGGCGTCCACCACATGGTTGACCGGCGGGGTCTCAGCGGGGATGGGCAGAGACGGTTCGGCCTTCTCAGGGACAGACTCCAGGATAGAGGGGGAGAGGGGGATCTTCTCATCCTCCGAGCTGGCAACGCTAATGTCTGAGGGGGCTCGTTTGTGACCCTGCAGAGAGAGGAAGAATCCACTGAGAGGAGGCCACACTCGTATCGACAGAGACCAGAGGAGCTTCGATCTGAGGCGGAAAAACCTGACCGAGCTTTGTAAAATCTGTAGAATTGTGTTATTAGTGGGGAAATAAAGTAAATCATTTGAATGGGGGTGGTTGTAATGTTGGGGCTGATGGAGGATCTCACCAGATGTGCCTCAGCTTCCTCCTCCTCTTCCTCGATCTCCTCTGTCACCTCGGCCTTCGCCTCAGCGATCAGCTCCCGCAGAGGTTTACTGTCGCTCAGGCTGGACACAAAGGAGTGCTGCAGGGAGAAGACGGAGAACCAAGAGAACCATGAGAAGACTAAAGGCCGATTCATACTCCATATGAACAAGAACAAAATTCGGTACTCCGGGGTCCTGCCGAACAAAGAGACGTCATTTTCTTCTGTGTGCCTTCCGTATTTTTATCATGTTTAACATGTAGCATCGCTACGGTATGAGCCAGCATCCCATTAACATGTAGCAAGTCGGAGATACGTGATGCCCCTGAACGCATCAGTCAGGGCTGTCAGCTCCTGCGATGATAACCAGACCAAACTTGGACACTCTTTTATTACTGAAACAGTTCAGCGAATTATATTTCTCAAAAGTTTTGAAGCAAGAAATAAGTTGTGCAGTTGAAAAGTTAAAACGCTGCTTCACAGGCGTGTGCGAGCTGTGAGGGGGGCGTGGCCTGCTTCTTCTCAGAGTATGAACTCTCCTGCCAAACCATGCTTTTTTTCCGGCAGCTGGCTGACATCACAGCCAAACTCTTCTTGTTCTTATGAGTATGCAGGGAACTTAAGAGCCATGAGAAGATGCAGAACCATGACAACATGGAGAGCACAGACTCATATTTTAAAGATCTTCAGAATATTGTAGTGAAGAACAGCAGACTGAACACAACACTGCAGAGCCGAGCAGATCTGCGGTGGAGCTTAAAAGGCTGAAGAGTCCGAAGACGCTAAACGGAACCCTCCTGATTAAAATGCCCGTATGACAAGAGAGACTTAAAAACCGTCTGTCAGCACAGCACATGAACAACTAACTACGACCTCACCTTCCTGGACATCTGCTGCACATATTCCAGTGCAGGTCTGAGGAGGTGCAGCCTTTTCCGGATCAGAAACTTGGTCGGCGGCAGGTCGCATTTTTCTACCTTCAAGCCCATGAGCTCTTCCTGTGCCCGGAGCGAGGCGCGGTCGTGTTCTCAGAGAGTGAGTGAGTGAGTGAGTGAGTGAGTGAGTGTGTGTGTGTGTGAAGTGTCCCGGGCGGCTCTGAGCACCGGGTGCTGTGCTGACGTGAGCGGAGGACGGACTCAGCGGGACAGGTGTCATCCGCAGATCTGCTGCCGACGCTGGCAGCAGGTGGTGCGCGGGTCGGGGAGGGGGAGGATTTAAAGAGTACAGGAAAACAGCTTTTACCTGCAGCAGCTGTGGCGCCCCCCATCTGTTGTCCACGTTCTTGTCCAGACATCGCTTCAGGAAGTCGCTGAACTCTGGAGACCTGAGAGGAACACCAGCTGCCAGTCACTAACGGCTACCTCAGCGTCAGAAGTTCCTTTTGTTCCAGAGCTGCTGTCTCGCTCTGTCCTGCTGCTCGCTTTTGTGTTCTACTGGGGGAGGAGCAGCCAATCCTGGACTAACTCAGTTCTCCGACGGCAACGTTAGCATTATCCACAGCAGATGGGATTAGCGTTAGCATGCTTAAATAACTTCCCTTTCTAGGAGCCGTCATCGTGTTGGTAGTTTATCTCAGACGTTTTGTTGCCGCTTCTTCTCCTTTCATCTGTTTATAAAACAGAGCTAAGGTCCAGATAACAGAGCATCTTCCTCCAACCGATGTAATTTCAGATCAACTTAATGTGTCAATCAGTCTTTAGACTGACCCACATAGTGGTGTCAGCTCGGCTAATGCTAATGACAACACTACAATAACACAGCTAAGTGACCATTATTCACAGGAACTTTACCAACTAACTAGTTCCTTTTCTTGCGTTGACTCGGTCATAACTTCAAGTTTCTAGTACCGCTCCTCACACGTCATGGATCATAAATATTCAGGGACGTTTGCCGACTCTCACCAGCGTGACGGCTGCATCAGCGAGGGAGGGTCTGCTTTGGCGATCTTTAACAGCACCCTCATGGGGTTCATCTCGTGATTAGGCGGCTCGATCTGGGCCAGCTCGATGAGGGTGACTCCCAGGGACCAGATGTCGGCTTTGTAGTCGTAGGGACGGTCCTTCGACGTCTCGCACATCACCACCTCAGGAGCCATCCTGGGACCACATGTGTGGAAGATTAGATTGGATGGGGACGTACCGACGGCCGGTGAACTCTGTGATGTTTACTCACCAGTAAGGCGTTCCGATGAAAGAGTCTCTCCTCTGCAGTGTTTTAGTGTTTTTGGCAGACACACCGAAGTCGGCTGGAAGATTCAAGCAAATCCAGAAATTAGGTCCAAAATGCTGAAGACGACCTGGAGTCACAGGCGTCAAACATCAGGCCCCTGGGCCAAAACCGGCCCGCAAGAGGCTCCGATACGGCCAAACCACCAAGTGAATTGGAGCAATTTCAAAGAAAAAGATTTTTTTAAACTCATTTCTTTAAGAGCAGCGGAAGCAACGCAACACAGACACGAGCTGAGACATTGGTGATGCTGCCTTGACGGACAGCTCCCTCGTTGCTAACAAACTAGCCTCAGAGCCATGCATATTGCAACAGCTATCGAAGGAGTTTTTTGTTCTTTGCATCAGAAGTTTTCATTCAAATTGGCTGGTGGTCACAGTGAGGATGTTTTCAGAGTGATGTTATGACGGCGATCATGTGAATGTTTAAGCTTCTTGTATGAAAGAGGTTGAAACATGACTTCAAAGTGCTAAAGCTGCTTTCCTCATCTTATACGTTCTCACATGACGCCTCAGCTGCAGTGTTCCTGTGTGCTTGTGCTCAGTCGGAGCTGTTAGATAACGTCTGTGCTGCTTTAACAGTGGATACATTTGCGGTGTGAGTCAGACGTGTTTCTGTGGGTTCTCACCCAGCTTGACGTCACCGTTCAGTGTGAGCAGGATGTTCCCGGCCTTCAGGTCTCGGTGGATGATCTTGCTGTCGTGGAGGTAGACGAGGGCCTGGAGAGTCTGCCGGCACACCGAGCGGATCTGGGGCTCCGTCAGGGGTCTCTCCAGCTCTGCAGGGGGGTCACACACAGTTAGCCCTGTTGCTGTAAATACACCGTTTACAGACTTTTCTCCCTTTCACTTTTTCACTTATGTGAGCAGTGTTCTGCTGTGATGTAACACTGACTCACCGAGCATGACGGCGTCTACAGCTCCTCCTGCACAGAACTCGATGAGGATCTGCGGGAGAAACAAGACCTTGATGTAAAAGATCCTTCTTATAAACAGTTTGATCCAGGTCAGGTTCGACTATGTAAAGGTCCAGTGCCTCCCAACCTGTTACTTTGTAGAATCGTGAGATCGAAGAAATCGTCCTGTGACCGGGGGTCCATTGCCTTTGAGCTAATCTGGATTGTATGCACTTCAACATACATGTGCAATGATGGGAGTAGCACCAAAGGTTTCCATCTTAAATTGCTTATTATACAAGTTTATAGTTTTATATATATATATATATATATATATATATATATATATATATATTCATATTCAACGACTGACATCATTGACAAAAAGCTGCAGTGTAAAAGTCAAATGAAATCCGCAAAATAAAACAATAAAAAAAACCTTTCGACTTGAAACGTCATCCAAACGGGGCCTAAAGCACCTGGAGTATCCCAGCTGTAGGACTATTAGAGGAATATCTAATCTAATCTAATCCAATTTTCTCTATTCTAATCCACTTAACAGTACCACAACAACCTGTACTGATT
This sequence comes from Lipophrys pholis, assembly GCF_963383615.2. Taxonomy (NCBI): domain Eukaryota; kingdom Metazoa; phylum Chordata; class Actinopteri; order Blenniiformes; family Blenniidae; genus Lipophrys; species Lipophrys pholis. Next base: position 8,479,486 of record NC_137628.1, read on the forward strand.
ATTACTTCATTGCAAATATCAGAGATGTCACATCAGTTAAACACAACAGTGAAACAAAAGAGAGGGATGAATATTTTATGAGAAACAAAACAAATATATTTTAAAAAGCATTTGATCATTTAAACATTTTCCACAAATGCTCAAGTGGTGGAAAAAGTGCTATATAAGTTAAATCCATTTATTATTTACCTTGAAGCTCTCGAGGGAGCCACCAATTCCACCTTTTTAAGGACGAGTACAAACCTTTAGCTATTTGCCGATAGAGTACCGATACAAGTACTTATTAATTGCCATGAAGCCCAAATTCATACTCCATACGCAAACAATACATGGAGGCGATATGTTGCCATGAACAACCTTGATGCTACGCACACCTCCAACAGCGCCGGTTTACTACCGCTTCTACAGCACGCATAGCCCAGTACGTAGCGTCGATCTACTATGAGTTCGCTGAGTGCCGCCACACGTTTCAATGAGTGTATCAGTCATACTTCAATCACGTTGAGCATGTAGTATTGCTGGTGTGTGAGCCCTGAAACTTTTTATCATGGAGCACGGCTCGGAGTTGCGCGCTGAGCAGCAATACTAATGAGCGACATTGAGCTAACCCGGCTGGTCCAAATGTCTCTGGTGATTAAGTTGCTGGTGTTGTACCAACTAGATTTTGTCTATCTCTGGTTCTTGTGCAATAACTACAACACGTTTCCAGGTGGTGTTTTTGAGGAGTTGCATATTATGCAAATCACCCAAAAACATGACCAAACACATGAGACTTAAAGTGGTGTACGTTGAAGGCTTATTTACATGAATTAACCCCACCAGGCTGCATGAATGAAACTCTCTGAGCTCTTAAAGCCACTGAGGAGCTTTCAATATGGCCGCTGACATAAGAGGATTGGCCCAGTTGGGGCCACATTGTGGAAACTGTTTCCACCCAGCTGCTAGATCCTGAGCTACGTTACCAGACCTGGACCTTATTCTGCAAATAGGATTAGTGACTGTATGTGGAGGCAGAGCCAGGAGCAGCGGCGGGAGCATTAACGTGCAGCATCTGGAAGGGTCTTTAAAAAGCTGAGACCTGTCTCAGGACGTGTGGGGAACATCAAGCCCCGACACAAGGAAGTCAAACTGCACTTCTGCAATCTGCAGCAAGTGAGAAACCGATTGTGGTTAATGAGTGGGTTTGGACGCTGGTTTTTGATTCGGGGTCATTCCACTTTCAAACAAGCTTTCTGAAATCTTACAGATCGGAAAAAAAGACAGCAGTGTTTTTTCAAGATTCAGCTATTGCTCCACTTCCAGGAACAAAACCCCGACAAGACACACAAAGCCTGCGCTGTGAGGAACAGCCCTCCATTCAGACCCAGCACGCTTCCGCTGACTCTGTAGGCGGCTGTTGTTTTAGCCTGTACAAAGACACCCCCCCCCCACACACACACACACACACACACACATACACACACACACGACAGAGTCGAAAGCTGAAGGTGGTTTACGGTACTATCGCACTTGTCGTGTTTGGTTCACCTCAGTGTGGTCGTTGTGTGGAAGAGCAACCATCTGCCCCCTGGTGGCACCAAGCGAGCACTCCGCCCGCTTGTACATAAGCTCAGCATGGAGTGTGAACGCAGCACGGATCGATCACGTGAGCTTGCAGTTTATCCTATGCTCCAAATGTTAGAGCAGGGTTTCATGTATTTTCAGCTCAGGGGCCTCAAAAGGCTCAGGCCCCATTTCCACGACAACGTTTTCAAGTGAAAACGCAAAACTTTGGTTGTGTTTTTGGGGGTCTGTTTATATGACAACAGTGGTGGGAGCCATTGAAAACGCAACTTTTAAAACGGCTCCCAAGGTGGAACTTTTTGAAAACACTCCGTCTCAGTCTAGACCTTAATGACCCAAAGAGCCATTTTTGTGATTTTCCACCAAATCAAATTGACCTGGAGCCAGAAAACTCATTTAGTCTTTAAAATGAGGCGAACACAGCGTCTTAAGTTTCATATATGCAATAGATTTGAAACGCGTACAAAAACTGTATCTTATGTTGCATTTATGAAGTTTCAATTATAATTTAAGATGGTAAACATTTCATTACAGATGAATCACGGAGGGTTTTATGTGGTTCGAGGAGTAAAACAATTTTTCCACACGAGGTCCAAATCCCATGAATAAGTGTGAAAAGTCCCTGCTTGATGTCACTGACAGGTGATTATAAGAAACAAGTTGACATTAGATTCCACAGCGAGAAGTCCATTCATTTGCAAGAGGAAACGTCCCGCTGAGTCCGGCTCGTCTCTGCACCAACAGGTGCCAAGCAGATAAACATGGGCTCTTTGTCCAGGGGACAATGGAGGGAAAAATGTAGAGTGAGGCTGGAATCAAACATTCAGCTGATCCTGACGTTTCTGCTTTCATACAGGAGGGTGATGTCCAACACTTCAATTGTCATCGCACTTACTAAAGTTTTGAAAAGTTGGGACATTTGCTGTGGTGGAAAACCCTCGCTGAGGTACAGAGCTGCAGTTTCTCTTTCTCCCTGCACAATGAGCCCATCGTTACCATGAGCTTTTGAACTGATGGTCACTGTTTTATATTCAACATCAAGGACGCCCTTCTCTAATTAACATTAGCATGTGTCCACAGTAGCTTTGATTAGCATTAGCCTGTGTCCATGGTAGCTGTGATTAGCATTAGCATGTATCCATCCACAGTAGTTGTAATAAGCATCAGCCTGTATCCACAGTAGCTACGATGAGCATTAGCTTGTATCCACTTACAGTAACTGTGATTAGCATGCATCTACAGTAGGCCTGATTAGCATTAGCTTGTGTCCACAGTGGCTGTGATTAGCATTAGCCTGTATCCATCCACCGTAGCAGTGGTTAGCATTAGAAAGCTACAATCGCACCTTGTGGTTGGGAAATATGTGACATCTGTGGAAAGCAAAGGTCTTTTAAAACATTTGCTCATATCAGAAGCGGAGGGCTCAGAAGCTGTATGATGATTAACAGCCTGGAAAGCTTGTGTTCTTCTGCTGCTCGGCTGAACTTTGCCCACAATTTTTGATAGAAATACTACAAGAAGAGGGAGTTTTATCACCAACACAGTGATGCAGAGAGAAAATGTGAACAACTTCAGGGGATATTGGAAGCAAAAGATTACCACTGAGTGCAGCGGGGGAGGTTCAAACATGAGAACTCTTAGGGCCTGTCCACACGAGAATTCATCGTTTTTGGCCGATCATTCCCTTTTTTTTTTTCTTCCTCACCCTGGAAGTTCTAAAACCCCGGCTCGGCTTTGAGGTATGGATGGTCAAAGATGCACATCTATGGAAAACAATGACGTCATCGCCTATGTATGAACTCTGAAAAACATTTTCAATTGTCATATTTCAAATGAGGTTACTAAACATAATCTGTAAAAGATCTTCAAGTCACGTCAACAGAGACTTTGAAGAAAAGGTCAATTTCCAACTGAAACTGAGGGCGGGGTGGCGATTATTCGGAACCCCCAAATCAATATCTGTTAGCGCCACAATGGCACTAAATGCTAGAACTCGAAACGATTATTAGAATATTCTGAGTTACATGCGAACACTTTGAGGACCAACTGGTACGTCTCTGTACTAAAGCTACGTGAATCTTTTTGATTTCCTGGTAGGTTTTCAATCAGTCCGACTCAGATCAGATGTAAGGCAAGATAAGGCAAATTTATTTTTAGAGCACCATTCAGACACAAGGCAACTCCCAGTACTTTGCTCTGCACTCACCCACAGCTTGCTCTCGTAGTAGAAGGCGTCGAGCAGCTGGACGATGTTGGGGTGGTCGCAGGAGGCCAGGATGTCGATCTCCACCATGTAGTCCTCCAGCTCCTCCTCCGTCTTTGTGTCGATGACTTTGGCTGCAGCCAGGATGCCCGTCTGCTTGTTCTGAGCCTGCAGGAGGAGAAACACTGAATCATGTTGCACTTCACAGATCAAAGTGGATCCAGGAATGCGTCCGGAGCTGTTAAAAGAGGAAATTCCTCCAGTATGTTTTGGTCTCCTGCAGACAGGAAGTGGTCGATGAAGTCGCCGTGGCAATATGGGAAGCGGCCTCTTCCTGGTGACCTGCCCGTGTTAAGGCCATTTATCCCCGAACACATACGGGTCATGATGAGGGGGCTCTGTAGTGGTGTGCTACAGCACAGGAACACAAAGCCAACACCTCTGACGATTTCTGGATATTTGTGGTTCTCATTTAGCTCCAGTTTAGCCAAGTTCCTTTGTTAATAATGGTTACAAAGCTGTATTGTTGTAACGTCAGTGTTAGCGCTGTGTGGATCAGAGACAGCAGCTCTCCAACTGGTTTTAAAACAGAACAAAAAGAACAAGTAACTCCCCCAATAATTACTATTTCCATGACAGTTTTGTGTTACAGCTAAAAATAGCATTGTGTTTGAAAGTGGTTGCATGACAACATAAACACTGAGAAATGCAGCATTATCGGTGTATGTTTTGGTCTATTCTCTGTTGTTGCAGTTGAAGAACACGTGCAGTCAGATTAAAGTTCATTCAAGTGTCGTACACAAGCCATAAAATCTTAGGTAACTATTTGAAAAGGGTCTGAAAATAGCCTTTGGCCACAGAGGTGGGAGCAGATTATGAGGGCTTGGGAGTGCTGGGACTGAGGAACAGGCCTCCCGTGTGATAACATTTACTGTCACTCATGCTAACAAAGCCCCGGCTTCGCTCACAAATTTCTGTCTGAGCCATTGAGATGAGAAGGGGTCAAGCTTTGAGGGGACGTGATGCTGGGCCCTTCTGAGACCAGCGGGGACTGAAGCTGTTAGTCCATTAAACATCAAGCGGTAGCATCTACAGCAGATAAATATCCTCTTCTATCAAATCTGACGTCCATATGGCATCGAGACCTGCAGCTGAAGGAAAAACATCATATCACCTAAACAATGTGTTTGTTCGGATTCAATGCAGGTTACATCCTAACTTGAATGGACCTGTAGCCCCATGTAGTTCCTATAGTCTCCTTTTGTTGCTGTAGACTCCTGTAGTTTAGTAGTCCATTGCAGTTCCCGTATTTCAATAGTCCCCTGGAGTTCTTGTAGTTCAGTAGCCCCCTGTAGATCCAAAGTCCCCTGAAGTCCCCTGCAGTTTCTGTAGTTCACTTGTCCAACTGAAGTTTCTGGAGCCCACTGTAGTTCCTTTCATTCAGTAATCCTCTGTAATTCAGTAGTCCACTGTAGATCCTGAAGTTCTATAGTTGCCTGTAGTTCAGCAGTCCCTTGTACTTCCTGTAGCCCCCCTGTAGTTCCACAGTGTCCTATGTAATTCCCTTTATGACCACATTGTACCATATTCTGATGGCGACGTCCAGCAGGACAACGCAGCAGCTCACAAAGATGAGACCATCTCAACATTTTGTTTGAACATGATGTTGAGTCCACTGGACTCCAATGACCTCCAGTCACTGATACATCAGAGGTCCCGTGGAACATGGAGGAATGGGACTTTTACATCATGGATGTATAAAACATGTAAATAAAGGCAGTACTGAAGGTAAAAAAAAAAAAAAAAAAAAGGTTCAACCGTGTAATAGTATAAAAATAAAATGGCCAGTGACTGTTATTTCATGTATAAATGTATAACTGCCTTTGTGCTTTTAGATGTGTTCTTCTAAATAACAGCACTCTGCCGACTGAAATTATTTTGTTGATGCCATTATTTCTGTGAATCAGATGGTGTTACATGAAGGTGGAATCAGGTGCATTTGTCCAGGTTTTTATTGGACAGGCATCCACCGACATTGTAGCTCTGCCTCTTGTCCAGAATTGCCTTAACATGCGTCGAGTTTCACGTGTGTGAATCATGTCTTCTTCTCTTTGTTTTGGTGCATTTCTGAGGCGTGTAACAGCACCACTACAGTCAGGTCTAAACATAAATACTACTTCAGTGTTTTCCAGTGGTCTTGTGTGGACGTAAACAATGCAATTTGATACGTACCATTTGGTTTTCGCGTGGGCGAGGTTGTCAGGTCAATTTCTGGTACCGTGTCACATTGATGCCATTGCGACGTACACTTCCCAAAATTCCTACCTACACTTTGAAGCAGCACAGACCGCAAGGTCTGTGATTGGTCCACTCTACTATGTCATTTCGGTTTGTTCCATTCACACAAAAAAATACAATTTGGTGTGTTTGGCTGTTTAGGAGAAGCCACGTTTAAATCAAATTGCAAATGCTTCAGTCATCGTCCAAGCGTGCCACAACACACTATCTCGTACCAGGAAGTAAACACTACCAACAAGTTTCATGTATATCCACGACAGATTTTTGTGAAACTTGAGACACCCTAACATTATGGAGGCGAATCACTGCGCAGAACCTCAAAGGTCCATGACAACATTGAGACAATGCACAGCCTTCTGTGTTGTGTGGACAAAGAAGCACAAGTTATAATAGCGATGAATGACACATGTCATATTTGAATTTTGAAATTGAACAACCTAAAAACAGGATTCATCTTAGTACCTTTTGTAATTGGCGATATAGGCATCACGTGGTGGTCTTCATAGTATGCATTAAGGACAGGCTTTATATCTTGATGAATCACTAGTTTCTTTAATTTCAACTTCTGTCTGTTTGAATATGCAGATCATGACAATATGATTTCGATGATAAAGATATCGTGCAGGTCTATATCGCGATGCCACGATAGCAAGAGGCTGAGTGTGATTACCTTGAAGACTTTTCCAAAGGCTCCATCTCCCAGCTCTCCAATGATCTCCCAAATCTCCTCCGGATTTTCGTCCCTTCGCACATTTTCGTACTGTTTCTTCTTCTTTTCTAATCCCAGTTTGAAGATTTTACGAAAATTAAAAAACGACATCGTAGAGCCCTCGAAACTCCACAAACAAACTCAACTTTTCTCACAGTTCTCTTGGTTTTGACGCGCAAAAAGAACAACCTCCGGTCCTCACATGTGTGTCCGGTTGAGTTTTAAACAGAAATACTAAGAAATTAAATGTTTGTTATTGAAGTTAAGTGGGAAAACAGAAGAGAAACAATACTAGCGAAGCCTTTGACACGGTTTCGACCAGTCCACTGAGGAGCGGTTCAACACATCACGGCTCATTGTTAAACCCTCAAACTTCATACAAAACGTCCGTTTTAAACGAGTCCGAGCATTTCCAGTCCACCCGGAGGAAAATTTGTGGTAGAAATGTGAAATAGGGAAATGTTAGTGGAGGCTCGTTGTTCCAACTCCTGGCCCGACAAGCCCCGAGGGGCTTCTTTCTTCAACCAAAAGAGGAGAAAAAGAGGAGAAAACCGCGTCCCTGCTCCCGGATTACCACTCCACGCACACCCCGGCTCCAGTTTCACTCACGGTGGGGATATATCCCAGTATTTACAGTCGGCAAAACGGTAGAAAACAGTCATCTTTCTCTCCTTGGTGTGTCGGACGGATTTAGCGATATAGCGGATTTAGTGTCACCGCGCGTTCGCGACGCGCGCGTGCCCGCGGTTCTTTCTCCTCGTGGTGGTGACAGTTTTAAAATCCGCCGCGGAATAAAACAGACAAACGGCGGCCTCAGTCTGCCATTTGTCACTATTACTTCCACAAAAATAACCAGTTCGAGCTGTGCTGTTCGATTATGCGAGTAAAACTGTCCGAATTGGACCCAATTTAGCGCGCTTTGTGGACTCCTCACTGACGTAGCAGCCAGGCCGCCATATTGAATGAGGACGCGCTTCTTCTCCAGTGTGGTCACTTCTATTGATGAAGGAATTAACATAATATAACACACAGAATTTACAACCAACGCTGCCCTGGTTTGGATTGTGACCGGTAGGAGACATGTAGTTATGATCCAGGACTTTTATTTATTTAAAATTTTTTACATGTAAATGAAGCTTTTCAAAGTAGAATACTTTATCAGATAATGAAAGTATACTGGTTATCTTAGCGATTACGGTCAAATGAGTCAGAATGTTTACGGTCAAGGGAACATCAGATAAAAACAGCAGTTTACAGCATGCAATAAAATTGTTATATCTCATCTCCAAGCATGATGCAACAGGTGGAAATCATAAAAAAAATTTAGGTGCACTAGAAAAAAAACGAAAAACCTCACAAACATGATTACGGAAGAGTATTAGGGCCACTACATACATAAGCAAAGAAATTTGTTTAAATAAAGGTAGATGGTGATAAAGTGTGTGTGTGTTTGTGTGTGTCATGTACATATACTATTTACATATGTATACATTACAACATGTATATTGATGTATTCATGTAATAGATTGAATTGTGATGAATTATTCATGTGACTTAATAATAGTGATAGTATAAAAGGGTAAGAATAAGTGTATATTTGAGTATACGCTCAGATTTCTTTTAAATCCTTTGTGTGTAAGAACCTTCTTTTTCCATTGAAGTGAATGCGCTAGAGGAGACGCAGGACCCATCCAATACGGCGGCGAAGCCGGTGCTTTGACGTCTGTCGTTATGGATCTCGAACTACACATCCCATGAGTCATTGCGAAACACGGACGCGCGGGAGAGATTAAAACAAAACAGGCAAATCTATATTTATATATTTAAAAAAATAATCAGAAAGTGTCTTTATGTTACATACGAGTATCTTCATCAAACATACTCAATTTTTAAAAAGCAATTCTTAATATAAAAAGTAAAATGGGGTGGTCACGTGATCGCTGTTTTGGTGGGAGCATGCTAGGAGGCGGAGCGGTTTGAGAAGTGAGCGGATATAAAGTGGAAAAGAGAAAAATAAACTAACTGACTGTAAATAATGAGATGCAGACTCGTGCGACGGATCCAGCAGAGGAGCCTCCGTCCATCCTCTGGGGACTGGACCCTCTATTCACCGCCTTCGCTCGGCTTTATGTCCGGGACGTCCTGCAGATGGCGGAGTCCACTCAGGTACCAGGTGAGGGCCGCACGCGCACGCGCACACTCCCCCCCAGGTACCAGACGAGAGCTGCGCACGGTCAGGCATACATTAACCACTCTTAACTACTCTCCCCAGTAACTACTTTAACCACAGTAAAGTAACTAATGTGATAGGAATTTGTTAGTGTTGTCATGTAATGTAACATAATTCTGGAGAAAATACTTGATCAAATGTTCATAAAAGTATTAATACTCATATGACTCCTGTATTACATACTCACATACTTACATACTAATGAGATTACTTTGACTCCTTGGTTATCTTAAAAGTAGTGAAGTAAATTGCACATTTGGAGAAAAAGCTTTGACCCTCACCCTTTAATAAAAGCTTTGTTAGCATTAGCTTTGTTATTGTTGGATGTGTTTGCCCAATTTGTTAGCATTAGATTTCTTATCCAATGTCTTAGCATTAGCTTTGTTAGCATTAGCTTTAGCTTTGTTTTTGTTAGATTTGTTAGTCCAGTGTGCTAGCATTAGCTTTATTAGCATTACATCTGTTAGCTGATGTTATATTTGTTAGTATTAAATCTGGTAATGTTAGCTTTGTCAGTGTTATCCCTACAAGTCAGAACGTTCTCAGCATTAGCTTCTTAGCATTACCTTAGTTAGTGTTAACTTTGTTATTGTTATCCTTAAGTTTGTACTGTGTTAGCGGTTGCTTTATAAGCATTAGTCTCACTGAGTTTCCACTGTGTTTTGAAGGAATTTACTTCTACAACCTGCACCCGCTGTACAAAGTGGACATCTTGGGAACGGTGGTCTATAAGAGAGAGCGAGACGACTTCATTTGCTACGGTGGTGTGTATGCTAACGCTCATCCTCCCACTGCTTGCTGTGTGCACTGTGCTAACGGGCAGCGTGCGTGTCGTCTGTTTCCTAGTAGACGACGGAACGGCCGTGATCAACTGCCTCTGCTGGAAGAGTGACGAGCGAAAAATCCAGGAGCCCCCCGTTACGGGTCAGTCTGCAAACGCTCCGGGGGGCTTCAACCTCCTGAAGGAGCTGAAGGAGCTCAGACGAGCTGAGCAGGAGAGCCACCGCCTGGAGATTGGAGAGCTGGTTCGGGTCCGAGGGTGCGTGAAGACGTCCAGGCAGCAGAGAGAAATCATGGCCTCCACCTACTGTGAGTAGCATTAGTGGCTTGGATGGAAGTTAGCTTCCTTCTCTAACAGCTGCTGGTTGTTTATCCAATCTGTACGTATTTCCAGACAAAGTGAACGATCCAGTGATGTCGGAGCAGATCTCCTGGATGATGGAACTCCCGCGGCTCTACAGGGAGTTTTACGACAAACGTCTGCAGCTGCAGCCTGACGAAGTGGGGTACAAACATGCTAATACGTTAGCGCCGTGACGACGAATATAACGTTCAGTCAGAAGTACTCCGTTACCTCTGGTTGAAGAAGGAGGAATGTATTCATGTGAAGTTTGTAGGAAGTAATATGTAAGTTACAGAATACGATCTCCGGTCTAGTAACGTTTGAGTATTTTTGAAAAAGTGGTTACCTTGAAATAAAAGTCTGAAACATCTCGTGTTCTCTCATTTTCAGAACATGAATTTAATGGTGTGTCTTTTTTTTTTTTTTCCGCCTCTCAGCGACTTGCTGCACAGAGCCAAGAGCATTATAAAGGACTTCCTGGAGCAGAAGTCAGTGTCCAGGTTCAGACCACACGATGTCCAGGACGTCCTGCAGCCACTGATCTCTGCTGAGCCTCATACCACTGCTACAGACCAGGTAACTCTACAGGTACCAGGTACCATGAAGTCAAACATCAAACATCTGGATGTCATTTGGAGCTCAGACTCAAAGTTTCCTGCAATAAGTCAGCTATTATAGAAATGTTGTGATCACTTTCTGCTCCTCTGATGATCTTCAGGAGGCCGCGGGTCCATCTGCAGGCCCGTCCTCGGGTCCATCTGCAGGCCCGTCCGCGGGTCCATCTGCAGGCCCGTCCACGGGTCCATCTGCAGGCCCGTCCGCGGGTCCATCTGCAGGCCCGTCCACGGGACAGCAGCTCCGACAGCTCCTCAAGGAGGCGCTGCAGGCTCTACGGGACGACGGCTTTGTGTACTGCAGGGTCAAGTCCCAGGACGAGGTCTATCTGGTAGGAACCCGCCTTCGTCCAGCTGCAGCAGCTCGGTTATCGTTTGACGCTCTGACCCTGTCACTCGTCTTCAGGTGACGTCTCAGGACAAAGATCTTCTGATGGCCGTGCAGGACGTCATCAGGGAGGATTCCAAACGAGAGAAGTGTGAGTGAAAGTTACTGTTCCTCTAAATCACACCTTCACCTTTTACTGCGTCATAAAAGACTTTGTGTGTGTGTGTGTGTGTGTGTGTGTGTGTGTGTGTGTGTGTGTGTGTGTGTGTGTATAGATGCAGATAAGGGCTGTCATGTCCTGCACATCCTGTCGGCGGTGCGTCAGCGGTTCAGTCTGAACGTGAGCCGAGCCGCTCTGGAGCTCGTCCTCTCCTCTCTGGAGTGCAGCAGTGACATCATCAGCCCCAGCGACGAGCATTACATCGCAGTTTAACTCAACACGTCCCCAACGCGACCACGACACACTCTCAACATGTCCCCAATATCCCGTATGAATATTTGTGTGCAGCTTTGGAAAAAAATAAATATATATATATCGTTTTTTACCATGAAAAAACGTTTGTAATCAGTCACATTAATATTATTAAAGAAAGTTTAGTACTTCATATAAAATGAGTAAAACTCCAGAGACACTCTGCTGGTTGTTGAAACACTCGCAGGAACAAGACTCCAAAAAAACTAAATAATAAAAAAAGAAAGGCTATATAACAAAGAGACAGAAAGCAGTCAAACCAAATGACTTCACAACAAGCAAAAAGCTAACACACAGCACAACATTGATGAAAAAACATAAAAAGCTGTGTAATGATGAGGAAAAAGCATTTTTCCAGAACAAATGACAAAAGAAAATCTGCATTTTATCTTTTAAATTTTGTCTATTTTAATCTGCACTTTATAATTTTAACTACTGTATACTGTTATTTGTGTAAAATCAGTTTGGAATGTTTTGGATCAGATCATGTGATGTGCGCTGTGGACCCCTTCACCCTTGTAAAAGAACTCAACGGGTTCTTTTCCAGGTTAAATAAAACAAAATGAAATAAAGTGAGATGAACAAAATCAACATGAAAAGACACAAATGTTGCAAATGTCCCTGAGACCCCAAAACATCAGTTTAAAAAAAGAACCTCGAGCATGAAGAGGGTCCTCGGGGTTGGGGTTGAAGGGTGGTGGGAGTTTTTCTGGGTTGGAGAGGAGAATCTGCTTCCTGTTGAGACTAAAAGATTAAAGAAGAAAAACAAAACACTTCAGCTTGACTCCATGGTTACAAAGAGAGACTTATGTTCTCCATTAAAATATAAATGTTTCCTCAAAGTTTCTTTTTTAATTACCCACATTGCAGTAATTCATTGAGTTGGACATGAATGAATCCCCTCACTGTGAACTCGGGGGGGGGGGGGGCCCATAGGATCATTCTGAGCTGCCTGGGGCCGCCTTGTATACGTCATTAAATGAAACACAAAGCACACCCAATGTACCGGGGAGCCTTCAGGGGTCCTGTTGGGCGGAGGGTGGGGGTCGAGGGCCAGTTGTGGTTTCTTACAAAGACACCGTTTATTACATCGACAAAGGTGCCCTCCAGAGTGTCATGACTTCCCGTCCAGATTCTCCTGGGACTTGGTGGTTCTATCGTTGACAGTCACCGTAATAACAGTCCAACTTGGTCATCTGTCCATATGAATGTCTTTGTACCTCCATTGTTAACACTTACATATTATTCTGTGTGCGGTTTCATTACAGAAACTACCAACAGCACCCACTCGCGGCCCAATATGAAAACGACAGTGTTTCTGCCGTTTCCGTATAAACGGGCATCTTTTTCAAAGCGTTGTCCTGTAAACCCAGCCGACGTCACAGAGAAGTCCCATGTGTTCAGTATTCAAATTAAATGACCTATACTTTATACACGTCTAAATCAGCAAAATATTGCGTGGAGAGTTTTAGATGCTTTAATGATAGTTTAATTACATTTGGGTGCCTACACAGCACAGGTCATATCTGCTGATATTCAAGCATTTTATGTATTTGTGTGTAAGTGATGGATTTTGTTGCCCTCAGCCTGGACTCACAGGCGTCACACCGACTCGGTTAGCCTGCAAGTCTTAGTTTTGGGCAAAAATCAAAGCATAACCTCCTTTTTGTCATTGTTTTGAATTGTGTTTAATTCAGTATCACCTTGTGTGCACTTGTCAAAGTGTTAAGGTTTAGTGATGATTATGTTTGTTGGTTCTGATTCTTTTGCGTCACCTGAACGCGCTGTTTGAGTGAGGTGGCCTGTGATTGGCTGAGAGTAGACAAGGGGGCGGGTCAAGCGAGCGTGCGGAGACTGCACGCACGGTGTGTGTGTGTGTGTGTGCGTGTGTCCGTTTGGAGGAGAATGAAGTTGCGGCCTTTCTTCTGCTCAGTAATAAAGCTGCTTTACAGACTAGAGACTCGTCTTCCTTTCCAACGTCCTGTGGGACTCTACAATCGTAACACACAGTGACTTGAATAAGTAACTTTAATCTGATGACTTGCTTGGAAATAGTAACGATGACTTGTCATTGAAAACAATGGCCACATCACTGGTTCCTAATAAGTGCCTTGCAGGGCAGCCTTCTTTGGTTTTAGGGGCAGTGGTGCACAAATCCACACAAACTTTCATAAATCTGATTACCCCCAACACACACACACACACACACACACACACACACACACACACACACACACACACACACACACACACACACACACACACACACACACACACACACACAGAGACAGACAGAGCTCATGATGCATGTGTGTGTCGGTGTGCGTGCGCAGGGGGGCAGTGTTTGGCCGTTAATTGGCCCTCTCATGCAGAGCAGCTCGGCTCTGATTGGTCGCTTCTCTAACATCTGTATCCACAGCTGCCTCCGTTGTGTCTCCGGGCCGGAGAAAGCTGAAACACGACAGTGCTTCTCACCACGCTGCCTTTCCCTCCGTCACCGACCAGGATCCTTCTTCACCATCATCATCATCATCCTCCTCTTTTTTGTTTGCAAACCGGCCACATGCCCCCCCTCTCCCCCTCTCCCTCCCTCCCTCCTTCCTCTCATGTGTTTCTACCTTTTCAAGCTGGGGAAGGAAAAGTTGGAGGGGGGAATGAATGATCTCCATCCCAGAGGCGACTGTGGATTTTTCTTTTTTTTTTAAGGTCGTGAGAGATTTATTCTGAGGAGCCCTGAGGACGTGATTGAAGCCCATCCCCCCCCCCCCCCCCCCCCCCCCCCCCCCCCAAAAAAAAATCCCTGCGCCGCTCGGATCTCCTCTGCCTCCCCCGCCACCTGGAAGAATCTCCAGGATCTCCTCAGACGACAAAAGACAGGCGCTCCACTTTCTTCTGTCGCCTCTATCCTACAGACCCGGAGCCTTATTATCACTATCATACCCCCGCCGTGCGCGCGCGCGGTGCGGCTCGACACACGCGCGCGGGACTATCGGTAAGTTTCCGATCGGATCGATGCTGGTTGCGTCAGAGCTTCCGCATCGGGCTCCGGTTTTTGCCCGGTGACACAGCAGCGATGGTTGCGGTGATCCCTCCGCGGTGATTGTCGTCCCCCCCACCCCCCTCTCCCGCCTCCCTGAGTCGCCCGCCCGCCTGCCGCGCGCAGCGCCCGCGCGCCGCGTCTCCATGCAGAGCCTTTGCAGGGTCAAGATGCAGTTCCGGACAGTGCTGGACGTCAAAGTCGTGGACGTGGAGAAGAGGCGCAATCCGTCCAAGCACTACGTGAGTTCTTTTAACCGTGGCACACACACACACACACACACACACACACACACACACACACACACACACACACACACACACACACACACACACACACCACACACACACACACACACACACACACGCCGGTCCCGTTCCGGCGTGTCTCCGGCCTGTTGGTTCGCGCTCTCTGCGTGACACCTAAACGCACCGTTTAGCCCCGCAACGTGCAGCCAAGGATTGCAGATAAAATGCAAATCAGGTGGGAAAAAAAAAGAAAAAACTCCAGCTCAAGACACTTCAGTTTCATGAAGTCATTGGTGGGACGTCACAGTCTGATTTGATCGAGAACATAATATAGATTATTATCAAGTTTCCTACAAAATGCAACTAATTAGTCGTAAATGTGACTCTGGGTTACATGTCATTAATACACTGCGAATTATTTGGCACCTGCCAAGATTCCGAATCTTAGTTTTTTTGACGAATTTAGCTTGTTTCAAAAGTTATTGAATCATTTCAAGTCCTTGATTTTTACAGTATATTCTTTAATCTAGATTTAGAAATCTCATTTCAAGATTTCTTATAAAGCACATCTTACTTGCTGCACGGACGGATCATTTCACACATTTGAAGTCATTTTCTTCTCAAATGCAATGTTTATATCTTATATTTGGGCAAACCCTTTCTTTGCAATGTCGGTATCAATCTTGTGGGTGCCCCTGTGCTCCAGCACCCATTAAAAAGGTTGAGCACCCACTGGGGGTGATACCCAGTCAATAAAAAAAGAGAAATCTACAAAGCTGGGTCTTTACATAAGATATTTTGAAAGGTCTTTTGCAAATTCTTTGTAAAATCAGTGCAGTCGGCAACCCTATATAGTCAGATTTGTGTGATTTTTTTACATGTCAGGCAAAATACATTATTCGGCAAACCACTGGAAATAATATAAATCATCACCTATGAATCAGAATGTTGCTGGTGTCACAGTCACTGTAATAAATAATCTATATTCATGTCTATTATGTGTATTGAGTTTTCCCATGATCCACAGAACAGTAAAAACGGTTATAGTTCAGAGAAACAGTGTAAATACGTTTGGTTCATCAAGTCTTTAAGACAAATTAGACTATATAGGGTGTCACAGTCTGATTGGGTCCGGAAAATACTCCCAAAAAAAATGTTTCCTGCTGTAATTTATGTAAATACGACATGACGTCATTCATAGACATGTTTAGAATTGTTCGGAATATTGTTCGGACGAATCATACCGTCGTGGGCGTCACAGTTTGTTTCCGTTCCAAACAGCGTAAACACTTTGGGTTCATCAAGTCGTTACAGCAAATTAGAGTACAGAAGTTGTCATGGTCACTGTAATATATACGATTAATGAAGTATTCTCAATATACCATTTCAAAGCAAGAAAATAATCTTCATTTTCTTTTGATATGGGCTGTCACAGGCTGTAAATTCATGGAAATTGAATCACGTAATTAAAAAAGTAATCTGCAATCACCAATAGTACAAATTAAGATTAGAGACTTTATGTTGATCAAGATAGATGAGGGACAAATTAATGTTATGTGTGTTCTTATTTATGATCTATGTCCATCAAGACATTCAAACAGCTTTTGACAGAGTTGGGTTTTCAGGTCACTTCTTTGAATAGCTTCAGGCGAGCATCTCCAAAATACATGTATTTAGTGATTGTTTACGTAAATGTTGTCTTCGATCACATGGTTTTTACCACCTGGGACACTCAAACCGAGAGTCGTTCAGTATTTTAACTTCAGAATCGGTACGACATAAAGTGTTTCAACATGATTCAAGCTCATATTTGTACACGTCAAGAGAACTGCTTTCCACACACTTGAAACCTTTCTCTCCATGCCCGTCTTCAGCAGATGGCCTGAACACAGCCGCTCATTCAGCAGCTTTTCATCGTATCTCATGGACGTCACCGGCAGATGAAACTGTCATTTCATTCTTCAGTCTTCATTTTTCACCTCAATCTGAATGACTTCCTTGCGTTCTTGTTTTAATAATGATACTGTCACCCTTTAATTATCTTACCACGAGCTCTGTTTAGCAGCTTATCTGGAACTTGGGAGGTTTTTGACTTTTGAGTTTTTTTTAAAGGGGTCATATTATAAAACTTTTCAACACTGTCATGTGGGTCTTGTTGGTTCCAAACACATTTCATTCAAAGCTTATTGCCACAAATCCAGCTTTTCCTTGATTTCCTAGCCATTGGAATTGGATCATATGAGCTGCATTCAGAATCTGCTGTGTCTGTGGGAGCTGGACTGTCTCCGCTCACACATGCCCATCTTGGGAAGAGCAGGAAGTACTTCCTCTTGTGGTGCCATGTGTCAGAGCAGAGTTGCATAATTGTGGGAGGATCAACGGGAGGGCCACACACTTTAAAAAAAAAATTCAATCAAGCCAGGGAGAGAGATGACAGACTTTCTTCACTTCTGGGGTGTCATTCCAGGTATGAGGACACATACTGTTGGAAAACCATTAGGAAGTGAATTTTGCACAATATGACCTTTTTAAGGATGTTTTCTCGCGCGTTGTCCTGGAAGTCAGCTAATTGCTAATTGAGTCAAACAGCGTCCATCTGTACGGCTCGCCAACAGTAACGTTCATTTAAGCATGCAGATACATATGAATACTTTTCGAAACTGATTTGGATAATAAAATGCTAAAGCAAACAGTGAATGCTTCTAGGAAGAGAGAGGAAAGATACTTTACTGGCTTTGGATAACGTGAAAGCTATTAACTCAGCTAGTAAGACAGAGGGAGACCACAGCTTGAGACAATGCTAATGCCAAAGAGAGCATCTGGCTCAATGGGTTCTGTGCAATCGAATGAGAAGTTGGAATTGATTGTGGTTACCAGTTACTTCTTTAAAAAGTTATGGAGTTACTGTTTACCCCCCAAAAAATAACTCCTGACTTCGTAAAATAACTTTCAAGCCTCGTTTCCACTGCGCAATATGTCCCAGTACAGCACAGTATAGTACAGTTTAGTCAGATAGTACCAAAAGTACCGTACCCAACCATTACCATTTTTCGTAACCCCTCCATTGAAGTACCTCGCACATCAGTAGGGGTTCTATAAGGAGGAGCTAAAACACAGCCGTCTGCTGATTGGTAGTGACAATCGTCACTCTAGACAAATTTCCCGTTGTTGTTTGCATAAGCCATTTTGCGCACACTGGTTGGTTTGATCTCGCTGGGGATGGGTACCGAATTCTGTAGTTTTTATCTGCAGTCCCACTGGGCAGTACTGCATACGGCATGCTGGGAGGCATGGTAGGGCAAAGCGCACCCAGCCCCAACTCTGTCACACTGTCCCACCGCAGAAAGTATGGTTAAAATGTAGGCGGGGTTGTGAACGACGCGGGTATGTGTCGGCCGAAGAATGCGGAAGCGGCCGTCCAACTAAAGCCGTGAGCCTCATATCTATGTGATGCAGCTTAAACTTTCTCATTCTGAGCAGCAGCGTCCAGCTCCCGCTGAATCTCCTCTCCTGTTACTCAGAGGAGCGTCTGCGCCTCGTTGAAAGACCCGAGTGCTGTGTTGCGCGCCGACATTTCAATAAACCAAGTCAACAAAACCACCAGTGTGAGCAAAACGGCGTATGCAAACAACAACGGGAGGGTTTACGGCCGATGAAATATTTAGATATTGAGGGCAGGTTGAGAGCGACGATCGTCACTACCAATCAGCAGACGGCTGTGTCGTCGCTCCTCCTTATGAGACCCTCAGTGCTAGGTATCTCAACGGAGGGAGTGACAAAAATCGTAACCGGTGGTTAAGTTTTTTTTTTTCCGTACCATCCACAACTTTGTTCAGTGGGACCGCACGAAAACCAGTTGTTTTGAGATATTTGTTAAAGTTTACTGTACCGGTTCAAATGTGAAAGGTACCCATCCCTACTCACGGCTTTGCTCGAACGCCTCAGCAGTGGCTCACCAAAAGTGTTCCGCTATCCTCCCGTGTTTACTGTCGTGTAAGGATGTCACATACCTACATTGTGACGCAGCCGTTCACAACCCCGCCTACATTTTAACTGTACTATTAAAAAGGAATGACCGACCAGGAGCAAATTCGAAGTTCAGTGTTGAGTCACTGTAATGTGACTTTTCAGTGTTATTGCACGGCTTCAGCACAAGTATTCTTTAAACCTGTTGTTTCCTGTGAAGAACTGTTACCAATGCCCTGAACTCCTGTTTACTGGAGGCGGAGCCCGCGTTACCCCTGATCTAACTCACAGCAGTAACATGAAAAATATCATTAGCTTTAGCACTATCCTGTCTGTCTGCATGTTTATGTCAGTTGAACATTAGCATTAGCCTGCATGTACTGTAGCTGCGATTAGCATTTGGATGTTTTAATAGCAGTTAGCTTCCCTTTCGAAGAGCGTGTTGGTCGTTTATCTAAGCTGTTTTGCTGCTGCTTCTTCGTGTTGTCATTGGTTCACATATTGTTCAGAAAGAGCTAACTTCCAGATCAAAGAGCGTCTTCCTCCCACTGACTGACATTACGAGGTCTCTTTGAATTCAGTACAGATGGAGTGTAGAGTTAGTAACTGTAATCCAGTTCTAATAATCCCTGTTTCTTTGTCTCCTCAGTTTGTTTCCCTCCTGTTCGCTCACTTAGCACTTCGTTTTTACAGCTTTCATTGTCGTTTCACTGCAAGTTTGCGGTCAAACTAGACTTGTGGGTATTTTTGGCCCCGGCGCGGCTCCTTGTGGAAAGACGTGACTCTTGCGACGAGGATTTTTCCAAACCTGACTGTTTGTAGTTGGCTCATTTGGGCTTTGATGGTCTGAAACTGTGCGCAGCGTCTGTTTTATGGGAGACTTTAAATTTAGTCGTCTAGGCGGTTCCCTGCCTTCGTTGGCCTCGCTCTCTTTCCTCCTTCTCTTCATCACGGTGACACATGGAGCAGAGTTCCCTCCAAAACTGTGAGTTTTTCGGACCATTTCTATACTTTTTATCCTCATTTCATCTCCTGCATGTCAGGGGAAGTTACTGTGACTTTAATGTTGGAGAAGAACATGATGAAACAATCAGACGTCCAATTTGTTCAGTCTGGAGAATTCTTGTTTTCAGTCTTTGAATCCGAGCGGGAACCAGACTTTTCTCTTGGTGGGAATAACAAACGTCTTTTCTTACTATCTGGGACATCCAAGCCCCTCAAGCCTCTTTTTTTTTAATCTTCTTTATTCCTTGTTTTACTTCTTATTTGTCTTTTTTCTTCTTCTGAATGATGTTTCAGACACGTCTAATAAAGAACGTGTCACAAATCAAAAATACTTTAAAATCCAAAGGAAAAAAAAAATCACTTCCAATAAAAATCACAGTTTTTTTCATTGAGTGGGTACTTTCATATAAAAAGTTTGCTTAAATGCCATTATAAATGTAAGACGCTTTAATTTTCCAATAAATACCGGAAGGTTTTCTGGCTGATTTAACGTAACTCTCCCCACTCAGCAAAACAATATTTGATAGTAGTTCTGCCTCTTTGTACTTTTCTTTTTATTAATTTAGAATGGGAGCTTTTTTACCCGTCGTCCCTCAAAGTGGGGTCAGTGAGGCTCCGTGTTGGGTGGGATGGAGGAAGGACTTCTTAAAAAACTTCTTTCAGGTTAATTTATGTTCTGGCACACGTTACCATAGTGATGATCAACTTCAATTTTTTCCTTTATTTTTCCTAGAAGTACCAGGGACCATCAGAAGAACTTCAATCAATGTTCCGACCACTAATATCAGGTTCCAAATGTTGTTCCTTGGTCATTTTTATACCTGTGAAAATGGTTGTGGGGTACTTTGCAAAGTTTGAGTAATTTTGTGGGTGTGGCTTTCAGAGCTGAAAATCTCTGATTGGATGACTGCTTGTCGTTGTATTCCAACCTCCTCATTTTAAAAAGTAATGTTTTTATAAGTATCCTCATTGAACTTCGAGTACTTGAGTATTTCTGATATTGTGATCTGTCTCTTTGAAGAGTCGTCCTTTTTCACTGTTGTCTCAATCAATCAATCCAGGAAATGGACTTTTCTCTTCACTTTTAAGTTGTATTTTCACATCTTTGAGCTTCTTCTGGATCGGACATGTACTCTATTTCCAGTCATTGTTTTTTTCTTCTTCTTTATAACCAGCCTGATTGGCGGAAATCTGATGAACTTCAAGCAACAATGGGCAAAGGAACATTTCTAGTTCTTTGAAGAGAAGTACAAAGATTTAAAGATTCCGGGTACTTTTAGTCGAACTGCAGGTATTGATGTAGAACAGTCTTGTTCACGGTTAACTTAAAGGATGCTAATTGACAATTAGGTCAGCACTAATGAATCCTAATGCATTCTGGGTAAAACACGTCTCCATAGTGTGAGTGGGGGAGGGGCTGCGATGGGTTTTGATGAGTTCAAAGGCAAACAATGCAACTTCACCGTCTTCTCAGAGTGATTCCTCGTCGTGTCTGAGTTTTCTCATCATTTTACTTCAGTTTCAGACCTTCCTGTTTCCACACGTGAAAACACGAAACAACGAGACGATGTGAAGGTTCGAGCATGGCCACCTCGCCCACATTTCAGCCCGATTCAGGAATGTTCCATCAGTCTGGGCACGCAGCGAAGCCCTGCAGCCGTCTCAAGGCTGTGTCTTTAGCCCCGACATAGCTCAGAATGAGTCCCAGATAATCTGTGAAAACGGATCATTTTCCTCTGTGGGATTATTTCATTAGCTGACATTTTTCTGAGTCCTTCCTTCCTCTTTTTTTTCCTGAGCCTTTCTGAGCCCTCACGAACCAACGTACTCCAGCTCATGTCAGATTATTTCAGTTTAGTGAAAAGGTGAGGAAAACACAGCCTGGAGGTGAAAAATGGAGGTTCAATTAGAGATATTTCATCCTGAGAGGCAGCAGCAGCAGCAGATGTGAGTTTATTTCGGGGCGGGCTGGCCCTTTAGTGGCGGGCTGATATTTTTGGGTGCTGGTCTGTAGATGGTTGTTGGTGGTTGTTTTTTTTTCCGCCTTCCTCTGAGGTTTTGGATGTTTTGTGGTTTGATCTCCATCAGAGGGGTCAGACTGGTTTACTTCACAGGCCACATACAGTTAAATTTACACTCAGAAAGGGCCGGACCAGTGAAATGACAGCATGAACTCCACATTCTCCCCACGTTAGCAGGAGCGGTCCAACATGAGGCCCGCGAGCCATAATCCGGACTTCAAGATGACGTTACAAGGTGTAAGGATTACAAAGATGAAGAAGAGCCTCTTTATATAATACTCAACTAACTCCTAACAGAAACAACAGTGATGTTCCACTGTAAGGGCTATTAGCTTTAGCCTGTTTCCACAGTACCTGTGATTAGCATTAGTGTGCCTAAATAAGAGTTCGCTTTTTCTTTTGTAAGAGCTGCTTTTTTGTCTGTTTTGGTAGTTTATCTCAGCTGTTTTGTCGATTATAATATTATTAAATGTGTTTTTTTCAAGAAGAGCTAATATCCAGATTATAGAACATCTTCCTCGCACAAACTGATGTAAAGTCAGCTCCGCAAAAATTAATCAGTCTTTGGGTGCTGAAAGTTCAGCTAATGCTACCGCTGCAAGAATACAGCTGCAACGCCTTGACTGTAATTTTTTTACTTTTTAGTTGCAGTAACGCCATGAAAAACGTAATCGGTAACTGTAAAAGGTTTTCCTCGGTGGTGTTTTTTTAATGGGAAATATTGGTTCTGTCGGTTTGTAGTTCTCCGATCCTCCATCATCTCCGCAGTCACCACTTCCTGCTCTGATAACATCATTGTTTTACCAACGTTCCCATACAGCGGGAAGATATTTTGGGAAACTGTGTCACTGAAACTCCAAAAGAGGACATGAGACTTGGTGTGTTGTGAAGACAAACTCAGAGAGCAGTGTGCTCACTGGTAGTTGGATCACTGGTAATGCTGCACAAGTCACAGACACTCTCAGAAACATGGCAGACTGCAGGTGGAGGAAAACCTTCTGCCTGCAGAGTCACATTTTCATCTCAGCTAATCAGCCTGTGACGATGGGACGTGTGTGCATGGTGGGAGGGGGACGCAGTGCTAGCAGCAGATCGGCTCCTTCGAGCCTTTTAACTTGCTACTCTATCATAGAGTCCCTTCAGTTTGTCCTTCCTCAGTGTCTCTGTGGTGGTGGAGTTGAGCTCAGTGAAGCTTGAATCCGAATCCGAAATACTTCTATCAATCCCTGGGGGAAATTCTTGTGACATATCTCCACACAGAAAGAATTGGAGAGAAGTTGAAGTAAGGCAATCAATATTGCAGTTTAAAGTTAAAATAAGTAATATTAGATAAAATGTCAATATATACGGGTTTAAGCTCAGCGGTGACTGGTGTAGCATAGCAGAGTGAGAATAAGTGGCAAACACAACAAACACTATTTACAGAGAGGAGTTCTAGAGTCCTATTGCCACAGGAATGAAGGATCTCCTGTGGTGCACTGTTGTGCACTTTGGTGGAATGAGTCTGTTCCTTAAGCTCCTGCTGCTGACCAGGACATCATGGAGGGGGTGGGTTCAAACGCTCAGTGTTACGCATAATCTGACTCCTCAGCTTTTTTTTTCTGAGATTTTACCTTCTGACGTAAACATGACGCCTCTGGTATTACAATCCATCCATCCATCCATCCATCCATCCATCCATCCCTCCACCCTGCTTGGAAAAGGCATCTCCCTGACCTCACATTTTCCATGCAGCTGTGCTAACTGCTCTGTGGCGCCCCCTAGTGAAGCAGAAGGCTTTGCTTTCTGCTTGGAAACCAGTGCTGTACATGTGATAACAGACATTGATTATTATTTTCTAAATATTTTTTATTGTTCAGTTCTGAACGTGTGTTTGTTCCTGCAGGTGTACCTCATCAACGTGACGTACTCTGACAACACGTCACACATCATCTACCGGAGATACAGCAAGTTCTTCGACCTTCAGGTAAGCCTGCTCACCTGATGGCCTCTGTGGATCTGTGGGGCACGGTGATTTTGTTTTGGGTGGGGTTCAGGGGGCGGGGGGGTTGTTTGGATCGTCTGTGTGTCCCCTCCTTCCATCTTCTTTTCTCGCCTGACTTTGCCCTCAAAACGTCAGCGGGCTGACAGATTTGCTTCTTTTTTATAGCACAAGCAAGAAGTCCTCCTTAGTTTAAAGTAGCATGCTCTGCAGGGGGTCTGCAGGGGGGGCTGTTGACACCCTTCATCTGTTTGGTGGTTTTTTAAAGCTGCAATATGTATGATTCTTTTCACCTACCCAGTAAACATCCTGTTTAGCTATTTGGAACCCGCAAATTTTTCGCTCACTCACTGAAATTTGCTCAGTTTTAGGTCTATTCTAAAGTATAAAGAACAAAAAACATTTGTGCTGCATGATATATCACGAATTGACTAAGTAAAGAGTTGAAATTGTTATTGACAAATCTTAAGGTACAAAGACATGAACGGCATCTACTGAACTGCTTGCATCTTACACGTTCACTGGATAGATGGATGATAGATAGATAGATAGATAGATAGATAGATAGATATTGTGCCTGTTGATATCACCATAACGGTAAATTTGTGGTACAACGTGTAGACATCCAGTGTATCGCCCGCAGAAATAAAATTAAGTCTACAAACCATCCCTGCTTGTTCCTTGTGTGCTTGTGTAGTGAGCCTCTAAAATGTAGCTATTAGTTGAGCTTGTCTGGTGATTGTGACTCAGCGCTGCCACCTGCTGCACAAACGTGACATTGCATAAATCAGTTACTGCACCTTTAAAACGTCAAGCTTCTTGCTTTGGGACTTTTTTGTCTGGAACGAAGCAGCAATCTTCCTTGGGTCTCTCAGATTGACTGTTCCAATGTTTGTGTACCCCCCCACCCCCCACCTTCAGCCTACTGCAAGCTGAGACCATATGTATGTTGGTCCTGAGGTCTGTGGGTCACTAGTGAAAGTATAAGGGCAGCGGTGAGAGCTTTCCAGGGGGCACACCTCAATGGCGGCAGTGTACTGGTGCAGCAGGAAATGATGTTCCAATCAGCAGAGGGAAGGTTCCTCTCTGAAAGGTCCCATTGATGAAATAGACCCGACCCCCCCGGCTGACTTGTTGATTGGTGCAAGAGTGGACTACAAAGACAAAGTGTGAACGCCCTCCATTTGGGGGGGGCAATGAACCCGAACGCTTCACGAATGGATTTGCTCCAGTCAGATAGAGCTTGTTGGGTTTGTGGGTCAAAGATTGCACAACTCTGTTTGTTTCTCCTATCGAGTCGTCCAGTAAAAGTTTGGCTGCCTTTTAAATCAGCTTTGGTGTTAAGGTCCTCAGCTTCTTATTTATGGGACTCACTCAGGGTGGATCCGAGTAGAGCCAAAGGGGGCAGGTTCCTAGCATGTGTTCTTTAAAAAGAAATCATTGTCAAAAGGGAGTAGAGGGTGAACATAGTCATTTTATTCATATTAATACATACTTTCATACCGTCTCTTATCATATTATGTTACATAATGCAATTAGCTATAACACTGTAGGGAATGTTGCTTTATAACGTAATGTGCTAATATAGCTCTGCTACTTTCAGTAACATTTGTAACAGATTGGACATTCATGTGCTGTAGAGAATGTGCAGCTTTCACCCAACGAAACACGTGAGGCTCCTCCAAACAGTTGCACTGAGGCTCCTTCAAACTTTGGATTCCTGGGCAGTTTTTCTGGTAATAGCCGGAGTCGTCCGGTTTTCCTGGAAACACGCTGGTTTCAGCTGCAGGCGTCCGTCCAACCCGGAGCAGCCGCAGATGTTGTTCTGACCGACTTCTGTCCCCAAAGCAAAGCCGACTCGTCATGTAGTGTGTGCTAATGCAGGAAATAAAGCCTTGCAGGCTTTGATGGTGATTCACTCACCAATTTGTTTGATGTCTTCGATGACGGCCCGACTGCTCGGCTCTCTAATGCCCGGTTACATTTACACACCGACTGTACTCAGAGTAAAATATAACAGCAGCCATGTTAGTGCTACTTAGTAAAAAAGAAGAGCCCATTTACAGATAATAGAGAGAATATATTAATGTGAAATATTGCCAGAATGGCCCTGCAGGGAGTCATTTACTTTGGTAAAAATGGGCTGATCCCACATTGCCCACATCACCAGGGGGAGAAAACTGCCTTCCTCTTCTCTCTGCCGTCTGCCATTGTCCTTCGATTAATTTCAGGGTTTCCTGGGGCAAATTGAACCCTGCCAGGCTCGAACTGCCCCCCCCCCCCCAAACCCCCCACCCACATGGGTAAAATGATTTAGTATGTATTTTTAAACATCAGCAGAATGGAACTGGTTAAATAAAACAGTTAAATTAAGTAATAAATCTATTGTTCTAAGTTTGTCACATCACAGAGAAATATGTTGTTACTCCCTCAGTCACATTTCAATGACTAAAAATAGAAGCTCGGATTTAAGAATCAGGCCATGAACCATTTAAATCACTACTTATTTTGTTTTAGCTGTTTTTGTATGCTAAAACTGAAACTAAAAGTGAAAATACAGAATCTCAAACATTTGACAACTCGCATCGGAAAACTGAAAATACCAGTAAGTTCGTAAATGGAAGGCTAACGTGTGAAAATGGGTTATAACAGTGAGTTAGCAGCTTTAATGCTAACGTGCGCAGCAATTGGTGGGAATGTTCCACTGCTTCAGTTGATGTTGTCTAGCTTATGCTAATTGATAAAGCATGTACAAAGTAGAGCGAAAACCTAAAAAATCCACTTTGGGTTTTGGCCTAATTGTCTCATAAAGCTGAAGAATTCAGCAGTAACAACTCGGTTTAAGGCAGAGCTACTTCCAAACCACTGCGATGAGTCATGAGAAATAAAACACGCACAGACCGGCGTGACGTTAGCGGACCTCAGTCAATTAACAACAGAATAACACGTAAATTAAAAAAGTAATCTGTCACTTTATCAGCACTACTTTAAGCGATGACTTGTTAGTAACGGATTACTACTCACAGAGTTACAGTTCTTTAGGTTTTCTGTGGGTAAATGAAAACAGTTGCTGTCTCTGTCCTGCTTCGGCACACTGTTAGCATTAGCATTAATTGTCAGCTTGCTGGTCACAATGTTGTTCGCTTTACAGGACGTTTCAGCCCTGTCAGCCAGCCGCCTCAGCCCATCTGTCCTTGAGGTGCTCAGTGGACGCACTGTAACTCACCCCGATGAGGGGCGCTTTGTTGGCGGGGCAGAATGAAGGCCGCTCTGTTTTTATTTATGGCAGAGAAGCAGGAGGAAGGACACCAACACACAGAACACTGGACCTGTTCTATTGAGTTACAATCAGGCACTCTGACAGGACCGCCTCGGCCAAGGTCCTCGCTCCACTACGGGCCCAGAGGTGGGGTTGGGTGGTTGAGGGGTTGGGTATGTTAGTGTTTCCCACAGCCGAGTGAAAGGGATCAGCGGGGTGGGCTAAATTTAGGCCGACTGAGTACAGTAGAGCTACTTGTGGGACATCGCGAGAAAAGGACAAAACTGTCAAAAACGTTTGTGGAGTTAGGAGATGAGAGTGACAAAAAGCTTCCTTATTTCAAGAAAAACTAACCGGGAACTGAAAACTGCTAAACTCCTAACATATGTCTATTGATATGCCTCTGTTTGCATATTTCTGTTTGCTAAAACAAGTATATCATGAATCGTATGCAGAGTTTCTAAAGCATAGTCCTGTTCGCGAGTCTCTTTTAGTGTACTGCTAACAGCTCAAACTGGAGCTTTCTTGAGTTTCATACGGACCTTCTTATATACAGTATCAGTAGGAGGGTCAATTCCTTGCTCAGCCAATCAGAGAAGCTGTCTCTGTGATCAGGTCAATAAGCAATGATTGGACAAATAGAGGTTTGACTGACATCTGAATTATCCCCGCTGACTCTCCTCAGGAACATTTCCCAGCCTTGTGAGACGTGTGTGTGTGTGTGTGTGTGTGTGTGTGTGTGTGTGTGTGTGTGTGTGTGTGTGTGTGTGTGTGTGTGTGTGTGTGTGTGTGTGTGTGTGTGTGTGTGTGTGTTGCCGTTTTAGCGCACTATGTGCTTGTTTACCATCGAAAATCTGCTCCTTATATCCGTTTATACACATTTTATTCATAGTTTATAGATTCTTTCTGCTAGTAGTTCTTATTTTCATGCGTTTATTGCTTCCTCTGCCTTAATTCTCTTATATGCTTTTTGTTTCTGTTATTACAATCATGGATAATAATGAGAGAAATCTAGCTGTCAATAGCTCAACATGCAAGACTGGTACCTTTGGTGATTTTCATTTTTAGCAGAGTCACAATCAGTGTGAGGTTGGGGCGAGGTTTCCCAGACAGCCCCTCACAGTCGCCTCTAAATATAAAGTGATGACAGCAGGTCTGGATCCTCACACCGGGGTGAAACCTGAGAGTTTGCATGCTCTGAGGGGTGTGGGAGGATTCCCGGGAGATATTAGGAGGGTTTGTCCAGAGATTCAGAGCCGTGTCCTCGGACGTGTCAACACGGCGTGGCGCTTGGCCTCATGTGGCTGTCAGCGGGACGGCAGCTGCAGGGTGGGAACAGCCGCTCAGACTGCTCAGGACCCCTGACAAGACTCCGGGGACGAGACGGGAGCGTCCTGATCCGGTTCTCAAACCGGATCTCTCGCAGAGTCTGGCACCATGACAAGGAAGACTGTCATTGTTTTGAGTACCACTGCCAGGACACAAACTACTGCAAGGCTCCTAATTTTATCTTTACTGATTCACACACACATTTAGAAGCTTCGCTTCTGGTGGAAATCAGTGTCGAGAGAAAAAGCACTGTTATTCACAAGAACAAAGAACAAAGACATTAACATCTTAGACAAACGTGTTTGCATTTATTGCGAATCATATCGTTACATCGACACATTGTATGAAACATATTTTCGTCACTTCCTCCTGTGGTCTGGGACAAAAACACAATCACCCCGCTGCTTTTATTCTGAAACTTCTATTCTGAAGTTTCAAATTTATGTCACTAATTCTTTGCAAGAAAGTCGTCACTTTGTTTTTGGAAATTTTTTGACTTCAGATTTTCACTGCAAACCCAAAATGTGAAGGCAGACCTCACGGCAGCGACTCGTTGTGTTGCATTGTGGGTACGAACTTGTCCTGGTAATGAGAGAATGTTTGCTTTGCGTGAAACAACACGAGGTCATTGAACTCATCACTGCGAGTTTGCCATCTCCTATCAACATGTTGCCGCGGTAACGCTACCACCATCACATGGCTGATTCGTCACGCCGGTCATGAGACGTTCCACAGGTTCTGTGTGTGTGCGTGTGTGTGCGTGTCGGGGTCCTGGGTGAACCCTTGCAGTCACATGACCACAGACAGGAAGTGAGACATCAGTCAATCACAGTAACTGTCCCGACTGTCCGAGCTCCTTATTTAGAGGCTCTATTCTAAGGACTCTGTGTGTGTGTGTGTGTGTGTGTGTGTGTGTCGGATCATCAGATGTACAGGGGGTTGAAATAAAGGCTGTGATGTGGTATGTGTGTCAGTGTGGTGACAGAAATAGCTCCTCAGATGGTTCTGAGCTTCTTTCACATGGGTAATAACAGAGTCCTTGTTTGGCTCGTTCATGAGGGAGAGACGTGAGACCTCTGCTGGTGGCAAAAGCTCCACCAGCTGTCGCACTTATTCCACTGCTTCAGTGTCCTGTAGTGAATGAATGAGCACAGTGGGCTAGAGGTTTACTGATGTTTGATACCGATACGGACACGATACATATATGATGCTGATGATATGTGGACATTACACGGATATGAAACGATATGATACGATATCGTAATGACTCGATACCGATGTGAAATGGTTTTATATGATACTGATATTGACACAATAATGATACTGACAAGATAGAGATATGGTACTGATAATATCTCAATGTTATACTGATATGAAACGATATCGGATGATATACCGATATTGGCATGATACTGACATGAAACCGATCCAAAACTGATACTGATATGATACAGATATGATACTGATAATATACTGGCACAATCTCAACTCTATTCCCTATGCGAAATGGTACAAAATGATACGACACTGACATGAGAGGTATGATACTGATATTAAAGTGACATGATATAAATATTAAATGGACACGATACAGACATGATACTGATGATATCTTGACACAATGTCGACATTATAATGGTACGATATGATACTGACAGTGATATGGATATGATATGCAGGGGTGTTCTGTGTTGTACTGCCACTCTTGCTGTGATGCTATCTATGTAATTTGCATTGTAGACGCTAATTCGTGATTTGTTGCACGGAAGTAAATTTTTTAAACTTAAAAATTAGTTACAAATGTGTACCAAAATTTTTCAAAAGTAGTCCAAAATATGGTTAGAATGACTCCAATTTGAACAAATCTAGTCTATATTTTATTCAATGAGTCTAAATTATATGTGAAGTTTGACCATAACTAAAATAAAATATATTCCAAGTTCGTAAAAACATGTCCCAAAGTCTTCCAACGCCATAAAACACCAAAATATGTTTTAAATATGTCAAATTTGATTCCAAATGGTCTGAATTATATCAGAAATTGTCCACAACCAATCTCAGTCCAAACTAG
Source organism: Lipophrys pholis (assembly GCF_963383615.2). Lineage (NCBI taxonomy): Eukaryota > Metazoa > Chordata > Actinopteri > Blenniiformes > Blenniidae > Lipophrys > Lipophrys pholis. The sequence goes on from NC_137628.1 coordinate 8,509,943, forward strand.
GTCAAAAATATGACCAAAGCTTTTAAAAATGTGTCCAAATCTAGTTTAAATTATATTGAAAATGAGTCTAAAATATGACAAAATATAACCCAAGTGGAGCAGAAATTCTATCCAAAATATTTCCAAGATTTGTCCAAAAATATGTTAAACTTTGATCTTAAACTAATCTAAAATTTGCAAAGAAAATTCCTCACAAAAAATGCTTAAAAGTAAATGGAAAATTTGTTCGAAATATATAAAATACATGCTGTGGTGAGCGTTGAGAGTAACAGTGAAGGACTTATGAAGCTGAAGTGTGTGTGCGTGCGTGTTTGTTTGTGTGTGTGCGTGTGCGTGCGTGTACAGCTCTGAAACCAACAGTCAACATGACGTCACTGGGATCGACAGCTCAGAGAAGAACCCAATTATTTTTTTTTTTTTACCTGACTCCAACATTTCCAGCAGTGGTCCAGAGCTGCACACCGCCGTCCAATCACGGCTCTTCACAACTCGTCTCGGCCGTCTCTCCGTGCTGGTTACCAAGGAGACAGTGAAGTCTGAGAAGTGAAGCAAAAAGCATTGGCACCAGTGTGTGTGTGTGTGTGTGTGTGTGTTTTTTTTTCTTCCTTTTATTATTTATTTTGGCCGCTTTTCTTCTCTGTGCCGAGAGAAATTCACCACCTGGACTCGCGCTCGTGTTTGTTTTGAAGGAAAAGATGTCCGTGTGCAGCTCGCAGGGCAGAAAGCAGTCAGATGCAGGTCGTCTCACTTGGTCTGAGCAGGATAGAAGGCGCACACTTATGACGTTTTATTCTTGCGCAATCACGTCGACTCACGTACATCGCAGGCTACGATTCAGCTTGCGAGTTCATTGTGTCGACAGCAAACTTCATGTCGTGCCCACGGTTCATTAGATTCATGTTAATGCAAGCAGCTGAATGGACCACATTTACCTGATTGCCGTTTACACGACGATGTATCAAGTGAAAATTAATCATTTTTGCGTTTTAGTTTCAGAAGAGTTTCGCGCTTATATGGCGACGTTCTGAAAACTATGTTTGTTTATACGGCAACGGCAGAAACACTGAAAACAATGTAGTTAGCATGCCAGGCCACTCGTTGCTGTTTGTTGTTTTTGTTATAAAACCACACGCACACACACACACGCGTGTAGAGAACCATGCGCTATAACATTAACAGTGGGAGCACACAGACATTCATATGGGCAGACAAGAAATTGGATGGTATTCCAGGGGACTGACAACTTTTAAACTACCAATATGGACGATGGACTGGGAGTCAAGCCACTCTGGAGGCCGCCATTTCTGTTACTGTCCATCCACTCACATGTGCAGAAAAACTATTTATTACAGCCGTGGTGAGCATGCAGAGTCGCTGCGTTTCTGCTGCCAACCAGGAGACGGGTCCTAAGCATTTCCAGAAAGTCAGGATCTTGTCCCGTTTCCTTGGCGACAGAGCCCAAACATTTTCGACAAGTTCCACTTATGGAGCGATTTTTCAAAAAGTTGTGTTTTCAGTGGTTATAGCGGGTAATGGACTCCCAAAACGTAACTTAAGTTTAGCATTTTCACTTGAAGTCGTTGCTGTGTGTACGGGCACCGAGTCTGACCTGGTCTGACCTGTTCTTTGAACCAATTTTGCTTTGGGATGTTGTAAACCAGTGAAAAAATTTGAGATCCAACACTAACCTGAAATATAAATGTAACCCAAAACTAGTCCAAAGGATATTCAAAACTAGTATAAGATACATCCCAAATTATTTAGAAATGTGTGTAACACATGAGATGGGACAGATGTGGATGTAATTACGTCACACTCACGCAGAAAAGACACAAAGCTGAGCAGTTTTGGCGTGCTGGTGTTTCCACAGATGCAGATTCTCGACAAGTTCCCGATCGAGGGAGGGCAGAAAGACCCCAAGAAGAGGATCATCCCCTTTCTCCCAGGTAACCGTCTGCTGCCCCGCCGCAACAGCCTCACACATTAATATTGCATGGGTGCACTCAACACGAGCTCTGTGTGTGTGTGTGTGTGCGTGTGTGTGTGTGTGTGTGTGTGTGTGTGTATTACTGCTGACGAAGCACTATGTGTGACTTTTAGATCTCAGCTGTGTTTTCATGCCTGCAAGTCTGTGCGCTGTTTGTTCCTTGACTCTGACTCAGGTGATGATTATGCATGAATTTGCTGATTTGATGACACAAACACGCACGCACGCACACACACACACACACACACACACACACACGCACACACACACACACACACACAGTGAAGGCCGTGATCGATGGTCGTGTTTATGGCAGCTCGATGTCCGTGACAGAAAGGCTGACAGTGATTCTACTAATCACACAGTCACTGTGTGTGTGTGTGTGTGTGTGTGTGTGTGTGTGTGTGTGTGTGTGTGTGTGTGTGTGTGTGTGTGTGTGTGTGTGTGTGTGTGTGTGTGTGTGTGTGTGTGTGTGTGTGTGTGTGTGTGTGTGTGTGTGTGTGTGTGTGTGTGTGTGTGTGTGTGTGTGTGTGTGCGCGCGCGGGTGCGGGTGCGTGCACGCTTGTTTTCCTGACCCAGTAGGCTCACAACCTGATATATGACTCACACATCGAGGACTAAAACTGATCAGAAATCGTTTCGAGCAGTAAAGTTTTACTGTTTATCATATTAATCAAGCCCCTGGCTAGCTCAGTTGGTAGAGCATGAGACTCACAATCTCCGGGTAGTGGGTTCGTGTCCCACGCCGGGTGCCACCTTCCTGTGGGCTCACCACCTGCAGGAAGGCTCTTAAATGGTGCGATGTGATCTGGGAGACGGTGCTCAGACTGTCACCCCCGCGACCCAGAAACAGATAAGCGGAAGAAAATGAATGAATGAATGAATATTAATCAAATATCAGTCCATGGCGTCCCCCTGGTGATACATCAGGTGAAATTGTGTTTGGAAGCAACATTAAAAACCATCAAAGTCTTTTGTGTATGTTCAAGCAACATACTGTGCAATTTCTGGCCGTTTCGGTCGACAGATGACAATTGTGGACATGTCTTTGATTTTGGTTCTAAATCGGTGGTCCTATGTCGTATTGTCAGACAGGCAGATGTCATTGTCTTGCGACCAAAGATGACGTGCGATAAACCTCTGACAGTGTCAGAAATTTGGGTTGTGACTGCTGCTGCAACCTCCGTCAACTAACTAATCAATAGAAATAGTATGAAATGACGTACAGATTAGTGCGACACTGACGCTAAACCCAAATAGATGCTTTGCGGTTACAATAGTAAAAAGGCGTCAAAAAAAAGTATGTGGGATGTAAACATAAACATTTTTGGGACTTCTTTCCAAACACACAAATGCAATGGCTCCATTCGTGTTTCACAAGTTCCTTATTCGTGGATGATGCACACTTTTTCTTGCTTTTATTGCTACTACCTTGACTCACGTACATCGTAGGCTGCGATCCAGCTTGTGTTTTCATCGTGCAATCTGCATATAGCCAACTTCATGTTATCCCCAAAGTTGATCAGAATCGTGTCGTACAGTGTGGCTAGCTGTAAACTTATAAGATTAGTAAAATTGTTCAGTGTGTAGCAGAAATAAAGGGGCAGCTGAATAGACTCCTTGAACCTGATTGAGACCCCGTTTACAGGACAATGTTTCAAGTGCAAAGGCATCGTTTTTGCATTTACAGTTTAGAAAAGTTTTGCATATACATGGCAACGTTCTGAAAACAATGTCCATTTAGACTGCAATGACAGAAACACAGAAAACAAAGTAGTTTGCAGGCCAAGCCACGAGTTGCCGCTGTTGGTTTTATTGTAATAAAATCACACACACATGCACATGAAGAACAATACACTGTAAACCCTAACAATGAGAGTACACTGACACTCATACGGACAAATGACCAAGTTGGATTGTTGTTCTGGGTGACTGTCTATACTCTATAAAACTGCCAAGAACCAGTAGACTATGCACTGGGAGTCATGACACTCTGGAGGTAACCATTGTTCTTATTTTCCATCTACTCATGTGTAGGTGACCGAGTCGGCGCGTTTTCAGAAAGCTCCATCTTGGGAGCCATTTTGAGAAAGTAAAAAGTTGTGTTTACAGTGACTCCATGCTCCGTTGTCAGGTAGACGGATGCCCAAAACCCAAAGAAAGTTCTGCGTTTTCACTGGAAATACAAGCCAGTCGACATTGTGTCATTTTGCATCCTCCAAACTGAATCCTCAGGGTGTGATGGATTGTTTCCTTGCTCATTGCATTGCGAGCTTTCTCTCTGGGGAACTTTGGGGGTGTCATATAGAATTGTGACCCCGCTGGTCACTTTTCTAGTATGGAAAAATGAACGGCCCCATACAATTTTGACCCCTAATATGAAACTTTACCTTTTGCTAATAAGAATGTTCTAATGTAGATGTTTAATATAAATAATACTGGTTACGTCATAAGCTACTGCTTTTGTGTGTTATTTGATCTTTCCTTTCCTATATACAATTTCAAAATAAGGCACTACTATATGCAATCACATGCACAGAAATGAGGTTTTCAAGTCTGTGTATACAAAAAACAAATACAACTTTTTTTTAAATTAATTTCAAAAATTTTATTTCAAGACTAAACAATGTGCAATAGACTATTGACCCATGCTTATTTTAATGCTATATCATCTATTCCCTTAGTATGTATGTAAGGTGTTGAGACATTGGTCACTTTTCCATGACTTAATGGGAGTGGATCACATTTCCATTGGGCGGGTCAGAATTCTATAATAATATAAATTCCATGGGGGTCACTTTTCTATCTGACAGGGGCACGCTGGTGTCGAGAAACTTCCTGACTGAAGCCAACCCGCTGGTGGATATATTGGACAGAACAACTTCCGTCCAATTTCCAACCTCCCTGGTCTTTCAGAAATCCTGGAACGTGTTGCAGCTGCCCAAATCAAAACCCATCTCATCTCCAATTCCCTGTTTGAACCTTTTCAATCTGGATTCTGCTCACAAAACAGTACTGAAACAGCCCTTCTAAAAGTCACCAACGACATCCTCCCCTCTGCAGACTCTGGCCTGCTCAACATCCTCATCATGCTCGACCTCGCTGCTGCCTTCAACACAATCAACCACTCCATCCTCCTTTCCCATTTGGAATCATCCCTAAATATCACCGGTACCGCTCTCTCCTGGCTCAGGTCATATCTCTCAGGAAGACATCAATTCATCAACATCAATAACCACCACCATCACTCCTCTACTGCAAGGCATCCCCCAGGGTTTGGTGCTTGTCCTCCTACTGTTCATCCTCTACATCCTCCCCCTTCGGTAATATCATACATGAACATGGTTTCCACTTCCACTGCTATGCTGAGGACATACAGCTCTACATCTCCACGAAATCCAGCACCCCAACAACCTGCTCCACCCTGACCAACTGCTTCACTGAAATAAAAATATGGATGGAAAACAACTTTCTACAACTGAACTATGGCAAATCAGACATAATAATCATCTTTTCCAAATCCTTCACAAGAAACTGTGACAACTTCACTCTGACCATTGACAGCTCCACCCTTTCCCCATCACCTCACATCCGTAGTCTTGGAATCACTCTCGACAGCAACCTCATCTTTGAAAAACACATCAACCAGATCACCTGGACCACCTTCATTCACCTCAAAAAAACATCACCCGTCTCTGCGATCTGTTCCAGCCCGGCCTGTGCGCCTTTGACCTGTTCCCGTCTGGCCTGTTCCAGTCCGGCTAGACAGGAACAGGTCATTGGGAAACAGGCCAGACTGTTTCCCCCGTCTCTAGTTTCCCGTGTTTTCCCCAGTCTCTAGTTTCCCGTGTTTTCTCCAGTCTCTAGTTTCCCGTGTTTTCCCCAGTCTCTAGTTTTTCCCAGTCTCTAGTTTCCCGTGTTTTCCCCAGTCTCTAGTTTTTCCCAGTTTCTAGTTTCCCGTGTTTTTCCCAGTCTCTAGTTTCCCGTGTTTTCCCCAGTCGCAAGTTTACCGTGTTCCCTGACCTGTCGGTCCCTGTTCAGAGTTTCCCTTTGGCCCCCGTGCCTTCTGAGTTTCCCTTTGGGTCCCGTGCCCACAAGGCATCCAGTTTAAAGTCCTCCTCCTGACCCACAAAGCCCTCCATAATCAAGCACAGCGGTACCACAGACACCTGCACCACTGCCATACTCCCTCCCGCAGCCTCCGTTCCTCTGATGATGCAAACCTTTCCCTCCTTCTCAGAACCAAGATGATCAGCTGTGGCAACCTCTAATGGGAAGAAGGAGAACGAGATGAAGAACGAGATGAAGAGCGAGAGGGAGAAGGAGAAGGAGAACGAGATGGAGAATGAGAGGGAGAAGGAGTAAGAGAAGGAGATGGAGAACGAGAGGGAGAAGGAGAACGAGATGGAGAAGGAGAAAGAGAAGAGGAATGAGATGAAAAACGAGATGGAGAAGGAGTAAGAGAAGGAGAAGGAAAACGAGATGGAGAAGGAGAACGAGATGGAGAATGAGAGGGAGAAGGAGTAAGAGAAGGAGATGGAGAATGAGAGGGAGAAGGAGAACGAGATGGAGAAGGAGAAAGAGAAGGAGAAGGTGAACGAGATGGAGAACAAGAGGGAGAAGGAGCAAGAGAAGGAGGAGAACGAGAGGGAGAAGAAGAATGAGTAAGAGAAAGAGAAAGAGGAGGAGGAGAAGATGGTGGTATGTTTTTTTGCGCCTTGGTTGGCATCTTCTGGGACCACTTCGCCTTTGGGTAACGTGTGATCCTGTCTCTTAAATGGAACGTCTTGGGTAGAGACATGTCTACCACAGGTTTAGCGTTCAGGATCTTTTCCCGATGTATGGCGTACGCGCGATCATCCATCTTCTGCTGCGTCCTCCAGTTTTTTTGCCGGATAATCGGTTGATATGGTCGTTGTTTTCCGGGAATAAATGAAGATTGACGACGGATTACATTCTGTCCACGTTCCATCTTGTTGAGTAGTTGACGTCTGCTCTGTAGTTTCATTTGGTTTGGTTGTTCAGTGGGATTGTGTTTCTTGTTTGCTGTGGTTGAATCTATTGCCAATCTCCAGTCAGAAATGCTACTGTACAACTCTGAATACAATCACACAAATGCTTTGTCAGGACTGCCTTCCTATTACATCCCACATCTGTGCCTTTCAAGCTTGTGACATCATCAGCTCAGCATTTGATGTCTTGGTTGATGACATCTTTTCATCTCTGTCTGTTGCCATGTAGACAGAGATCAAAGGACTCAGCAAGAACCCCCTCTGTGGGATTTGGACTCTTCCGACTCCATTTATCAGTGCTATCTGCTAGCCTGATAAATGGAGACAGAGATCAAAGGAGTCAGCAAGAACCCCCTCTGTGGGACGTGGACTCTTCCGACTCCATTTATCAGCGCTATCTGCTAGCCTGACTGAGTATCACATGGCGCAGTTAGCAGTGGCGGTTCTCTTCCGTATCAGCACATGTCGCTGCTCGCATGCTTCTTTCCCTGTCTGTTCTCTCCTCTTTCGTTCTGTCACTCATATGTTCTCCTTCACCTCCGTTTTGATTTTTTTCTTTTCCCTCTCCTTCCCCTCCAGGCAAAATCCTGTTCCGGAGGAGTCATGTGCGAGACGTGGCCATGAAGCGGCTGCGTTTCATCGATGACTACTGCAGGGTAATAAAGAGGCCTTACTGTTAACATCCTTCAGTTCCCTCTCTGCTCTGGGGAGCCCACTAGGCCCATCAGGGGACAGAGGTCATGATCCGTGTAGTCTGTTCACATGCGATGGACCCACCGAAAAGCAAAAATATTTTCTGACATTTCACACTTTTCTGCGGTAGTTGAAGACTTTTTTTAAAGAAGAAGAGCATAAGAGAGTGTTCGTTGGAGCGTTGGATGTCAGACCGTACAGATTTGAGCCATATATTGATGGTCAACCGAGAAACTGTGGCACAGATTCAGACAAATCTGAAGACGAGATGCCAACAACGACAGAATAAAGACTGTAGATCTGATCTGATATGATGATCCATGTTCTACTCACCCACGTCCCACTGAGCCTCACAGCCAGAAGGTCAAATCCCGGCCAGGTCCTTTCTGTGTGGGGTTTGTATGTTCTCTTTGTGTCCATGCGGGTTTCCACCGATACTCCAGTTTACTTCCACAGTCCAAAAAAGATGCAACGTGACTCCCTGAGCAAGACCCCCGGCCTCCCATCAGCTCCCCCAGAGCGCCTCGCTGTGTCCCGTATATTGAATGTCTGCTAGAACTCGCCTACAACGTAGACATACGCCAGCAGATCGATCACTATATGTGTAGAGACTCTCTTCTACATGATATAATAAACAAACTACTTGTGAATGCGTATGCAGTGGTCACTGTAATGACTGACTCAATTCTTGTTAGGTTCAAAGTTCCATCAATTATTGGGAGGAAGATCCTTTCCCTTAAGTGGGAGGAAGATGCTCTATAATCCAGATTTTAGCTCATCTTGAAAGAAACAGATTCATCAACTAATGAAAACGAGATGAAGCAGCAAGAAAACAGCGGAGATAAACTACCAACATGCAGACAGCTCTTGGAAAGGTAACCTGAACAGTATTAAAGCACGCATGAAGTGCTCAGATCTTCTTTAGCCTACTTTGTCTTGATTCTTAGTCAGAGAACTCTGGAAAAACGAGACTTGCACCGAAGAGATGCTGCCGTTACCCACCGTAGTGTCGTCTCTTCGGCCTTTGTGGACTTTTCCAGTCTGACTTGTGTTTTTAATTCCAACGCCTTCAGTTTGTTTGGAGCTGTTTTAGTCTGTTCAAAGGTTTCAGTCCACTCGTCCGCTTCAGGAAGCAGAGATCGTTATCTTTCAAATTAAGCGTGTGAACAGAGACGTTGCACCCTGAGACATGAAAACTCTGCAGTGTGCTTCTGTTTTCCGAGCTCGTTAGAATTCAGAGGTCGAGCCGGTCCTGCATCAAACTTCCCCAACTTTACATAAAACGTCCATCTTTTCAAGCTTCTCATCTCTTCATTTAAGTCAGGTCTGATTATCTCCGCCTCCCCACGAAACATAAATCCAAAGTGTCAGCTTTTGTTAACTCGACGGTTGAAGGGAGACTTGCTTTATCACTTCCTGTCCCCACTCTTATTAGTAAAAAAAAAAAAGAAAATCCATCACAGATTTGTATACTTTCCTCCTCCCTCCCTCCCTCTGCTTGCTTGCTTCCTTCCTTCCTTCCTCTTGGCGTGCGGCTTCAGGAGCAGCACCCAGAGTGTGCAGCACATTCGTATGTTTGTCTCTGTGCATACACTTATAGAGCAGTGTCAGTGTCAGCTAAGTAAGTTTAAAAAGCTAAAGGAGATGCTAAATGAACCTGATCTCTGCAGAATCTTCCTCTGGAATTATCCAAATAACCTGAAGCGCTGTAATGTTTACAGCCGCCTCGCTGTTTACTTCCTGCATCCTGTTTGTGAGGCGAAGAACAATTACTCGCTCCGGTCGTCGGGCTGGCTCTCTGGAGATTGCGGCCAGCTGTGGGCGCTCGCTGCGAGCCGAGCTGACGTTTCCGGCGCGCTGAATAATACAGGATGCGATGAATGAAATACGGTGTTGGTTCAGACTGCGGCCACTTAAATGAAAGGTGAAGGTGTGTTGTCGTGTGCGTTCACGGGCCGGCACCCCGGCGCTGTGCACGAGCTGCTCCTTTGGTTGGAGCCGATTGGATCATTAAATATAGATGGTGAGACAGACATTAGATCGTCTCTCTGGCTGTGCGGCAGCTTCGCTCTATAAACATGCAGGAAGGGAGCGGCTGGACCTGCTCTTTGATTTTACTGCGACTGGGTGGATGTGGAGCAAAGTGGGCATGAATACAGACGCCGTATTTATAATTCGGTCCATCCATCTGTTCTTTTTTTCTGGGGGAATCCAAGAACTTCTACACCACAGGGGAAATCTTTCCAACGGGTTCTGGATCTACCTGGGTTTTGGAAATGGAATAAAGTAAACCCCTTTGTTCATCCTTCAGGATACCTCATGTCGCTGTTGCCGTGAGCGCGAGGCATATTGTTTGACCATTTTTGCATCTTAAATAGCTTAAATAGCCCAGAAAAGAACAAGTGTCACCAGCTCTGATGTTTCTCTACCGAGCTGAGAATGTTTGTCCGAGTCCAGGCAGTTGGTAGTCGAATGCTCTTGGTTTGTTTGCGGTTAGGAGGCGGGGCTTAGCCAAATGTCAGTTGGACATCCTTTTGAAATGTCTAATGGAAGCTGACCAGGGGGGCATCTGAACCACATCAACTGGCTCCTCTCAACGTGGAGGAGCAGCTTGATCTTCATTTTTGTTTGGATACTCAAGCCTGTCACTCGTTCAGGAAGGATGAGGCCTGAAACCCTCCGGAGAAAACTCATTCCAGCTGCTTGTATCCGCAATCTCATTTGTTGGGTCATGAGCCAAAGTTAATGACCGGACGGTCAACAGACAGATTTGTCTTGCAACTCAGCTCCTTCTTCCACCACAACCCCGGGCTATTTCTCCTCTCCCTTGAGAAGGTATACCGTCGCTTTCCAAATGAGAGAAACATGAGCTCAGACTCTGACTGCATCCAAACTGCTTCAGTTCAGTCAGAAACGGTTTCAGTGCAGGCTGGAGACACTCATGTTATAGAGCTTAAAGGACAGTGTCTGTACAGAGACACCACCTTCTGCCACAGGATGCCCTTCTGACCGGGTCTGCATCTAAATAATCAAGAACGGAAGAGGCGATAAAGCACGACTTTTGAGAAGTTTTGTGTTGCTGGTGCATTGTCTCGTCAGCAGAACTACATCCTCAATGTTAATGAAACACAATTATAATACCAAACACTTTGGATAGTTAGCATTAATTATGGCATTCCTTCAAATGAAAAACAGAAGGTGTTAGTTCAGTGTTTTGTTTTTAAAGCAATTATTAGGTTGAAACAACCTGAAAACAACACCAGGGAGTTTTGAACTGTCAGTCAGCAAAACAGTACTTGCATTCACTTACTGATTGAATATACAGACAAAGGGCCATTTATAAGATACACTTCACTACATTGTACTAAGGTACAATCTCCTGTGATCTACTGCAACAGTTTTACCTTAAATGGCACCTTGATTAAGGAGGATAGTTGGAGTTTTGGTTGTAATTCATAGTGTTGAACACAACTCAATAGTATCCAGGAGGGGTTTCTAATGTAATTCGAATGTAATGTTAACGTGAGTGAACGGTGAAATAGCAGAAAGGCCAGTATTAAAACATTTCCTTTCGTCCAGCCGACTCAGACATAATACAAAAAGTTCAGGTGTACCTAATAAAGCAGTGAATAAGTGTACACTGTTTATGTAATCCCGATATTAAATATTTGTCTGTCGCTTCTTGAGAAAAAACATTTTCTTGAGGCTTCTGTTGCTTTATTTACCAGAAGAATTGCAGCTTTGTCTGATTCTATGCATCAAACAAACATTTAAAAAAAAAAAAAAAAAAGATGTTTTGTTTTTATTGTTTACATGGGTCTAAAGTGTCCCGCAAGAGCGCGATAACCAATCTGTGAAAATAGGGAGCGACAAGTTAAAACATTTTTTTTATTTTTAGCTTTTTTCAGGCTTTTCAACGCTGAGATCCAGAACTGAACAGCAGGGGGCAGTAATGGTCATCACTGAGCTTGCTTCCTTTTTGGCAATGCAGTAGCATTAAACCCACACCTTTCTGGTTGGTTTGTGCCAACTGCTGCAGAAATAATACAGTTGTTGTGTAAACAAAAACCCAAAACCCAACAAAAGGTTTGCATTTGCACTTGAACTCATTGCCATATAAACAGGCCCTTCGTCATATTGTTGCAGTAAAAAGAAGATATTTTTTTGCTTGTTGTCAAAAACAACATGTGAGTGGTTCCAACTTTAGGTACAAAGAGCTTTAAGTTTAACATATATATATATATATATATACACACATTTGTGTCTATACTGTGTTTGAATTCAGCCTTATTATGTATTCTGTGTAACCCCCCCCCCACCCTATGTAGGCGTTGGTGCGACTCCCGCCTCAAATTTCTCAAAGCGAGGAGGTGCTGCGCTTCTTTGAGACGAAAGTGGAGGACGTCAACCCCCCTGTGGAGTGAGTATCTCACTCACTCACTCACTCACTCACTCACTCACTCAATCTAATCAACTGAAGTGATTGACCGTAGTTAAAATGTTTTTAAGGATTTAAATTAGTGTCAGCCAACGATTACAATTTTAAATGGCATGACTTACCACAATTAATTGCAATTAATGATCATTATTATGCACAAAATCCAATAATGAATTCAAAAGTACTGTATTGTGAACATTTTAAAAGTAGGAATTTTGTTTAAAAAAAACACAAATTCATATTCTTCATATAAATGCACTTAATTAAAATGATTTTAAATAAACCCAAGAGTAGTCAAGCTGGTTTTACGTTGTCTTGTAGTACATTCATTGTAGAAGTGCTGGGAATGTCCGTAATGGTAAAATCCTGACTGTTTCACGCCAACTTTCATGTAATTAACAATATTTAAAAAACAATATTCATTATGCAAATGTTTCCTTGGCTTCTATTCAAAGGTAGTTGTTTTCTCTCCTCATCGATATCAGTGTTATGACTGCGAAACACTTTTACCCAGCTGAAAATATTCAAAATAAAAAGTTTTGCTCACACAGTCATTACTGTCATTTACAAACAAGAAGAAGATTGCAAAAAAAAAAAAAGAAAAAAAAGGAGCAATCGTTCTTAAATATCAGGACTGAGTCCAAAACTGGTAGATTTCTATTAAAAGCTGACATGTGAAACAAAGTCGTTTTAAATGGAAATACATCCTCAGTGAAGTCTGTTCACAGCGATTTGATTCAAGCAGAAAAGATATTTCATCTGGAATACAATGTGACGTGATCCTATGTGATGTATCTGTATGCATTGAGGAAGCTGCATCCCAGCCCTCCTTCTGGACCCAGGCTTCGTCTCTCGCTGTTTTTGTATTTTAATTACTTTTCTCTGTGTATCCGTCGTCCTCCTCTCTCGGTGACCTCTGTCTGCCAGTGTTTTCCTGCACCGCTTCACTCTTCCCCCTCCTCCTTTAATTCTTCGTATCCAAACTCTCCCTCATAAATATGTTTAATTGACGAGACAGCTCAAGGTTACCAACGCGCCGCCAACACAGTCGCTCTCTGATCAAACAGCTTTCGTCCGCTCTCTGCCTCACCTGCGTCCTCGCGTCTCGTTTATGCTTTTCTTTTTTTTTTTTTTCCTCAGTTGACTCGTGCCCTCCATCACCCTCTGTCCTCCCTCCTCTCCCTCTCTCTCTCTCTGCTCCCTGTATTTTAGTGCATAAAGAAGTAGCATTAATCTTGCTGTCAGTAGATGGAGACGTACACGTGGCGAGGCATCGATAATGTGTGTGCGCTACCCTCGTCGCCCGTTCGCCTCCGTCTGTGACGCAGAGCGAGAAAGTCGTCTTTTACAGCCCGTGAGCCTGAATACGTGTGTAATTACCTGAAGAAAACTCAATATACGCTCAAGTCACTCATGGATCTGTAACTTTACTGATAGCAAAAAGCAAAGCACGTGGAAGAACACGGATCCTAACACTGGACCCTGGGGAGCACCACAGTTTACCTCAAAACTGTCATACTCACGGAGAATATAATTCACACACAATCAAATCAAGCCACATCAATGGTTCTCAAACTGGGGGACGGGGCCCACTTGTGGCGACGGCAGATATCACACGAGGGCCAGAGGCTTGGCCTGTTCTGGAAATTATACGTGCACATGTAAAATGTCAAAGGACACAAGAGTAATCCACTTTCGGCGGGAGGATGCTTGGCTCAGTTAAATGATCCGTGAGATGTTACGATGCAGACGGAGACTCGACTTGTGTCAAGGCTAAATTGGATGGGCTCCCTACCCATAATGCATCAGCCAAATGAAAATGAATCAGGGTGTTGCGGGAGGGGAAAGGGGAGTCAGAAATGAGATTGGCCATTGATTTAAAGTCTTGAATTGAGTTTGCGCGTGTGTGTGTGTGTGTGTGTGTGTGTCCTTACACTAGAAGGTTTTCAGCAGGCACACTGACAGTTTTTCAGTTTTCTTATTACTGTGTTAGTGTACTGTATTAGTGACAGTCAGCAATTAGTAGTAGCATTTAGCAAGTCGAAGTAGCCTGTAGCAAGTAGGAGTAACATTTGGCAAGTATTTTAAGCATGTATCAATTAATAGTGATAATTAGCCACTACTAGCGGTAGCATGTAGCAAGTTGTGCTTCTACGAACTAACTAGCATGTTGTAAGCTGAAGTAACTTGTAGCTGTCAGTAGGTTTGGACCAATTATCCGAATATTTGGACATGGTGTTGTTGTAGTTTCTGGATATTTATTTTGAGATCCAAGTACCTACTACATTGAACTGGCATCAGCAGCTTCAGGGTGGACATTTCCCGGAAGAAAAGTTCACAAAGAGGCCGTTTGTTGTCCAAGGTGGTAATAAGAACATTGACTCTTCACTCTGATGAGAAGGAGCCTCATGCTGCCCCACAGCAGGAATCAACCTCAGCAGTCCCTTGCTCTGCTGCCCCCTGTCTGTTTGTGGGGGAACTGCAGCTCAGCTGATGTCACTCTGCTGCAATCGGCTTATCTGAGGTGGAAGTTGTTTGAACAGACATTCAGCTGTACAGTGGAGAAAGTGTTTCTGTCCTGTGGTGCAAAGAGAATAAAATCAAAGCCTGGCATCTCTGTTAAAGAGTCCTCCCGGGACATTTTTTGACAAAATGATTCATTCGAGAGTGTAACACCATCAGAGCAGCTTCACACTCACCATTAAAGTGGGTTAAAGTGTTATCTAAGGTTATTTACAGAAACTTAACCTCTTCCAGAAAAGATTCGAATTGGTTCAGTAATTTCTTTGAGGGACAGTTATCCTTGAAAGGTTTGTTCAGGATACTTATAACAAGATGTTTACTGGTTTGTTCAGTCATTTCTTCGAGCGGTCCAGGGGTTTGTCCAGAAAGCTGTAGCTGTAGTTTAGCTTTAGAATATTTTATATTTTATTTATAATTTATTGAAATAATTTCTTTAAAACAGCTCAAAGCGGACACAATAAGCTTCATTCATTTTTAGTCAGCAATAGCGACATACATTTTAACTGCTGTCTTGACCTTGTCTCAGTTTGCAGGTCACGCAGGTGGATTTAGTGTGAAGTGCTCTCACACTTTGGAGGACGCTTTTTATGAAGTTTTCTCTCCTGATTTATCTCTTTTCTCGGTTTATTTATTGAGACCTTTTGGAGGCCGCCTCTGCTATCTTGCTGAAAGCGTTGATTGACTGTGCTGTGGCACAAATGATGTAAAACAAGATCAACTATTGACTGTTGGCTTTTTTTCCTGGTGTGCTGGTAGATTACAGCCAGAGGTGGCTCATTACTGCCACACTGTGGTAGCTGCGAGAACAGGTTGGTTGAAAAATTGAAAACAAACGAGCCGCTTACTGTAAAATAAAATGATAATAATAACCAACTGATTGATCACTTAAGCTACATTCACAGTGCAGGTACTGACGCTCAATTCTGATTTCTTGCTGAAATGAGATTTCTTTGCGTGTTCACAGTACATTTTGTGGACGCAGACTCGGAGCCAGGAGTGGTGGGATTGTGACGCGAGGAGCTTCACTGACACAGTTAATCTACAGCTTCATAATGTCAAGAAAGACGTTTAAATTCATCCGTCTGCGTCTCTCTTTGCAACTCTCAAGACAAGACACAATTTTCCATCTCATCCCAATGACGTGGAAGTCGCATACATGCGACCTGACATCAGATACATATCCAATTTTGTACCATATACGATCAAGTTCTGGGTCTGGTGTGAAAAAATCAGAATTGCAACATTCAAACTGTCACAAAAACAGATCAGTTATGGGTCACAGTGAGCAAAAAATTGGAATTGGGTCTCATTTGCCGGCAGTGTGAACATAGACTCAGACTCTTCAAAGACTAGTTTGTTACCCTGGTGGGGAAACAGATGATATGATGAGTACTGGGGGTAGAGGAGGAGTCTTTATAGAGAGCTTGATTGGCTTGATTGGTGAGCAGTGGAGGGAGCTGAGGCAGAGAATGTGGAGTGAGGCGGAGTGGCCAGCCACAGGTGTCTCCATATTGTTTTAGGAGAAATGTTTATTAGCATTATTCGGCCCTGTCCACACAACAACGGAGTTTTATGTAACCACATCGTTTTTGGCCGATCGTCCACATGGTGCTGTGTTTTAGGAGCCTGGAAATGTGTGTTTGTGTTTTTTTTAAAGGCCTTCCAGAGTGGAGAAATTCTGAAACACCACTTCAGCTTTGACATGTGGATGGACACGATGATGTCATCACCCCCTCCTCTCTACCCTATAACCCTGCGGTGCTCTCAGCAACGTCACTTAACGACAACAATGGCAGATGACATGCTCCAGATCGTACGGCAGAAGCTGCTGATGCTATTTGGTTTAATAAGATATTGGATTTCTTGATTTCTCTGTTTTTGTTGTATTTATGTGGCAGCGCCACCTATCAGCCTGGCATATGTACTACATCATTTTAAGTAGTTTTTATGGTGTCGTGTGTAGCAAGATGTTTACTGTGTGGATGGGAAACTTTGCAAGAATGATGGAGAGAAAACAGATAGTTTTGGCTCGTGTGGACAAAGGATCAGTCCAACAATATAAACGGTGTCTCGTTGTTGGTAACATTAGCATGAGCCTGAATTTAGCATGAAACAGAGGTAAAGGAGAACCAAACTGAAGGTTTGTCTGTTTGTATTGATGTGAGCAGAAACTGAGCAACATCTTTGTTTTAATCGGCGTGACTTGATTTTCTTTAAGAGGCTTAAAACAGCTAACAGCTTCATTTTGCTCACTCCTAAAGAAAACACCATAATCCCAGTTCAGTCGGAGTAACGTC
This sequence comes from Lipophrys pholis, assembly GCF_963383615.2. Classification (NCBI taxonomy): domain Eukaryota; kingdom Metazoa; phylum Chordata; class Actinopteri; order Blenniiformes; family Blenniidae; genus Lipophrys; species Lipophrys pholis. The sequence goes on from NC_137628.1 coordinate 8,526,893, forward strand.
TCAAATGCCGCATTGGCATCCGTCTTTAAATAAGTAACCCACATCTGTCACCACATCTCGTGTTTTTCCACTTTCAACGTGTCGGAAACGCCCCTCGCTAAAGCTAGCCGAGCATTTCTTTGAAAACAGAAGTCCTTGAGGTTCATTAAACTCTGCAAGGTTCTCCTCTGTGTTCGCCACACATGGCCTTCCTCCTGTGAGGAGACGGAGGAACCAAGCTGCAGCCTCCAGGGAACACTTCAGGTCACCGGTTCCACCCTGGACTCTGTGATTCTGCCCCCTCACCCTTCTCTCTCTTGCCCCCCCACCCCTCCTTTATAGCCTAATGCTTTACAGATGCCTCCAAACCCAAACCTCTGAAAATAAAGACAGAAATAGCCTGGTGTGCTCCCACTGACATGGTAAATGTTAGCCTCTTTGCTAACTTGCTAAATGTCTACTCAAGTAATGTTTTACTCAAAACCTGGATCATTTTGATGCTAATTAGCTGCGATAATGAATTTCTTCTGCTACTTGCCATTACTTCTCTACCATCATGCTAATTAGCTGCCACTTTTTATTCATCACTACTTCCTACAATTGCGTGCTGTGACTACCTTAAGGCTAATTCATACTTTCCGCGTGTCCGCAGGGTACGCATTGGTCGCTGTCACGTAAATATCCTCATTCACCCCTGTACGCGAGGGTCCGCGTGACCCTGTGACCCCGTGCATGCGCCAGAGCAATGAACAACAACATCAACAACAGCAGTGGATGCTGGTATCCCCTATTATTTACTACTTTTTGCTGCTGTGTTTATGATTTCTTGCTGCTCTTGCTTACGACGCCTACCGACTTTCTGCTGCTACAAACTACTTGGTCATTACCTGTTGCTCCTTCTTGGAACTTATTCTTGCTACTTCTTTTTCCTACTTGCTGGTAATGTTTGCTTCTACTTAGACTTCTTCCCACTTGCTACTACTTCCGGCTACTCTATCTTGCTACTTCCTCTTGTGAGTAATTATTGCGACCTGCCACTACTTTTCTAGGTGCAATGAAAACAAGTTGTCAGTTTATGTGTCTGCAGGCAACCAGAATCTACTGGTTTCAGTAGGCCTTTTTCACTTTTTAACCTTTTAAAATACATTTACTTTTAGCAAAGTACATGCTGTTTTCCAGCAGACAGATCTCATTGCTGTCCTCTTCTTGGACATCGTTTACCGTTAGCTTCTTCAATTGGCACAGTGTATAACCAGCCACCATATCAAACTGTGGTGGACTGAAGGATGGAGCAATACATTCACATACTTTTTTCAGATTTTTCCTCCTTTACTCCCAGCCGATTCTGTATGTTTCCACATGTGCTGACTGCATGAATGTTTTGCCCCTCTCTCTTTGTTGCCCCGGGCAGAAATCCATGCTTAAGAACTGTCGGGGGGGGGGGGGCCTTTTGACCACACGACCTAAACGACTGTCTCCACAAATGACCTAAATTCTTGTTAAGTCCTGAACACTTTGGGTCCGAATGAATGAATGCGAATGAAATGTTGAACTGTACTTTCCGTTCACGTCTTTTCTTAGCTTCGTTCTGTATGGTCATTGTTCAACCAGACAACTTGTTTACATGCATATTGAAAATGTATCCGATTTCTGCAGGGAGCACATTATTCAAGTGACCATGTCAAATGGGGTCAGATACCTGCGACTTAAAACTAAGACCACGTCCTCATGACAATGCCGTTTCATGTAACCACATTGTTTTTGATTGATAATCCACAGGGCACAGCATTTTGGGAGCCAGAAAACTTTTTTTTCTGTTTGTCTAACGGGTTCCAGAGTAGAGAAATTTGAAAACGCCACTTTGGCTTTGACGTGTGGATTGGCAAGAAAATTATAATGTCATGGCTCCACCTCTCAACCCTATGACCCCCACGACCCCCTCCATGACGTCACGTACAACAACAACAATGGCGGACTACATGCCCCAGATGGTGCTGCAGAAGCTACTGATGCTAGTTGGTTTAATGAGGGGATATGTTGGACTTGTCAAGTACAAGAATTTTTGCGTCTTCTTCTCCATTTTTGGTGTATTTCTGTGGCAGAGTTGCACTGCCCCTTATGGGCCTGGCATATGTCCGACGTCGTTTTGTGTAATTTTTATCGTGTCTTGTGAATGGTGAAAAAAAAACCGCCAGGTAGAAAAAAGACAGTTTTGACTCTTGTGGACACGGCCACAAGAGGCCACAATACTTGCTAGTTGCTATATGCTACTAATACTACTAGCCTAATATCACTCCTATTTGCTTCTCTTTAATGCCACTTGGTCCTACTACTTGCAAATTGCCACTAGTATTTGCTACATGCTCCTATGATTTGACACTGTTTCACTCCATACGTCCTCCGAACGAAACCCGTTAATAGAGTCAATCAAGTGACCCGGAGTGTTTCTGATTCTCACTCAGGGAAAACATGCAAACATCCACATAGACTTGAACAGTGTGAAACAGTGTGAAGCTCGGAGTGAAAACATCAAATATGTCCCCCCCCCCCGGGGCCCCAACCGTCCTCAGCATACTTTCCACTGAGACACATCCGCTCTGCCTGTGGTCTGATAATACCTCCGCTGTGGGCGAATTAGAGGCGGCGTGTGTCCGGCGTGGCCAGGGCTGAAGCCCCGCCCCCTGATGTCCCACTTTGATGACAATGAAACGTATTCTGTTCTCCAGCAAACCCGCGCTGGTGGAAAGCTCGTACAAAGGCTTCTTTAATATCTGTATACTTCAGGGAATCGAACAATGGGACCTGCAGTCCCTCGGCTGCGATGGACGTGTCTCTTTGTTAGCTCGCCAGCATGCGAAGTGCAAGGCAGGGACCTCCTGCAGGGGGCGCCACACTGTTGTCATTGATATGAACCCAAGTTGGCCATTGGTTGGATGCCTTCTTCTAGCTACAAGACCATGAAAAGTCGAGGACTCTATGGAGGAGGATTCCATGATTTGTTGGCGAAATCACTGTTCTTTTCCAGGTTCTTGACAGAAGAAGGCCGCATTAGGGGGATTAATGACATGCTGACAGTAGTGTATAAGTACAAGGTTTTTGTCATTTTGTCATTGATATCGACCGATGTCAGCCATCTCTTGAAAATAGCGTCCAAGTAAAGGGGGGGGGGAATCCATTGTGTTGTCATTAATAGGGACAAATTTCAGCTATCCAAAGGCCACCTCCATCGGAAGGCAACAAGTAGGGGGCCCCAGTGGGCGGTGGGGGTGTTGTAACAACTGAGTGTAAACGTATAGGAGCTCCATCATTTTAGAATAGAAATATTGAGTTACTATAAATAGTTTAAATAATTGCAAAAAAAAAAAAAATCGAAATAAATAAGACAAAACAATTAAACTGACAAATAAAATAAATGGAAAAATTGAAATGGAAAAATTCTTTTAGGATAAATAGTCAGGACGTCTGGCTGGCCATCTTCGTCTTCTTCTCCCTCCTTCTCCTCCTCCTCCCAGAGTCATTATCAACCTCCAATCTGATCTCCAGCTGGTGCCTTTTAATCCCATTATAGTCCATCAGACAGAACGACTCGGGGGGGGGGGGGGGGGGGGGGGGGGGGGGGGTTGAGGAGGAGGAGGAGGAGGATGGTGGCGCTCCTTCTTCACAGTCACATGACTCATCAGTGTTTGTTGCAGAGAGCTCAGGCAGCCAGCCAGTATTACCCCCCCTCCCTTGTTGCCCCTCCCTCCGTCTCTCTCCATCCTCGGTCGGTGCAGCCGAGCCGTGCGAGCGTCCTGCGTACAAATGCAGCCGTCCTGCGGCCGTCACTAACATGTCTCTATTCTGTTGCTTCTCTTTCAGGGATTATGGATCCAAACGCAAGTCAGGTGAGTCTCCGCCACCTGTCTGTGTGTTTGTGTGTGTGTGTGTGTGTGTGTGTGTGTGTGTGTGTGTGTGTGTGTGTGTTACTGACTTCTGAACCTATTGCAGAGAAAACATGCATTATGTATGTTACTTATTCTATATTTTTAACCATTTTTTGGGCGTTCAGTGAAATGCATGAACCTTTCTTAAGTAATAACCAAGATTAAAGGATATTTTAAGACTTTAAAAATGTAAAAAAAACAACCATACAAACTGTTGATTCTGTGGGGGGAAAAAAGTACATTCATACCATGAAAAAAAAAGTATGTTTAAATGCATTAAATGTCACCAAAATTGTTTCAACCTTAAAAATGTGTTTCTTATAGTATTTTTATTTGTGTATTTAACAAAACCGATCAATCAAAAATGTTATTAAATTACATACGATTGTGAGGCAATATAACCAAATTTACAAAAGAAATGGGTAAAATACTGAACAATTTAGTTTGTAAAAATACAACCCAAAACATTGTCAGTGATGAGTAAAAAAAACAAACATTTAAATGATAATTCCCATGTTTTAAGAGTAATAAGATAAAAAAAATCAAAAGGAAATATCAAGGATGACCACTAAAAAGTGCTTTTCCATCAAAATTCTCTGTTTACAGTGTTCTACTTAATAAAAGGACGGTGACTCAGAAAGGTCATTATGATTGGAAGAAAAAAAAACAACAACCCATGAATAGAGTCACATTATCCAGTAAAACCTTCATGTGTGTGGGAGTCTCCGTCAGTCCACCTTAAACCAACAGCGTGTAAATTATACGAGTGGCTCACATGAAGCTGAGCAGCTAAAAGCCGCTCAGATGGCTAAAGAGGCTAAAACCCTTCAGAGTTTCACTCAGACTTCACCGTTTCCTGAGAATAACGTGCTTCACGTGTTGGATTTTATACTGTTACGTTTACGTTTTAATGCTCTGTGTTAAAACGCAGCTAAAAAAAAATCCAGGTGCGATTTTTAAAGACCGTAACATCATCTGCAGACACGCTTGCATTTATCACAAACTGGAGTTATTTTGTTTTGGAATAGTTTTTAGACAATAATGAGAAACTGCTCAATGTATTTTCTCTTTTTTTTTTTTATTCAATAGAGGCTCCAATCTGCCAACATCTGAATTTAAAGTTGGAAGACAAAACTAATAATAAAAGAGTTTTGTCACCGACGTTTTCATTAAAACCTCCAACTTATTCTGACGAGTTGTGAGATTAAAAGTAGATTTTTAACACTTTAATGGCCATTTAGCCTTTTTTTTGTTGGTCAGTTTTTGCCATTTTCAATGTTTAACAATTACAACCCATTTAGCATTGGTAGTATTTTAGCTGGTTTAGCCATTTCGGCCATTTTGCTGGTTTTATTTGATTATAATTTTTTTCTTTCATTCTTTCTCTCTTTGCAGTTTTAGACGCTTCACTGTTTCCCTGCATTAGCGGTTTTGCACCATCGCTATTTGTTTTTTGTTTAGTGCTGTCAGGATCTGATGAATTCGTTCATGTAAAATAATCAACTTTAAAAAGAAGACAAAAACGCTTATTTAACCTTGGTTTCAGTGAAAGATGTGGGGACCTGTCCTAAAGTAGATTTATTTGAATGTTTTGCACAACGTGAGAAGTACAGTTGAAGACCTGAAACTATAAACAAGCTACAGTGAAAGTTTTGAATGATAACGCAGTGTTCTAGCGTTAGCAGGAGGCGACAGAGACGACAAATGGTTTGTTGTGTTTATCTGAAAGTCGACTCGGGTCACGGGAGGTTCAGAGGTCAGGACTTTGGACTCCCCCTGCCTTCCCTCTTGTGTTTGCCCGGAGGAGTGTGTGTGTGTGTGTGTGTGTGTAGCTGTAGTCGACAGGGGCAGTTTGTGTGTTTACGTATCTGTGAAGCTGTCAGAACTAATTAGTATTCTCCAGGCTGGTGATATGACGGTTACAGTGTCTCTACACGCTTTTCTTGGTTCCCCATCGTGCCGAATGTTTTATTTGGCAGCAATGACAGTACGACATTAGAAATTCCAGATTTCACTTCACGCTTAATGCTAACACTAACACTACAATAATGCAACTCTAGGACCTTCATGAACACAAGAACTTTACAGAGTAACTAGTTATATTTTCTTCACTGCAACTCGCAAAGTAACTAAGACTCTTTAAGAATGGGGTAGTGGGATTGAGAGATGAAGTCGGCGTGACCTTCCTGCGCAGGGAGGACGATCAAAGCTGTGTTGTCAATGCTAACGTGTCCCTGTGCACACAAATCTATTTATCTCTGCTACGTTTGCGTCCCACTCGGGCAGAAACACCTTCGCCTGTGGTTTCCTCTCCTCCTCCTTCTCCTCCTCTTGCTAAACGGGGCATCAATGATAGTTAGCACGAGCCTGCAGCTTTGACATTGTTAGCGTCGCTGTCGGCTGCTTCCCGCGTGGAATCGATAGCGGTTACCTGTAATTTGTGATCGGTCGCCTCGATCCCGGCAGCCTGGGTTTATCATTGAACGTCCTGGCTGAGTGTTTTACTGTTGTGGCTGCAGCAGCACATAGGCGCAGGGCAGGTAGATATTTCAAGGTACCCTCGAGGAAACGTTGCGCTCCGAGTCGTCGCCGCCTCCTTTGTTTTATGTACTGGGCTTTCGTCACTTCTATCACTTCTGCACATAGAATAAACCAATACAGGAAAAAAAGACCATGACCACTCATTTCGACAAATTTCCAACCGGCAGTTGGAAATTAAATCGATCACACCAAAGTGGATATGTTTCATATCAACATTTGACCGATTCAGCCTGAAAAAAGCCAGAAAGAGTATTGAAGCTCCGCGAATAGTCTTAAATGTTGTGAAACTGATCGTTGATCGTTTTTCACGATGTCGCGAGATCGATTGTTCAAACGGGATCTTGTGACACGATGCCTCAGGAATCTTCTGGAGTTTCTGTGACTGTGAAGACCCGGGGGGCATGCTGGAATTACGTGTTTGTATGAGTGTAATGACAAAGAAATGTGTTGACAACATATTAGAGATTTTCAGCAAGTACTAAAACTGGGCCCTAAAATGTTCCTTTTTCCTCAGTGGATTCTGAGAGACAAACAAATATTAAGTTCACAAAGCCTTTAGTTGGTTTTTGACAATCTTGAGAAGCTGCCTCATCTTTGACCTTCCTTCCTGTTTGCGTTATTTCTCATAATTTTCTTCACAGCCCCTTCAGATTGGCTAAATAGCTATATTTGCTAAAACGGCAAAATTATCTAAAATGGCCAAATCCCAAAATAAAATATCCTCACTGTCATTTTTTTTTTCCATTTCATAAATGCAACATAAACTACAGTTTTAGTAAATAGGTTTAAACTTCCTATATCCTGGTTGGTAAACTATTATCTTTATTTTCCACGTAAAATTGTAGACAATCTTTTTTTTCGGTTTTTCTTTGACACGTCTGAATCTATTTCTAACAACATCAGCGCAGACAAATCTTCTGACCCTTGTTTAATGGTTGGCGCCTCCTCAAGGGGGTCCCAAACCTGTTGGGAACCACTAGTCTAAATAACAGGGCCTAAAATGCAGACGATGAAGACTCTTGTTTTTTTTGGTTCAACAAAACCTGAAAGAAATCAATTGTGTGTGTGTGTGTGTGTGTGTGCTAATATCATTCAGATGTTGCCTCTCTGACAGCAGCTCGTTGGGTAATCATCCATGCAGGGAGTTAGTGTGCAGGATTTGACCTCCGGTGCCCCAAACCACCCCCCCCCCCCCCCCCCCCCCCAAACAAGTCCCCGCCACCCCCTCGCTCCAGGGTAAAGCTCCAGAGGCTTACTGGGGGACACACACTGAGGGGGGATTTGACTTTTATTGCCTCACATGAGTGAGTGGAGTGGAGATACAGTATGAGGATTGGAAACAGAACCACGCTTTTACTGACCGATACTCGGAAGGTGAAAATCTGTATATTTAGTGTGGACTAGGCACCTTTGCATGGCAGCCGCCTCCATTGGTGTATGAATGGGTGAATGTGAGTAATGGTGTAAAGTGCTTTGGGACTGCTCAAGCAGCTGAAAAACTATAGAAATGAAATCCATTTACCATTTTCCATGCAGGGAGATTCATTCAGGGTGGCTCAAATGAGAGAAGGTAGTAGAGACCGTGCGAATAACCGGGTTTAGGGCTCCAACTATTATTTTGCTCATCAATTAATGTACATTATTTTTACTATTATTTGATTAATATATTTTGATTAATAATATTGTTTACTCTCCTGATGTATTTCTCTTGTCCTGTTTCACCAGCCGCCTCTGCCATCTTGCTGTAAGCATTGACTGTGCTTTGCCTCATTACTGCCACACCTGGTTGCCCAGGTTTGAATCCAGGTTCAAAGCTTTTGTCTGTGAAGTTTGCATTTTTTTCCCTTCGACTTTTCTCCTGCTTTTAACCTACGATCCAATGGCAAGAGTGTTTGTTAGTGACAGGGTGAAGTTGTGGTTGGATCCTCTTTTTATAAGACACCGAACCAATGGTCGATCCTGTAGGATCAACATTATTGACGCTGCCTTGGTGGTTCGGATTCATCTCCTGGTCCTTGATGTTGATTCTGGTCCTGGTTCAGGGCAGTAACAGTCACAATGAAATCTTAGTTTGTCTTCTAGGAAAAAGCTCCTGGCTCTGCTCCTCTGCTGTCTGCTGTCTGATGCATGGTCTTTCATTTCCTGGTCTAGAGCTTGTTTTTTTTGGGGGGGGGGGGGGGGGGGTAGCTTTAAAAGAGACTATTCGAGAAGGTCCAGAGTGGAAGACACGTCAAGAGATTGAGAAAGGCTGGAGGCACAGATCTGTTTGGAATACGCAGTGGAAGAATTGCCCTCAGATGCACTTTACTGGCCTCAGGCTGGAGTTGATGAGGCGGTAGCTCATTAGCATTAGCTCCATTAGCAGCAGCAGGGTTGTGTGTGTGTGGGTGTGTGTGTGTTTTGGGTGGAGCTGTGGTTTTGTTGCTTCTGCATGCTGCCAAACTGAATAATGTTTCTGCTTCTTCCCTTTTCTTCTCTGTCTGCAGTGTGGATGTACGGCTTTACAGACAGTCCGAGGAAAGAGGCCTCAGGTAGCTGCGTCTGTTTCTGCCTCTGGTTCTGTCTCTGTCTCTGTTCAGTTTGAAGCGTTGTGCTCTGCATGCAAACTAACTGCTCAAAGCTGCTCACATCCAAATCCAGCTCTGCATCTCCATCCATCCATCCATCCATCCATCCATCCATCCAGCAAATTATTTATTGTCTTTGTCTATTCTTGCTGTTTATCATTACTTTGGATCTGTAGCGTGTCCTACATTTGGCATGTGCTTGATTATTGGGGCACTTTCTGTCCATCATCAGCCTTTAGCAGTGTAGCTTTGATGCTAATGCTCCTTTGCTATCACCAAGCTAACTGGCGTTTATGGCTCAGTTGTATTCCGTCCTTTACGCTTACTGATACAGTGCAACCTCCAGTGGACAAATTAGGAACACTACTGAACTACTTTAACATGGGGATGTAGTGGTTAGCATTGCCACCTCACACTGATAGAATTCCCAGTTCAACTCTGGCCTTTCTGGTGTAAAGTTTGCATGTTCTGCATGAGTGGGGTTTTTCGTCTGGCTATATCAGGTTGACTGTTAATTACTCTAAATTGAGTGCTTGGGAAAACAAGCTCACTGGTAGTATTTGAAATAAAACAGGAGTTTCTTTTGGACTATCAGTTGAATTTATATTCATTATTGTTATCGTTGTGTCTGCAATAGTCCCTGGTTTGTTATTACTCCCAAAAAAAGTTAGTGTAAATAAATAGAAATAACTTAAATTCTCTATAATTTTGTCATTTGCAAGTCGCTTCATCATTTCAAGTGTTTATTTGAAGAAGAAAGGTATATTTTGGTCTGCTAGATACATGTTTGCCAACAATGCCCAAGTATAGTGCTTCTATTTGAGCGCTCATGAGCAGCAACACAAAAGAAATTGTTCGGGAAAACTTTAAAGAAATGCCATTCAGATCTCAGCAGTCCGACTATCAGCAGAAAGTAACAGGTCTTTGGGATTTCTCTGCGAGGCGTGGTCTCCGTCACCGCAGCGTTGAGTCTTTAAATAGCTGCGTCTGCACTGCTTTATTACCCCAGGCTGGCTTTGATGGCTCTCTGCATGCCGGCCGCTCGTATCTTTCACAATATGTACCCGGTTTCTGCCTTTCCTGCTGGAAGATCGATTCTACAGAGCGACGGAGAGCAACACTCTGCCTCGGCCGAGGGAAGTCGGGCTGTGAGCGTTTTCCCACCGCTTGCTGTCAGTTTACTCAACATGCAGCGACACTTAATTATGTTTTAATCACTGTGTGGAAGCTCCAGACTGAGTCTTTATTCGAGCTGCTCGAATCCAACCTGACTCAACAACTTAATATGAGACATGCAGGACATTGTGTGCTTAGCATTTAGAGGTACTCATGGCAGTTTTGGAGCTGATTTAAAAGACCAACACACAGACTTGATTACAGTAGCGTTACTTGCCCCAAAAAATTTACTTTACTTGATACTGCAGAAGAAATGTAACTCGTCACGTTGAAAAGTGTTTTAATAATAGTGCCATAACTTTATTGTTGCGGTGTTAGCATTAGCATTCGGTAGGTTGTTGGTGCGATTAAGTTTATCTGAAGTTAGTGGGGGGGAAGATGCTCTATAACCCCTGACTTCAGGTTATTTCTCTTCTGCTTCATGTCTCGTGTTTTGCATGCTATTGGTAATATGTTTGCGAGCAGCTTCTTCCACCATCTGCTCACTAAATTGTTCAGTCTGCAGCCCTTCTATTATTGATCAGTTGAGACAATCTTCCAGCATGCTAATCCTAACCACAGGTACTGTGGATGGGGGCTAATGCTCACGTTTCTTACGGTGGGACATCTTTCATGTTGTAGGGTGAATAAGAGATTAGTAAAATAGCAGCTGTTGAGTCAACGGCCTTGGCTCTTACTAAAAGCAACAATGGACTCAGACAGAGGCAGCTTTGGAGCAGCTTTCCTGCGATCCCGTTCAGCTCAGACTCCCTACTGTAGAAAAAGTTGACTTGCACATGTCTCAAATTCAGTGTTAACTTTCAGGATTGATCAGAAGCTGAAGTTTATCTTTTTTAAAATGCAAAGGTTTCTTTCTCAAATACATTGTTCGTTTTTACTTTGAGGAGCTTGTAAAAACTAGTAAAAACACTCTTCCAGTAGCATATGTGAGTTTTATTAGTTTTTAAGCCACACAAATTTGATCGGTTTGTTTCCAGTCAAGCCAATAAACTGTTACAAAAGTGTTAGAGTACTTAAAATACTTCAGATTTTTAAATATGCAAAAAAATTGCCGTCTCTTTGAGGCCAAACACGAGCAAAAGGGTGTGAGGGAAGTCTGCATGGGAGCACAGCCGGCGAGTTAACGGTTAAACGCGAGAGAGTGAAAACAGAGCGACGCTGACTTCTTTTGTTTCACATAAACATGGACCCAACCTCCTTCTCTCTCTCTGCTCCACTCATATGTTTCTATTTAAGGCCAGCAGAGCCGGCTGCCATGATTGGTGTGTTTCACCCCCCCGACTGCTGCCGAGGGGAGGCCGTTCCTCTCGACCGCACTGTTGATTTTCCACAGAAACTCCAGCGTTTTTCCCTCGCTGGCGCTGCTCTCGTCCCCTGCGACCGTGAGCTGCTCGTCCCTCTTCGGTTCCGATCTGTCATGGAGCCTCTGTAGGAGCGAGATGCGGCCCCTGCGAGCGTCGTCCTCACCTAGTCCCTTCCTAGTTTGATCCCTCCGAGGTCGGGGGTGGTCTCAGCTATATGGCCACACGGTTGGGACTATGCAGCCAAGTCGCAAGGTCGCGTTTTGATTGGTCGGGGAGGCGCAGCGGCAGCCGATGGCGGCGCCCCGGGTGCGCGGCGGCGGCAGCAGCCTAGTCAGGGGCAGCGGGCGTTCGCGGGGAGCCACTGCGGGCAGGTGGCTGACAGCCTGTTTCTTCCCCTCAGGGATGGACAGCTCAGAGCCCATGGTGCTGGAGCAGTACGTGGCCGTGGCCAACTACGAGAGGCAGGAGAACTCAGAGATCAGCCTCAAGGCCGGCGAGACGGTGGACGTGATCGAGAAGAGCGAAAGCGGTGAGTTGCTCCAGAAAAACCAAAACAAACCTGCTTCTTCACACATGTGCTGAGAGCTTTCATCACTGTCACTCTCAGGACACATTCAGAGCTCCAGCTTCTTTCCTCCATCTATTCACTTTACTCCTCACAGTATTCACCTCTTTTGTACTCACACTCTCCCTCCCTCCTTTTCCTTTTCTTTACTCACCCTCCAAGGATTGAGCTTGGCACCACCTGGAGGAGCTGTTTGTTTGGCAGAAGTCGGCGTTTGTTATGGATCGGTCTCAAATCAGTACTGCTTCCTAAAACTAAAGTTTTCTTTGGTTAAAAAAAAGGCAAAATGCAAGTTTTCATTGTGTCTCAAACAATCAACTGAATCTGGATACAACTGACTGCACCTAAACACAATCGAGGAAACAGGAACTACCTATAGAACATTTAAAGAACCGACTGACCCAGCAGATAACCAAGTCTAAATATAATTGACAGAATGTAGGGACAAATAAACTGAACCTAGAAACAACCGACTGAACCTACAGACAAAAGACTGAACCCAGAGACAACTGACTTAACCGAGAAAGAAATCACTAATCATGCAGACGACCGATGGAACCAAGAAACAACTGATTGAACATAGAAACAACAAATACTTATCAAAAAACAACTGACAAAACATAGAGACAGTCGGTTGGACCTCTAAACAATCGACTGAACCTAAACAGAACTGAGTAAGCGTAACAACAACTGACTTGCATGTAAAGAGAAAGGACTCAACCCGAACACAACTGTCTGAACCTGGAGACAGCCGAATGAACCTTAACACAACCGAGTGAGCCGAGCACCAACTGACGGAACCTAAAAACAATTGACAAAACCGAGAGACAACCGACTGGACCTATATACCGTCGACTGAACCTACAGACAAAAAGACTGAACATCACCACAACTGACAGAACCTCGAGAGTGTTTTCTTCTTTGGAAATCTGTGTAGGAATCTCCTATCTGGATCTGATTTTCCGTGCTAACAGCCAGCATCTTGCTCAACTCAGAGGAGCTCAGCGCGAAGTGTTTGGCTTCACTCCTATCTGCACGCTGCTGATCACGCATGGGAACCCGTTCTCTTCCAGTTATCTCGGCTCCAGCATCTTTGAGTGATTACACGCCGCGATGTGACAGATACACGGTTGGATCTACTTTTCTGTGAAGGATCCACCCCATGTTTGTTTCTTTGTTGACCCTCGCGAGGCTGAATGAGATAATTGCTGAATGAGTGCTGTTCTTTTGTGATGTGGCTTTGGGTCAAAGAGGAAACGTCTTCCAGATAAGTCCTGGATGTCTTAATTTCCTTTCATCTTGTTCTGTTTATCAATGTTTTGGACGCTCAGTGACTTCTTAATTTTTCTTTGAATTTTTGCTTGGTCGTTTTTTTTATAATGATTATTCATAAGTGTGTCTGAGTTATGTGGTGATCCTTCCCTCTGATCCTGTTTTCTAAATCCCACCATCTGCTCTGCAGAAAAGGCTCCGAATGTTTGACACAGTTTACTCCTCGACTCTGAGGAGGTCTCGTCTGAAGAGCTGAGTGGCTGTACTGTCGTCATCCTCTGGGCCAAAAAACAGTGGCCAACATGGTTAAGACGCATGTTTTTAGAGGCACGTTTACCTCACCAATCCTGATAAAACCTTCAGTCTCTGACCTCAACCTGCCCTCATATGGGACAGCTCTTCCACTGTACCAGGAGATTCTGTAACATTGTTCAGAAAACTTCATGACACAAAGAGACGCTTTTTTCCTCTCCCCATCAAATTATGAAGTGAAATAATCAGATAGTCACAACAAGACTGATTTGATGGATCAAGTCTGATTTGATTGATCTCCATGACATCATTTAAATAATTTGCTTACAACACCAAAGGTCATTAGGTCAAAATGAAAGGCATAGCTTCAGTTTTCAATCTTTTTTGTAGAATACCTGATTGGGAAATACATCTGGTGGACCAGTGGTTTGACAGATAACTTATTCACTTCTTTTTTGGAAAACTTTTCCACATGGACCAATCCTATGTCTACGATGTGGAGGTGTGGCCACATTACTGCGCCCCAGGGAGCTAATGGGGGTGAAGGGTCTTCGTCAGGGAGCCACAGTGGTGACACATCAGCTGTGGGATTCCCGAACTGAAGTCTGCTTCTCTAACCTCTTGGCCGCCACTAAAACAAATATAAAGAGGAATTTACTCAAATCCTGAGGCAGTGACTCACTGCTGCCACCCAAGTGGTATTACAGTCCCACCTCAATTATCCAGACAGTGTTGGACAGATTCACTTTCTCATGTGTCTGGATAACCCAAGTTGTCTAGATAATAACAACGATGGCAACGCAGTGTCTGTGGATCAGTTTGGCAAAGAGAGAATAAAAAATTTTACTTTGAAAATGACCATTTCAATTTCCGTTAGTCTGCATTGAGTTTTATTTTTGGAAAAACGCATCAGTTACGTCAGCGCTTTTTTTTTTTTTTTTCATGCATCGTTAAGCCTTGTGAAGGCCTTTTCATACATGGTCCTGCAGGTCTGGGGAAAAATTCTGTTGCTTAAAACCAGTCCGAGGTGTAAAAAGGTTGGGGACTGCTCCATAAAACCTCCAGGCTAAAATCTGGGACCACGTCTGGGAGCACAAACGGTTATCACGTGATGCACTGCAGAGATCTGGAAAAACGAGGTACTCGATAACCGAGGTATCAAACAACCGAAGTCCGGATAAGTGAGGTAGAGCTGTACTTAAATCTTAGATACTCTCCATTAAAAAAAACCAAAAAAAACAAAACAAAACAGGAAAAGAGAACTAGTTGGAAATTCCTTTCATACTCTTTGGTTTTGTATTTCCTTTGTCCTTATTTAAACTTCTTGCTGTTTTTGCTATTTGGTTTTGAAAATTTGCCAGGTATCATGTTTGAATAGTTTTTTTTTTTTTTTTTTCTGTGTCGTTAAAACTTACTCTTATGTGTTAGATGTTGTTGGAACACACTGAGTTAAAAACGAGACTCTGGCTGAGGGAGTTGGGTATGTACGCTGTCGTCATCCAAAGAAGTGGAGCAACAGCCACAATGATGATGATGGTGATGATGAGATGGTGATGGTGATGATGATGACATCAGTCGGGAGCCATGCCAAGACAAACACATGAGAGCTGGTATAATATCCCAAACAGCCTCTTTCTCCAGCTCTCGAGGCTTCGCTGCTCCCTGTTATTTTCCTACACTTAGCAGAGACACTGACATCCTGGCTGTTAATTAGAGCTTATTTTTCCTTAAAACCCTCGTCGGCGCGTGTCAGCGGAGAGCCGCGATATCTCTTAATCCTCTCCAGGAAATGCTGGAATCCATATTTTTCTGTATTCCCCTCTTCAAATCCTCTCCGACACATTGAACACAGATGGTGTGTTGCATTAATATGCTGTTATGTTTTTTTTTTGTTGTTTTTTTTTTAAAATTCCAACACACAATGTTTCTGCTGGTTTTGAAGCATCTGCAGGCCCGGCCTGACATCGGTTCAAGCTCAGACCCAGAGTCGGGTGGTGCTGTTGTTGTCAGGTTTCGGACCCCGCGAGTCAGACCCACACGATGAACCATCCGCATGCGTGCAGGCCACTTTGCGTGGGCGTGGAGCTCGCTGGATCTCTGCACGAGCGTGGTGCAACTGGATTGGAAGTCTGGATTGAGATTTATGGAAGTGGGGAGGAGGTTGGAGGTCAAGGGGGAGGGAAGCAGGACTCCTTGGACATGGGAACCACGTCCCAGCTGGCGAGGATAAATCTGTGTGAAGTATAGTGTATGGGAGCGAAGCGATGTGAAGGAAACGCAGAGGAAAGGTCAGACTTGTGTATGAGAGAAACTGATGGAGAATTGCCGCTTTCCAGGAGTCCATAAAGGTTAACGTGCAAATCTTTACATCACACATTTCTCTCAATGTTACGCGAAATACATCATGTTTATATTTGCTGCTGTTACTGAAAAGCAGTACTCGATTATTTCCTGCTCCTGTTCCAGTGGTTTCTGGAGGAGCATGTCTTCGGGCAGTGCAAGGAAGCTGGATTACATGCAGATAAACCCACATAGGCTCAAGGAGAACATGCAAACCACTCATCGAAAAAGCCCAGTATCAAACCTATTGCTAACCACTGTACCACTGATCAGATGTGAGACAAAAAGTGTCAACAGTCACCAAAATGCTTGAAAATGCATGTTAATGCACGATCTAAATGGGCCTAAAGTGTGTGTAAGGTTTGAGTCGGGGGAGTTACTGAATGTTCTTTGTTGGATTTAATTGTAATTTTTCTTCATAATCTGTCAATTACCTAGTAAAGGCAGAAAAATGCCTTGACAGAAATGTCTTCCGTCGTGACGTCGTTGTGGTTAACCATCTTGAGGCTGCTCTGAGGTGGCTGGGAAAGAATACCTCGTCCTCCCTCTGATTCATCAGACTAATGGATCTTCCAGGACGAGACGGATTGGGATCCTGGGGGTTAGTGAGGTGCTGCAGCCTAATGCCAGCCGGAGGAGCCATCCAGACTCCAGGGGGCAGTTTGTCACAGCTGATTTGAAGAGATTCGACAGATTTGCGTACCTCGGTTGGAGGACCACTTCCTCCTGTCTCGCTTCCAGACAATGATAATTAGGGCCATACTGATAAGGATAATCAAAAATTTTAATGACTGATGTATCAGCTGATTAAGTTTTTAAGTGCTGAAGTGACGCGTTAACTCAAATACGCCGATTAGTATTGACGTGCTTCGATGTGTCACATAAAAGATGCCGACGTACGGTCAATGTGGTGGCAGCAATAAAAGCATGGACGGAGAACGAGCTAACATATCAGTCAAGCAGGAATAACACAGCAAGGCACTTCGTGGGCAATGGGAAACTTATTGAGTTGTTGATTATTTCACAAACTAGTTAACTTATCACTGAGGTAAACCGATCAATTCAGTCAATGCACCGTCGGTTGTATCTATAGATACGTAACACAAGGACATCAGGAAAAAAAAAAAAACCACATATTCCTCGCATTTTATTATTGAAAAATAGATGTGAACATCTGCGTCAATTGGACAACTTTTGGCTGATTACAGATTATTCTCCGTTCCCGATTAATCCGTCGCGCCCTAATGATAATCCTCGGTTTTGGAAAATCTCCTCTTTTCAGTTGTGAGTTGCTGAGGACGTCTCTCAGTGATGTGACTGCTTGTCAGCTGGTGGAGGTGTTCGAAGACGCACTGCCAGGAGGTCTGGCAGAGCTTCGGGGGGCATCGAGACGCTTTGGCGTCGCCCACGATGAGACCTCAGTGTCCTCCGTCAGGTTCTCCATCTGTCTGTCTTTTTCCACTCTTCGGAAAGTAGCTGCAGATCTTTGAGGAGCGTCGGGTCGTTCGCACGCTCCTGTTAGCTCAGGATACGAAGCTCCAGGCTATGAAATAATTTCAGCTTCTGAGCGAGAAACACGAGTTCAGTTTGACTGAAATCAAGAAAATATCCAGCTGCCTGGAAGCTTCAGCTTTCAGAGCTCAAATAATAATGATATGATTGTTGTATTTTACACAGTAAAAACACATTCAGCACTTCAAATGGAGACTTTAGATGAAAAACAACATAACAGGAGCCATCGCATGGGGAGTCAGTGGTCATAATGTTTGGACATCTCTGCCTCACAGGCTGACTGTTTTAGATAAATGTCTCAATTGTCATTTCAAATGCATTAAAAGACGTTCAGGTTATCGCAATACCTTTTAAATGTCATCTTACAATAAAGTAAGCTGCACGTCCTCCCACTTCACCTGCACATGCATAGAATTTATGATGTGAAAACATCACCTCCAACCTCAGTTCATTATACAAACCACCTCTCAGACCTGCATGGCGCAAATATCTAGCTTTCTGATTGACATTCTGTGGGATTAACGCCTTTGGACACTTCAAAACGTGTGTCTGATGGTAAAACGGAGCACAAGTGGACCATCAACCTTTTTTTTTTTCCACGAAAGTCCGGGAAGATTTCCAGGTCCTGCTCTTTGTTTGACACTAACGTGGAAGCGTTACGTCGGAGTGTGAAACTCATGTTGCCTGACTGGAGCTGTTCATGAAACTCAGGGGTTCCTGTTACTGCGGGGCGACTTCTATAAGTATTGTTGATTAAATGCTCACCGAGGCCTTGCTGACCTCTGCACCAAACCTCCATATGTGCTGACACGGGCTGTCATACTCTCGCTCTTTGCACTGTGGTGTTCTCTTCACCTTTTCTAACAGACACATGTGGCTCTGGTCAGATTAAAGCGTGGCACTGCAGGTTATAGGACCTTTTTTAACGGCCTGGGTTTGAATCTGGCTAATGCTATAGCTTAGACTGAAGATGATAGCAGACCGCCTCCTGGATAGAAGGGGGACCACCCTGATTGATGCAGGCTGTCAGAGCTCATGCTGGCCTGCAGCCTCTGTATGAATCCTCTGTGAGACAGACGTTTCTTATCTAACATCTTCTGAGTCACTCTGATGAGAACCAGTCCACCTCAGGCGAGGGTTCGTCAAGCTGGCAATCCAGGCAGCGCTGACGCGTACGATTGTTTTTACACACAGGGATTTCATTAAGTTCTTTGTCTCATATGTGTACTCCAATCAGCCATAACATTAAGACCACTGACAAGTGCAGGTAATATCAGTGATTGTCTCTGTATGATGGCTCCTGTTAGGAGGTGCAGGAAGTGAAAATTCTTTTCTTGAAAGTGAAGATTTGAGCCAATTCGATACTGACTGGGTCAGACCATCTCCAAGCCTGCAGCTCTTGTGGAGTGTTTCCTGGTCTGCACTGGTCAGGATCTATCAGAGCTGACCTGGAGACAAAGTCATGGACGATCCATGAGTGTGGTCCGTGAGTGTGGTAAACGCCTGGTACCAGAATGCATTGTGGGAAGAAGATGAACTGGTGGTGCAGTGTAATTCTTTGGACAATGTTTTATGCTTAGATATGGAGCAGCTTCCTCATCATGGTTACAGACTGTCCATGTTTTCATGGAAGCAGTATCACTGATGAACTCTTCAATAAGCAAACAACTGTTTTTTTTATATCTTTTACACGAGTGTTTGACGCATTTTGGATAGAAATGGTTCAGAAATAGTTTGAGGTGTTAACGAACTCCTCACATCTAAATCTAATGAAGCATCTGTGAGATCTGCTGGACAAACGAGTCCGATCTTTGGATATTACAACTTCGAGAAAGGATCTGCTGCTGTAATCGTAGAGCAGACACGACGGAAGCCTTCAGAGACACAGAGTCCAAACAAAAGAGAGCAGAAATCAAGAAACAGCTTGGTTGTTTGATCAGAGCTTGATGAAGTTCTGTGTCGGTATCACTCTGCCAGCAGATGCTCAGGAGCAGTTTGACGGAGTTCGTTAGTTGTCGTGTCTCTTTAAGCAGGCGTTCGGATGGTTTATCACAAAAAGCAGCAGGTACTTTCACACAGAGCTGCTCCGCTCTTGTTCTGATGACTCAGCAGGACTCCTAACGACTCCTGGCAGCGAGTCTCCAAACGCCGGCTGTGCAGAAAATAAACGTGACGATCATTCTCGGGAGGCCTGGAATAACTTTTCCAATCTGACTTCTTTATTGACTCTGTATCAGAGGAAGATATTTTGTTCCTGGGTAGTTTGCGTGCTTGTACTTTGAGTGATGGGACGCATTAAAGCTTCTCAGGGCTTCGCTGCACAGACTGAAGTCGAGTGAACATTTCAGGCCACGCAGTCCCTTTCCTCCACTCCCCATCTGCTCTGCTGTTGCTTCCTTCTCTTCCAGTTCCAGTGTTTCTCTGGCTCCTCCCTTTTATCTCCCGAGCTGCCATGGGAGAAGAGAGGGAAGCAATCAGGCCCTTGATGAGATACGGGCGTTCCTTATCACCTCAAAGAAAATGTGTGTTTGGTAGATTGTTTCATAATTGTAACAAAGTTTCTTGGTTTTGAATCTCATGCCATTGGAAAGCCTGAATTCTTACCTTTTGAATGGTGCTACATTTGTAAGGAACATGCATTTGTGGGATAAGCAGCAGAGCCTAGTATACCAAACCTTCCCTAACAGAAAGTGCCTCTCTTTGCTGATGACTGTGTTTTGATCTTCTGGTTCTTTTCAGTTTTTATTGCTGAAAAAATATGGAGATTATGCAAACATCGGCAAAACCATATCTCCACAGTCGAGGACTAGGAAGACAATAGGAAGAGAGACACGAAAGGAATCATCTCTCGGTGCTCTGTGCTGTGTTTGAGTTGAGGAGTTTCTTTGAAAGTGCTTACTCTGCAGAAAGAGAAGCAGCAGCTCCTTCTGGAGGCTGCGTTTGCTCCCTCATGGATCTGTTCTTCGTCACAAACCGAGGAGGGAACACGGAGGAAGGATGACAGTCGCCTTGTGTGCAACGTCTGTGTGTCACATGTCAAAAATCCGTCGCGGTGAACCTGTTGACCGATTCCAACCATCGCGTGGACAGAACGTGTGCCGCCTTGCTCTTGATGTGGGATTAGCGAGGAAAACTATAGCTAGCTTTGAAGCTGCAGCCAAACATCTGCTACCCCCCCTGCCCTGTTAATGTCTTCCACTCTTTTCTTTCCCTTGCTTCTTTTCACCACCTTCTCCTCATGTATCTCCCCGCCTCTCCCGGTCCGCAGAGGGTCCGGCGGGCCTGTGGCGGGCCGTGATAAGCCTGCGCCGCTCTGCTGCTGCACCGCCGTGCTCACCCTGACCTCTGCTTTCCCTCCACGACAGAAAGCAGCCAATTAAAGCCGCTGACACGGTGTGAGCTTGAAAGTCCAATTACAGCTCAGAGCTGGAAGGAACGCCAATTACAGCTCCTCTGCTGCCTTACATATTCATACTTTTCACTGTGTGTGTGTGTGTGTGTGTGTGTGTGTGTGTGTGTGTGTGTGTGTGTGTGTGTGTGTGTGTGTGTGTGTGTGTGTGTGTGTGTGTGTGTGTGTGTGTGTGTGTGTGTGTGTGTGTGTGTGTGTGTGTGTGTGTGTGTGTGTGTGTGTGTGGCTTCAAACCCTTTCTGAATGTTAGTAATTAGTCATAAATACTGCAGAAGTATTTGGTCTGTGAGATCTGACAAACTAATAAAAGAGAGTGAATCCTTTTAAAAACACTGAATTCTGTCAGCTGTGACGAGCAACGGCTCCCGGTAAGATACTGAAATATTCAGTTGGCCCCGCACGGTTCAACACACCCGTATGGATGGCGGTTTTGCAATTAATTTTGAATTGATGCTCCACAGGCCACAAAAGCACTCCCCACGAGTTAATGTCTAAGCGCTGTTGTGGCTCCGCCCACAACTGGAGCCGGAGAAGGTGGCGTTCACCTCTCGTGTCCACAGGAGCGTTTTTTCTCTCTCTCGCATAGAAACGCATCGTATTGCAGGCCACTAGGCGGTGTCTACCAAGGCGTCACTACGGGGCTGTTTGCTCAGTCGCAAAGTCTTACTTTCATCTTACAATAGTTTAGCAAAAAGTATTTCTGAGGTGAGAAAAACCTGCGCAGTTGCTCAATCTGTCCTTGTTTTGCTTCCACCGCAGCTCAGTTTAGATGTTTTACGAAAGCTTTGCGATGCGTTGGACCTGCGCGCCCTCTCTCTCAGTGCCGCGCGCCTGCGTCACACAAATCTGCGGCGTCGGATTCAATTCAGTTTCGCTGTTTGAATACGCTGACGACGGAGTGAAAACAGTTAACAGAGATTTTACTGTCTGCAAATGTTGCTTGAAACATGTTCCATATGTATAGGTAAACATGAGCAATATGAGCATACATCTCCAGTGTATAGATATCAAAGTCCAGACCGAACCGTGGGCTACCTCTACTGTTGCACCCCGAGTTTGAAGTTGCGTAATCTGTCTTGCTTCAGTCCAACAGAATTGCGGCAGTTTTGTTTCTCTTTTTCTTTTGTGTCCTTGAAGAAGAAATCCACGCTTTTAATTCACCACATCTGCAGTTGTTCTGGCATCAATCTTCACGATTGTCCTCATTGTGAGGACGCTTCGCTTGAAATTTGAATGCTGCAGTCGTCTCTTTTCAATCTGTTGTCTCTTTATTCTCCTAATTAGCAGAATTTTCTCTGAGCGTGAACGTCGCTTCGCCTCCTTTTTTCCGCCTCCGCCGGCTCTTATCAGTTCCAGGTACACAGCCCCCCTCGGTGGTTCTCTCGGGGTGGGACATTTGTGTTTGTGTGCCAGGTGGGACGAGGAAAGGAAAAGCGGCTCCCTCCTCCCTCATGTACAGGTGGCTCTAATTCTGCTGCAGCTTTTTTCGGGCACTCGCAGTGAATCAGCATATGGACGCTTGTAATGTGTTTCACATGGGCCGAGCTATTCTGGCTGCTGCGAGGCGGCGCTTTGGCAGCGCCGGAAAAAACCGTTAAGAATGAAAACACAAAGTTTCCACGGCCAGGGGATCGTCTGAGGTCCGTGAGGATGCACACACAGCTCCCGTGAAGAAATCCAGCACTTCGAACCAAAATATGACTAAACCATGCAGGAGCTGCAACCGCTGATGTTTTTGTTTGATTTTGTTTCCTCCACGGTCCCTTGCTGCTTTGGGTTTCTCTCCATTTTGACACAGTTCTGAACTCTCTGCTTTGGGTTCTAAAATTTGTCCTCAGGCAATGCCTCAGACCGCTCTATGAGTTCAGACATCAGATTGGGAACCACTGAAGTAGAGTAACAAGTAATGATTACTCTCTGTTAATTATACTGTTGGTTGTTATCTGGAGGAATACAATTTAATGTTAAATAGTTTTCTGGCTCAAGTACAGTCATTATAATATGTGGCATTCCACCGGGATCTAATCTGGACCCATTGAAGTTTCAGTTTTCATGAATGGCAATAGCTTTATCTTTATCAATTGAGTTTAATTCTTTCGATGTCAGTGTAACCATTTGTTGTTCTATTGGTTTCATTTGTTGAGTCAACTCGGCTGGTTGAAACTATAAAAGTCGACTGTCGTTGCTCTGGGAGTCTCTGCTCAAGGTTCTTCAGAGGGAGACCAGGAACAGTTTAACCCAAACTGCAGACCAACAGTTTGACACTTTGTTAGGCGTGTCCTTCCTGAGTACAAATATATATTTTTTAAACTCCCGGAAGCTGGAAAAGGTCAGAAATCGGTCAAACATTTTATATAATTTAAAAGCAATAAAATCCAGTGATGACAGGGTTTTCTGGCAGAAATAATTCCAACGTCTCAACTAAACACCACAAATCAACATATTTGAGCTGCCCACAGATCCACTGATGTTTTCCATGAGGCTGTCAGCCGTGGATTCATGTCAAATACCTCGACAGCAGATCAGGGATGTTCAATAAAATTTTAGTTCAGGGGAAACAGAACAACCCAGTTTGATCTCAGGTGGTCCGAAGCAGAGAAACAATGCATATTGAGCAAAAGATACCAGGTTTTTCTTGGAGTTTCTTTATACGTTCAGCCTCTGAAATGTTTGCATCTCTTATTCTAACACTGACATGGACTAAAGCGTCTCGCTTTTTTGGCTGGACAATTTCCGCAGCCGTTTGCATAGCTCACATGATCCTTCTACACAAACAACATTTCTGCTTAAATGACCCGTATTTTAGAGTTTTACAGTGTTTCGATTCTGTTTTTTTTAAGTATTCTGATACTCTCACGATGTTTTCACACTTTTCCTAGAATGTTTGGGTGGGTTAGACTGAAACATTATTCAGCATTGTGCAATAGGTGACGAGTGATGCAACCACTTTATCTCCTTTTCCCTCGGCTTCTTTCACTGTGCTGCAACTTTGGTGCTCCCTGTGACATTTAGCTGTGCTTAACAGTTGTGTGTGTTTGTGTGTGTGTGTGTGTGTGTGTGTGTGTGTGTGTGTGTGTGTGTGTGTGTGTGTGTGTGTGTGTGTTTGTGTGTCTGCAGGTTGGTGGTTCGTCAGCACATCCGAGGAGCAGGGCTGGGTCCCAGCAACATACCTGGACTCTCAGAATGGGACCAGAGACGATCTTGATCTGGGAACCTCGAGAACTGGAGAAGGTTAGAGCACACACAAGGTTTTATAGCATCTTCCTCTCGCTAACTGATGTTATCCAGATAATAGATATTTTTCCTGCCAAGTGATGTAATAAACAAAACTCCCTATTTCACACAAACACGAAATGACAAAGTGAAAATACACACATAATGTATGACACATTTCCATATGGGATTACAAAAGTTAGACAACAGTCGGCAAGGAGTGGATTTACAACATTAACAGGAATAATTTCACCCCTTCAGCCCACACAACTCTGCAGGGACCGTCTGCAAATTGCAAAACCGCTCCAACAGCAAAGACAGATACTACAAACCCTATATCACTATCAAACAGGTGTTGTTGTATGACCAAGTGAAGGCTGCAGTGATTTTGTTGACACTGCAGTGAATACCAGTCACGTTATGTGATTTTTGTTGTATCTGTCTTCGCTTTTGCAGTGATTTATAATTTGCAGACGGTCCCTGCACTCTGATCACACAGCAGGCTGCTCATAGAGACCAGTGGTGTTTCTGCTGCTCCAAAGACAACTACTTTTGACAAAAAAAAGAGCTTGTAGCATATTGTCTACCTCACAACGATGGGAAAGAGGCGTCATTTGTGTGTTGTTGACGTTTTGTTAAAACGTTACTTTACTTTAAGCGTAACTTTAACGAGCTGCTCTCAGCAGGTGTAGCCTCATACCGGCCTGTGCTGGCGTATCTGAACTTGAACCTTTGTTTACTTGCCATTGTATGCTCTAACTAGCCTAACCTACCAAACATAGTGTAGCGACAGCTGTGGAGTACAGTTGAAGCTGTCGGAGAGGGGCAGCACAGAGGATTATGGATCATACTTCGCAGGACTTTATTTCTACATTTAGCGTAGAACCTAATAGTTCTGTATTTCTGTTAATTTATCATCCTCTTATCGTTCCTTTATTGTTTTCCCATTGTTATTATCTTGTTCAAGCAGGTTTTGTGTTCAATTTTGTGACATGATGTTGCAGTTGATCATGGTGCTGTGTGGTGAGTGATGCACTCGACTACAAATTAAGAAAATCTGAACTCTGAGTTTCACATGAGAACTATTTATAGCTGGACGAGCCGCACGCTGATGGTTTCAGTTAATGGATCAAAGGCACTGACAGGCAAAGAGCCGCATGCAGCTCATGAGCCCGGGTTGGCCACCGCTGTTACAGAGCATCTTAATCCTTTTAACTGTTGTCCCTTCAGATACAAATCTTATCGTATCTTATAGATATAAATCTCAATAGAGCATCTTCCTCTCACTAACTGATCTAATTTTAGCTTTTTGAGTGTTTTCGTAACTTCATATTAGTTCCTTTTTTTAAATTTTTTTTTTACTGCAATCAACACTGTAAATAAAACATAGACGTAATCTCAAGAAATGTCTGCATGCATCCCAGTAATTTTTTTACTTTCCCCCATCTTACTTGTAAGTCTGAGACCAGCATAAACACACACACACTTCCAGTCGTACGTTAGGAGCCCAGGAGGCCACAGCACCATGGTGAAACGGTACCCGACCTCAGCCAGGAGGGGCTGCAACATTATGGCACCACACAAAATTCCTTTCAGCTCCCCTGAGAGGCTGCAGGAGGCTCGTTGTGTTGTGACCTCTTTTCTTCCCCAATGTTTAGTCTGACTGCAGGGATGGAGCGTTTCATCACTGTATCATAGCCCCCCCCACCCCCTTTTGTTTTTATGTGCAAACACGCCAACAATAAATACAAGTAATAAACTCTTTCTGCAGAGGAAAATGGGATTATCAAACATCTTCAGTCTGTCATGCAACTCCTGCTTCATTGAACCGGACACACACACACACACATACATACAGCTCTTGCACAGCTGCCACAGTCGCTGTTTTGTATTTTTTTGTACTGCTCTGGTTGGTTTACTGAAGGTTTTTTTTCTCCTTTCTCATGCTCACACTTTTACTTGATGGTGGCAGCAGCAGAAACAGTTAAATCTTCTGTCAAGCTGCATTCTGGAGATGGAGCCTAATGCTCTGGTGGACTACCTCACGTGTAGGACCCCTTTTGGGTATACTGGGGAGGTTGCACTCGCTGTTTGGCTTCACTCTGATGTTTTGGCAAGTCATAGCTCGGAAAACAGCTCAGATTCTCCGAGGCAAATGGAAAGCACCATTAGTCCCGTGTTAGCATTAGCATAGCGTAGCATGACATGGCATAGCTAATGTCGTTCAAAACTTGAGTAAAACTTTAAATTAAGACCAGCTGACCGGGCAAATGTGCTGAAATGTTCAGAAAAACGCATGGTCAGTGAGCCAATAAGTCAGTTTTAGTATTTAAACCTTTAAAAAATGAAGTGAAGCAGTTCTTTGGAGCTCATCGAGTTGCGTTAGCTTCTCAGACTGGATCCCAGCATCTCAGGATATATCTCATAACACAGCCCGCAAGTTAAGGAAGTAACACATTGCAAGGTGTGCATTAATCTATTAGCATAAACTCTTCCCAGTATTTAATGCGATTTGCAAGCTATGACAACATTTGACAACATATGTTTTCTGGTGCTAACTGACCAAGGGGTGGACGTTTAGCTTTTTACTCAACGAATCACATAGCATAGCATAGCATAGCATAGCATAGCATAGCATAGCATCACACACACACACACACACACACACACACACACACACACACACACACACACACACTCTATTAGACTTGATGTCTCCTGTTTGCACACATGGTCATTTCTTATTGCCCCCCCCCCCCCCCCCCCCCTCTTCCTCTATTACATCTCACTATCTGTACATGCTCTGTAATCTGATCCCACATCTCAGCTCGCTGGAGAGGAACTGACAGGCCTCTGCTGAAATTACCTCAGAATAACATTTCCCTTTGTGCCGAGCTGAGCTGATATTTCAATTAGGAGGTCAACAGCAGTCAGAGAGCGGCGGCGCTGAGCTGGGACGGATGGAGGAGGGAGAGGTGGATAAAAGAGGAAGAGGTTTAACAAAGAGGAAGAGTTGGAATACAGAGGATGGGGTGGAATACAGAGGGAGAGGTAGAATAAAGAAGGAGAGGTGGAATAAAGAGAAAGAGGTGGAATACAGAGGAAGAGGTGGAATAAAGAGGAAGAGGTGGAATAAAGAGGGAGAGGTGGAATAAAGAGGAAGAGGTGGAATACAGAGGAAGGGAGGAAAGGTCAGATGTGGAGCTAATGGAAGCAAAGAAAGAATAAAACAGTTGTTTCCATCCATCAGTCCTCTGATCCAGAAGTCTGTGGCCCATTCTGTGACTTTCCAACAAATGTCATTTGACTGGAGCCACTGAGCATGTTTAACCTTTAAAATGAGGATAAAACAGCTCATAAAGTTATAAATATAGTTTCACTATATATGCAAAAACTCTATCTTATGTTGTATTTCTGAAGTTTCATGATTACAGTTTATGACGGTGAACATTTGACTACATTTTCTGCAGTTTTTTGTTATGGTTTTTTAGCACTTACAACTTTCTGTTTTCACTGTTTTGAGTTCATTAAGCAATTTTGTTTTCAATTTAAAAAGGTTTACTCATTTAAAGTGTTTTTCATTGTTGAATGAGTGCAGTTTTTGTGTTTGAATCTCGGTCGCATTGTCATTGTGAATAAGAATTGGTTTGCATCGGATGCATGATGATGTATACAGACATCCTGGGGATAGATGGTTAAGAAACAGTTAAATGTACAATAAGTGGATGATGATCACATAGCTATGAAATAAAGGCTCAGATGTCTTTAATAATGAGAATTCATGCCATTCTAACAAGCTAATAAATCATGGCTGACAACTAAGCCTTGAACTGTGAAGCATGGTGGAGGTACCATAAAGCTGCAAGGCTGCCTCAGGTACTGAAAGCCTTGAATGTGATCTGCGAACTAGCAGGACATTTCAAACAGAAATGTGTTTTCACAAAGTTAAACCTGAGTGACGTTAGCTTCTCATACGTATATTAGCTGCTAAACTTTGACATTTCATAAGGTTTTGTTCAACATTAAGTTTAATCGTCGCATCACTTCCTGCTGGTTGTGAGCAGCTTTCGCTCGTAGCAGCCTGACACTGAGAAGTGTAGAGAGATGGTGGGAGTGGGGATGTTGTGGACCTCCTCGCACTGTGAGACCAAAGACTTTAGGTCAGTATGATGTCTGTCTTCTGTCTGAGACAAACAAAATCTCACAGTGAGCGGCCGCCTATAGGTTCCTGTTCTCCAGTGGTGGTTTGCAACCCAAGAGTGTATCACTGTCCCAACTGATCTTTGTCATGTTTAACAAGAGTGTTCACGTCTTTCTACTGATCTCAAAGTTGAATTTAAACTTTTGTTGCTGCTAACCACAGCTAACTCTCGCTTCTTATGCTAAATCCTTTTTTTTTTTTCTGTGTTTGTTTTTCTCCATCTTCATCCTCCTCCTCCTCATCATTATCATCAGTCACTAAAAGGCGTAAAGCCCACCTGAAGAGGCTGGATCGCCGCTGGACCCTTGGCGGGATAGTCAACCGCCAGCAGAGCAGAGGTGAACACACACACACACACACACACACACACACACACACACACACACACACACACACACACACACACACACACACACACACACACTAAGCACGACTAAGGTGTTCACACATCATTTTGCGGTCAGACAGCGGAGTTGTTGCAGTAGTGATTCGCTTTAACTTAATAATCAGACAATTATACAAAAGAGCGAAACTAAACTAAAAACATAACTTGAGCTATAATTGTTTTTTTAATTCATCCTCCAGTAAAAGAGGAATTAACGAATATTATATAAAACAATACTACATTTCCTTTCTACATGACTGTTCGCATGAAAAACTTGTTTTATATATAAATTTGTGTGCGAGTAATTAGAGCTGTGTGTTCAGAGTGGGTTTTGTTTGCCCTCTGTATGTACTTGCAGGCTCGCGTTGTTTGAGTCCGGTGCAGTCCCTGTCATATTCTGTTTGTAATCACAGAGCACTACTACAGTACATGTTTTCTGTTTACACTGGAATTTGTTTTTTGTTCTTAGTTGTTTTTTTTGGTGGGGGCGCAAATTCAGATTTGTTTGCCGTAATGCGCCGATATGTTTGACGACTTCCTGCTTGAACAAACACAAAACCAATACTGTTTGGAGATTGTTCTTGTGTAAACAGATTCTAATGCGTGGAAAACCCTCGTTTAAATACTCCTGTTTGCACATATCTGTCAAGAAAGGTGTTTTCAAATGGTTCTCTGGCTTTATTGCATCCTCTCCTTGCATGGATGTACGATTAATCGGCTGATTTTCGGGGGATCTGAGGTTCCGCTAAAGGAATCCAACTCACACAAACACACACAGACGTGTGCAGCTTCTGAAAACACACTGAGACATACAGACAAACATCCCTCCATGGTAAACAGCCCCAGGCGGATGATTCACAGTAAGTTATGCCCACATTGTTAATCCTGTTTGTTGTAGCGGGCAGCAGTGAGGCACGCTGCACTTTCTCCCCCTCAGCCAAATTAAGGATTCAAACCGCAGACCTCGCCGTCGCGGGTCTCTGTGGCTCCCGTGTGATTTACGAGGACTGCGGCCTCGCTGGCGGAGCGTGTGAAGTGTTTCAGTAGCAGCCTGTCGGGGGAGCAGGTTAGCAGGCATCTCCCAGAAGATCCGGGCAGGGCTCCAGCGAGCTGATGGAAAGTGTGAAAGTGAGGCGGCGGTCCGACCTGCAGCCTGGTTTTAATCATGCGGACCTCTGGAGAGCACGGATGAGTCACCGGCTCGCTGTCGCCACCCGAGAGCGGCGCATGAAACCTCCTCCTGAATACCAGCGCTCAGAGACGGAGCGTTAGCGTCACTCAAGCGTTGTGACATTTTCTTTGCGCCATCATGGCTACGTGAAACTAGATGACCAAGAACAGTCGTTCTACTGTCGTCGTGGTGCTTCAAGATCGTTCATGAGTTCCTGGTTCATTTCTTCAGCCAATTCATTGGCATCGACGTGGTGAAGCTGCGACTCAAACACACGTTTTTGTCAGTGCAAATATGCAAATCATTCAGGTAGAACCCATAGTAAGAAGCTGATAAGTGTCTGATTTGTGAGGTGATGCTGCTACAAACTGCCATCTTTTGTTTTTTTTAAAACTTCTCTAACTGCTATACTGTTGGACTCGGGGATTGTATAAACTCGGGTACGAGAATAAGTGCACATTGTGGTTCTCCAGTGAATCAGCTGCAACAACAGACTTGAGTACAAGAGAAAATCAACACTGTCCTGTATGTAGTGGTTTAGTACTCGAGAGCAGTCATTTTTAAGGTCTTGGTTTTGTTCTTGGTCTTGATCCGGTCCCGGCCCCTTAAAGTCTTGGTCTGGCGATGCTCTGGTCTTGGTCTTGACCTGGTCTCGGGTTAGGTGGTCTTGACTACAACACTGCTTGTACGTTATCGATATGTGTGAATGATAAAAAACATGAAGCTCACAGAAAGTCGGACTTTTAGTAGCAGAAAGTTTGGTAAACAAGTTGCCTTCTTGGAAATCTTCAAGCTGTGACATCACTTCCTGATTTTTTTTCTATCGGTTGTCCAAAAACAATGTCAGACCATCTGCACTAGGTTGACTCTGACCTCAAGTGCTTAGTTCCCAACGTTTTTTTAAGCCACTATCAAAAACATTGTAATGACTGACTCAGATCAGGTAGTGGTAATCCGTCTGTCCGTCCAACATTAAGTGTCTGGTCCTCTCACAGTGATCTCCTCCCTGCTGTGTCCTGCCTGATAGAAGCTGTGCAGACTTATTGTGGGGAGGTTTTGCTGCTCCGCAGACACGGTTTGATTCAGCAGAGGATGAAAACAAAGAGCGATCATGTCAGATTTACACTCTAATGGAAGGAAGCCGCTGCGTCCTCGCCGGCTCTATTAGCTGACACTCGCTTCTCCTCCCCCTCTGTGACACATCGGCTCACAGAGCTAGACTCAGATTAAATTTAAACTCAACTCCTCTCGGTGACTCAGCCGGGCTCGAGCCCAGCGCGCGCTCAGTGTGTCTTGAACTACGGAGGCTCCTGATTGGTTGCAGATGGTGGAGGTGGAGTCTCACTCTGAGACTTAAATCAGTCTTCATCTTACTGCTCCTCAGGCTGCAGTTTTCTGCAAATTGCAATTATTAGTAATTGATTACAGTGAGTATTTATTCCTTCAAGCAAGCTATTTAATCTCTTACAGTCAGTATTTTACTTATTTAGAATTTAGTCAATTTCTTCCACTGTTTACTGGTAACAAAAAGTAAATAACTTGCGAAAGTATTTGTTTTTGGGCCTCAATGATAATGGAGGTAATTCAAACACAGATGTAAAGAATCAAAGTTATTATGTGTGATGTAAATCCACGCAGATTTGATTTAATGGTTTCAGATTCTTCAGTTAGTTGTTTGTTCTTGGCCCGAAGCTTCTCCAAACATCTCCACACCCAGCAGGCTCCTCACATTCCTCTCCACAGGCTGGAGGGGACAAAACACACCTACTGGAGGCACGCACGCACGCACACACAAGTATTTACTCTAATAATCTGGTTTCCTTCAGTCATCTGAGGTCAGATTCTTTTACAAGGAGTGAAGATTTGATTCATCCAATCCGTGGGACGTTGTATTGTTCATCCATCAACTGATGCATCATCCATCCATCCATTTGTCCATTTATCCATCAACTAATGCATCATCCATCCATCCAACCAAACAACCATCCATCCAATCAACCATCCGTCCATTTATCCAGCCATCCAATTTTTTGTTTATGTGTGGGTGGATGGATGGATGATGCAATAGTTGATGGATGGATGAAAGAACAATACAAACGTTCCACGAGTTGGATGAATCAAATCTTCACTCCTTGTAAGAGAATCTGACTTCAGACGACTGAAGGAAAACAGATTATTCAAGTAAATACCAGTGTGTGTGTGTGTGTGTGTGTGTGTGTGTGTGTGTGTGTGTGTGTGTGTGTGCGTGTGCGTGTGCGTGTGCGTGTGCGTGTGCATGTAGCTTTGCAGCGTTGTTGTAATCATAAACCTCTATATGAAGTTGAGTTATACGGAATCTGCTTTTTACTCCATCTTTTACTCTGGACATAAAAAAGTGTGACCACGAATCAAAGTCAACGTCTCTTTCTCTGGTTAAATATCTGGGTTTGGCTGCTCTCAGTTCTCCTGGCCTCCCCACTGTTTGACTTGTGCGCCGACCTCTCAGTCAGTCCTCCTCTGCCCCTCTCCTGAACCTCCTCCTGCTCGCCGATAAAGCCCCGGCGGAGGCTTCCCTCCCTGCAGGGTCCTGCGAGGCTTGCAGGGCGTGAGAGAGGAGCGGCGCTCCGACTGGGACGTGGGCGGTCCTGATGCGGCCGCCAACACGTCTGTCTGGACAAAACGGGTCGCTGAGCTTGTCCAGTAGAGGGAGCCGTTTGTTATTGTTGAGCAGGACAAAGAGGATAGTGCTGTTTGTGTTGGTTTGGAAAGACTTTTCACATCTTAAGTAGGTCACGCTCGACATTTTTTCCCTTCAGAAACCCCTGTGGGAACACAGAAAGCCGTACGGCGGTGTAAAGACCGTTGGTCGGTCGAGTTTTCGCTCACTTTGTGAGTTTCTGCTGTTTGCAGAGGAGAAGTACGTGACCATCCAGCCCTACAGCAGCCAGGGGAAAGACGAGGTGAGCTTCGAGAAGGGGGTCACAGTGGAGGTCATCCAGAAGAACCTGGAGGGCTGGTGGTTCATCAGGTGGGTCTCTCACACACACACACACACACACACACACACACACACACACACACACACATTAATATGTGTAGGGAAATCTCTTGTTCCATGTTTGATGCCTTAAAGATTCATTTCGGAGCAGAAATTAATCCTCCAGATGTACGTGTGAGTCACGCTGCTCTCAGCAGGCTCCTCTTTGTTCATTCACGCTCCTCCACAAAGACTCCTCAGTCACGGGGACTCCTTGTGGTTGCGGTCGGAGTCATGAGAGGGGATGAAAAGGAGCCGTCGCTCCTCCTCCCAGCAGAAAACAGGCACATCTGGAGGGTGATGAGTCGGATGAAAAGACTCATTTAGCTTGTCAATGTGTGGAAGGAGCTTCTCTTCTGTTACGTAATCTGTTTACTTGCCTTTGGCTGCTCAGATTAACAGAATTCAAATGATCTGTTCTTTAATATTTGACTCATATTTATCATTTCAACATCAGAAATGAGAGAAAATCTGTTTATTGTTAAAAAAACAAAAACAAACCTGTGATTTACTATTCCACCACAAACAACAGAAAACTTCGGATCCAGTTGAGGAGAAAACTACAGTTCCTGTGTGAGGTGTTTCCAGACATTTAGTCTTTGCAGGTGGAGCCCCAATCGTTCAGATGACAACTTTTTCAAGTGAAAACGTTGATTTTTCGTAGTATTTTGGACGTCTGTTTAAACAATAACAGAGATCAGAGCCCCTAAAAACGCAACTTTTTGAGAGTGCCCCAACTGCACCAAAACACAACTTTTTCTGAGTTGCTGCTACTGCTCAATATGCACCGTGGCTGTTGTAAATGTAGATGGACAATTAGAACAATGTTTACCTCCGGAGTTCATGTCCCTGTACTCCTGGGACTTTTATGAGTTTTATAGTTGAGAATCTCTGTAATAACAATCCAACTTTGTCCATCCAAATGTTTATGTTCATTTTCAAAACGTTGTGTGTACACGCAAAACTTTTCTGAAAAGAAAATGCAAAAACGATGCGTTTTCACTTGAATCGTTGTCGTGGAAACGGGACCTGAGTCGTGGCGTCCCGTCTGTGTGTTGGACCATCAGGTATTTGGGGAAGGAGGGCTGGGCTCCGGCCTCGTACCTGAAGAAGGTCAAAGATGACTTCTCCCCCCGCAAGAAGACCGGCCCGGTGGAGATCATCGGCAACATCATGGAGATCAGCAACCTGCTGCAGAAGAAGTCCGTGAGTGAGAAGGACATCCAGACGGACGGTGAGGGCGGCGGCAGTGGCGGCGGCGGTAGCACGCCCGAGCGCCACATCTCAAAGAGCGAGATCAGCCTGCCCATGCCATACAACTCTGAGATCAACGCAGAGACGGGCCGGCGGCTCAGCGCGGGCCGGGACACCAACAGCCCGTGTCCGGGCATCGCGGCGGCCAGCGCGGCGCTGAGCGAAAGCAAAGCCCGGGGCGAGCCGGGGTCGCCCGCCGTGGCCCGAGTCGCTCCTCACAGGGTGGAGATGGGTGAGTCCATTTGCTCATTTCAAGATTCAAAGATTCCCACAGTTTGTACGGCACTTTCAGGTCTGTCATTTCCTTTGTTTAGGCTTTGAGGCGATAGGTAAGCTTTCATCTAAAGAGACTGAAATCGAGTAACGAAGCCTCCGTCACACTAACCTGACAGGTGGCGCTCGCGCCGCTGTGTGTCTGCGCTCATGTTGTGGCTCAAGTTCATAAAGTGAACAAAACTCATTCTAAACATTTACCGGTTTTCCCGCCGTCTCTCTGCCCTGCTGCTGGCTTCAGCATTAGCATGATTGGCATCATTGTCTCTGTATCACTGAGCTCATGTTTACTAAAGAAGTTCATCGTGAACGGACTCCTGGCAGCCACTGTGGTTAGCATTAGCGTTAGCCTGGTCCCGCAGTCGGACATAGACTGACCCGCTTTACAATGAGGCAAAGCTGTTGTTTTTATGGTTAACGTGTCAGTAAACTCTTATTTAGTGAAATGAATACTCCTATTAATCCTGAACTAAATATGTAATATACATAAGTAGGTAACAGTTATGCTAACATCCAGCTTATCTAATGCCAATGCTAGCTGTGCAATAATATACCAAGTAACTAGTTATTTTTTATCT
The DNA here is from genome assembly GCF_963383615.2 of Lipophrys pholis. Classification (NCBI taxonomy): domain Eukaryota; kingdom Metazoa; phylum Chordata; class Actinopteri; order Blenniiformes; family Blenniidae; genus Lipophrys; species Lipophrys pholis. The sequence goes on from NC_137628.1 coordinate 8,561,824, forward strand.
GCACTTACTATCATAGTAATTTCACTACCACTGCTTTTTGTCGAGAGATTTAATCAGACGTTTGTTGGAGTTTCTCGATACCTGCATCATACTTCATTTGAAGCTTTGTAGCCCGGCTTTGATTCGTCATCGCCTTTATTTCTGAACGAATATGGATTAACTTGATTTATTTGTTTGTCAGGGTCTCCAAACCTGCGGCAAAAACCTCCTCCAAGGAGAGACACCAACTTGGTAAGCAAGCTGACAAGCTCTAAAAGTGCTACACGCTTTAAAACTCATGTTCCGGAACTCTGACACGTTTCACAACTTCGCGACACGTTCGATAACTCATATATTTTTTGAACTCCCAACACATTTGAATTCTCACATACATTCTATAACTTTAACACATACTGGAACTCTCACACATTCTGACAGCTGTGCGTGATTCTATTGACAGACTCCATTACGTTCTTAAAACTTTGAGAATGTGGCAGAGTTTTAAAACTTGTCAAACTGTCACCCACATTCTAGAACTCGTACAGATTCTAGAATTCTTGTGCATTCTGACAGGTATGTGTGATTCTGACAGAATCTATTACGTTCCTAAAACCGACAAGGTTTTAAAAACCCATAACATTCATAAATGCTTGCATGTTTCAGGACACATTCTCGAACTATGACATGCTGTAGAACTCTGACACATTCAATAAATCGAAACACATATTCCTGAACTGTGACAGATCGTAGCACTCAGATAGACGTCGGAGCTCTGTTTTAGACGCTTTCATCCCAGTTTTTAAACAGCCAGTTATTAACTCATATTTAGTTTGTGAGAAACCAGAGGAAAACTAAGAGTTACTGAGCAGATCAAGGGTCAAGGATTATACAAAGAAAATAGGAAAACTGTCCAAAATGTGATAACATTATAAACATCCATTCTCTTCTTTCATTGTGAGAATCTGTGCCTGTGCTGGTTTCAATATGCAAATGATCACATGATTAAAGATGCATCACGTATGAAACATTTCCTCCCTCTCTTATTATTGGGACACAGTGTGACTGCTCATGATGTGTCAGCCTCTCATGTCTCCTCTCTTTTTTTTTTCTCTCTCTCTTTTGTCTGTTTGCAGGGTTTCCAGTTACCGAAGCCACCGGAGCCCCCTGCTGTGGAAGCAGAGTACTACACCATCGCAGACTTCCAGTCCTCCATCTCTGACGGCATCAGTTTTCGCGGAGGACAAAAGGCTGACGTAAGAGAGCGGCCGCGCTGGAAGTGTGAAGCAGTGCAGATGCGACCTTGAGATTTGTGTGCAGATGTGATGATGTGGGCAGATTTCACCGACTCTGTGAAGAGACAGAGATAACACAGGTTCTGCTCAGCCAGCGAATGTAAACAGTGTTAAACCTCTTCAATCATTTCAATGCTGAAAGACGCAACAGCAGATTAGAAGAAAAAAAAACCTCCTATTGTCTTTATGCCTTTAATTTCTAGATATTTTATATTGATTTGTAACTCTCTTATTGTAGCTACAATTATTATTACTTTTTCTTACTACCATGTGACATATAAGGCTATATTAATTGACTTTTCAGCTCCGATCTTTCACAATAAAGTCCCAAAAATTGGTTAATAGAAGAACAACCTGTTCAGACATTCAAACTTTATTTCTAGAGCACTTTTCATGAAGGTTGGTATGATTAAAAGAGCTTGAAAAAATGATTGATTCAGTTATAATACGAGAAAACAAGGAAGCGAAATTTAAATACAAGACTATTAAAGAAATTCAAACACAAATATAGCAAAAGATGAAATAATAGGCTGATAAGGGAAAACTGGATTTGAATTAAATAGTAAGAAATACAAAAAGAATATTACAATGAGAAATATAAATGAGAAAAGAACTGATAAAAAAATATTAGCGCTATATGTAATTTATTGAATATAACGTTTCATATCCTTCAAATTAATAAATCAATCTGACATTAGTCACTTGTAATGCTACATCATCAAACAACTGAATAAACTGAACATTACAATTGTATTAAATGTTTAGATTCTAATTCAGAGTTGGTTATTTTTAGTAAAAGAAAAACTCACATTAGAAATCAGATTTTTTTGTAAAATCCATCAAGATGAAATCACCAATATAATTTTGTTCAAAAAGAAAACTTCACTAAATAGTGGCATTTGTGTATCGTGTGAATCACTTTACGTAATAAGCCCTAATTAAATGACATTCTTAAGATGTTTTGAAACTTAATTTAATGTAATGTACAATAATAGCTTGATATGAACAAGGGAAAACACTAATGGAAGTGTAATTTAAAGAATAAATCCCAGAAACTAAACTAATGACTGTTTTTTATTCATGTCAAGCCAGGCTGGATTTTGGTTACAGCGCTGTGCATTAATGTTAAACTTAATGCTCAGTTTGTATAATCTCATGTTGGTCATCATTGACTTCTTTGAATCTGCTCTAAGCACTGCAGCATTGACTAGTAAAGTAAGGCTGGTGCCAAACTGAAATCAGCACCTTTATACATCAAACATGCTACATCTGGGGATTGTAGAGAGTGACATTTAGAAGTTGCACCAAAGTATGGCTACAAGATTAAAAAGACTCTTTAAATGATACTCTTGAAAAAGTGTTAAAAACAAACCCTAAAACCACACAAGATGGCTTGATTTCAAGAAATATTCAACCTTTCTCTTTTAAATATGTTCTCCCTGTTGTGTAGGTAATAGAGAAGAACCCCGGAGGCTGGTGGTATGTACAGATCGGGGAGAAGGAGGGTTGGGCCCCCTGTTCGTACATCGACAAGCGTAAAAAGCCCAACCTCAGCCGCCGGAGCAGCACGCTGACCCGCCCCAAAGTCCCGCCTCCAGCGCCGCCTGTCAAGAAGCAAGACTCGGAGGAGGCCCCCCCTCAAGCGAACTCTGCCTCCAAACCTACGGAGCCGCCCAGCAGACCCGTGTACGAAGAGCCGGAATATGACGTCCCGGCAGTTGGGTGCGAAGGTGAGTCTGACACCGATTCCCTGAAGGAGGAGCGTTCCCTGGAGGTGAAGCACAGCAGCATGATGGGGGACAAATACCGCAGCTCTCCTCCTTCCAGCAAAGCCTCCCCTCCAGTCTGTAAGGCCCCCCCTCCGGTCTGCAAGGCATCCCCGCCTCTCTGCAAGGTGTCGCCTCCGGTATGCAAGGTTTCGCCCCCGGTTTGCAAGGTGTCGCCCCCGGTCTGCAAGGCCTCGCCTGTGTTTGCTCATCGACGGACGTCCTACAGGTCTGTGGAGGAGATCACCAAAGAGGAGTGCATCTACGAGAATGATGGCTTCAGACCCAGCCGAGGCCTCGAAGGGACCCTTGCTAAAGGTTCCAGTGAACCCAACTCTCCAAGGAGCTACCACTCGTCCACAGTCCCACGAAAACCTTCTGGTTCTTCACCATTCCCTGGTAGACCCATGAAAACCATGACCCCAGAGATGACTCGGAGAAGCCAGACGCTGGGCCGCCACATTGACATCAGCCTCAGATCACAGGACAACAGCCCCCATTCCTCGTCTGACGAGCTGACGAGAGGCCCCAAGAAAGTCAATGCCTTCAACCGGGACGTAGAGCAAAGAATCGGGCAGAGTCCCTCCACCAGGCCGAAGCCTTCCGTCAGACCCAAGCCCCTTCTGACCAAGTCAGAGCCGCAGAGTCCTGAGAGGACGGATATCACCTCCCTGAGAAGGCAGCTGAGGCCTACTAGTCAATATCGTCACACCCTGAAACCGTCTCGTGGGGACGACTCTGAAACAGGCTCCATCATCTCTTCAGAAGACTCAATGTGCTCGCGCAGTACCTCAGATCTGTCTTCTGTTTACTCTAAAGGAAGCCGTGGTGACTCTGACGTGGAAGGCCCCATTTTTTACCGCGCCCTGGATGCCTATAAGAAGGTCCAGGACTCAGAGATCAGTTTCCCAGCTGGAGTGGAGGTGGAGGTCCTTGAAAAGCAGGAAAGTGGTTGGTGGTACATCCGATGTGGCTCTGAGGAGGGCTGGGCTCCGTCATACTATCTGGAACCTGTCCGACAGGTGGCTGACATAGGTGGGTTGGAATCAGACGGCCATGGAAGTGGTGGGAGCAAATCAAACAGCCTGGAGAAGAACGAGCAGCATGTGTTGACCCTCAACAACATCAACATCCAGGGCCTGGCCCAGCAGCATCAGAGTATCAGGAGGAACTCGCCACCCATCCCCTCCAAGCCCCCCGGTGGCTTCACTAAACCATCTGGGATAGTTAATGGAGGCGTTCGGATGAGGAACGGGGTGCGCCAGGTGGCGGTGAGGCCTCAGTCTGTGTTTGTGACCACAACACAGCCCGCTAAGGACACGCACTACATGACGGGATCGCTAAGGAGAAACGACTCCCTTGGCAGGAGCGACCACTACGGCTCCGGTTCGGCGACACTTGGCGTCCGCCGGAATGCCTCCTTCAGCACTGTGCGGCCTCACGTGGTTGTGGAGAGTCAGACGAGGCCCGCCGAGCGCTCCAGCCTGGGGTCCTCGGGGAGCGCCTTTAGCACAAGCAATGTCCAAGACGCCCTGAGCAGAGTCAACCAACGTAACGGCATCCCCGTGTCCGCAGTCCGGCCCAAACCCATCGAGAAGAACCAGCTCATCCACAACAACCTGGGCCGGGAGGTGTACGTGTCTATCGCTGACTATCGAGGCGACGAAGAGACAATGGGCTTCACTGAGGGAACCTGTCTGGAGGTGCTGGAGAGAAACCCCAACGGATGGTGGTACTGCCAGGTACAGGACAGCCTGATACCCCGCAAAGGCTGGGTCCCGTCCAACTACCTAGAGCGCAAAAAATGAAACCAACCATCCTTCTTTTTACCCTAATCCTTTTCCCCCCCTTTTCTTGGCGATGTCTCCAAAGACCTGAGTGGCATTGCTCCTTGCGAATGTTACCCACAATCTCCTGAAAGCAATATGTCCATGAAAATGTACACTTATGGGAAGGCTGTGTGTGAAAACAAATACGTTTTAATCAGGGGAGGTGGGACACTTTTAGTGCTGGTTTACTAAAAATGTATACGGACAAAAAAAAAAAAAGGAGTGTAAAAATTTGAAATATTTTGCCTGAGAAAGAGCGACCGACAAGTGGACTCGGTCACTTTCTGAGCAAGCAAACCTGGAGTATTTTGGGTATAAGATGATATGAATGGGAGCGATACGACCTCTTAAAGAGGTTTCCATTGTGTGATCCAGAAGCAGAGGAGGGTAACGGCGACGTGTATCCCTGCCCATCACTGACTACGATGGCCGATAAGTGCCTTTTGAATCCGATCATCTGAACGGAGGTCCGAAAGCGGTGAACGGGGGAAAAACATCAGAGCAACCAAATCTCTTCAGAGTGCCATAGTCCTATGAACACCACCGAGAGTATTTCCAAAACCGTGGGGCTCGTCCGCCGAGCGCCCAGGTTTCCGTCCACAGAGCTCCACATCGCTCGCAAATCCAAGAGAGAATCGTAGATTCGAGTCACCAGAAGGTTCACTTAGTTTCAAGCGGTCGAGCCAACCGAGGACGTTTGAATCTGTTCCACCGCTTTATCGTTCATGTTGCAGCGTCTTCTTGTGTTGGTTCAAGTCTTCTTAGAGAATTATTTCTGCTTTCTTGCGACGTCTGATTTCCACCAACAGCCAAGAATTGCAAAAGTTGAAGCTCCCACATCGTTTTTTGTTTTTTTTGTCGAAGATCCAACAGAAACATGTTAATATTCACATCTTCAGTCCCAGATGTAACCGTTTGGGCTGGAATTTTTATTATTATTTTTTTTAGTGATAAAAGAAACAACAACCTGAAAAACTTGAAATGAAGAGAAATTGAAATTTCTTGGAAAATCTAAGGAGCAACTGGAGTCCCTCTAAAACCAAACCACCTCAGAAGAATTAGTTTACAAAGGTTTACTGTGTTTGTAGCTCCAGGAACAATTGATTTTGTATATATTTTGTTTTTTGTACGTGTAACAAGACCGCTACAGCGGCAGTATAGTCAACAAGTACTGGAAATGTGGGGCATAGTTTAGTTTTTACCCAAAATGTGATCAAACCAAAGAGAAAAAAAATATTTCATTGGCATTTTTTTTTTTTTTATGATGGTAATTATGCTTCTTTTTTTTTTTTTCCTCACCAAAATGCCTAAAATAAGTTGTTGTTTTTTTTCTATCATGTCCTGGAAGCACTTGATACTTTTTCCTCAAATTTATCAAGAAATAAATGATATTAGATTTTTCAATGCAACTTTGGGCGTTAATAGGAAGTTTAGTTTCTTAACATCTTGAAAATTGTTTCGATGAAACGATCCAAATGCAACCACTTGAATTTAAGCCATAAGAATTAAAGTTAGAAGTGATTTTTTTTTTCCCACCGCGCAGACGTGAAACCTAAAGATGTGAAACTCTGAGCTGAAACTTTTCACATTCAGACGGCTTGATGTTCAAGACTGCTGAAATACATTTTCTAACGAGCTGCATTCATTATGTTTCTGCTGGACAGTATCATAGTATTAAACAAAAGTACAGTACCTGCTAGATTGCAGTTATCTATTTCAACTGAAAAAAAAGAAAAAAAAAACATTTTGTTTTGTTACTTTGTGATCGCACAACGACAATAATGAGGAACGAAGTGGTTTCGTTTGGTGAATTAATGCACTTTAAAACTGTTTTGGTGCATTAATGTAAAGATGCAGTAAATACTAAGCACATTATTTATTTTTCTTAAATATTTTATATGAGAAGGGGAGATTTGTTTTTTCTTTCTCCAGAAAGTCTGTGTGTGGAATTGGATGAATAGAGACCTCTTGTGGAGGCGTTCAGGTACTACACCACCTTCCTTCTTACCTCAGTGCAATAAGAAATGCACTGCTGGTCAGTGAGTCTCTCAAAACTGTACAGAAATGTTTTTTGCTTTTTTTTGCAATCTTAGTGCAGCTAAAATTTGTTTCCTATTGGGCAATTTTTTTCTAATAAAAAACATTTTTCTCCTCCATGCTGCGTGCTGCAACTTTTACAAACCATGGACACTTCCTTCATCTTTATTGTGCTTTACATAATGCCTGATCGAAGCCTATTTATTAAAGTTATATATTATATATTTCACAATCAACAGGTTTTCTATGCAAACTAAACTGAATCTAAAAAGATGCCAGATCTGTTTAATTTATCCATCAAGAATATAAAGTGGAACTATATTCTGTTCTTTATAATGACGACATTTTGACTGGGCTCCTCTTCCATTGTTAAATCACATTTTTTATTATGTTTTTCAAGATTCCTTACAACTTAATGACATATAGAAATATAAAAATGTAATTGTGTTTTTTAAGGGCCCTTCGTTTTTCGCTCTCTTTTTTTAAATTTCTTAAAAAACGTTGTAATTACAGTTGATTTTTTTTATTTCCTTGATTCCTTTTTATCAGTTGTATTTGTTTATTTTACTTTACATTTTGTAAGACATAAAATTCCATTTGAAGATGATTTTTCCAATCAAAATGTTTTATTATTTTTAGTCATTTGAAGGCGAAACACTTTGTTCCCAAAAATAAATACAATGAAACAATTTTTTTATTTTTATTTTATTTTTTTTTAAGTTTTTTAAAGCCCACTCATTTTAATTACTCTTATAATTTTAAGGTTAAATACTGGTCAAAAACATTTTTATCAAAGTTTTTCAGACTATTTTAAGCTCAACAAATAATAAAAATATAAATTATTGCAGTTATGAGAAATGTTGTTTTTTAATTGCCCGGAAAACCTGTCTCCAAAAATTCTAAATAAGTGAAGAAATTGGTTTCGTTTTTATTCTTTTATCTTTTTTTTTCTTAGACGAAGGCATTGTGTAAATGTGTGGAATCACTTTATCGTTTGGCTCCAGCACATATTATTATGAATATTATTATAATTATTTGTATGGCTGCATATCGCTTGTTGTTGGAAGGGAACCTTCACCTGCAGAGCAAAAACATTTATCTGTGTAGCATCTTTTTATTCATGCTTTCTTTTCTATTTCCTGTCAGATTATGAGGAATTGTGCAATAGATACGGAGAAAAAGAAAAAAAAAAAAAAAGAAATCATATTTTATCAATGAGAGGAGGATGCCATGAGGTGTGCAGAGTGGGGTGGGGTCCTGGTTTGGTTGGGGTCTGGGGTGTAACCAGTCAAACTGCCAGCCTTTCATATGGGCCCTGAAAGCACCACAAAAAAGGAATCAGAGGACCAAAGCAGCCGTCACGTGACCACCGGAGACTCCCAGCAGGGGGCAGTATGGACGACTCAGCAGAAAAAAAAAAAAAAAAGGGGGGGGATTTTCATTGGTGTGTGTGTTGGGGGATGGGGGGGGGTCCTCACTGAGCTGTCACGTTTGTGCCTGATTGGAAGTTTTTGACCATTTCTTGTGTCGTTTTCTTTACTTGCTTACTTTCCTCCTCTGGAGTCGGTTTGCCGTCTCGTGGCCTTTCTGCCGGACGGTCAGAGACGGTTTCAGATCGTCTTCACGGATGCCGATTCAGTGGAATCCATCAGCTGCCTTCGTTCTGGTCTGAGCTCAGCAGTTAGCGACTGTCCCGCCTCATTTTACCCAAACATGGGAGTTGAATTAACACTGTTCACTCCCTTCCTCCGACAGGACGTCTGAAATGACTCCGGGGTTCAAACCTTCGACCTGACGACTGCGGGAAAAAGAAACAAACCCACGTCCAAAAGCAATTAGCTTAGCTTATTAGCTTAGCATGGAGACGAAACGCAGTCAAAGTCAACAGTTATAACCTGGAAGCACTGGGGACCCACTTTGTGACCTCTGGTGTCCCAAGTAGGGCCCGTAGCCCAGGTTGGGAATCAGTGAAGTTTGTGGGAATATAAATTCCATCTATAGAAGATAATGATCCTGACATCTTGCTGAAATCAAACATTAAGAATAATTGAAATTCCCACTCTGGGTGTTTCAGACGCTCACTTCCACCAGACAGGCTTTGTGTTGTGTTTATGCTGAGCTAAGAGAAAAATGGAGGCCTGGTCATGTGACTCAAGCTCATTTTTTTCCTGCAGCTGATTGAACAGAAGAATCAAACTGTCCCAGCCAAACCTGTTTATTCCAATAATCGTTGTCGCGGCGGCAGCGCCAAGAATCTCTTCTTCCTCGACACAGCCGACATGACAGGTGTGTGTGTGTGTGTGTGTGTGTGTGTGTGTGTGTGTGTGTGTGTGTGTGTGTTCATGATGAGAGGGACCGTTGCAGGTGGAGGAAGGTGAAGCTGGAGGTCAAGTGGATCAAGTGAGGGATTCTGAGAGCTGAAGAAAGGGGGAGGGGCCTATCAGAGAGGGGGAGGGGCCTAGAGGAAGGAGTACTGAGATGACTAATTATTAGTTACCGAAAATGAAATAGTAACTGTGTAAAGGGGTTTTTTACGGGGGTTTTGCAGGAGGTCTGTAGGGGAGAATGTGTAGAGCTTGTAGGGGGTCTGTGATCGGCCTATGGGGGGGTTAGTAGGGGTGGGGGGGGGGGGGGGGGGGGGGGTGATTTTCTATAAGAAAGTTGAGTGTGTAAGGGTGTGAGCGCAGAGTATCGAGAGCTTTAGGGTTTCAGAGTTTGGGACGGGGCTCCTCTGAGCGACGCCTCATTTAAGGAGGACACTTTGTAGGTTTTTGTGTTTGTGAATGAGAGAGAACGAGCGAGGCCGCGGACCAGAGGGTTAGAGGCTCCGGTGGGAGTCGAACGCCTGAGCTCCAGTCCTGAGGCCGTGTCGAGGAACAGGGCGTCCCGCTGAAGCACAATGCCGCAACAACAATGCATCTTGATCGAAATCTGCGGTCTGGCTCTTCATCAGGAAGCTTCTGCATCGCAGGCCCTGGTGTTACGCAGAGTAATGCACGACTGCCAAATCATGCTCCCGAGTGATTGGCAAGTGGTCAAAAGAAACTTGAAAAATAATGTACCTTCTCATTTTAGATACCTTTGGGGTCAAATTCTTTTGCTCATACACTTCATGTGAATTAGTCTGTGGGCATTTTAGATATTTAACATTTCCAATTAAAAGTTGAAGTTGTGCATGGCTGCCAAAAAGTGCACCCTTGGACTTGAACAGACCAAAACAAAGTTTGTGGACCATTAGTTTGTCAGTTTGCTAAATTCAGACGAACAAAAGTATATATATATATATATATTCAGTTAATTTCATGCATTCTATTTTTTTTTTTTTTTTTTTTTTTTTTAAATGATGAGGCACATTATTTGGCAGGTGTTCCGCCTTGCTTATATTATGCAAAGTGTCTTGAAATGATTATTAAATAAAATGATAACATTTTTTTGGGCAGGTTTCAGAAAGTTTAACGTTAAGACGTGCGACAGCATTATTGTCAAAAAATGCCAATTGAAACAAATTCTGTCCTCGTCCTCGCTCTTCTTTTGAATGAACCAGCATTCTCACGGTGAAATCTTTTGTCCCGTGCACAAGTTACCGTGAACGAGATGCAACTGTGATCAGACTGCCAAATAGTGCACCCCTTGTCTGTGCATTTTATTTACTTTGATTAGAATAAAATTAGTAAAGAGGTAAATAACATTTGTTCACGATACTTTAACTTGTGTGAAGCCAGTTAAAAGGGTGGAGGGGAAGTTTTCCTGCAAAACACTTTCAAATCGAATGAAATTGGGAGACGGGGGTACAGTTCTCCGCAGTGATGCAGAACTCTTCGTAACACCTGTCACCATCGCTCCACACTCAAGTGACAAACCCCCCCCCCCCCCCCCCCCCATCAGTGCCAAAAACCAAGAAGCAGGAAGTCTGTGGAGCTCTGGATCTGTAGAATCTGATCACAATCCGTTACCAGCATGTTAAACCACAGAACCAGAACCAGAACCAGAGCTCAGCTCAGCTCAGCTCGCAGGCGGACCAAAGGTGCTGCTGTCCTCATTCCTCCCTCTCTCTCTCCCTCTCTCTCTCCGTTCTCTCACCACGGTCAGTGAACGAGTTGTGTTTGAACGCGACGCCATGTGGACGAGGAGACGAGGAGAAACCTGCTCCACTCATGAACGATCCGTTTGACAAACAAAAGTTGTGCATCATTCCTCTTGAAAACAGGACTTTTTTTTTTTCTTTTTTCCCTTTCCAGATCTTTTCTTTGTATCTTGTACATGTTTACATTGTATCTCACTTTGCCCACAGGAGAAACAAATTAAATGTCTCTTTGTTGTTTTACAAATGATTCTTCTTTCATTTCTTCCTGCTGGAGAAACAGAAGCAACACACTAATGCTCCTCCTCCTCCTCCTCCTCCTCCTCGTCAGTGTAAAACCTCCACAAGTCCTCGGTTTGTCCTCCACAGACAGAAAAGGTGTTCTCCGAGTGTTCTGGAGCAGTTTCACCTCCAGACCAGTGAAATCAGGTCAACAGTTCTGAACGAGGAGCTCGTCTGGACTCAGATTGGCTCGTTTACAGAAACATATAGTGACCAGCAGTCCGGTCGCTGTCACAAACGGCCGGCAAGAAAACTGATCTAGGAAGGAACAACAGGTTCTACTGTGGAACGAACAGGGACAAGGTGCCAGGCTACAGAGTGTTCCCTCAACCCGGCCCGTTAGAGAACAGCCCCACTAGAACTCTGCCTGCAGCAGTCAGACCACGCAGGTTCTCAGCCTCAAACACAGGAAATCTGTCATCCCTCACACCTGTGCTTATTTAGGGAGAAGTTCTCTACCTGCCCACCAGAGGGTGCTGTTCTCCACCCACTTTGACCTAGAGCTCAGCCCTCACGCTATCTCAATTGCTGCCATTTTCAGCTCATATGAACCAGTTCAAATTATGCCGAAATTTCCTTTAATTTTGGCATAATTTGGCCATTTGAGATTGCGGATGATGACAATGAATACTGCTACAAGAAATCAAAGCATGAACTCCGAAATAAAAAAGAAGAAGACATTAATCTGAGTTACTTTGTTCCTACTTTATGAAGCATATTGGCTGAGCTTTAGCGTCAAAGATAAACATGAAGGAGATGTGGTTTTGTTTACTGTGGCAGGTCTGCCACAGTTTATTTACTCAGAGTTTTGTGAAAGCTTCATGGAGCAGCTACAGAGGAGCTAAAGAGCCTCATGTGGCTCCAGAGCCGCAGGTTGAACGTCACTTATTTAATGCAAACTCAAATAAACACCGGAAGATAACTAACCACATCTGTACATTTGAATTTTAATTGTGTCTGAATAGTAATAATAATGATGATAATAATAATAAAAAATATATATATAATTATTATTATTATTATAGTATATAACTAATGCAATAAGATTGCTAATTTTCTAAATTATAATGTAAGTGTAAACAAAACTTCAAGCTCTTTACTCTTCGAACAGTTAACAAATGAAATAGAGTTAATAAAGTTAAAACAATGATAAGTAAAATGCTTCCAGGTAACAAGTTCAACAATAATGATATGACTAATTTACATTGAAAGTTTCTGAAAACCAAAATACTAATGGGATTAGTTATTCAATTATAATTGTAATAATGATAGTAATTAAAGTAAATTGAGTAGATTATATGGGGTAGACATGAGTAGAAATACAAACTTGGGAAAAAAAGAAGGAAAAGGTAACAGGAGTATTATTTCTTATTTTTACACTTATTTAATGTCGCTTGTTAGTGAAGCAGGTGTAATACCTGCATCTGTCCACTAGATAGAGCTGCTGCAGCGACGTCTGACGGAGACTCATAGAGAAATACTCCTTGTTGGGAGTAGTCGTAGTAGTATTCTTGCAGCCTAATCCTTTTTTTGTAATGCTCATGAAATAAATTTAAAAGGTACCGAGACCTTTGTGTCTTTGAGCATGTTTTGTTTTTGTATTTTTAATAGATTAAATGCAGATTTGGCAAAAGTACTTAAGCAGAAATCTGGATACTTGCATTAAAGAAAAAAAAAAACATAACGTAAAATCCACTGATATAGATCCAATGAAGTAGGCTAATTGATTAAATTCAAAGATGTCATATTTATATCCTAAATAATATATATATATATATATATATATACACAATTGATAATATCATACATGTATTCATCAATGTATGAATTATTATTCTACATATTGACTTGTGAACTGATGTAATATATAGGACGGAGGAATACAATCTAAATAACTGCATTGAGGCGGGTGGGTTTTACATTTAAAATATCAGTTGTTTACATTTCTGGCTGAAGCGTGATGAGTTTGCCACGTAAGAATTTCCTTATTTAATGAGAAAGTGGAACATAATGCAACCCAGACTGAGACAGTGTGTGACGTGTGCTCAGTGTTGATCTCTTTAGCTCAAAGTCTACTGGAGGAGGATCCGGGTAAAAAGATCCAGATAAAAACCAAAGACATCCGACTCAAACTGAGTTTTCGTCCCACAGAAAGAGACGGACAGCCGTTGCTCAAACACGTCTGGAAAGTTTATTAATCACAATCGTTCCGACTCACACTGAACAGCCCACAAACAGAAAATGAAAAAGAAAGAAGGTTCAGGATTGTTGCGTCGCGACGAAACTCGGGATGAACGTCTTTCCTCCAGTCTGCGGCCTCCTATCGAGGTTGGTCCCAGAAAACTGATGCACGGCCAAGAGAAAAGAGACGCACAGAGACGAGCGAAGAAGCAACATGGAGGAAACGAAGCGAACATGACACCGTGGACAAATATAGCGTTTCCTCTGAGGTTTTCAAAGGGTCGGAGGACGTCATGGACTTTTCATCACAAGTCTTAGCAATTAGCATTTTCTGTGCTAAACGGCCAAATAGGTAGCGCTTGTTTGCTAATAAGAGCTGAAATGTGCCTCAGCGTTAGTTCGCGAGATTATTTTTGTGGAAATTGTTTCCAGAATTTTTGAGTGAAAGTTCAAGAAGCTCCGCCCCCCTGAGGTCTGAATTTGCAGATGACGAAATCTTTGGCTCACGTGTGCTGACAGTGTTTAAATGTTTATTTCGACTACTTCGATGAAATACGGCAGAATTGTTTAGTATTTTCTACAAAACTGGTGGAACAGGAAATGTTTTTTTTCTGGATTTGCTTTTAGTTTCGACGTGGTAACTTCTAATGAAGGGACGTTGATCTATGCTGAGACTGCCGAGCTATGAGAAAACGTATGCATAATTAGCTGAGCGTGATGATTTTACGATTCAACATTAAACTTGTTCTTGAAATTTTTAAGCTGTTTAATTTTTTTTTTAATAAATATACTAAGAAAATGGTAGCACAAAATGTTTTACTGAAGTAGCCAATCTTCTTTTACTTGCAATGCGGCGTAAACTAAAACACTACAACCTCGTTGTACGCCGGGTTAGCTAACAGACGATGGTTGTAGAGGGTTTCGCGCGGAACTCAGAGTTCTGAATCATTTCTGGAATTGTTAATTGAATGTCTAACAGCCATGTACGTACACCTCGGGAAGTTAGTGAATGTTTTATTTATACTCCAAATAAGCGAGCACAACTTGCAATATTCTTATCAATGGGAATGCTACGATTTGGCTAGTCCAAGAAAATACTGCAGTTATACATTGGGAATCCTGCGGAAACTGGAATGCTTCGTTAGCTGACCAGGTATGGAGCATGGTGTGTTCAGTTGTCCTGGGAACTTGGAATTCTCAGTTGTTTCCGAATTTTTGGAGCCAAAACTCGAAAAACATGACTTTTGTTTTTCAACATAGCTGCTGGGAGTTAGCATGTCAGCATAAATAGTCATTTGATGTTGGTTTCAATATGTAGCATAATAATGCTATGCTAGTAATAGAATGTCAACATATATGTGTTGATTCATTGATTTTAGAAACTGTCTCATTCTAAAAAACAAAACGTAAAATCTGACCAAAAGTCATATTTTTTGCTACTAGCGGCCATATTGCTTTCTGACGTGTGATGGCGCCCCCCGGAGGGCGCCTCCTCCCACACTTTGAAAACCACCACGCAGACGGATTAGTATTCGAGGAGTATTCTGGATGGAAAAAAAAAAAGAAAAACATTTAAATATACAAATATAATAATTTTACAGTTGAAAACGTCAGACAATCTATAGGTTGTGATTTAAGTGTGGTCCAAAAAGTTGATGATTTTAGGGAAAAAAATCTAAACATTTATATGGTTAAAACAAAGAAATTAATTTTCAAAATTTGGTCAAGAAAAAAACGAATAAAATAAAAATGCCGTAGTTGGATCTCGGAGAGCAACGTCGGCCGAAACATTTTACGAGGTTACAATCAGTAGCTTCATAAAGTGACATTTATCCCCGCCATACAGTGATGGCTTTCAGAAATATATCAGGATAAGAGCTATAAATACGTTCCCCTGACATCACAACATAAATTACAAATAAACAAACAAACAAACAAAAATCTGACATTCAGGGATTGTAAATAAAAAGCTTCAAAGTTGCACCTGGTTTGATTGTGTACTGCAATTATTGAGAAACTACAACATCAATTTGTATTTTCAGGGATTTTTTTCCACAAAAAAAGCAAAAAAACAAAAACATGATTATCAATTTAAGCTTAAAAAAAAAAAAAAAAAAACACAAAACAAAACTTTTTTTTTTTCTTTTCTGAGTGAAGCACACAAATAAAGATCTGTTTGTTCTCTCTAAATACATAATTTAACATTCAAAATGTGATCGAACACTTCAAGCAGTAGCAGAGTGGGAGGAGTGGAACGAGGGCGTAGCAGCAACGGTTCGAGCCCCGTTTGTTGATTATCTACAAAAAGGAGGACGAGTTTTTCTACAAAATACAGCAGGCCTGCGGACAGCTATGGCTTCTGTACAGGGAGGAGAAGGACCTGAAAGCTCCGAACGCTGAGGGAGGAACAGAGATGACTGGAAATATGAGGGTTTGTGTTTTTTTTTTAATTTTATTGAAATACCTTCTGCCCCTGAACTGATCCGTGTAAAAGATGCTGCTGGTGAAAGTCCCGCCACAGAACGCCGTCGTACATTTTAACTGTGAAAGTTTCCAACACTGTGGATTTCTGGTACAAAAATAACTTTTTGTGCTTTTTCTTTTTTCCTCTCCTCTGAATGACTCTGTGATGGTACGAACCAGCACAGCGTCGACTGGTGATACATCCGTGTGTGTGTGTGTGTGTGTGTGTGTGTGTGTGTGTGTGTGTGTGTGTTAAGGCAGGAGGCTGGTACAATGGCAACAATCCGTGTGTTTGCGTGTTTTCCAGGGCTCACAGTGTCGAGTTTGGGTGTAGTTCCTCACGTAAAAAAAACAAACGCATCGGCCCTGAGGAGTATCCAGATTAGTATTTTTTGAAGGAATTCCTGACTTTCCGTTTTGTCTCAGAGCTGCTGTTGAACCTGCTGGATGCAGGTTTTGGAGATTGTTTTCATTGAAGA
The DNA here is from genome assembly GCF_963383615.2 of Lipophrys pholis. Taxonomy (NCBI): domain Eukaryota; kingdom Metazoa; phylum Chordata; class Actinopteri; order Blenniiformes; family Blenniidae; genus Lipophrys; species Lipophrys pholis. The sequence continues at coordinate 8,578,213 of NC_137628.1, forward strand.
GTGATTCTTGTTTTGGTGTGTGTAACGCTTTTCAGTTTGAATACGCTTACATTTTTTTTCTCTTCAGGATAATCAAGATCTTAAAGGTACAGTTTGGAATTTTTGAAAATCAAAACATTTTAAAAAGGTGATAAAAAAAGAAGAAATAAAAATGAAGAAAAAAAGAAACAGATTTTAAAGACAAAAAAGTAGAAAAAAATTAAAAAAAACCTGATGGAAAACAATCATGGTATATTTCTATCGAACATTAGCATGCTAACAGCTCGCTCCATTGAATGGGGAAAAGATTGAATGGGAAAAAGCAGAAGCTGTATTCCATGGCAAAAACTAATCTCACTGAAAATAAACTGCACTTACTCACTACTGCCACCTAATGCACGGGAGTGGCATTACTCACATTTGACATACAGCACCTTCAAAAAGTTTAGCTAAAATTACTATTTCAAAAAATATTTGATAGAATTTAACTGCAGAGTCTAACTTTAATTGTGTCCTTGACTTCCTCAGTGGAAGGTGCCGCTCTCGCGTACATACTCCCTGTCTGATTGGCTGACTTGAACTGCTGGATTTGGAAGTCACCGAGCTGTTAAACTGGACTGAAAAACGTTACACGGACTGTTTGTTCCCCTCTGCCCGGCGTCGGGGCGTTTCTGAGAGGACAATTACTGATTCCAGTGCAACACATCACACTGCGGCGCAAAGCAGCTAGCTAGCTAGCACGAAAACATAGCTACCACCAACGTTTTGCGAAAGAGAACTACCAGAAAAGGTACATTAGAAGATTATATGAGTACAAGAGGTGTTACAATCCTACTTAGAAATACTCAGCACTGTCTCGCGTCTCTACACACGTCACTTCACTCACTGATAATCACCACGACAACAACAGAGGTCCTCGCGTCTCTTTGTCCGGCTCCCAGTAACACACAGACACAAGTTGTGGCGTTCTGAGGTGATTTTCCACTGCGCTTCTTTCTTCGAGTCGATCCAGAGCCTTTTTCCAAGCCCCCCTCTTCAAAAAGAGTCAATGCTTGAGACATTCATGACTCATGGTGCGTTCACCGTCCCTAAATCTGACAACATGGCTCAGCCCGTCAAAGAGCTGCGTCATTTTTTCTGTTCTTTCTTTCAAAGTCCTTCCGCAATGAGTGAACTCTTCTGGCTGGAATCCACGTTGGAACCTACTGCCGTGACTTTTGGAAAAGATCACTTCAGAGAACCAGCTGACAATATTTATGGGAGAATACCGAATCAAAGTACCAGAGTTCTCCTGAATTGTCCTGTTTTGTTCCTCTGGGGTTGGGCTGGTCGGCCTTACGTACTGCGGTACGTCTTGATAATGTCTTTGATCTGCCTCCTGCAGATGGGACAGCAGGCGTTGGACATCTTCTTGAGCTTGACGCCGCAGGTGTAGCACAGACACATGTGTCCGCAGGCGTAGATCACCGTGTCTACCGTGTTCTCGTAGCAGATGGAGCACTCCTCGGACCACGGCCCGTGGCCTGACGGGAAAGTGGGCGACTTCGGGAGGCTGATCGGAGAGTTCGGAGTCGTTCCTGCAGTCAAAGATGGGAAGACAGTGTTGATACGGGAAGAAAAAGAAGCACCTGAAGGTCTGATCAGCTCATGTCAAAGAGGAATTCCAGTTTCATAGACAGACAGGGTTATCGGCTGAAATTCAAGGAAATCAAAACAGGAATTAGCGGGATTCAAGTAACTAGTTCTCTGTAAAGTACGCTATGTGCAACTTCTGGATGTTATCTGAAGTTACATCACTTAGTGGGAGGAAGATGCTGTATAACGTGGAAGTAGTGACCAACATGACCTGGTGAATAGGAGTTTAGTGACATGGTCACCATTGAAGCAACAGCTCTAAGATAGAGACAGCAGCTCTGCAGAGAACAAAGAGCCCACTGAGGCTTTGAAACCTGAGTTACTAATCGTAAAAAGAAGTAATGGCATTACAGTCACAGATTACTCCGTAACTACACAGCTCAGTCTGTGGGCGGTTTTGTTTGTTCTGTGCACTTTTCTCCACAGACAGATTTACGTAACCCCCCCGGTGTGACATAACGTCTGGAGCAGCTGCAGCGAGCGTCCGCAGAGTGCTGGCATTGTTCCCGAGGGCCGCTGGAGGGCAACGTCTCCCCGTTCACGGTGTCTCCCGCCCCCGTCCCATCACTCACCTCCCGCCGAGCCGCAGTACGCCGCCGAGCACAGGCCTCCGTTCAGAACCGGGTCGGAGCTGCCGCTGCCCAGAGCGCTGGGGGTGTGCGGGGAGGAGGAGGGCGAGCCGGGGCTGGAGGTGGCCCGAGGGTCCCCGACATGAGTGGAGCCTGCAGGAGAGATGGGGCGTTACAGGAGTCTAGTAGAGCAGACTGAAACACGATGAGATTCGACGATAGACTTTAGAATTCTCTCAGTTTACAGAATCAACCTAAATCTGCGGATCAAAAGGTTTCAAGTCATACACACTGTGGGAGAACTCAGAAGTTACTTCGCACTTGAAGGCCCTATTTGATATGACAACCTTTCAAGTGCAGACGCATGGTTTTTGTTCCAGAAACATTTTCAAAATAATGTCCATCTACACAGAAACGCTGAAAATGATGTACATTGGCATCCCAGGCCACCAGTTGGTGCTGTAGTTTGTGTAATGAAACCACACACGTGTGTGGAGAGAAAAATAAACAACAAACATGAACAATAGCGGTCACACAGACATTTGTATGGACAGATGACCAAGTTGGATTATTATTACAGTGGGGTGAGGAATCTCGGTTGTTTACACACCGGTGGATTATCCCAACAGGGAATGCATGCAAGCATGTTTGTAATGTATGTACAGTGTGACGTAAGAGCAGGGTGGGGGCAGTAGCGGACCTGGCTAGTTTTCTGCCCTGGGCAGGTGCCCACTTCGCCCATAGCAAAATCCGCCACTGGGTGGGGGCCTGATGGTTTTGCAAAGTGTCACAAAAAGTTACGTATGTTTAGGCCCTCAAAAATGCATTTTCCCATAATGAAAAATGTATGAGTTAATAATAATAATAATCATCTTTACAATAATTGCAGTAGAGCGTTCGCGCAGTACCGTGCTCACAGAACTATTTTGCAAAGCGACTGTCCGTACCCTGCTTACGAAGCCCAGTATTAGCTTTAGCATTAGCAGATCAGTTGTATTCCATGTCTATACCCTGCTCACTGTTAGCATCACTTTAAAAACCGGTCAGTGCTTCCAGTGAAGATCAACTCTGTTCCCATTTCACCAAACTCTTGTTTACCTGAGACTTCATTCATTCACTCACATCTCAGTAAATTGTTTCGTTAGCACATGAAAATAAATTTAGTTTGAGAGAAAAGCTGAAATTAGAAGTGTTTTAAATTAGTTTTAACACATGCGAGTAACGCGTACAACTTCTTCATTTATATCTGGAGACCAGAAAAATCTACCTCGGCCTCTTTTGGCAAACACTGCATAATAATGCTGTTGCCTTTCTTGTGCTTGAAGACCTAAGCTGTCCCGTCAATATGGCCAGGGGTTCACATCGTTTTCTGCAACTTTGACTTCAGTATCAGTTTGTTCTCCTGCCCATCATTCACTGCAGTATTTCTAGGGCACAATATTTCTAATTTAACGTTTTTATTTTTTGAAAATTTTTACTCAGTAACATAGGATTGAAAATGTAGTGGAGTACAATACTTAAAAGAACATACTTAAGTAAAAGTCAAATTACAGAGTTTAAAAATGACAAATACAAGTACACAAAAAAACTACTCTATAACAGTAATTTGAGTAAATGCAATTTGTTATGTTCCACTTCTGGATAATGCTAACAATACGCTACAATAGTCCAACTATGTGAATATTATCAACACAGAACATTACCAGGAACTTTAACAAGTAACTAATTAACTTCTAGCTTCTAGTAAGGTAACCCAACTACTTTTTAAAGAAAAGGGGGATCCAAGCGTTCCTTTTCACTACTTTAACTATTATTTTAAGTACTAGTAACTACTAAAGAGTGACTAATCGAGTAGTTTGCACCACACTGTATGCGAGTCTGGTTGGAGAAATCTGTCATGTGTTGGGTTGGAGTTGCGCAAATGCAAGAAGTTACTTTACATTTGCAGTAAAAGAAAATCAAAAGTACATGACATGGAATGGAGAAATCTTTGAAAATAATTTTCTGCTGATGAATAACAAAAGAATAACATGATCTTGGTATTTTTAGGTTGTAGTTCCCGCTAACATGAATGATATGTGAACTTTTGGAGGGTTGATCGGTGCCACAGCCCCTCGTCATGTTTCACCCTTCATCCTAACACACAGCACCAAGTGGAGTGAACCACCCCCCCACCACCGCTAATCCCCGGGGCACCTCCCACCCAGGGCAGCTGGGGCAGGATCTGTGGTGCCCAGCCCTGATCACCACTGGTGTGAACAGCTGTGTGTCTCTGCGGCCACGTCGCTGCTGCCGTCCTCTTCCATCAGTCCAGTCCCCCACCTGTCTGTCTTTAGCACATCTATGCAGAGATCGTCTTCCCCGCACGCTCGCAGCTATGTGGGGTATGTGATGGGGTGCTGGGTGGGGCTGGGGGCTGGGCATTCAGTGACGTGAAGACCGCACTCACGCTTGAGCCTCAAACAAGTATAGCATGAAAACAAAGGCACCAGGGGGCGCAAAGACTGCCTCACGTCCTGCACAAGAGGCTCCAGGAGTACGAAGAAGGGATGTACTCAACCTGTCTGTTGTTTCAATATGCAATTCTAAAACTGTCTTATTTGGAAAAAACATTTATGGACTTCTGTCTCTATTAAAAAAATCTCTATAAAATTCTCAAAAGCCCTCTTCAGAACTTTCAGTATTTCTGTTTGGAGCCAGGTACAGATGCCCCTGCCCATGTTGTCATGGAAACATGGAACCTGTCCACTACCTCGAGGCCTTAGCCTTAGCATAGTTGCTATTTCTCTTTGTTTTCGTCAGTATGCTGCTCGCAGTGTCATTAGAGCCGACTCTCTCCATCCTCCTCACACATTCCACTGATCCAACAAGCAACTTTAGCATTAGCAGAACAGCGTCCGCGCTGTACCGTGCTCACGGAACTATTTTGCTAAGCGACTGTCCGTACCCTGCTTACGAAGCCCGGTATTAGCTTTAGCATTAGCAGATCAGTTGTATTCCATGTCTATACCCTGCTCACTGTTAGCATCACTTTTAAAACCGGTCAGTGTGTCCAGTGAAGATCAACTCGGTTACCATTTCACCAAACTCTTGTTTACCTGAGACTTCATTCATTCACTCACCTCTCAGTAAATTGTGTCGGTAGCACATGAAAATATATTTAGTTTGAGAGAAAACCTGAAATTAGAAGTGCTTTAAATGAGTTTTAACACATGCGAGTAGCGCGTCCAACCTCTTCATTTGTATCTGGAGACCAGAAAAATCCCTGATGATCCTTTGAAGCAGCAGCATTTCAGCTCCTCACTGGATTTTGACATCTGGACAGAAGAACTAATAGATTTCAGTGACGAGCTGGAAGCTTCAAAGTGAGAAAGATGTGATTAATTTCACACCTCAGCTGCTGATGCCGCTGCAGCTTTTATTTTAAGTTCGCTTGAGAAATCTGCGGAAAACCAGTCCGTCCTGAGGAGTCCTTTTTAATTTTAAAGGTACTTTCTGAATGTATCCACCTGGATGTGTTCTGTGAGCTCCTGGTCCTCATACATATGCATCGCTGGCTGTCTGCTCACCACCTGATACTGAGATAAACAACTGTGGGATGTATGAGTGTGTCCTCCCCCCAAAACAGCTCCTTTGTCTCTTCAGATAATATGTCCAGCGCTGACAAAAAGAGACCATTAACATTTGATGCAGCGATGTAAGCCATGACCTTAAACTGCTATCTGCTGAGCTGCTTTCCTCTCTCATCCCATCCAAACACAGACCGTCTAAAAAAATAACAACAAAAACAGTGTAGATTAAATGCACTTTTGTGCTGCTAACGCCTCACAAGAGCTGCTCTGCAGAGGGCCGCCCATTCAAAGTGCTTTGTGTTTGAGGAAAGTGTTTCACCCAGGAAATGTTAATGGAAATTATTTGCCGGGTCCTTTATTTTTTGTCTTAAAGCATAAACAAACTGATTTTTTTTTCCTTTTGACCCTTCATCTGCTGACACAGGTGCAGATCTGATACTCTGTGATCAGGTTGGTTCACAGTTACGCCTCCTTTCTCTGCTCGGGTACAAACACAGCACCAAGAGACGGTGCGTGGTGTCCCCATGGCAACTGAGCATGACATGAGGAGCGTCATGTTTCCATGGCAACTGAGCATGATGTGAGGGACGTCACGATGATGTGAGGAGCGTCATGTTTTCATGGCAACTGACCCTGACACGGGGAGCACCACACCTTCATGATAGTTACGTTGCAAATGCTAAAGCTAACAGTGAGCAGAGAGGAAGAGCGAGCAGGTAAGCTAATGAGCTAAGTGTGGAGGGAAGAATATCTAAAAGCATTCTGAGGAGGACAAAAAGACAGTAGCTCTGCAAATCAAAAGCTGTCAAGAGGACAGAAACATCAACATTAAGGGAGCAGAAAGCACAACAACTCTATGTGCTAAAGCTCCGAGTGTTTCTCTCAGCAGGACAGAGACAGCGGACTAAAATAACTAGAAACAAGCCAACTGAAACCTCAGGAACTGCATTGGTAACTCCATGATAATAATTAATTAACATGTTTCTGCTAAATGTAGTTGCAGTAAAGCATTCAGGAGGAGAGTGATATCAAAAGAAAATCCCGAAGAGGAGCAGCTGGGACAACAGAAGACGAGATGAGGAGCGAGGCAGCTGGATGTGGGCGGTGCGTGGCTTCGATCGAGCGTGAGCGCGCTGACATTTTAATGGAATCTATATTACATGTGAAGTGGGTCACTGGACATTACCACGAGCAAGCAAGTCCGTCCACCATCTCTGTGTCTCAGAGTTCAGCTCTCTCTGACACAATCTCCCTAATAGGAGAGGGTTTGTGGAGAACAGTCAGCATGTCCTAATAGATGAGACTAAAAGTGACATTTCTTTCTATGAAAAGAACTCACTAATTCTGTCCACTTCCTGTTTGTCAGACTGAACTATCTACATGCCACTGCTGGAGGGAGGTCAACCGATCGTTCGGTCTAACGATGTAGCAGAGGCCACAAAGGAGACAGCACTATTTCAAACTCTCACAGAGATCAGCCATAACATTATAACCACCAACAAAATATCAGGGTTCATCATCAAAATGATCGAGTCCATCACTATTTTCATGAAAATGTGTTTTTGGTCTGCAACGATGTTGAGCTCGATGCTACATGTCGCATTAACATCCACAAGGATTGAAAGACTTTTGTGGACCAGTGGGATGTTTTGGACATCACACTGATCCACAACTGTTCCATCTTCTTCCCATAATGCATCCTGGCTCCTGAAGTAAACCACTCACACACAGACACAGACACAGACACAGACACAGACACAGACACAGACACAGACACAGACACACACACGCACACCTGACCAAATAAACCTGATCCTTCCACCTTCTTCCACCACTCTGTGGTCCAGTTCTGATGCTCTTTGATCATCGTTGGTCTGATGTATCAGACTACATCCATCAATGAGTCTGTCTACCAACAGGTTGTTGAGTCATTTCTCTTCCTTCCTTGGACAACAGTTTCTGACCACTGCAGGCTTGGACCACCCAACAAGAGCTGCATGTTAGGAGATACTGTGACCCAGTAATCATCAAACTGCCTCAGATCTTCACAGTCATCCATTTTTCTGCTTCCAACATTAAATTCAAGGATAAAATGTTTACTTGCTGTTGGATATATCATACATACAGCAGTCTTGATACAGCGGTCATAATATTTTGGCTGATTGTATGTGAAGCATCTCATTTATGTGAAAGGAAAAGCATTCAGGGCCTGAAGGATGTGCATCAGCAGCAAACTGAATGTAAACATCACATTGTTTACGAGGAAATTCCTGCGGGCAGCTGCAGTGATCGTAAAGATCGGACTGATGTGTGTAAATATTCTGTCATGTACCGAGGTACGAGCGCACATTTCATCCACTACATTTAAAACAGCGTGACATACAGGACCATTACTACTAATAGAACTGATGCAGTATCGATTTCATCCGTGGGGTCATTACCCTGTCTGAGCGCTGACCTCAGATAAACCCTGCTTTCGTTCCACCGTGGTTACTGAAGGCAGAACAGGTCCATTACTTCCTGCTTCGTGCGGATTGACGAGCGCTTTATCTCTCCATCGTGAGGAGCAGGAGGAGTCCTCCGGGACTCATCTGTCACTCCGAGCAGGAGCTTTGAATTCAGCCTCACCGCTCCCCGAGCGCCACTCTGCAGCCCATCACAGCTCCCACTGTGAGGTCGGCTTCCTGAAGCTGCCGGGCGGTGAAGACAATCCGCACCTTGCTGGAAATCCCAAGACATCAAGACATGCGTCGGACCGGTTCTCATTGTTCAGCGGTTCCTGTTCTGACGTGCTGCCAATTCTTCAGCTTTCAGTAAACGATTATTGGAGAGGCAGAAAATGAGGAAGCCAGGTGGTGTGTTGGACACGTTCCCTCATCACAATCTCAGTCTCATATTTCCGTCACATCTCCGCTTCTGATCTACATGGCTCCTGCAATGTTTAGGATACCAAGAAAATTCAGAAATGAGCACAAAGAACTTTGTGCTTGGTCATCACAGTGACCTCCAGGATTTCGATAGTATGAGCATCCAATCACACCTGAAAGTTTCAGTGAATCAAATACAAGACAGACTGACATACACTGAAAGTTTATCTTGAAAACAAAGAGCAGAAGGTCTCACTCGCTGTACACTTAACAATCAAACCTGGGAAGCTTCAATATATCAATGCAATATTTTTGGGACTACAAATCACAATTTTGGAGGGCTTTTTGGCTGCTCATGCAACTTATATATCAAAATATACTGGCTCATAACATTTGTGACCACTAGATGTCTCTGTATGACAACAGAATGCTGCTTCATTAATAGAAAATCCTGAATCACTGTTGGATTTGACTGATAGAGCAGGATGAAGTATCTAAAAAGAAAACTCTACACAGCAGAATTTAAACTGAAATGTATATTCATAAAAACTGTCAGGTGCTGACGAATTAAATAAATGTTAGCTAACTGCTTTGGTTCTGGAGAGAACTGCAGATTTTCCATGTTTGTTCGAGTGATGTGATCTTCCAGGAGCCGATCAATAAATGAGCTACAATTGTCATCGAAGTCTGTGCCAATGAGACATTTCTATCTGTTTGTACAGAGTCAAGTAAAGTCCATAAAATCCGAGTTTGTGTTTATTTCTCATCTGTTGCGTTGATGGCGGTCGTCTGGAGCTTTGTTGAAGCTAGTTGTGATTTTGTATCTGCGCCAGCTGTCGTGGTTAATTTGTCATCAGCTGATGCTAAAAGTGGGTCAAGCTAACAGAGGACAACATGGACACAGTGAGCCCAGAGTTTATCAGACAAACATCTCGCTCCAAGGACTATCTAAATCCGGAGTGTGAAACAGTCCACGGGCCAAAACCCAACTACGGAATGAACCTGCAAAGTGTTGAAATTGAAAAAAGATACATGCTATTAATTTGTCCACTGGAGCCACAGTAACTAAAAAAAGGAGTTTAGCAAAACAGTAATGCTAAAGCTAGCACAGTTAGCAGGACAGAACAAGACGGAAGTTCTGTATATCGTCAATTGTTGTCATGTATAAAAATTCTTGAAGAAACGTTAGTAGCTGTTACTCAGACACTTTTTAAAAGGAATTGTTTGTTAATGCGTTAGGGTAAAATGCAATTTATCCTACAGACTTCCAACTTCCATGAGTCCAGTGCACTGGATAAAAGTGTTCGGCAATCAGTCCAGCAGAGGGCACTAATGACCAACATGAAGAGTTGAGTTGAAAACACAAGAAAATAAATAACAACAATGATCACAGTGGGACATCACACTGATGTTGATATTGAGGCGTTGAGGAGTCACACACGCCCCCCATGGTGTTACTGAAACGATTGATCCATATCTGTAAGTTTACAGGCGATGGACAGACATACAGTTGAAATGAACGCAGAGCACTGACAGAAGTTCCCACATCACGCCAGACTGGTTAACAATCAGCAGGGAAACGCTCAACTTTGTTTGTGGGAATATTTACAGCCGATGTCCTGAGGCAGGAAGCGTCTCTCCACACTCAGGACTTAAGTAGATGCAGAGTCACGACCCAGGAAGATGAAAAACAGGAAGAGGTGGAGAGAAGCTGCGAGTGGCACGCAGCAGGGACGACACTTGGCCTGCTGGTGGTGAGCTGAGACACCTCAGGTCTGTTTACCCGCTTTTTAAAGGCTGCAAACAACAGGCGGAGAGGAAACGCTCCGTCCAGGCCGCATGAAATACAGGAGACAGCTCAGCCACTTCTACTAAAAAGGTCTTCCAACAACAGCAGCATTAGCATTAACACACGCATCCCCGAAGTCACAGCTTTCACCACAGGAGGTTGATTCTGCACACGTTCACGGCTCCGCACAGACGTGCTGACAGTGTCTTTGTCAGCTGTGTAATGCAGGTTGACACGTGCGGCAGTAAAAACGTCTTCCATTACCGCGACATTTACGAGGCACCACGGGCCCGAACAGTGTCGGCCTTTCAGAGGTGTCACCAGCGTTGTTGCGCGGAGGGAGAAGCTTCTATAAATACGGACGTCTTTTCTTTCAGAGACAGCAGCGGAAAGGGAAGCAGAGATCAGAACAGGTCAGAGAGGAACAACCTTCGATTTAACAGCATGAGCTGGGGAATCGGTGAGGAGCTGAATAATGTTATCAACCCCGGAGTTTGCCAAAGGAGGTGACCGCATCTGGCAACTCCCCCATTTTTGATTCCTTGTTATTGACAGAATACGGAAGAAAAGATGTGTCTTGATCTTTTATACTATCTGATCCCACTCATGACTTTGGGTGAAGGCAGGTTACTGCCTGAGCAGGTGATCAGTCCATCAAAGTGCACGTTTAGAGTCAAAAAAACACCTCGAAAATCTAAGAACTTCAAGAAAAAAACAACAGTAAATGCCCAGGCAGAACACGCAAACTACACACAAGAGACTTCAGAGAGCGGCTCTGATGAAAACGGCAACTACAAGAAAGGTCAAATCAAATCCAGCGGATCGACCGGGTATAAGCGTGAATAACTTTTCTTTGCCATCTGTTGTACGGGTGATGTGGAATTTGCATAAAACTGCAAATATAGAAAGAAAATCCTGATACAAAGTGGTTGGGAAACTGCTTTGGGAGTGACTGCCTGTGTTCTCTGTGAAGCTTCAGATCTCAGCCATGCATCAAAAAAAGTTCAACATAAAGATGAAACTTTCGCTTATTGAATTGATGTTTGCAGATGTCTACTCGATTTGTGATTCGTACGAAATGAAGTGGAAAACTGCAAACAAAACAACCAACACGTGCTCTTTAACCAGCATCAAAGAGACCATGTTCTCTTCAGAGTTCTACATCTCAGCCATACAATGAAGCAGAACAATCCTGCAAACAGGCCAGTAAATCTAGGACTCAAATGTGTGAGATTGCTTTTTCAATACTTCTGAGTTTTTCCCAAAAAAAAAATTTTTGGAGAGATTAGACCACTGAACATTTCTACCACTAATGGCCCAAATATACCCTTCATTAAATACTCAGACAGATACTGTTTTATTTTCTGTCCATCTTCTGTGTTAATTACTGTGCAATAATTTGTCATTTTCCAGGCAGTTTGCAATATTGAGAAAACAGAGTAATACCACTGATGACCTGTGGGGGCCGTGTTGAGTAGTATCAAAGACAATAATTAACAATAGGAATAAGGACATCAGACAATGAATTATCCCCCCAGACCATATTTTAAATACTAAAACGGACATCAATACTTATTTTCAGCAGTTTCATGGTTATTGGGATTAGAAACGTCGTCCGTCATGAAATCAACAAAGGTCATCCTTTACTGGAGGTATTGACAAACAACAACACCAATGTAAGAGACGTGTAATAAGGCTTGAAATGTACCCATTTACCAAGCTAGCGTAAAGGAAGCATATTTGGGCCTTTATTGTCTCTGGATCTGACTGGTGTTGTAGTTGAGGAAATCTAATCCTTGCAACTGCTTACAGAATCTTTTCTAGTTGTGCTATCTCTCTACTTTTTCTATCTTGGCGTGACGCTTACCCAGAATCTTCAGCTGTGTGACGGCTCCATGCAGGCCGAAGAACATCCACAGTGGACGAGAGTTGTCCACGCACACCTGCATGCCCACGTTGGTGCCGTTGTGGCTCAGGATGACCTCCCCCTCGTGGTTGACCAGGAAGCCCAGGATGTCGCTGCTCTGCAGGGGCGTCGGCACGCGGCACACCGCCCAGAACTCTTTGCGGTCAACCAGCGCCTCGGGGTTGTAGGGCAAGTCACTGGGGCGCAGCACCGCCGGGTCGCAGGAGGTCACGCCATAGGACAGAGATCCCGAGCGCGCTGGGCTGGACTTGGTGACTTTAATGAAGACGGTTTCTCCGGTGCGCAGCGGGCGGTTGGTGAAGACGAGTGTGCGCTCCTCGCGAGCGTGCTCGGACCGCGCCACTGTCTGCTCGTCCAGCGTCTTGATGTGGGCGCCGCGCAGCTGGTGGAAGTGCAGGTCGCTCTCCAGCGCCGACGGCAACAAGGACGACTGCTGCGAGTTGAGGGAGTTCTGCGGGATGGGGCAGGCGGAGGAGGAGGAGGCCGAGGCCAGGTGCAGCGTGTGGCGGTGGGTGTGGCGGCCGCCGTCCTCCTGCTGCAGGTTGAGGTCGCAGAGGCTGACGGAGAGGCGGGAGTCGTCGGCCTCGCGGCGCAGCGAGGACGAGCGCACCGTGGTGAAGGAGCGAGGGCGGAGGCAGTCCGGAGGAACGATCTCACTCTCTGAGGACAGAAACACAGAGGAAGTGAGACTCTGAGGAAGCACACCCGAAAAACAGAAAAACACAAAACCGTGATGAAACTCTGAAAGGAGCCGAGTTTGAAGTTCCTCATAGAAACAAAAATTCAATTTGAGCTGTGTTCCTCTCATGACTCCACACTGAGGCCAATCACAGCGTTTGTCAAGCTTAATCATGCAGTTTTGAACAGGAAAATACTGTCTGGATTAACAAGAACAAAATGACTTCCTGAAATTACGTGAAACACATCTTTCACTGCAAAGTACCGTACCACTCAGCAAAAAAGCATGAATTTCTGTAACTATCAAAATACCAGTGTCATGCCAGTAGCTGAATATCAGTGCTTGATTACAATGACTTATTGATTTAATGTAATAATTGATTCATTCATTGAGTTCAACTGAAGTTACATCAGTTAGTGTGAGGAAGATGCTCTACAATCTGGATGTTCGCTCTCCTTGAAAGAGTGGTTTATAAGCTGATAACAATGAGAAGAAGTAGCAACAAAACAGCAGAGATAAACTACCATCCTCTGCAGACAGCTCCTAGAAATTGAAGCTAAATGCTATTCAAGCTAATGGGGCTCGAGGATAATGCTCATGCTAGTTTCAGTTGGACATCTTTCATGTTGTTCTCTGACGAACTGAGTTCAATCAGGATTCATTAGTTGCTCAACTTGAATAAACAAGAGTTAAATGAATAGTGACAAAGCTGGAGGCCACCGCTGATGCCAGCAACGCAGTTAGCAACATCTTCAACTGTTTTCACTTAAAACACAAATTAAAAGCTCACATCAAAACACTTGACTTCAGCATGAGCCGCCATTGTTTCCTGATCAAAGCTCAAATATTAATTGTTGCATCGGCATTAGTTTTAGCATTGACCAATGCTGTTGTCTCCACAGCGCCACCATCTTTTAGGGAACAGTTAGTTTAACATTTATGAATCATTGTTCCTCTTGTATAAACAAAGAGATAACCTAAGATTCGGCTAACGCTGTGACTGTGTGAATATTAACAGAATAATCTGTACTCGTGTGTTAATTTACACGCAGCATGTTTCTAATGGCAGGATTAGTGATAAAACACAGACACACACTGATTACAGATCCTCAGGTTGCTCGTGGTCTCGTCCTCCGCCTCCGCACAGAGGCTTAAAATAACGGCCTGTGATGTGCCCTCGCTCCCTCCGCCTCTGCCTCTCTTACCCCTCCTGGCCCGGTGGCCGGGGTATAATTAGTTTCAGTTTGAGTGAATGAAAACCGGAGCAGACATGAGACAGAAGGAAGTGAAAATGTCATCCATGTTTCCCAATTGAGGTTATGAGGGCACCAAGAGACCCTCATGTGTAGAGAAGGGACGGGGGCTCAGGGGTGGAGGAGTGAGGGTGAGGGAGGATAAAAACCAGCCGCTCTCTGTCTCTGGAGAGTCTCTCCGGCCCCGGTTTGCTGCAGGCTGCTCTATCGGAGCAGGACCTGAGAGGCCTGGCTCCAGATAAACCTCTTAGCCTCAATTAGCAGGGCTGCGGGACAGACCCTGCTAACTGTACACTGTGGCAGTGAAAGCACAGCGGCCAAGCCTCTTATGATGTGCCCCCACCCACCCTATCCTCACCCCATCCTCACCCTGCCCCGCCCATGGATGGAAGACACTCAAGCGGAGGCATATTCGTGACAGGCCTGGAGCAGAAGCCTCCTAATAGAGTTTTAAGTTGATTTTGTGGCAGATTAATTGCTTCGCTCGGTGGTCTGAGAACATCTGCAGAGAGATTAGCATCTCATCAAGGATTTTTATCCATGTATGAGTCAAGTTACACAACAAGTATACTTGAGTACACCAGAGGGAGGTGGTAAAGCTCTGATTTGCAGCGTGATGTGTCAGTGGCCCCCGAGACCCCGTTTACACGCTGTTTCAAATGAAGACACATTGCTTTTGTGTTTTTGTGCGAGAAAAAAATCTGTGTTTACACATCAACGTTTGGAAAACGATGTTGGTTTGCACAGAAATAGCAGAAGTAGATGTAGTTACCTTGTAGTGCCACTAGTGGGACAAACGTGGCAACATTTTGACCATGAAAACCACCATGTGACTGTATGTATCAGCTTTTCGATAACAGCCGTTTCCTCCGCTCGTTAACGCTTTACGATTTAAGGATACGAGTCGATGGAAAAGACAGCATGTTACAGAGGATAGAAAACACATTCCTGTTGCATTGTGGGCAAAAAGTGTGAACACTAGGCCCTAACCCTCTTTTGAGTTGTGACACGAAGCTGGAGAACCAGGAGTAAACCCAGTGAGAACATGCAAACGGCAGAGAGAAAGGCTCTGAGACCTGAATGGAAGCTGTGTTTTCTGACAGCGATAAGACCGTGCGTACCACTACACTCCTACAGCATTGAACACATTTATTTTAGAGCACGGGACCTGAGAATCCACATCAAACCCCTTCAAAGAACAGCGGCTGCCATCCCACATCAGGCGCGTAGAACTGAACCAAAGACGACAGCAGCTCCGATTTGTCCGATCCTCCCGAGAGTGACGGGTCTGATTTCCTGCATCATCACTGAAACGCCGTTTGATGAGTTCTTGTTCGCCGCGCAGCCGAGACGGGCGGTTCTGTCAGCTGTCGGTTAACGTTAGAGGCTAACGCGGAGAGTGGTGATTAATGTTTCAGGGGAACGAAGCCCTGTAATTGTACTAATTGATTTCTCAAAGAGGCTTTAAATGGAGAGGACGGTGCAGGACAGAGGTGGGTGGGGGAGTTTCAGATCCTACAGACTGCTAATCAACCATTAAACAACTCTGCACTCAGAAGTGTGCAGCGGCTAACTGCCCCGAGGCAAGACGGTTTCATCTGTTTCCTCCACCATCTATTCCCACTTATTAGAAAAAAAAAAAAAAGCCCTCGTGAACATTAGCAGAGTCCGACCACGACTTAATCTGCTCATCCTGCTCATTTCAGTTGGCACATTTCTGAAATATTCCTGTTAGATAAAGTACATTTATCACTTTCAATTCCAAGACGAAGAACAGAACCTACTCACCAACAGTAGCTTTGGAAGATTTATTTCTTCAATTAGGTGTTACGTATTTTGTATCACTTGTTTCAGTTTGAAAGTGTCTCGTGTTAATTTCTATCCGTTCTTGTTTGTTTCTGTCTTTTTGCATTAGTGCCAGCATCAGGTGACAAATTCGATTTCCTCACCATCCGGGGTTCAATGTTAATATAATTGGAATATCATTAATACTCTCATCAGATAATGCATTTTAAATCATATTACAATAATAATATGATTTAAATAATACAAACCCAAAGTCATGTGGTTAAATATGTGCCATCTTTAGAAAACAGTGGCCATTTTGAAAAATGGCCACATGGATTTATTATAATATATAAACAACACAAATATTTCTACGCAAATGTATGTGTGCGTTTTATAACTACAATGTTTTATTTTACTTATACGCTGCATTAAAAAAAGCCGTTCACAGAGAACTAAAGGAAGGTGAGCTAAAGGAAACATGCTAACCGCTAAGCTTGAAATGCTGGTGTGTGTGTGTGTGTCGGTCTGTCTGAAGGTCCTCAGTCTTGCATAGGAAAAACAGCTTGACACCAACAACCTTACTGCATTGCTGTGGAGCAACAGTCGGAACCACTTCACTCACAGGCTACCTGGAGAAAACCCCTCCATGCTCAGGGAGAATGTGCAAACTCAAGACAGGAAGGCAGCGTCCCACCAACACCAACTACAAGCAACTGTTCCCGTTCAGCCGTCAATCCATCATGAGTGTCATTACGACACAGGCCAGACGTCTTGGGAGGCAGGATGATGACACGTCTCGCGTCAGGATCACAGCGGGAAAACAGAGCGAGAACAGAGAAGTGAGGTGAAGCAGGGGAGGGAGGGACTGGGGCGTTTTCCTGTGACATCGCTTGGATTTATGTTGAAAGGAGCTGGCGGAGAAGCCGTAAATCATCATCTCCGTGTGTCAACGACTCAAACACACTCTGAACTGATTCCTCCAAGAAAAAAAAAAAGTCTTTTATCAGCTTTAATTCAGGGAAAAAAAAGAAAAAAAAAGCCCCTGCTCTGACGGTTTACGTTCCTCCTTTCCCTTGCTCACTTATCAAAGAGCCGTCGTTTCAAACCCGAACTGGCTTGTCTGCCACGTTTTCTTCTTCGTCTTTTGTTCATCAAAGCCGGCTGAGTTCGAGGTTTTACCTCAGTGTGTTCGCTTGTCGTTAGCTTGTGAGAACAAAAAGAGGAGGGAAAGGTTTACTTAGCGTTTGTAAAAGTGAGTGTTTGTGACCTCGCCAGCTGCTGCTCGCTAATCTTGGTGCACCTGCGTTATTTAGCCCACCTTTTGTCCTATTGGTTCCTTTTCAAACCCAATGCTGGCAGATGCTCTTTCCTACTGGCCAAGGCCTGAATTCAACACTTGGAAAGCTGTGCTTAACAGTTGTGTGTGTGTGTGTGTGTGTGTGTGTGTGTGTGTGTGTGTGTGTGTGTGTGTGTGTGTGTGTGTGTGTGTGTGTGTGTGTGTGTGTGTGTGTGTGTGTGTGTGTGTGTGTGTGTGTGTGTGTGTGTGTGTGTGTGTGTTTAAATGGATCCTTGGCAGCTGCTGACGCTGAAAGGAGTGACGTTGTGGGTCATAACCTGATTATTCACCTGATAGAGGAAGGTAATACAGCTTTAATAGGACATCTTTGACTGGAAGAATAAATAACTGTAATGTTTCATGTTTTTTTTTTTTCATATTTCCCTGATGACAAGAACCAGGCCGATTATCTATGTGCACATTTACCCTCTTGTAAGTGCGCCCTCTAGTGGTCACCGGGAACATTAGGAGGACAGGATGTGTTAAGATTAAGATTTCACATTCACACTTTACCAATCTTTACCTGAAAGAGAACATAGTTTTAAAGCCTGAAGTTAAACAAAATGTGACTGTTTCCTGACATTAGATACATGTCGCAATAAAGATCCAGCACACCTGTCACCTCTCCAGTGACAATGGCCTCATGACTCTTTGTTGCTCTCTGACATAATGGATTCAAATCCGGTGGTGAGCATCAAAACTTTCACACAGTGGCCAAGTGTTCCTGCCTTATGTGGAAAAGTTCAAATCAAAACTTAAAGCAGTAAAGGTAGTATCACATATATTACTCATATTTAGGGCAGTGGTGGTCGAGGCCGCCACCATGACTCCCTGGGCAAGACTATTCACGCCCGTAAGAAAATGGTAGGTTACGTCAGCCAGTATCACAGATCTTCTGCTCGAATCTAAACAAAATGTCACCGTTTCCTGAGGTTTGTTCTTGCATGTATCTACAAAAGATCCAACACACCTGTCACCTCTCCAGTGATCTTATATTCTGAGCCAACCCAGTTTTTTTTTTTAGCTGAACCATTTTTTTGGGTCTTTTTTCGAATCCCCTACAGACAGATGTTCTCTCGCATTGGCCGAGGCCAGAATTCAGCACTTTGAAAGCTGTGGAAACTGCGTTTGTGTGTGTGTGTGTGTGTGTGTGTGTGTGTGTGTGTGTGTGTGTGTGTGTGTGTGTGTGTGTGTGTGTGTGTGTGTGTGTGTGTGTGTGTGTGTGTGTGTGTTTTAACGGGACATTGGAAGAGGCAGCTGCTGACATGGGCGGAAAAAAAAAGGCCGTTCATCACCTGATTCTTCACTTTAGATTGATTTGCTAACCGAATGGAACACCTGTTGGATGAACCGTTAATTATTTCTATGGGAAAGAAGCGTCCGTTGGACCTTTTCTTTTTAAAACATTTTTTTTAAACTTAACCCCATTTGGCTCACCTTCTTTCAGTTCCTCCTCAGAGCGTTTTTTTTTATTAGCATAATTAGGCACCTGTTGGGCTAATACGTCGCAAATACATGGACAAGCGTGGCGGGTGAGGAGGATGGGGGAGGAATGGCAGTGTGTCTATTTTGGCCCACACAGGCTTTGGCTCACGCTGTAAATGTTTTTGACTGGGGAATAGCCGCAAAGCAGGTTAGCTAATGCTGTGCATGGAGGGGGAGGCTGGCTTAGTGGCTTTGCTAGCCTAAGCAGACGAAACGTGCCAGGAGTTTGAACCAGCGCCGGAGAGGGAGGGTGAGGGTGAGGAGGGGAGGAGGTGGCGGATTTACTCTCCCTCCGCACACAACCTATCTCACTGGGCTTATCTTTATCCACAGGTCTGTGGACGGTTTCGTCTGATTTCAGCGAAGGTAACGAGAGCCAGAACTGGACGAAGAAAGTGAAGAGGAGGTGATCTTAGAAAGAGAGGAGTGCGAAGAGGGGAGAGAGGAGCATCTGTCCATGTGGTGGGAATTGGGATCAGCTGAAAAGGCAGATGGATATCCAAGGGTTTTGCTTTTGCTGTGCACAGATAAGAACAGCGAGTCGCGGGGGGACAACACGGGGTCTTTCAGGGAGAAATGGAGGCAGTGTGTAGCTCAGCGACTGACCCGGGATTAAGAACCTTCAGACCGAGCGAGCCAGCAGATACACAACAAACTAAAGGAGGAGGCGAGAGGGGCAGTGGGGGTGAGCGTCAGAGAGGGGGGTCTTTGTGTGAGATGTTTGGGATGCTCTTTATTTCCTGGCACCGGCCCAAACCCTGCGTCTCTGATCGGGCAGGGCAGCTTTGAACCCAGGGCTTTTGGAAAGAGCAGCATGCTCCCAGGGCGACACATGGCCCGAACAAAGAGCCAGGCACAACGCCCGGTAAGTCACAGAAAGCCCCGTCCCTGAGGTCATCGGCGGGATCCAGCATGTGCCGCCCGCTCTCTGCCAATCAGCATGCCAGGACCTCAGTGCTAATAACCTCCATCATAAGGTTCTTATATTAAAGCCCCCCCGTTTTTATGTCTGCGCTCCACCATGGAGGCAGACTAATCATTTATTACTGGAAGCTCACTGACACCTTCACAACACGCACAGTCTCTAAACAAGCGCCACTCCTTGTATGACCCCAATTTCAAAAGCGCTCTGTTAAATAAGAACTGTTGATCGGAGTAATTAAAGGTGTCCAAAGTTTATGAAACAATGAATCAGCTAAATTATTTAAACTCCTCCACAAGTCGAACCTACAGAGTCATCAGACAGCAGTCAGACTACTCAAAGTCTTGCGTGAGAAAAGGGTAGTTTTATAACGACACAGTGAGCGATATCCTCTCATTAAGCCAGCACAGTTTATCTGAACAACATACTGTATAATTCCACCCACGGAGCAAAGCACAACCACATCAACCCGACACTTTGGATGTTAATCAGAACAAACCACGGCTGCTTCGAATAATGCTAGCCAGCCACGTTCAGGCTAGTCTGACATCATTTACCTAGAGATGCTGTGATCCTGCTCAGCCTGACAAGATAACGGCTCATCAATACAAAGACCTGCTTCCACTTCCTTTAGTAGTTTGTAACCTGAGAATATTAAAGATGACCCCTGATGTCGATCAGGTTCCATCTAAAAGCGTAAATAGTTCATTCCTTCCCGATGGTACATCCCACTGTGAGCTACAATCTGGGTTCGGATGTTTTGCTGAACCTCACAACGGGTAATGCTTCCTTATCTGAGCTCAGGAAAGACAGTGAGAGTCAAGGCACAAACAGGAAACTGGCCATAAATCTGCATGGTGTTAGCGTTAGCTTTAGCTAATCCCAGTTAAAGGTTATCAGTGGAATTCCTCTCTGCTGCTAAGTCTGGGTGCACTCATCCAGGGTACAGGCGAAACTAACCCTAAAAGCCAAACAAGGTTTGTTCTTTGAAGATTTTAGCGCTCTCGCACCAGCAGCCATCATAGAGTAGAAGCAGCCAGGAAACCCAAAACAGCCAAATCTGCTCCGCTTGATGTCCGCAGGTTGTTAAATCTGACGGGAAGTGAAGAAAAAGTGGCTTTACAGCCTCTTTTCTGCTGCCTGTGTTGTTGTTGGAGGGCCTGAGTGAAGCTCCTGGATCTATAAGTGCTGTTAATAACTGAGAGGCCGAATCCTGCCAATACAAAGAGCAGGGCCAAGAACTGAAAGTAATCCCATCATCACTTCACTGAAAACTGTTTCTAACAGAGGTGAAGGAAATCTCTCGCTCTGTGGAGCGCAAGTAACTAATAGATGATTACTAATACTTATAATTTGTCTGTGCTCCTTCCCTCCAAACGCTGATATTTCACTAGCACACATCAGTAACGATTTGTCTTTCTGCTGTAGTTGGAGTTGGGGCTCTCTCTCTCTCTCTCTCTCTCACTCTCTCTCTGTACCTTCCTGCAAGTGGAACTGGAAGTTCCTGGCCTTTACTTCCTACCTCCATCAGTATCAAGTGGATTAGCGAGCTGCAAGCTTTGCGTCCAATGTTTGTTTCTCTACGTCTGTCCTTTCCCTTTCGCTTTTCTTTCCTCTCAACCGTTGACTATGCTGACTATGCCTGCTCTTGTGGGATTGTTTGTGTTGCCATGAGATAATTATGTTGTAACTGGCTTGATATAAATAAAAGTGAACTAAAAAAAAAAAAAAAAAGCCACCACAAGGGTGCATGACAGAAATTTGGACGCTTTAGAAAAAATGTGAGCTTTTTTTTGTTGTATTTTTTTCGGAGAAGAACTTTGCTTGTCCAGGAACAGCTAATACCACATTGACGTGCCAAGAGGCGCTGCAGCGGTTTGGTCATTAGTATGTTAATCTACAGCTGCTTCTGGTTCAGTCCAAGTGTTTGGAAAGGGAATGCCTAATGCGCTTGTTTCGAGGGCCCATGTATAAAACATTAAAGTGTTTGTTATTCTCTACCTACAGCTCGCCTTCGGATGGAGCGTTGGTAAAGTGGAAGAGGGTTCCAGAAATCAGCTATATGCGGCCAGACGATGCCTGCATTTTGTTTTGACACCTTGAAAAACGGTGTCACAGCTCTGCTTCCAGCGGCTGTGGAACCAGCAGAGGGGAAACGTCCTCGCACACTCCGGCTGCCGGAGCCGCTCGCGCCGAACCAGCCGGAAAGCTTTTCCCCGCTCGGCGACGGCGTCCTTCGTGTTATCGGCGGCGTGGCTGACACGTTGTGAAAGGTTCAGACAGGACGACCCCGCACGGCAAGCTGTCAGGAGCTAAGTCGGCTCCTCTTGGCACGTAAACAAAGAGTCGCACCTTCATCCATCAAACCTTCACGCATTGTTTCAGTCTCAGTGAAGCACTCCGGTTTCTAGGGTTCGGGTTTCCGCTCACCTCGCTTACACCTGTCATCTCCGCACACAAAAAACACTTCAAAGCTGCTGATTGTTTCTGACACGTAAACAAAGCTGAGGGGGGAACCAGTCACTGTAATCACAGTACTAAAATCACAAGTTCCTTTCCCAAGTAACTTACTCAGTACCTAGGAACTCTAAAGTACTCATTTCTAGTCATCTTCACAACACTGATAGAAGACAAGACAAGACAGATAAGAGTGGTTTGCATGTAATTCCACTTCTTCTTTAAAGAAATAATTCGTAGCTCTAATCGAGTGACTTTCATAACTCATTCACAAGCTTCTGGTTCATTACATAAAACTTCTGTTCAGGTGTTTTATCATCAAGTTAACTGTCCTCAGATTGACAGCAGAAATTTCTCCTGATGACTGGATGACACATCCTCTGGTTGAGACCTGCTGTGGAACTCGATCCATCGCCTGGGGATGATTCCTCCTCTCCACGGCCCATCTTCATTAAAGCTTTGACTATCTGCCATCGGAGAAAGCTACAATGGCCCAATCTGAAACCAATGTTTCTGCAGCACAAGCTTCAAATGCAGGATCTGTTCATGATAACAAAACTGCACAAAATTTGTCAAAGTTGGAAAAGAAAACAAAAAATTCACTTCACAGTTCCTCTTCATAAAAAGACATGCTGCAAGGTTAAAGATCAACTGGTGGAATTTTAATAAAGAACAATCCCTCATTCGTCACGTATGTAGAAAACATTCGTTACGTATTTAACCTGTTCCTAAGAAACAGACTGTAGCTCCTGTGCACCATTCTGGGATTCCTCAGGGAGCTCGAATGGAGACCTGTTAAAAGTAGGGTTTGTTTGTGTATTTAACTTTTATAGTGTATTTGGCCGATTTGCAAAGAAATAGTGAAATGGAGTTGTATTCTATTCTAAATATTTGCCACACATTTTACACAGCATCAAGTGTCGAAGAACTCATGGTAAAATTCTTGCCTGTGCTAACCAGAGTTAGCATCGGCTTCTTTTAAAAAGGCTTGACTTTGTGTCAGCTCAGTGAAAACATGGCGGAAAATAAGCTTATCAAAGATGTGGTCATTTTCTTGTGAAGAGGAAATGAAAACTAATCAGTTTTTTCACCTTATTATGTTCCTGTTAACAATAATAGGGATTTCTTTCCTACTCATTGTCTCGCGATCTGAAGCTGTTTACAGGCCAAACTCAGAGATAAAATCTCGACTGCCTTTGTGACCTTGTGGGTTTCACCTGTCAGTGTGCAGCACAGAGATAAGGGTGGAGTGACAACATATGATGTTTTGGTCATAAATATAAACCTGTATGAAGCATAAAATGTGACACAGATGAACTACAGATGAACATTTTATCTCCTGTAGATTTAAGATTACTGTACTGTTAAAAAAAACGATACTTTATCTGGTTTTTACAATAAAAGTTGGTGAGATAACTTGCATTTTTGACCACTCACTCATTTTTTTGGTCACAATAACGTGAGCATAACATTTCAATGAAGGGATCAGTGCTGTTATAACTCTGATTTATGTATTTGTTTCCATAGCATACAAAGAATTACTGTTGCGTTCCCTCGGCTCAATTAGTGGGCGGGTTGGAGGGAGGAGAAAAAGCACTAAATTACTGTCATCATGCTCACAGATGTGTGAAAACAATAAATCAGCCCCGCCCCCCTCGTGTTCCTGCCATCATGATGTACAGTGGGGGGATGGGGGGGGATCTTACGATGCTACGACTCCTGTTTCTATCTTTCTACATCAGAGGTTACATCAAATGTGGCCTGGGGTGTTCACCGGCTGCTCTGCTGCCGACCCCAGAACAGCCTGAAGACGCTGAACAGAGGATAAATCACAAGTTAAAGCACACGGTATTTACTGAGCTGAACATGTGATCAAGAGGAGGAAAACCAAAGAGGCAGCAATCAATAACTTTAGATTAACAGTGGATGAAAAATAAAAAACATGGTTTAAATTCTCTATTATGATCAAATTTGACAGATTAAACTGTAATAAACAATGTTTTTTCATAAGAAATTGGTCAAAAGGTTTTACGCAATGACAGATAATTGCTGGCAACTATGAGCAACCACAATGACAAAGAATTATCCAGATTTTTGCAAAAAAAAAAAAAAAAAAAGCACTAGCCCATCAAAGTGAATGCTGACCTTTAGGTTTTCAATAATGATGGAATCTAATAGACTAACCTGAAACAAACAATGTTTTTATATGAGAAATTGGTCAAAAGGATTTATGCAATCAGCAATATTGGTGTGCAACTATTAGCGACCAAAATCAAGAAGATTTACCCTGATTTTAGTACAATCATGTCAAAGTGAATGCTGAACATGGTCTAAATTCTCAATGATGAAATCTTAACTGCAATAAACAATTTATTTATTTTTTAATCTGAAATGGTCAAAAGATTTCACGCAATGAAAGATATTCGCTATCAATGATTAGCGACGAATATTACTTACAATTATCTTGCTTTTAGGTAAGTGAGCCAAAGAAATCTATTATTTCTTTCTTTATGAAGCCCCGATTCAGTCATAAGGTTCCTTTAAAATATTTTTGCTCAACTACATGTTTTCTTAATGAAAAAGTACAAGCATATATCCAAAATATGACAAAAATTTCCCATAAAAATGACAGACACGCCCAAAACAGGCATGAATGAGTGTACGAGCACACGCCTGAAGCTCCGACATTATTCTGTACAAACTGATTTCAACATATATTTCAACATGTCAAGAAAGGCTAAAGATTCTGAGCGCAGCATGCCTGGCAGCTCATTCTTAGCGAGCCATGCATGATGGAAGACAGCAGATTTACTCGGCTGTGCTCGGGTGGTCGGGACCCGAAGGAGGATTTTCTCTGGTGATCCAGTGCAGTCGCTACAGGAGCAATATGTCAGGAGAGTCTACATGTGCCGGTGCTGATTCAGCCTCGAAAAGCTCCGGCAATAAAGCCGAACATGTGGGGCTTTTCTCAGGCTCAATGATGTGTGCGGTCGTAAGCATTGTTTGAAGCGTTTCTCCAGTTAAATGACAACTACAAACAAACATTAGTTTATCGGACACAAGCTAAATCAGAGGTTTATGATTGGTTTATGATTCTGCCTCTTCTTATTTTCCCATATGCAGTCCAGGAAAAGGTGTTGTGGCTCAATGCACCACCCGGTGGTACAAATTGGTCTTACAGGACTTATTGGGCTGTGGCCAGCTATTTAATTAGGTAGATTGACATACTGATGATTAATTTGAAGGTGCTTGTTGACAAAAAAATTTAATATTCTACCTTTTAAAACAATAAATCAGAGACATAAAGGTTAAAATTGTGTAAATACGAGTAAGAAACATCAAAAATTGACAACTTGACTCCTGTCATCATTGGTGCTTTACATTTTTAAATACGAATCGAGCTCCACGTTAATTTCTACCTCTGCTAACAGAGACAAAGGGATTAAATGAGGTTTCTGAGGTGGAAGCAGACCTGTCTCACACATCCTGATCTGACAGGGCAGCAGCGTTCAGTGAACACATTCATACGCGCTGACAGACGGCAGAGCCATTAAATTAAATGGGTGATGGAAATCACTGTCCTCCCCTCAATGGAGACTCCACCGGAGGCCCCGTGCTAATTTACAATATGAAAAGACTACAGTGGCAAATGTCTCTGAGCCACAAACTTAATCCACCATAGAATTTTAATTCAATCTTATATAGCGAGGATTAGAGTATTTCCACGGCAGCACAATGAATAATCTCAGCGGCTGCTGGAAAACACTTGAATGGAGGGAATATAAATGTTATTGATCCTGGAGGGGAAGCGGAGAACAGAGGAGCAGTCACAATGTGATCAAGCATCTAAATTAAAGGGAAGAAAAAAAGGAAACTTCAAGATAAAATGACAAAATTCTAACAAAGCTATTCTCAACAATTTCTTCTGAGGCGGGAATTCAAGCATCGGGAGATTTAGAAGGAATAAAATGGTGCTTTTTTTATAGCTTTTATTGTTAGACGCGCTGTCTCCAAAGTGATTGGTTGCATTGAGGAAAGGAGATAGAGGAAGAGAGGAAGAGAAAATGAAGCGCTCCTGAAATGCCACATGAAATAGGAAGTGAAAGAAAGGAGAAAGGCCTCAGATGGGGGAGCCGAGGGGCGCATCTGAGGAGAGGCAAAGCAGAAACGTGACACAAAGGAGCCGAGTGATGCTTTTCTACGCAGACCTTCGGTCGTGTTCCACCCCTGTGAGCAGGCCCCTGTTTGTGGGGGGCAGATGTCACCCGTCCCCCCGCCCCCTCCCTTCTGCATGCAGCCCAGCCTTTAACACGACTGAGAAGAGCAGAGTGAAACGACTGAAGCTGCACCGAAGAGGATCTTTGACGAGAATGACGCTTGGAGCAGTTTCAGGGAGGTTAGAAAACATGAGACCTTTCAATCCAACCGGAGCTCCAGGGCACTACAGCTCATACGTGGCAGAAAAAGTATTAAAAAAATAAAAAAATAAATTCCTCTCTAATGTTCGCTACACGCAATTTTAGCAATCTTATACGTTCACGCTAGTAACACTGTACAACATAAGACTAATAAACAAAATAAAGTTTCGCAAGTTGAATCGCATCTATCTGTCCATCAATCCATCCATCCATCCATCCATCCGTCCATCAATCCATCAATCCATCCACCCATCCACGGGTTAAGGCAGAGTACACCTGTACAGGTGAGCAATCCATCTCCAGGACAAAAGCAGAGAGACAGACATGCAGTCCCTTTCGCACTTTGGTTCAATGTGGGATCACCAGTTAACCTCACATGCATGTTTTTGGAGGAAATCTGGAGAAAACCAGCAATGTACCTGGGGAACCAGGCAAACTCCCACCACAACAATCATCTCTCAGATTTGAGCCCATCATATTGTCGCTATGAGACAAGCGCACTAACCACTGTGCTGCCACAACTACTACGAGACTACTATGTGATGAGATTTTCATTTTAAAATAACATGTTTGCAAGGTTCAACAACTCAGAAGAAGACATTTTTGATCCTTGTGAATGTTTTGAGAAATACCGAAACTCATTGATGTTGGCGATTTGTTGCAGCCAAGTCAGATTTTCTAGTGTGATTCTGCTTGATGTTTGACTGACTTTCTGCAGATTAACATTGTTTTTTCTTGATCTGCTAACATGACTTATAGTGACAGACGTTGAGTCCGGCAACTGAGGTTTTTGAGTTCTGAACCCGGAATGTCGTTTCGTCATCAGTTGGGACGCACGGAAACCCAAAGCGAGAGAGAGAAGACAAAGAGTGTGGATTCCCCCATGCTCAAGACACAAACTATCCACCCCCTGCAGCCAGAGATACCAGTGTCAATCAACACGGTGCACGATTACAATCAAATGTGCTATCTTTGAGACATGTGACCCTTCCCGCTCTATTTTTACAGCAGCCGAGGGGGATGACAGCACTGAATCTCCAAGGAAAAGAAGAATGCGAACGCATTCTCTCACATCAAAGCCGCGGCTGTGCTGTCCTGCGCTATGTCTGCGCGGTATGTACGCTAAGCTAGCTGAGCATTCCTCCATAATGTGCCACGTTTTTTTCCCCCTCCTGTTGCTTTCGTGTAAACACAGCAGGTCACATAATGGTCAGATAAAGATAGAGCTTCTCCACTTATTGTTCCGCGGCTGCTTCGTGGAAGGCTTTACTGTGCAGACTGGGAGAGGACCTGTTTACTATACAGAAGAGAGGGGAAAAAAATGCTTTGTCAACTGCAGGGATGTCTAAAGTGAAAGAAAAAGTGAGAGGTCATCTACAAATACCTGAAGACCTCATGAGTTTAAAAAGCCCCATTAAAGACAAAGAAGTCTGGAGGTGAGGGGAAAAACGATAAACCATTAATGATTTCGAACACTCCAATAAAAATGGTACCAGACGTCTAAATGTAAGGCATGGGTGGTCCCTTCACGGTGAAGGATACAAGGTTTGATTGCAGGCTTGGGGTTGAAAAATATACTGTAAAAATATCTGTTTAAGGTTAAATGGTGTGATAAATGATTTGTTTCTGATGTTTGTGTTGTTGTGACTTGCATACCAATTTCTAATCAGTAACTCAACTCAAAAGTAAAGTGTCTGGACAAGAGCTCAAGTACAGAATCAGTCTGTGAGCACATGGGCGAGTCAGGGAGACCCAAAGGACAGAATGTGGCTCAGTGACCCATAAAGTGCCCACCTCTACTAAAAAAACTGGACTTAACCTGTTAGTGAGCAGCTGGTTCTCCCCCTGACCTCATGCTAACCTTTCGTAGACTTAAATACACTGTTTACTAAAGTAAATGACAATTGATTCAGGTTCATACGCCACGGTTGGCGTATAAACACGTTAAGGGTCCCAAATCGCCTTGACACTTAAGGATATAAAGAAATAATCAGGCTGGTTTATTGGCTTTCAACCCAAGTGGAACTTGTTCCAAAAACACATAAAAAAAATTTGCTTGGGTAAAAGCCATGTCTGCACCAACACCAGCACTCTGCATCAAATAAATGTAGCACAACAAAAATAACTGGACTGGAGAGAATATACAGCCAGCTTCCGTCTCAACCTGGGAATTTTTTTTTAGCAAAGACTCCAAGCGGTGAGAGCATCCGGTTAAGAGAAGCCCAACCAATAATCCTGTTATACACCACTTCGATGAACCTTTCCATTTTAGTTCATATTAATCCACGTGACTTCTGTCGTTGAGGGCAACCCCCCCCCCGCGCACCAGTTAGTAATTCTGCATGGCCCTATGTGCTTCTGCAGCTTTCTTACCTAACAGCTGCAGCCCGCGGGTCAGACCGTAAACATCAATGAGGGCCCAGAGGGGCTCAGCCGTGCGCACGCCGCTGAAGAACAGCATGGGACTTGACTCGTTGATGCGGTAGAAGACTCTGCCTTTCTTGTCCACCCAGAAGGCAATGACGTTGCCTTCGTTGGCGAACTCCTCGGGCAGCGCCTTGGCCCAAAACCCGCTCTGGGACACCAGGTCGGGGCAGGCGTACTTGGGCAGGTTGTCCGGGTTTATCCTGGAGGGGTCTTTAGAGGTGAAGCCCAGACGCAGAGCCCCGCTCCAGCAGCACTGCTTCTTAGTAATCTGCAGACAGGAAGGTCAAATATTGAGAGGATATTTCGCATCAGACGGAAGTTCAGCGTGAATCAGTTATGTCGAATTCATTGGTCGGCAACCTTTGTGAGACACTTTTTCATCTAAAACAGAGAATATAAAACCTCAGAAACGGTGCATTGCTTTTTGTTACGGCGCTTCCTTTGTGTGTCGGTGAGTGTTGTACACCAGTGTTTGACTTCAAAATAGTGTTGTCAATTAGAGATTAAGAGAGAGTTTAGGATTTGTTAATCACAAATACAATCTTGTAATAATTTCCAGCACTGTGCTGACTCTTTATTACGTTATCTGTAGTCATGCGCTTACCAATGTGCAACTGCATTGCGACCAATGATGAAACTTCTCTTCCCGAAAGCTTTCACACGTTTACATTGTTAAGGAAACTGAATGAAGCTTCCTGATTTTGTATGGTAGTGGGGGAGCGTGTCCACCAGTGTTTTTGGCTTCACTGTAATGTTTACAGCAATGTTTCAAAAGATCCGAGGGGGGGCGTGCACAGTTTTTCTCAGTAGCAATTTGGCGGACAATTAGGAATAGAAGGTATTTTAAAAGATTGCAGTTAAAGTCTTCCTTGCGTTGTTCATATTATGTCATCATACAACGTGGATTGGATGAGGTGGTTTTGACACTGATGGTCTTAACTTAAAGGGTCAAGAAAGATAACACAGTGTCGTAGTTTTGACCAATGAAGCTTAAAGGCTTTTCGGAGCTGTGATACCTTGAGGCGGACTTGCTCGTACAGCGTGATGGGCCGGTTGCTGAAGGTGATGGCGTTGCAGAAACTGGCCTGCCTCTTCACAGTCTTCTGGGCCTGGTCCATCACGATCTGCGAGCCCTTGGCGCTCGGGTGGAAAAGCAGAGGGCTGATGGGGTGGGGCCCACCCAGGCTGCCACACTGGATGGGCAGGCACCTCTTGGGTTTGTGGTGACATCGGTGCGACGTGGACGGGAACGGACCACCGAGAGAGTCTGTGTGGAAAAAGAACGAGGTATGAGTTTCTGACTGATAATTAAGAACAGGAGCTTTAGTTTAGTCAATGTAATTGATATCAGGCAGAAAATAACATCAGATATGACTGCACTGTCGAGGATTACAGAGATCTCACATGTGGGTCTTTGTTGATTATTTGCGAGTGCCAGAGTAATAAACTAATCACAGATAATCACGTTAGGCGCCAGGGGTGAAAATCAAATCTCTATGCATAGCAAGACTGCAACATATTTCCGAGACAGCAATGATGCTTCTCACAAAATCAACTGTTCTCAGACAAATAAGACCATTTGAGATCCAACAGATTTAATTTGATGGACTGTGTTGACTGTGAATTGTTCTGTTGGACATCTGCGACCACCAGTTCTCTGCAGACATCTTTCTGCTGGCAGGCAGAAAATTCAACATATCACGTGCATCCTTGTATCCCAGTGAATACTGGCTACCCAGGATATTCCATTCCAACCTCTTAACATGGCTGAATATTACACCTACCAGCCATAACATCACCACCTGCATAATGTATTGAATGTCATCCTTTCTGACTCAACTGCACCTTGATGTGCTGTGGTACCTGCACTCAGAAGGTCGCAGCAGATTCTCTATGTCGTAGACACTGGAAAAGGAGACTCCGCCGATCGGACTGGTTTGTCCTGCACGTCCTGCAGTTACTCCATTCATATTTGGAAAATCAAAACTTCAAACTGTATGCCGTTTTCCTCAAACCAAACCTGAAGTCCTCTTTTTTCTCATGTACTCAATCATTCAAAAAGAAGTCTCAAACAGTTCCAGGGCTAGTCTAATTCACTTCTCTGACTCAAAGAGTTTGTGTGCAGATTAAGTGTAACAATGCTTATGAAGTTACTACATGTCACAGTAGCATCCAAAGGGATGGAGGACCAAGGGTGTGTCAGCAGAACATTGTCCCATAATCCAATTTGGTGCCGTGTGTTCCCCAAGAAAGCCACGTACACAATCAAGAAACACTGATCTGTCACAGCAGACCACCTTCTTTCACTGTTCCATGGTCCAGTTCAAATGCTCACTGGCTCTGGTAGTGGACAGAGGTCAAAACAAACTGTGTATTCTCACAGCTTTGTACCAGAACCTCTAACAGATGAGCTCCTGGACTTCAAACTGCTGCTGATCAGACCACATGGACTTGCCTTCACCGCTTCAATGAGGCCGCCCATCACCCTGCCACCAGATCACTTCTAATCGATCCTGACCAGTGCAGACCTGGAACAACCTATAAGAGCTGACTGTTTGGACACTTTTCCATTTTCCTGCTTCCAATGTCAACCTCTAGGACAAAATGTTCAGTTGCTGCTTGATACATCCCAAAGATTAACAGGGGCCATCATACAGGGATAAACAATTGTCATAATATTGTGGCTGATGGGTGTTTATGAATTGGACTCCGTGATGTGTCTTCTTCTCAAAAAGAAAAGACTGCATGGCAGTTCACCAAACCTGAAGAAGGCTTGACTGTCTATATAATTGAAGCTGAAGAGTCTGAAAGGGGTCTGGCCGAGAGCGGCTGAGTGGGGGACCATTGCAGTACTCCAGCAGCTACTAAGAACAACATGCATTGGAGAGATTTTCACAGATTTCCACTCGTTGCAAGGTGCCAGATTAAAATGAGAGAAGAGTTTGGCTCCACGAGAGAACCCCACAAACTCCTCGATCTGACACTCAGTAAGTTGCCGCTCCAGGATGTTCAATGATTTCCAGAAGCGCTTGAACATTCCAGTGTTTTGTGGTGGCAGGAGTTTAATCTCGGTCTCATTCTTTCTAAAACAGCAGTTAGCTATTAGCATTTTTGTTGACGTTTTACCACCTGACATCACATCCAGCAGAGGTTCGCTTGTTTTCACTGAGGAGAAATAATTCAAAGCAACACTGACTGTCACCGCAGGATCGGCGACGTCTGGAAATCCTGACTGTTCCGACTAAAAGTTCTGCGTGTCCTCCAGCTGTGGTGCATTATGAGCTCTTCAGCCTAGTGTCAATGGAGAAATTAGCACATCTCACTGGTTGGTTGGTCTCCACCCCCAGTGATTTGCTGGTTGGAGAGAAATCTTGTGTATTTGAGTTAAAGAATATTCAGCGTAAACATCAGCACAACCAGAATGTGTACCTCATATATCTGTTCGAGGATACGAACGGTTCAACACCGGACATAAGCATTTCAGTCACTTGAAAACGACCAATCTGTGAGAATTAAAGTTAGATACATTTCTGCCTTCTTTGCAGAGGCGAAGAGTTTCATTTCTTTCCTTGTCGAACAAACGAGGAGTACTCTTGCCGAGAGGTGCCAGTGCCGTCTCTGGATCTTAGCTGATGTTACATTAGTTAAAGGGAAGAAGATGCTCCATAATCTGGACGTTAACTTA
Organism: Lipophrys pholis; assembly: GCF_963383615.2. Taxonomy (NCBI): domain Eukaryota; kingdom Metazoa; phylum Chordata; class Actinopteri; order Blenniiformes; family Blenniidae; genus Lipophrys; species Lipophrys pholis. Next base: position 8,611,001 of record NC_137628.1, read on the forward strand.
AGTTACATCAGTGAAAAGGACTTTGGTGAACTCGTGACCGGTACCACAACAGCTATGAATGGTGCTAATGGTAAAGATAACAGCTGGCTGAAGGAATGAATGCATCAACTTTACAGCAGATCTCTAATTGCTTTTACATATTAAAAAAGCTGACGGTCCTGCAGTAAACAAGCGTTTGGTACAATGGTAATCGTTAAGAGAACATCTTATACAATTACAATCTGGTAACGCTCGCAGTCGCAGGAGTTAATGGTGACAACAGACAGCAGCTCTGTAGTTCTTTGACCGTTTACCAGTTTCACAAAATAAACAAAAACTTCAGTTATCGTCGTTGCTTCAACGATTCCATCATGATAGGTTTATGAGCACAATACAGGTAGAATTAATGGTGTAACATGTTATTGTTACAGTGAAAGTATGCAGGAAATATTTAGCTTTTTATAAACAGAAGCAATCAAATGTGGACGATCACACAAAGACATGAAGTAAAATCAGCCTGCAGAGGTGAAAACTTTCATGTTTTTCTATTGCAGGTGTTTTGAGGGGAATAAAAACTCATGGCTGTAATTAAAAATGTCAAAGTGAGATGATATTTTAAAATCCAGTTTCAGGAGGTTTGGACTCTCTCGGAGCCAGCTGTCATACACACAGAGCCTGAAGAGGTGGAGGCGAGCGGCAGCAGATGTCCTGTGGAGACCTGATAAGACCTGGGAAACACAAAGCTTTATGTTGGCTCGCTCTTTGTGTCCCCCTGTGTTGATCAAATAACCGAGCTTTTCCAGTCTCACACCCTGTACGCGTGTCTACTGTTCAATCTGGGCCCCATTCGAAGGGCCTTTTGTCTTAGCGGGGCAGTTGTTGAGCGTGGCGCACGTGGTCTGGGGACAGATCGAGCTGAAGAGGCGCAGCTGCCGCGGAGGCAAGCGGACTACGTGTGAATTCATGTTCCTTAGCAACCCCGTCGTGTCTAAAGGTCCCGATCGGCTCCAGCGTGCAGCCGCCAGCGAGGACACAGCAGATGCCTTTTGTTTATTCAGACATAACAAAATGATATTTATAGCCTCGGATTGGAGTTGGGATTTTTTTTGCCACTCGTTTGTTGTGTGTGTGTGTGTGTGTGTGTGTGTGTGTGTGTGTGTGTGTGTGTGTGTGTGTGTGTGTGTGTGTGTGTGTGTGTGTGTGTGTGTGTGTGTGTGTGTGTGTGTGTGTGTGTGTGTGTGTGTGTGTGTTTGTTTGTTTCACTCAAAATCTATTCAAAGCAAATGTGAAGGATCCATTTACACAGGATGGGTTTTGTGAAGAGGGCAGGGGCAGGAGGGGGGAGGAGGAGGAGGAGGAGGAGGAGGAGGAGGAGGAGGGGGAGGAGGGGGAGGAGGGGGCTGTTTTCGAAGGATGGGGGAGGTTGGAGTAGAAAGATGGAGGTGAAAATGAATGTTATTGTCATTAATCTGGCGTTCGAACGTGGCTCAAAACAAACAACGAGGGAAGTGAATCGTCTGCCTCATTTCATCTGCAGCTTTAATCACTATGCAGAGATCAATTCTTTCCCTCCACTGTGGCGGACATAACTCATTTTACCATCTATATCCACTAATAACACGTCTTTAATGAGCTCTGCAGGTCTATGCAGATTAAAAAAAAAAAAAAAAAGGGATCCTGTGAGTTATTTGGCTCAGTTACTGAGATTCACTGATATTTACCCCACTTTATTATGTCCACATAAGTTAGCAACAGTCACAGAACAAATGGTGAGAAGAAGGACAAGTGGAAAAACAGGTAGGGTTGTAAATAAAATGTGCTCCCAACAGAGCAGATAAAAAAAAAATTGTAAAAAAGGGTCGATTTTAAATCACATGCACAAACGGAATGTCCTCATCAAACTTGTCTTGTGCCTCAAATCAAAGCGGCTTTCTTGCAAATATCACAATCCACAGTCAAACAGCAGTACTCAGATGTGTTCAGGGAACAGGTCTGATACTGTCACAGGAACTAGTTGTCGCGTCAGCATTAGCATTATTAGAGCTGTGAGCAGTCAGCCGAATGAAGTTACATCAACTCGTGTGAGGAAGATGCTCTATAATCTGGCTGTCAGCACATCTTGAAAAAGTCATAAGCTAATCACAAAAAGCAGTAACAGAACAACTCAGATGAACTATTAACATGCAGACATTTCTGAATATGTTAAGCTCAGTGGGGGCCGGCCAATAGAGGGCGCCAGGATGCCGCCCTGCCTGTGATCAAGATGAATTTAAAAAGATTTAATGAAATGTTAATACACTGTAATTCTGTCGACATATGTTTATGCCACCAAATTAACAATGGGCCCTGAATTGTATTTCCTTCATTTTCACCAATTACTGATTAACACCAGCGTGACTAACAGAATTAAACGAATCAGCATCATTTCATGTCTGAAACTTGGGGCGCCGTTTAAATCGCCCATCGCCAGACCTGCTCGGTAAAAGCGAGCTCCGGTTTGTTCTGGTGTGTTTCTACGAGATGTTGAGTTGAAGACAACAAGCGGTGAGTCTCTGATTATTAACTCTGTTACATCTCTTCTAATTTACTCATTTGAAAGGAGAAATTTGGCTGAAAAGCTGCAGGTCGGGTTCCACTTTCTCCATCATAGTTATCCTAAAGGCACACAAACAGAAATGCTTTCGGAATTTTGCAAATGTGTCCAGGTTTGTTATTGTTTATAAATGTTGAGATATGCTCATATTTATTAATGACTAAAAATTTAAGAGCTTACAAAAAAAAAAGCACACGGTATATTTTTTAAATTCTTTTTTTGAGGTTTCTTTCAAAGCATTCTAAAATGCTTTGAAAGAAGGATTGATGTGTTGTTTGAAAATATACCTGATATACGTTTTGTTTTCCCTAACTGTCACTTCAAGTAAACCAGCGCCAAAACACATTCATTTTCTAAAAGGGACAAATGTCTTTGTTTACAAGTATGTTAATAAAAGAGTCTTAATAAGTACTCTCTCTTCAATAGCTGTACAACAATTTTTTCATCACTGAGTAATGTGGTTTATAAACGATGAGGAGCCCCACCTAAGAAATATACAAAGACACTTTGATCATTAATTATTTAGAAATAGTAATGAGTTACTACATTGCTGCGAAATAAGTTCAACCCCATAAGTTTCCCTGTCATGACGTCAACAAATCAGAAAACTGTAATGTTCTCCTACAAATGTGAAGAAAATAACACGTTGCATCCGCACAGAATAAATACTTGACTTCCTCTATTTGTCATCTCTCACCACTCTAAAACTCATTTCCAGTCACAGCTGGAAGGTGTTTTCAGCAGGTATAGAACCACTACCTGCCTTCACACTACGCAGCCAGGTAGCAAATGTACCTTCCAGCAACACAACAGTGGAAAATGTCCCTCATGAGTTGATGGACGTTGAGGCGAGTATCTATAACCGTTAATTCCTGTAAAAGCTGGAGATGCCCTGCAGGCTCATGAAACAGGTAGAACATCTCGTGCTGATTCTCCTCTTAAGTGTGTAGTCGGGGGAGAAAATGAATGCTGTGGGATAACTTCCTGATGCTTACACGTCCTCGTCCTCACCGCGCTGTCAAAGCAGACCTCCTGGTTTGTTCTTTTTCCTCACTCAGATACACTTTAGCAACACATCAACACCGACACGGCTCCATATGTTGTTTTGCCTCCCGGCTACAGTCTGTCTGAACATGGCCCTCGGAGTCTGTGTCAGCAAAACGCCGGCTTTCTACAAATTTAGGCTGAAAATGGTCTCTTAGCTGTTCTTTAGTTTAGGATTCGACACGTACCCCCTCAGGCCTGTGTTGTAGTTTGAAGTTTTCGAGCACACCGAAGCCGCCGCAAGCCTCTCAGCTGGTCTTGGTCCCCTCGCAAACACAAATCCTGGAGTATCCTCGTGTCCCCCGAGCCCTGGATGTGACCCCTCAACGTACGCGGCTCCTGTTAACCTCTTGTAAAGTCTGCATTGTGCACACAGTGTTTATGCATGTGTCTTTCTGGGTGAAAGAAGCTTTAACAGTTTTGCAGGAGCCATTGAGCCAAAGGTCAGCGATGTTTTATTATGAGCAAACAGGGCGAAACGTCTACAGAGGTCTTTACCCCACTAATAACCGGCACAGGCACGGCAGTGCCCGATCCCTCATCACAATACGCAGGCTTGTGTGCAGCTAATACCTGTCATACTCCAGTGAGCATCTCTGTGGAGCAGTAAGCTAATCTCACACCGTCTCATCTGGCTGATGGTGCCGAGCAAGAGGCAGCCTGCACGCGTGGCTGTGTGTGTGTGTGTGTGTGTGTGTGTGTGTGTGTGTGTGTGTGTGTGTGTGTGTGTGTGTGTGTGTGTGTGTGTGTGTGTGTGTGTGTGTGTGTGTGTGTGTGTGTGTGTGTGTGTGTGTGTCTGAGGACTTCCATTTCTATCTTTGTGGGGTCTGAAAACTACTACACTTGTGAGGTCCGACCTCCATGCTGGGACAAAGAATGCAGGGCGCCATTCACAGTGACTTGTGTTTGACGGTTGAGATGTGGCTTTGGAGCTCAGGTTACCATAAGGTCAAAGTGAGGGTTAGTCACCCGGTTGTGATGGTTGAGGTCAATGTGAGGGCCAATGCATCATCATGACAGCAGGAAGACCTCACAAACATGGTGCTTTGTGTGTGTGTGTGTGTGTGTGTGTGTGTGTGTGTGTGTGTGTGTGTGTGTGACATCTTGAATTTCTTTATGGGGTCCAAAAACTGTGAACATACTATATTTATGGGGCCCAAAATGGAGAACCCTAGACTGGTGAAGTTTCAGGTTAGGGTCTTGAAAAATACATCAAAGGGAAGTTAATCACAAAGATCTAGTCTCTGTTTATTTCTCGCTTTCTGGTCCCAAACACTAAACACACACTAGACAAGCAGATCTCCAATATTGGGGTCCAAAATACAGGACTCAAGTGATGTTTGGGGGCCAAGGGTTTAGGCTTTGAGTGGAGAAGGTTGAGGTTTGTATTAAATGCAATATGTCCAAGCCAAACAATGTCTTGCATTTCTCTCTTTTTTTGGGAAGGCTCAAAAACTGGCAGTACACAATACTTTGGGGGTCTATCTAACCCCTTGGGGCCCACAATACAGGGTTAGGGTCACACTCGATGCTTTATACTTTTAGCAAATCGGTAGTGGTCGATAGCCACATGGAAATCATTTATTTCATGGAAAAGTCTCCACAAGTCCTGTATTTATTTATTTTGGAGCCAAAAACTGGAAGCACACTTGCTCTGTGGGACCCCCGGTGTAGAGGCTCACACCAGATTACAAGTAGGCAGTTTTATAGTTCAAATCGTTAAGGTTTTTGACTGATAGGTATGAAGTTAGGGTTAAGTCCTATGTCAAAATCGCAAGAGCAGAAACGTCCATAAGAAGGCCTAGAAGGGGACGCGTATCTCTTATTTGAGAGAGAGGGTCTCCAGACACTTTAGTCCCTCTCGAGACTAACGCCTACGGTTAGGGGACAGGAATGCATTACGTCAGTGGGAAAGCCCCACAAAGATAGCACAACAAGTATATGTGTTTGAGTGTGTCCACCAGTGTTTTCCTATCTTATGCGGCCGTTACTCTCCAAGCATCAGCTAAGTGGTTTAATGTGCAAATACGATCTTATGGGTATCGGAAATACTATTCAAATATTTGCTCAGGAGGTAAATCACTTCCTGTGTGCAGCGAGCGAGCGACTCTAAAAGCTACTTTGTTAATTAAATGCCCTCATGGGGTTACAGTAGAGATGTACTCCACCATATGGAATCGGAGGGCGTGAAAGATCAGCATATCGCATTCCACCAATCTCTTTTGTTGGCCGTCTGTTGTTCACGGCAGCAGACCTCACCCACGTGTCTCCCAGGTACAATCAAACAAACCCTGACTGCTGTTTTACAGACACGGTTGACCCACTTCTCCATCGCGACGCCTAACTTTAGCACCGTGGAATCACATTAAGTCTGCGGCGCGCTTTCATTAAGCCGAGCTTCACCGGTGCTTAGGAAACACAGGTAGCTCACACACCAACTCCCTCTCCCTGCACCGGTTGCTAAGTAAAGCCCGGCTTAAAGCTCATCCTGGGAGACTGAAGACAAAACACCAAACGCACACCGGCAGACACTATCTGTGTGTATTCATGATTGCACCTTAAAGCTTTAAGCCACAGGGATGACGTATGTTTTGAGGATTAGAACCAAGGTTAGCATCATTCTTGGTGCACAGCTTTATATAGAATGGGCTCGGTGGTTAACGCTACCTAAATATTTGGTTCTGCGAGCTCATTTTGTATAGCTTTCTTTAATGAGCTTTAGAGCTGAAGTGCTATCTCCAGACATAAAAGGTTATGCTGGGCTAGACATCCTATATCTCAAAAAACATTCTTCCTGATATGACCTCAGCAGCTCAAAAACTTAGAGTTTAGATTTCAATGGCAGCACAGATACGAATAGAACAAAAGCCATAAAAATATACAAAATCTGAAGCTTTAGTTGGCTACTGCTTGCAACATCCAAAAATGTATTAAAAAGTCAGAAATGTCATTTGTTTCTGATGAAGACGGAAGAACTCCATCACTTAAAGCAACTGAATTAAATGCTAATTTTGAACACGCTGACAATGCAACAAAACACGAATGGTCTTGAACAAAATACTCGTTCACAAAGTTCAGGACCCCGACTGATTTTTCTGCCTGCTCTGAATTTGTCAAATTATATTAGTGTGAAACTGACCAGTGCTTTTATTTTGAAGGCCCTTGCATCTGTATGCTAAGAGAGTATGTGCGTGTCGTCACTGTAACGGTTTGGTAAATGAGCGATAAAAGAGGGGGTCCACAGCCATTTTAAAGAGGGAATTGGGGGGGATTCCCAAGAGAAAAAATGTTGCAGACTGACATGAACAGTTACAGAAAGAAATGACAAAAGGCATGAATCATCTTATCTTTTTATAAAAAAAAGTGTACAATGTTGTAGCTCCACTTCTTGAGCTGTTCTTCAGTGGATCCATTGACAGTCTCGTTTACAATGCTGCCAACCAGCCTGGAAGACAACGACAACATCCTCATGATGTTTACATTGCAGTGTCTGAATGATGTATTCAGTCCCACTGACTCATGTAACAGCAACTGTGGAATGAATCACGCGATAATAGCCTCGATTAATCACGCACACGTTATCAGCTCGGCTTGAGAGCTCCAGCTCCGGCTGGAGAGCGTCGCTGCCTGTCGGCGAGCATCCACACAGTTCACAGGGTGTTACGTTTCCTCGCCTTACTCATCGCTAGAGGCCTTCACATGTGTGACATCTGCTTCACAAGTTCGGGCCGAGTGTGAAACCCAAGTCACTAAAGTGACTGATGGTAACTGGAGCAGCTGCTCCACCTGAGGACAGGTTATATAGGCTTCACTCAACAGGAAGCAAGAAATAGGGTGAAGATGTGCATGAGCAATGTGTAGATTCATCTCAGTGCATCGCTCAATGATGGTGGTGTTGGTTTTAATGGTGCTCATCGTGGTAATGGTGATAATGGGAGTATTGGTGGTAATGACGCCAATCATGGTACTGGTGTCAATTGTGGTAATGGTGATGGTGGTGCTAATCATGGTACTGGTGGTATTGGTGCTAATGTTGATAACAGTAGTAATGGTGAAAATGGGGGAATCGGTGGTAATGTGGTAATAATGATAATGGTGCTAATAGTGGTATTAGTGGTAATGGTGGTGATGGTGATAATTGTGGTATTGGTGGTAATGGCGCTTATCGTGGTTGCGGTCGTACCGGTGCTAGTCAGTGAATGCAATGGGAGAGTGAGTGGTTGGAGGTGGTCGGAGGGGCCGATTATTAATATTAATAATAATAATAATAATAATAATCCAGAAGATTATACTAATCATGGTAATAGAGATAATCGTAGTACAAGTAGTAATGGTGGTAATTGTCCTAATCAAGGCAATGGTTGTAGGCTGGATTAATGAGGCAACAGCAATCCTGTATTCCAGTATGGAGTGTCTCAGACATGCCAACAACAGGCTCATAATCACACTGAAATAGAATGCTGCCGAGCTCATGAGTGACTGGGAGGTGTGAATGTACCAATTCCCAGTGGGAAACCAATTGCACGTAAATGCAGTCACACTGGGGAATTCCCACTGGGAAAGCGGGAGGTTCAAAGACAAGGCATTTTTTCATGGAACCCTCCACTTTGCAGTTCCATTATTCTTATAGCAAATAAAAACAGTGGTTGAACTAATAGTTTAGAGATCAATAATTTAAAAAGAAAACTAAGGCAAAAAAACCTGTCTTTTGGAAAATATATCGACTGAAAAGGGAAGTCCGGTGGCAACGTCACTCTGCACTTCTACTGTGTTTATCTGCAGTCGTCAAGAATCACACAGACACTTCTCCATCAATAATTCACGGTGCAATGACCTGGCGGTGAAAGGTGAGATGCAGGATGTGATGAAGTCCCGCCCACCCACCTCCCCGCTGTTGCCTCATTCTCTTCACAAGCAGATTACAGAACAGCCATCAATAAATGATAATATCAACTGAGGCACTGAGCTCAGAGAGCGAGCCGATGGAGGGGCAAAATAATGTGCAGGGGATATTGACGGAAATCTGGAGAGGTTCTATTCACCATTATTGGAAGTCATTATGTGGGCGGAGCAGCGAAGGTGACCTGTCAGGAGGTTGAGGCGATGGATGCACACATAACCACTGTTGGGAATTCGCCATTCGCAAGTAGAATGTTACTTTAATACCACTATATAGATTATAGAGAATCCTCCTTCAGTAGCACATCACTGCAGGTTACAGACCACTGCAGGCTGCCTTCAGACAGAAGAAGTTGGATGACAGACACCCTTAACAGCCACCTGACCCTGACACATGTTCCTGTCACCTCGTAGCAACAGTCCAGCCTGATTAAAGCTGTCTGACCGGGTCTCGCTCCGAGAGGCACGCAGAAGTCAACACAAACGTGTGGAGGAAGAAGAAACAGGAAGTTTTCGGAGTTGGCCGGTGCTTCCTTCCACACTACAATCAACCACGCCACGGCATTTAGCAGGACAACTTGCTTGCGCAATTCTAGTGTATTTCTGAATGTTGATGAGCTACAGTATGCCAGCGTATCTGCAGCAAAATACTTGATATACTGGTATTTCTGGTATAACCAGACTCATGCATCCTGGAAAGAAAATGGATCGGTTTTGTTTTAGTTATGATAAGTTAATGGTGACGAGCACTCACAAAGACTTGGTTCAACAGGTAGACCGGCATAAACCAGAACCGATAAGCAGTCAGCCAAGGTGAGGTGTCTTTGGATTACCACGGAATAGCATTAGACCAGCCAGGACCAATACAGACCATCATTGGCCAGCATCCAAAACAATAAATGCTATAAATGAACAAGCATTAATATAATAGAGACCAGCATTAGACCGGTGTTACCCAACATAAACCTGCATTTGACCAATTTTGACCACTATTAGGCCATAATAGGGCAACAAAGACAACCAAACAACTATCATAGACCAGCATCAGACCACAAAAGACCAATGCAGTCCATCATAGGCCAGCATCAGTCTAAATAAGACCAGCATAAACCAGGATTAGACCAAGATAGATCATCATGCGTTGAGCAGCATAGAGAAGCATAGATTATCATTGTTCTGTAGGCACCAGCATCAGAGCAATATGGACCAGAATAAACCGTTTTCAGAGCAGCGTCGGACTACCGTAGACCAGCATTGACTTGCAATACACCAAAATAGACCAGTATTAGGCTGCAATACATCAAAGAATTCAAACCAATAAAGACCAATATTAGAGTGGCGTGAGACGAGTATGGAACAGCATTAGACCAACGTAGACCAGCATGACATCATCATACGACGAGAATAGAGCATTAACGGAATATGTACGAGCTTTAACAGGTATTAGGCCATCATTCATGGGCACAGGTGATCACAATAATGGAAGACAACAAAAAACCCAGCCTGAGACGGACACGGACCAGCAACAGTGTGAGAGAAGTAAAGTAGTGCTGAGGAAGAAGAACGAGGAAGTATAGTCAGTGTTGGCTGCTGCGTCCTCGCATGCCACATTAAACCACCCACAGCCTTTATTGAGCAATAAATAGCCTGAGGCAGATCCCATGACGTTACCGAGACCTGATCTGATTCTGAGAACTTCAGGAATCTTTGCTTTGTTTTATGGCGTCTGCCTCGCTCGGCGTTAACTTTGCATCGGGAAACCGAATCCAATTCACAGCGAGAGGAGCCAGACGCTGGGTGGAATCAGACACAGCAGACTCTGGCCCACGTTCAGTCAATCGGGAGCAGAGAAGTGGAGCTCCCACACACTCCACACACTCAATTATGCAACCGCCTGAGCGAGGAGCGTTCGGATGAGCTCCGGTGCTCCAACACCTGAGAACAACGGCCCGCAGAGCTGCACTTTTAGAAAGCATAATCCCCGCTTTCCCTCGTTCTCATGCCAACATGGAAACACAGAGAACACACTAAGAGCAGACACAGAGTTCTGGGTGAGAGATTTCACTTTAGCACCGCTTATTTCTCTGCCAGCTGCATTTAAACAGTAAGAAAAGTGCGGCTATAGAAGGAAATATTCCTGGAAGGGTTCAGATAAGACTGTCTGGCTTCTTAAATGTAGCTTTTTAAATCCAGGGACAATCAGATGCTTTTCTCATCAATGGATGGCAGGTCGTCAAAGCAACAGCAACAGACTTTAATATCGAATCTAGTTCAACCTCCTCTTCCTCCTCCTCCTCCTCCTCCTCATGTGGGAGAAACACTTTAGGTATGAGATAATCTAACAACAATAAATCTGCATTCATCTTCTTTGATCTTGAAACTTTTTGTTTACAGATTAAATCTAAGAATCCAGCTCTTCGTTGTCACTGTGAGAATCTTAAACAGCGACGGTTGTTTCTCAGAGAAGCCCAACGCAGGAACGCAAAAGTGCAAAACGCAATTGGAAAAATAAACAGAGTGACAAGGTAAAAACAAAAAGTCAGCAAAAAGTCAACAAAGCGTAAAGATGTAAACCAAACAATTAACTTAACAGTTAACATGTGTTCACCAATATTGTCCAAGTTATCTTAGTCAGTTTTCACGAAGGACCAAAGTCGCGAGCCGTCTGGAACTTTGCTCACTGACTCAGCGTTATTAGGTTCACAATATAAATCAGCTCCTTCAATGTTATGATATCAAAAAGTTTTCCTACGGCTGGAAATTAAGCTGAAGAGGTCTTGTCCAGACTGACGCTCTACAGCCAAAGTATTTTCAATTTCATGATAATGAAATATGAAAAATGACAACGAATGTGCACTTTAGAAAAACAGCTACGTACGCTCATGGGTAGCTGTTAGCTCGCAGAGGATGTCATCGTCAATATCAGCGAACAAGAAGCAAATAAAAGCAGCCTTCGCTCACGCAAGAAGAACCAACATGCAAATAGTCCACAGGCATGAGCAAACAGTCACTTTGTTCCTTTGTCTTGGAAAAGTCAGGAAATAACAGCGCTAACCTTCTAACAGGCTAACAATGATGCCGTGTATTACTAAAGCTTCAACACTTGTTTTCGGAAACAAAGACCTGCAGGATTTCATCCATCTAATGTCAGATTTTTTAAAAAGAAAATCTCTTGTATCAACTAATAATTACAACACGCATTGGCATATTGAAAATAAAGAGCTTAATGGTACAGTATGTCACCTTTAAATAATACCACGTCTGTAGGCTGGGTGGCAGCCATGAGTCACTGCCGTCTACTTTTATTTTCTTAATAGTGATTGTTGTTACGTTACAGTTTAGAAACATTTGGAGACGAAGAGCCGAAAAACTAATCTGGAGACACGATATTATAACACATAATTGGCCTCAAACTGTAATATAGTAAAAGTCATGACGAGAACGTTTTTGTGCTTGAATATTCTTATTGGGGCTAATAAAGCATTTCTGAATCATTACAAAGAGCTAAATTGTTGATTTCCGTCCAAACAGGAGATTATATAGATTGAAAAATATGTGACAACAAAAAGCAGCCCAGTGAAGATTTTGTTTTATGTTTTTTCTATAACTGCCAGCTTGGTCATCAAAGTGTATTAAACTGAATAAAGAAGAATTTTTGACTCATGACAAGAGAATAATAAAAGTCCAGTATCTATAAATAAACTCAGATTTACTGTAAAACATCAACTCTGTTAATAAAATTATACATTTCTCTGGCAGCAATAACTCACTGGTTTGACCTTGTTTATCCGACATTAGAGACTAACAGGTACAATTAAAATGTGTTAGTAAAATTACCTTTTGGAAGCCCCAAACAAATACATAAACTAAAAGATTAAATCAAGTCTAAAACAAGAGAAAACTAATTTAAAAAAATACATCAAATAAAAAAATGTGAAATATGAAATTAGTTAAAATAATAAATCCAATTGAAATACAACTTTGACATATGATTCTTGTTTCTTAAAATCCTGGAAATGTATCTAACATGGAGTTTAACAGTTACGAAAATGATTTTAATTTTTAAATAGACTTAGCGTCAGCCATCGTTAACTTTGACTATACATACATGAAATTCTCCACAATTTTCACTTTAAATTGATCGATGTTTGCCTTGAATTCACTATCAAAATTATATTTAAAATATATATATATATATTATATTTTTAAAAAAATCATTTTACATGAATATTTTTCTTTCTTTTTTGAAGGGGGTGTTAAATATAATCAAATAATTTTATTTGAAAATATGATAAAATTTAAGTTTTTTTAAATATTAAAATAAATATTTACGTAAATAATTCTTAGTATTGTTAGTTTATTTTTTAGATTTATTTAGATTAACATTAATTTTCACACATATATGTATATATTTTTTCTCCTCTTTAGTGCATATTTGAAAAGTGTGTATAATATGTATTTGTGAAAATATTAATAAACACATTGTTAAATAATAGGATTTTAAAAAGCAAGAAAATGTTTAAGTCTTTCTTAAAACTGAATAGTAGAAAGAAGTGATATTGTAATAATATTGCAGACATTGTTTTTAGTTACAGATTATAGAGATTATTTTTTAAATGTTTTATGTGAAAACTAATGAATGATATCATTGAGTTTGTTGTGACGGAATGAGTTTCCTCTGCTGTGATAAATTGGTGCTGATATTCCTGCGCGAGGCGTTCAGGGACCATCAGACAAGGCACTTTGACCTTGATTCCGGAGAAAAGAAGCTCTCCTGCTGTCTCGCTCTGTCTCGGTCCGTCCCTCTGTAATCCGAGGGGATCAATGTAGCTTCTTTAATTAGAACCTTTTAGAACCATCAGGAGCCGGAACCCCGCCTCTCTCCCACAGAGAAAACACACAGGAAGCAGATACTTTCATTTCGAGCCATTTGATGACAAACGAGCTTGAGGCAAAACTGTCTGGATGTGAGAGTAAACACAACAGAGGAGGAGTGAAGGTAACTCATTACAAATACTTATATTGCTGTAATAAACTACTATTGAGTATGTGTACTTTAAAACCTTTTGAAGGTTCATTATATTACACACAATCATAAAATCATAGAGGGTGAAAGTAACTAAATACAAATAGATATTGGATTACATATTATGAGTTTAATCAAGTATAAATTAACTGTACTTTTTCAACCTCGTATCCATAAGCCAATCAAACGTCCAATGGCTAAAAAGTAACCAATACTCTAAGGTTTGTAATTTTTTTTTTCCTTTGCAAAACAGTACTTTTACTTTTTATTACTTGATCACTTTGAGAAAATTACATTACTTTATTCAGCATTGTAACATTAGTAGCTCATATTTAGGAACTAATACTGTATTTCTTTGAAGATTACTATTACACTAAACTAGATTACATATATGGGTATACTTCAAGCAGTGTAACTAGTTCTATTTGGATAAAGATTTAGTGTACTTTTTCCACCTGATTACCAACATTAATGCAGTAATAAATCATCCAACAGTAAAGTAACTTATACTTTCTGTATTTTTTCAGATTCCTTTGAAAAAGCAGTACTTTTACTTTCTATTTCTTCAAAGTAAACTACACACATACTAGTGATATTGTTGTAACATAAGTTATCAACACTAATTAACTAATATTCTGAGTATTTTTGAGTATTCTTAACTTCATCAGTGTAAAATGTTTTGTCTTGTCTGAGTACAATTTAAGTAGTGCAACTGTAGTTTGTAGTAGATACAAGTTCACTTGTACTTTATCCACCTGGTTACCAACATGGCAATAAATAGTTCTACAGTTGAAAAGAAACTAATACCTCAGAGTATTTTTTTCAGATTGCTTTGAAACCCCCAGTGCTTTTACTTTCTATTCTCACTTATTTACAGTAAACTTCTTTACTTTATTTACTATTAAGTAACTAAAGCTTTGAGTATTTTTTTGATGAGTACTCTATTTATATAAAGTATTGGTACTTGTTATTCCTCGCTTTGTTATGGTAAACTGCACTGCATAATGTATGAGTTTACTCAAGTATATATCAACTCTACAGTTGTGACGAGCCAATAAAACAAAACGTAACTAATACTTTTCAAAAGTAGTACTTTGTAATGATTTTCTTTATGAAAGCCTTACGTTTACTTCTTATTCTTTGTATGCCCACTTTAAATTACATTTCATCCAATCGAAGTACACTTTAGGAAGTACTTTTACTCGAGTAGTTGAGCCTGCACTCGGACTCGAACCCTTGCCCCTCATCACCGGCTTTAGCTCAACACAATGGAGGATCAATTCATGGATTTTCCCGAAGCAAAGCTGCGCGCGCCTGAGGGTGTTTTAACTTTCCCGCACGCGCGCACGGACACGGAACAGGTCCTGGTTCGTGCGCGCGGAGGCGGTGACATCCTGCTCTTGCGTTAAAATCAAATGAATAAAGCCGCGCGCCTGAAGAGGCTTTATTTTAATGAGCGGAGTGACGTCACAGCAAGAGGATAAACAGAGGCGCTGAAGGCACCTGAAGCACGAGCGAAAAAAAAATCCCCAACAAAAAACACGCACAACAAAGGTGATACAGGTGACATTCAAACAGCACGCGGACACGGAGAAACACGTCTTTTCTTACCGTAAAATGAATTCCGCGTGATCTGCCCTCCCATCGCTGGTCGTTAGCCCCCGCTCCGTGTCCGCTTTATTATCGCCTGAGTGGGATTATTCGGATGCGCTCGTGCCACAGCCCGGCGCTCGTGACATGACCGCAGCCTATCGCCTCTCTCCTCCACATACATGCAAACACTGGAAAGACGCACAAACACACACACATACACACACTCTCTCTTTTTCTCTCTCATACACACACACACACACGTCCGAGAAGGAAACTCCCCCCACAGGCCGCCTCATTCACTGAGCCGCTCTCTCCGCCTCCGGACCCGCATTTACATAGAGGGCGGGGACTGCGCGCGGGTAGGAGCGCGTTTCACGCTTCCAGCGCCGCACCGTGCGGAGACGGTGAAAGGGCGGATCCAGGGAATCTCCAGGAAGGGGGCACAGAGGGGACCGAGGGGAGTGGGGAAATGGATCTAATCACTTGAATGGAATCCATCGGCCTGGCCGGCATGTTGCATGAGGACCCGCTCATCCTTCATCTCCTTTTCACACAACTAAAATAAACAACCCGAGTGCCGTAAGACCAGACCCAAGGACTTTAAACCCGAACCCTTAGAATCGTGGTCTTCTCTTGATCTTGAGTTGGTCTCAGCCCCTTATAATCTTGGTTTTGGGATTCTCTGGTCTTGGTCTTGACTCTGCCTCGGCCCCTGAGGTCGTGTTCACGTTCCCCTGTTTGGTCCGGATCACAGTTCTCTTCAGGGAAGAAACGTTTCATTTGGACGAGGTTCAACACGCCCACGAACTCTGAACCGGAGCAAACAAGCGAGCCGCGTGAAAACATCGATCTCGGTTCGTTTACAAACGATCTTTCTTGCGGGCGGGGTTAGAGGACGGGCCGAGAGGACAAACAGGGGAATTTGAACACGCCCTAAGACTTGGTCTTTTGGATACTCTTGACTGAGACGGTCTAGACCACCACGCTACACACGCCTCTGAATTGAACTCATAGTTTACAAACGGCAGACACGCGGTTAAGCTCCAAAAAAGCTTTTGGATATTAAAAAATGTCTCCTTTCATACTAGAGAATAATCCCCTTAATAATCCATTTTCTGTTTGTACTGTGTCCTGCCGCGGTGATCGATGGAGTGAATCCCTCTCTCCATCCCTCCGTCTGAGTCGGAGGCTAAGTATGGATCCAGAGCTGCAGGGAGCAAGTGGCCACATTCTTTCCTCTCAGCACTCACCGCCTCACCTTCCTTTCATGCTTCCTTAACGTGCCTCGGGCCCTTGGCAGACGGAGCGGGTCATCCCACCCCCACCCCCACCCCCCAGGGCCCCTCCCCTCTCAGGAGTCAACCCCCCCCCCCCCCCCCTCGCTCGAGCTGTCATCACATCTCCAGGGTGACCTGTCTCTCTCGGTCTGCGTCTCGGGTGTTCGCTCAGATAGAGTCACCGAGGTTAGGGAAGTAAATGAGATGAAATGGTGACGTAACGGGGACTTTTCCTCGCATCATCTTTTTTCTTTATCCTTTTGACGATTGAAATTACATCCTAATACATAGAGAGAGAGAGAGAGAGAGAGAGAGAGAGAGAGAGAGAGAGAGAGAGAGAGGGAGAGAGAGAGAGAGAGAGAGAGAGAGAGAGAGAGAGAGAGAGAGAGAGAGAGAGAGAGAGAGAGAGAGAGAGAGAGAGAGAGAGAAAATACCTATAAAAGTACCAGAAGGTCCCTAAGTCCCTGCACTGTGATTGTTCTGAAGGTGAGACAAGAAAAAACTAAACTCTGATTTAAGTTGATGCAATATTGGTTCATTTCAAACCTGGTAAATTGTTTTAGTAAAGGCAAGGCAAATGTATTTATAGAGCGTCATTCAGACACCTGGCAAATTCACTCTGCTTTAACAAAGAAATGAAAGAAATACATTAAAGTAGGCAATTAAGAATCTTAATCTGAAGTGATTGAGAGTATGAAACACTTTAAAAGCATTCTCACGTTCTCTCTCACGCATTTTTCATTGGATCGACTTTACTTTGCACTAATCCCATATTGGTATTATTGCGTATAAAATAACCGTCAAATATTCCGTCCGCTCGTATGAGAACCGCACGCGTCACGCTGTCCCAGTCGCACTACGCATCCAACATAGAAATACATCTCTACATGAGGAAAAGCTTCTCGGGATTCAGGTTCAAAGGTTAATAAGTTCAAAAGTTTCACTTATGGTGTTAAAGTGTGGAAAAAAACCTTGACAACACACACACACACACACACACACACACACACACACACACACACACACACACACACACACACACACACACACACACACACACACACACACACACACACACACACACACACACACAGGAATGCATGCAAGCACAACAAACTAACAGCGGACACAACCTGAACACTGTTCAAAGTGTTTATAGAAACATCAGTGAACTAAAACTAGAACATTTCAATTTCAAAAGGAGAGGACACGTGAGTCTTCCTGCTGAGTCGCTGTGAAACATGAATCGGCAGGTTTGTGGTTATTCTTGATGGATTATAAACCCAATCCTGCAGCTAATGATATTTACACGTCCTCAGTTCCCATTCCAGTGATTATCACCGTGTCACCACAGCAAATCTGGAGCGGGCGCCGCGCACACACACGCACACACACGCACACACACGCACACACACGCACACACACACACACACACACACACACATACACAAACACACACAGTGAAACTTCAGAACTTCGGGACGCTCTCAGTGGCTTTAAACTTGCATTGTGGTGTACGACCAGCTTGTCTACTCACTATTGTACTGGTAATTAAGCTTATATGGGCAATTTTTCAAATAGTTAGTCAAAGTCAGTTTTGTTTTATAGGAATCACATAATCTTTTAGAGGGTCACTAGATATATTTAATTATTAATTTGTGACAGTGGCAGATTTATTATTGGCACAGAAATCTGCCGAATGAATTTTTTTCAGGTCAACAGATAACATGGAGCCTCTGGTTTTACTCGATATTAAGATGGAACCGGCTCTAGAAGTAACACTAACAAATGATCTGGCTGCTGAAAGCGTCTCCCTGGGGATGAAACCAGCGCCGTTGCTATTTGTCAGCCGATGGACGCGAGAGGTGAGGACGAACAGGAAGAAACAGCACAACTTCCACTTCCTGTAAGGACACTTCAGGAGCTGCCGGCCAAAGCGCACGCGAGGACATCCTTCCTCTCCGAGCTACCTTCGGCTTCCTGTTTGACTAAAGCAGCCGCGGCTCCGTCAGCCTTAACCTCTGAGCCAGAGCGTGGCCTGCAGGCCTCTCCGAGAACATCTCCGACTCTGTACATAAAACCGCGTTACATAACTCGGTTGGGTAACCGGTGGCAGCTCACGGTTCAGCTGGTATTAGAAGGACTCGCAGCTTTAGATATACGATCCTTTCTTCCGTCAGCTCACACGCTCACATGCTTTATTTTGGTGCTGACTGCAGCCATGTGTACTGAGCCTGCAGAGGACAGGTCTGACCTGAGATGTTGTACAGTCATTTCAGCTAATATCCCTCCTGTCACCATTAACACACAGATAACTGATCACTATCAAGAAAATAGCAGTGTGGTTGATAACATCTCATCGACCTGTTTGGTCTGTCTGTATGATGCCTGTTGCAGATCTGCTGTCTCACTGTCCCGCTCAAGATGCACGCTTTAATTTCTATTTGAAAGTTTTAACGTTTTTTGATAGTTGTTGTTTTTTTTCCTTTCATATTCACTGTGCGTTTGGTGTACCGTCCAAAAAGCACTTTTAATTTTGTTGTACGAATATAATCTTAAAGAATCCATCCATCCATCCATCCATCCATCCATCCATCCCTCCCTCCCTCCCTCCCTCCCTCCCTCCCTCCCTCCCTCCCTCCCTCCCTCCCTCCCTCCCTCCCTCCCTCCATCCATCCATCATAATTTTCAGCCTTTCTGCCAATTCAGTGTAAACGCACATCGTTTTCAAAATGCTGCTGTGTAAATGTGAAACTTTTCTGAAACAAAAATGTGAAAACACTTAAACATGTGGATGAATGGGGGATTGAACCTGCAACAGTCTGATTGAGAGACGACCCACTTTATCAAGTCATCCACCCCTTCAATACACCAAGAAACCTGCACAAGATCTCACTCATAGTGTTACAGGGGACGTTCATATATTAGTCTCGTTTGTGGTTATCGACTGAGGAGTATTTCCAGCCTTTTCTTTTTTCTTTTTTTTTTTACATCTTTAAACATATTTTTGGAGGAAAATGTAGTTCCAGGTTTGTGTTAGACTTTTTCCAAAAAAACCTTGTTCTGAGGGATTTCTCGAGGATCGAATGGGAGTGTGGCAGGAGGCGGGCAGAGTCGGGTTCTTCAGGTGGAAGAACTGGGTTCCTTCAGGTGGGCGGAGCCGGGGTCCTCCAGGCAGGAGGTGGGCAGGGCCGGGGTCGTTCAGCCAGACGATCGGTGGAGCTGCTTGACACAAGTACGAAAACAAAACCCCCTATTCAGCCAAAAGCTCCTGGAGCTCATCACGAGGCCGGGAGAGAGCAGAGGGGAAGAGGAGGGAACGTCAGGAAACAGTCACACACTGTCTGCGTGTCCATGTAAAGTCACTTTCATTCACGATGAGAGAGAAAATGAGGATTGTGGTATAAGAGGAGGACAGGTGAGCGATAGCAGGTGGGGGGCCCTTTGCACAGTCACTGCAGCGAGCATTGCAATAATAATGGGCTCCTCCTTTAATAAATCTAGCCTTATTGCAAATCTCTTTCTGTCTATTCTGAGACATGCCCTCAGCAGGTATTCCAGATAACCACACACTTAGTTATTAGCAGAGGTGAAAGTTAGTTTGAGGGCACGGGATGTCTGGTGTAATGTAGTACTTTTCATCAGAGTTTGAAGCAGAAGAAGTGGGGAGGTGATAATTAGATCTGTCAATCTGCTTTAATATGTCTCAGAGCTGCTCGGCCTCGAGCTGGAGCGCCGCGAAGAAACGGCGTATTGTCTCCGCTGCAGAGGAGCTGAAAATAGTGTTTCATCCCGATACGCTCCTCCAAAATGTGCTGGTGAGGAGTGATGGGCTTCAGAGGGGCTTCGCCGCTGCTATTAAAGAATTTGAGTCATCTCAGGGTTTATGTGGTACTTTCCAGGCATTGGTGGTATAAGAGCCACATGAGGCACAGTGAGCTAAATGCTAACATCTGTAGGCTGATTTGATGCAGGCTGGATACTCATTCTCTAAAAGGTTTGTCAAGATAACAGACTACGGGCTTGATTTACTGAGACTGAAGTTCCTAAATTGGGGGTCATCAACTAGGAATAACAGAATGAGTAACATCACGTGCTAACTGCAGTGTTCCAACGAGGGTTTGGCGTGTTCACGTCAGGACAATCTGCAGGAAACCAGATCGTTCCCATGGTTGTTTGCTTGAGTTCACCATGCAGCGGTTGGATGAAGCGCAGAGCCGACACGAGCACGAACTGAAATGTAAAACCATGGAGGTGGGATGGGTTTGTGATGGAAGTTATCTAGCAGGATTCTGATATCTCAAAATTAGGTCCACAAATAAAAGTCACGAGGAGCCAGCTGAGGAAACGTCTCACCCGATAACCGATAATCATTTTCTCTGAACTTAAGTTAAGGAGTCAGATGAAGGTCGAACCACTTGATTCATTTAGATGTTACCAATTGAATCAATTCAATTAAGTTGGTCCGACTATTTTCTTTTTTTCAGTGTACTCACTCATGAAGGTAAAAGAGCCAAATGTTCAGTCAGATGCAGTCCCCAGTGTGTTACGGGTAGATTTTCTTTTAGGGCGCTAACATGCTAAGAGGCAACAATGCTCCCATTCGATAGGTTTAAGGAGTCGCTCGGAATTTCCTGCTAAAACCAAAGTTGTGTTTGCAGGAGGAGGGCCTCATTAATCCTGGACTAACTCAGTCCTGACAATGTCAACTTTCAATAACTTGAGCATTAGGTTTTAGTAGCTGTTTGAATAGCAGCTAGCTTCCTGTTCTCAGAGCTGTTGGTAGTTTATCTCAGCTGTTTTGTTGTTGTCATTAGTTCATAAATATGTTTCTTACGAGAAGAGCTAACATCCCCATTATGGAGCATCTTCCTCCTACTAACTGATGGAACTTCACATAACAAAATATAAGAACACGTCCAAACAGTTGCGAGGTTTTACATAAACGTTCTCTAGTTGGATATTAAATCCACTTTGTTTCATCCAATTTGCTGATCAAATATGTCTGATCACTGTGAAGACACCCCCCCACCCCCAACCAGAATACAACTGATTCAACAAAACAGGGGCTACATGTACCAGAGGAAAGGTATTTTGCAACCTGAACATTCGGCTGGTGACTCTCAAGGTGGGGGCCCATCCAGAAGGTGGGGGCCCATCCAGAGTAGTTGAATGAGTCAGAGTCGGTCTTTACTCTAACACGAATGTCTTGAATATGCATCTGTACCAAGGTGTTGATCCTCTGCTCCTCTGCAGACAGACACAATGGCTGAAAACACGTGGAGACGAGATGCCTTTATGAGGAAACTCATTGTTTCCTGTAGCTCTCCCCTCTCTTACGGGCAGGACCACATGTGGTTGTAATTCCTCCCGCAGCAGATCGGCCAGACTTTTAAATTGCGATTCCGATCATGATGGGGGTGTTTATTGTTCATTACATCAGATTAATAAGGGACAGCTGCTGCGGGGTCGGAGGGTGGGTCGGAGGGAAGACAAATGAATCCGCTTGCTTGGGTTTTTAGCCCCATCAGTCAGCGGTCCCTGCTGGTTTGGTGGTTTCCAAAGCGTGGCCTCTGTGAATCGACACCGCTCATGTCACAGTTTGCAGAAAGGAGACTTCCGTTTACAGGCTGTCACTTTATTCTTCATCAAATTCACAACCTGGGTCCCTCAGTTTTCGTCCTCCCGGAGCTGAAATGTGATCAAAAAGAAAGTGGAGTCGCGGAAGGTGTTGCGACTGTCCCACCGAGCTGGCGCAGCACCGATGGAAACACCACTTTCTATGTACTCACTAAAGCGATCGCCTTTTAATTAGACACAGGAGAGGCCAACCAAAGACATTACCCGCGGCTAATCTCCTCCTCTTCCCTTTTGGGAACATAACAGAGGAGAGGAGCAGATTGAGGCGTGTTTTCTACTTGCTCCCCGCAGCTCAGACCTGAGTTTCTTCACCGAGAGACACAAAAAGACATGAAGGCGTCTCATGCTTCGATCGTCGGCACCGGGAGGGACGAGAGAGTCACAGGAGTTCAGCTGAGAATCTGCCAGCTTCAGGGTACAGAAGAATGAGAGAGTCATGAGGAGCAGAGCACTCCATGTGCTGCAGCGTTAGAACTGTACATATTTTAGAAACAGACACAGGAGTATGGGAGTCATGATGATCAACCTCAATAGGAAGGGCAAAAAAATGACCAGACACAAAAAAATACAGGTTAAAGAACAGATCAGCCAAAACATTATAACCTGAGACGTGGAGGCACGTTAGACCATCAGTCAAGTCCTGGAAGTTCTGAGGATCTCACACACGCGCAATAACTTCAACTAACATCTGGGTAATAGAGCATCTTCCTCCCACAAACTCAGAGGTCTGCAACCTTTCTCATTTCAAGAGACGTTTTTGTCATTTTCAACCAAAGAAAATTCTTCTTGACCCACAAAACACGTTTAATCATAAGAGATCACACAGCTTATATTATATTATAGTCAATAGTTTTGCCGATCGTACATTCATGAGGTTCTATGATGACAATTTATAATAATTTAGCCATTTTAGCATTTGCAGCTATTTTAAATTTTGACTGCTTTTATTCTAGTCACGTTCGATTTTTTTTTCTTTCAGTCAGTTTCAAATATTTGAGCAATTTCGCCAATCGGGCTTTACTTTTAGCTGTTCCTTCTTATAGCACCTTGCCCCTCTGTTTTTTTTTTGTTGTAATTTTTGCAATTTGTAGCCTTTTTTTAAAATAGCAATTTTAGCGTTTGTAACCATTTTATCCAGGAGAGTCTTTTTGAAAATAAGACAGATATGCAAGAAAAAATTTAAAAAAGATAATAAAAAGATGAAAACTACGTGTAATTTTCAGAAAGCTTCAGAGAGCCAATGCAGAAGAACTAAAGAGCCTCATGTGGCTCCAGAGCCACAGGTTGCAGAACCCTGCACTGACTGATCTAACATTCAGATTATAGGGCCTGTTTAAAAAGCTTGTTGTCATGGTTGAGTTCTTCACGAGGCCCGCGGCCATGAGATGTTTCCTTCTTAAATAAACACTGAGACATTTTAAAGATGTGTTTCTGTGCTGGCTGTGATCAGACACAGCCTTCAGAGGCGTACTGTCTCTGCCATGCAGCCAAGGAGCCGCTGTGTTTCTGCAGCGATGCACCCCGAGGCCAGGACATACAGTATAATGCACAGCTGACCTGATTTAAAACACCACAGACAGCATGAAATCGCCTCTCACTGCTGGGCTGCGTATGGAAACTCAATCCAGATGCGATTAGGCGAATCAAAAAGACGCAGTTAATCATATTGTACCTCCTATATTCAGATTATGTCTTACAAACAGCAGTGAATTGATCACTAGGTCAAGAGTTGAGGCGAGAGTAGCTTTGGTAAATATATTTTTGAGAAGCGACGAGCTGAAATATTTTATTTAGCTAATCAAGCAGGGAAGCAGTTTGATGGTGTTTAGATGTATGATTTCCCAATTGAAGGTTGTAAGTTTCCCAGTTCCCAGTTACTCAATTATTTTATTTATTTATAATAGTGGTCGTATTACCAACGTTCATGGACTGAGTGAAACTAGACACATTGTACCTCCGGCCCAATACAAGAATTACTCCAAAATAGTTGGGACAAAACTAGTCAAATTCAAAATGAGATGAGAAAAATTCTAAGCATCTAATATGTTGTTTCAGCACAATTGTGATTAATATGCATGGATTAATAAGCAACTCATCCCCCCCCAAGTTTTACATGTCGGTTGAAATGGAAATAACTTTGAACTGTTTGGTTCAACTGATAATTGTTGGTGTTGGTTAGCTAAAGACATTGTAAAATGAAACAAGTGTAAGTCAGTGTATATAGCCTGAAGCTGTCACACATGTTACATTTCTGCTGTTACACTATATAAACTTAATTTATTATAAATATTAGCATGACAATAAACCGAAACGAGCTAGACTCGACAGTCATGCCTTTCGGACATGATTTCTTGGCAGTATTTAAAAGGAGAAAAGCATCCTGGGAAAAAAAATACATTGAGGTGAATAGGCTAGAAACATCATCCCCTGGTGGTTTTCTCTTGAATTGCATCCAGGAGTTACCAGAGGGAAAACTTGTAGAAAGCAAGTTTTCCCTCAGCTAGTTTTCCCCGGTTAGGATTATTTCCCCGCTGTTTTCCTGCAGCTCTTTCCTTTGAAGACGGGCATCTTCGCAGAGCCACGGGCGAGCTCCGGGTCCATCAGAAGGGGACATTCTTTCCGTAGACCTAATAGCTGAGGGCCCCACCTCCACAGGACCAAACACAGAGCTGGATGTGTTGGAGTAGCATGTGGAGTAATGAGGAGTTATTTAACACTGCTCAGCGCCAAAGGGAGCTCAATTAATTACCGCAGAAACAGCCTTATTGAAGTTAGAAGGAAATTGGCTTGCTGAAGTAATAGTTGCTTGGCGACAGGGGTTATTACTGGGTACTGGTGCGAAGACCCCGGAAAATAAAAACCCTTCAGATGCGTTACCTTTTGTTGGAAAGCCAATTAAAGATGAACACCGGTGAAAAGGAGTAAAAATTATTCACAAATAAGAAAGGTAAGGAAAGAGATTTTTCACGTTTGTTGTGTTTGACAACGTCTTCTACTTTTCCTCTATTTGGTCTTCTTCCTCTTTGCCTACTTTTTCCTCGTCTTCGACGCCTTCCTAAACTTCTCCATCATCTTTGTGTTGCTCCTCTGTTCTTATGGCAGAGCTGATCAGTTGGTACCTGGAGACTTCCCTCCTCCACAGCAGGGCCTGCAGACGTGCAGTAGTTTCGTGATTTGTCAGAGTGTTTGAAGAGGTGACAACTTAAATTGGCATCCAAATAGAAGGAGAGCGGAGCGGAGGCTCTGTTAAAATTAACTGTGCCTGCAGGCTACGCAACAGCACCAACCACGGCAACGGCCTGCCCAAGCTATCACACCTTTCAAAATGAAGTGATTGGCAGCAGTTGAAACAATCTGTATAAATGTGAGATAATCCCAGAGCGTGGCCGGGTTCTGCATGAGCTAAATTGGATAAAGGTTTGGCAGAGGGAGTCCAGACGGAGAGCTGAGCTCGCCAGTCTGATTCCCAACAAGGAATCTAATTAAAGAGATGAAGTAGAAGTTATTTACTCCAAGTGGGTTAGAATAAAAGTTTTATCATGCAGTGACTAGACGTTTACAGCCAGCTGAACACAGGTGAGGGCAGGTGAAGAGCGTGAGAACAAACAACAGCTGGGCTTGGTGGAGGAAGTGACTGAGGGAGGGTCAAGGCACGGTTTCATGTCACTCTATAGATAAAAGCTGGGAGTTTAGCTTCTGTACCTCAGTCTCCGCCCCGTTCCAAACGTCAACTAATCCCTGCAAAGGTAAACTGGTAACATGAGATGAGGACCAGTGATTGGCTGAGGACAGGTTCATGGGCATATTGCAAGTACGGTGTGAACACACAATACCTTTCTTCATCTCAAAATGTAAACGCAAACCTTTTCTGAAATGAAGGTGCAAAAAACAATGAACTCAAACAGCATTAGCCTGTAGCTGGGATTGGTCTGTAGCATTCTTACAAAGTGGTGAACTTCTCTTTCTAAGAGCTGTCGGGATGTTCCACTACCACAACCACTACTACCACTACCACCACTAACTCATACCACCACTACTAGTACTGCCACCACCACTACTACCACCACTACTAGTACTGCCACCACCACTACTACCACCACTACTAGCACTGCCACCACCACTACTACCACTACTGTACCACTATTTCTACCACCACTGCCACAGGTACCACTATTTATACCATCACTACCGCCACTATTAGTACTACTACTACCACTATTAGTACCACTACCACAACTACTAATACCACTATTGCCACTACCACCACTACTACTACCACTCTTTCTACCACCATTACCATTAGTAACACGATTTATACCATCACTATCCATCACATACCCGCTATTAGTACCACTACTACCACTACTAGTACCACTACCACTACTCCCACAATTAATTTCCCCGTATGTCCTTCCCTCCTGACGTTTCCAACCCGACTCTCCCTCAGTAGATACTGAAGGTGATTTTACTTCATGTTAGAAACATCACGTTTGTTCTGTTCCTGAGTTTTACTGCCGGACGCTGCGACAGTTTCTCACACACACGCTACACTGTCCTGTTCCTCTCTCCTGTGTTTCCCACCCTCATCAGGCCACGATAAACGTCCCACGGCCACGCTGCCGGCGACAGATGGCGAAGGCGGGATGAAAACTCCCCAAATAAATATGTAATCCCCTCCTCACATGGACGGTCGAAGCACAGCGTGCAGATTATCCGCTCGAATACCCGGCCGAGGGGAGATCCCTCTCTGCAGTGCTTCTCATTCAGTGATCTCAGAGTGTGTGTGTTTCAGACCCATCGGGTCATGTGTTGCGCTTCACGTGTGATTGGAGCTCGTCCACACAGCACACCAGCTCTGATTTCCAATCAGCAGAGTGAAGGAGCTTCAATCCCTGCTTCATATATCACCATTCTCCACTTTGCTTTTAGGGGATTTTCTGCACTCAGGATACAATCACTTTTATTGTCCGTACGAGCTCAGAAACGTGTTGACTCTCCTGCCATAAAGATGAAAATGAACTGATTGTTACACACAGTGACAGATGCAGTTTAACTGCATCACTGCAGGATGGAAACAAACAGGATGCTGCTGCACTCTGCAGCTCCACGGCTCAATATGACACCGGACAAACCAAATGGGTAAAGTTAAAAGTTTTCATCCATTGTTAACTTATGAAAACACTTGTATAAAAACATACACATATATTATATATATGAGAAGAAATCAAAGGGGTATGTTCCTGTTTCCTGGAAGTCTGATTTTCTTATTTTTTATCAAGAAATCATCATAAATATAAGCTTAAAGGGGTCATGTTATGCTCATCTCTCTTCCTGGCTTGTTTAGATTTTTAAAAATTGTGTGTTCCCACAAGCAAAATCAGAAATCAAACTCTATATAGTGTCATCGGGGGTTTAGCCAATCCCAACGAAGGCACAAAGTTGGCCCTCCCTTTGACCCTCCCACAATCAGGAAGCTCTACTCTGTCACATGGCAACAAGGAAGTACTTCCTCCTCTTCCCAAGATGGGCATGTGTGGGCGGAGACAGTCCAGTTCACACAGACACAGCAGATTCTGAATGCAGCTCCTACGATCCAATATTCAAATGGTTGAAAATCAAGGAAAAGCTGGATTTGGGGCAATAAACTTCAACGCACATTTTAAGAGTGCGTGAAGATAAAATGAGTAATAAATATAAATGAAAGCTGCCTCCAACAATATTGTTTGTGTGTAAGATATTTGTCCCGTGATTACTTGACATTTCAAGCATAAAAATCGCCAGTTGGTTTTTGAAAGCGAACCAGAGGTAGTGTAGAGTTGGCTGCCATGTGTAGGATGTAAAAATGACAAAGACTTTAAATACAACAACAAAAATCAAGAAAAAAACAAAACGTTTTTGTCATTTGTCCACAGGAAGTCGCACAGTATTAGGCCACTTCACTCCAACACTACAACTTTTCAAGTGAAAAATGGGTAGTTTTTCATTTACGTTTCAGAAAAATATCACATTTACTCAGCAACATTTTGAAAATGATGTCCTTCAATATGGAAACAGCAGAAACGCTGAAAACGATGTAGTTAGCATGGGGCTACAAGGTGGTGCTGTTGCTTGTTTTTGTAATGAAACCACGCGCACACATACAATACGCTATAAACGATAACAATGGTGAGCACCTGGACATTCTTATGGACGAACGACGAAACTGGATTGTTATAACAGTGACACTCAACAATAAAGCTAGCATTTCAGAAAAGTTGCGTTTTCTTACCGGAGACATGGTCAGAGCATTTTCCAAAACTTGCGTTTTCCTCCATTTACATTGCGATGTAGTCGGAGCGTTTTTGAAAAGTACCGTGGGACCTGATTTCAAAAAAGTCGCGTTTTCAAAGACTCCAACCACCGTAAAAAGACAATGAAATAAAAGTTTTCTGTTTTCACTTATAACATTGTTGTTTGATACAGGGCCCTAGAAAAGGAGAAATGAATGAAGAAGCATGGATAAAACCATTTCGCTCCGCAACACACAGAAATGAAGCAACAACTGAAGCAATTTTGTTTTATAAACCATGAATAGAAGCTCCAAGCTTTGTGTCAGATGGTTTAACTGTGTTGGACTCATGCTTTCCTCGTTACAACAATCACAATTTTCTTACCCACTTAATGAGGTATAAATGACGAGTTTCTGATGGACTTGTTTATTCCCAACTTTATGACCTCCACTCCAGCCTGCGTTATAAACTGTAATCAGGAGTATTCCTCCTTTGATCTGCTGCCACCATGGGAAGCCGTTCGCTTGGTGGTCGCAGACAGAAACAACACATCTGTTCCTTTCTCCCCCCCCCTCCTTCCTTTGACTTTTCACATCAGGCCATGTTGGGACGGGATCGACCTTCATTTTCCGACCGCGGCAGCTTCGCTCTGCACCGCGCCGCCAAATTCCTTCGTGTTCTGTTTCATTTAATCCGCTCTGAATCACGAGACTCATTCAAACGTGACGATCGGAGCTTTTGTATTATTGCTGTTGCAACAAATCACTGGAGAGGTTTTATTATACGCCGCATTAGCAGCGTGTTAGCGTGGTTACACCTGAGTGACATGCTTTCTACAACCTGTGTTAACTCACATGTACCTTTGTTTCCCTCCAAATTTAAAAAAAAGAATAACACATAGAAAGAAGAAATATTGCAAGTATGCAGTCGACATAAATATGAAATATTGTAGGTGACTGGGATGCCCAGGAGCCATGACTGAACTGAGGGCCTCTTTTAACCCTCATTCCTTCCATTCGACTTGATTTATGTGTTATTTTCCTGTTTTGCGGACGCACGGAAGGTAAATTCTGTACTAAGCTCAAAAGCATGGGCTTTGAGGTCGGACGTATAGAATGAACGTACAGTCTGCGTGCGGTTACGTTTAAAAATACAGGAGCAATTTAGGTTAAAGCAGAAAGTCTGGGAGCATTTTCAACCTGACTCCCTCTAATTAAATGTAAAGGTTAATTCGGGTGGTATTCATTAGCGTTGCTATAATGTGGCTCATTGAGTCGGATCGTTTCCAACTCTTAGTGTGATCGTGACCTATGGACCAGGACACATTTTACCACTGCTGGAAATAAAAATAAAAAAAAGTCCTCCAAAGGCGTCGAGGTGACACTCAAAGTGCTAAAATGTGATATTATGACGTTAGTCGATGACACAGTTATAATTGTTTTTAACGAAGACGACATTGATCTTTAAGTGGAAGACTTCCGCCAAGAGGAGCACTGAATCTTTCGTCAGCATCAACGAGCAAACGAGCCAACCAGCAAATGTAGAGGTTGTACATAGACATGTATCTATCTATCTATCTATCTATCTATCTATCTATCTATCTATCTATCTATCTATCTATCTATCTATCTATCTATCTATCTATCTATCTATCTATCTATCTATCTATCTATCTATATAGTGTATTTACGGTGAACTGCCAATGTTGAATGTGAAAAAAACAACCAGTTCTTGTTCGTTAAGAGAAAGCGGAGGAATTTTAAAGTCGACTGAATTGTCGGGAGAATCTTTCATTGAATTCATGCCAACATTTCCTTTAGTTTCTTCGTCTCTCACAGAGACCGACTTGAGACTGCAGTTCAACTTGTTGCTGTCAGGTCTTGGAATCAGTTGATCGATGTGCGGATCCAACAGCTTCATGTTCTCATCAGGGTGGAATAAACACAGACCTAAACTTCCTTCAGCTAGTATGAAAGGCGTTTAGTTGAAATGTTTCACGATGACACGAAGGAAAACTGCAAAACGAAACAAAGAGTACAAATGAACTGAACCTGGTTTTGCAATGGAAGAGCGAAAGACACATTCTTTCCGTCCAGCAGATACTGAGGGGTTCATCATTGCGGTGTAAACTGTCCTGTTGCGGTCAAGACCACTTCATCCAAGGCCGAGTCAAGGCCAAGACATAATCAAGACTTTACAGGGTCAAGAGTAAGACCTTGAAAATGTGATCTCAATGATGTACCATTTGATTTTAAAATAATTACTTTGAATTTGAATTAATTTCCACAATAAAATAGTTAAATTCGATCGTGAAAACCCTGAACTGACACACAGTGAAAGATATGGACAAAAAGTGAAGGAATAAATTCTGTATATCAAACAGAAGCTCAATCCAGGCAACGCGATATCCCATAAACCCTTTGGCCTCTGGGGTATCTCCCATTGGCCCGTTGAGTAGGTTTCTGGTTGCAACGTGCCCGAACAAAAGCTGGCAGCACCAAACTCCTGTTCATTAATGAAAGTACTCCGCGGCCCAAAAGAGGTCATAAATTATCCAGCTGTGTGAGTCAGATATTTATGGCTCCATTCCCACAAAACCTCCCCGCTGCACCTGAAAGCAACAACACAGAAACATGTGTCCTGGGACTCACTCACTCACTTTCATTAAATTTCGTTCATTTCCTGTAGATTTACAGTAACATCATCCAAGACTTGCCAAACTGGAACCCTGTTTTAAATATGCACAAGATGTGTTATTACTGGTTTTAGGAAACATTTGCATTTTATCTGTTTTCCACAAAATGACTCGAAAGTCAACCATCAATGCCACTTGCTCATACCTTGAACAAAATGGTTGCCTCAAATGCACCTTGAAGAACAATAATTAGACTTTATTAATCCATTTGGGAAAATTCCCTTTTCCATATTTATCCTTCAAAACGTGCGTTCCGGGTGATCAGATCACAAGTGGCGAGCCCTGGCACAGACTGATGAAACCTTTCATTATCATGTGTTTTGGGCCAACAGGATTGTATTACTACCTCTATGCCACTTTTGCTAAACGGCCTGGCGTGCAATTATGAGTCATCCAGCTTGCGCTGGACTGTGTCCTCTATCCAGGCCGCTATAAGGCACTGAGTCTCTGCAGACCCCAACGGTATGGACATCCATGGTCTTTGTTGGAGAGACTCCATAACTCAAAGCGACGCGTTCTCTTAAGAGACAACACGCCGCGTAGCGACTATGTTTACGTATGACATATTTTCCTGCGACGCCACTGTCACGGGACGCATTCACAATGCATGCTGCTTACACTACTAACCCTACGTAGTCAGATGCGTCCCTGACCACCTTGGGAAGATGAAACGCAGGTTTACATCAGGTGTGACCCGGCCCAAAGATTCATCGTTTTCCCATGTACAAAAATCCCAAGTTTCCCCCTGTGTGGACAGAGATTCCCTACAACAATTCAAACACACACACACACAATGAATTTTCATTCCATTACACTGATCTTGAATTGGCATTCATTTGCTCTCTCATTGACTTACATTGATTTTCTACAGAATTAAAGCTTTTAAGCCCCTTAGTCTGACCTCAAACATCTTTTCAAGTAAGTTTGTTCCAGTATTTGGTCGTGAACCAATTTCGCGAAACAAAATCTCAATAAGGACGTCTGCATTAGATTGAGATTGCGTTGACTTACATTCATAATAAGAACCCCACTCCCACCCACTGCTGTTTACACGTTTAATAAGGTTAACCATGGATCGTATGGGTTCAATGAGAGAAAAGAGAAATCAGTTCCCTAAGGGGGCTCAATAAAGCATGCTTAATACATACACACACTAAAAGTATTAAAGGCCCCAAGAAATGAATCACTGACCTAAATGTAACACACTGTTTCCCGCATCAGATGAAAAAAAAAAAAATTACAACACTCCATTCTGAGGTTCCCATGAATCACCAGGTCTTTTTACAGTGAACATAAAAAGCACATGAAAACGATTCGAGCAGACGTAATTATTGCGTCTCCAATCTGTGGAGTTGCCGAGCCAAGCTGCTCGCTCTCACCGTGGAGTGCCATTAAAGCATACATCTGTCAGTGTGTGTGCACTCCCATCGTTACGGAGGGGGAAGTCAATACATTTGCATGCTCGTCTGACAGTTACAACGGTTGTGATTAACAAAGGGTCCTCATTCCGTGCCGGTTACAATAGTGTGAGAGGAAGGAGACAAATATTACCGCCGCGCCGCCGGGCTAAAGCTGCCATAAAGCTATTAAATGAATACATTTATCACTGTTCAGCACTCGAGGTGTACGAATGCATCATTTTATCTCTTATATCTGACAAAACGCAACGCGCAACGCGGTGCAATATTACAGGTTGGTGTATTTTCAAGAGCAGAACGATGTATCATCATCACCGGGACGCCGTTAAGCTATTCCAAACGCATTAATAACAATCCTGTGATAGCTGCCTGCCTTCGCCTTGTCTTATATAAGTGTGACACATCGTCTAACCTGATGAGCTCATTGTGCACAGCCAACAGTCTAGGCTGTCGTTTTTTTTTTTTTTTTTTGTTGGGTTTTTTTTGCTCACAAAGCGTGAATACTTGTATTACAGCGCCCGAAGAGCTCCAACCCTCGGAGGACTGACAGTGTGCCTGTATCGCCTCCGTTTCCGCGCTTCTTATTCAGGCAGGTGTTCCAAAAGCTGCTGCGTTACGTAAGCGGATGGTGGCTGGGTCAACTGTCACCAAAAAAATAAAAGTGCAAAGTCATGGCTGCAGAAAGAAGTGGCGAAAATGGTTTTCCCCAAACATACACTGGGGTGTATCAGAGCAGCTTCTGACTTCACCAAGCGCTTCAAATAAGCTTAAACGTCATCTGATTTTATTTAAAGGCATAGTCTGCAGTATTTCCAGCGAAAAACAACTATGATTATGAATATGATGGCCAGGATGTTGTCAAAAAATATGCTGTAGTCAACAACCACTTTGTACCACAAGGTGGTGCAGTGAGTCATTCAGCTTCCGCTTCTCGTTCGCTCATAAATCTTTCGAGAAGAACTAACAAGAGCTACTCTCCCCGTATTGCCAACTTTACCGTCACCCTCAGAGTTTAACAAAGCGGTCATGATCACCGTTACTATTTTGCTAAATTTCGGTTCAATAAATGAGGCAAGCGAGTTAGAGTTAATACGTGCACAGAGGTGGAAGTAACTCCACTGCTTTCGGCAGTGATGCACCAGTAACTGACTTATAAAAAATTGGTGATTGAGTTACTGAAGTTTCAGAGCTGCTGTGTTTCTATGTCATCTCAACAGTTACCATTTCACTGAACTCTTCTTTCCTGGGGGCTAAATGATAAAGAACAAATGCATGCTTGAAAAAGGATTGTATCAACCAATGATGTAATACCTGCCAGTAACCAATGCAATAAAGTGTAGTGTAATTAGACATTTCATCTATTATGTAGTCACTTTTTGCCAATTAGTAGATGGCTGAAGTAGAATATTAATTGAAAATTTTTTTTTTCAAAATGTAATAACTGAAGCCGATATTGTAAGAATACATAACTAGAGTAAAATAAAATAAAAACCCTTTTGCAGTTTTGTCATCTAAATAAAACATTTGACTATTTGCTTACGTTAGGAGAAAGTGATTCCATTATTGGCTTTTTTGTATTTAGAATGGCCAAAATTATTATTGACCGTAACAAGGAAAAGTCAACACAGAGTGTCTATGAGAGGAAGTACATGTCCATGTGTGAAGCGTCAATCAAGGAGCTAAAAAGGGACAAAATACTGTTTTCAGCACATATATACACATGATTAAATGTGTTGACATGAAAAAAAAAATCTTAATATCGCAAGTTGACTTATTCAGTCTCCATCCCCCGTTTTCCCTGTTACTATGGTAACCGGACTATACGTGGAAAGGGGCGTTGTTATGAGTTGAAACCGTCTGTAGGCGGCACACGTGACAGTTTGTCGCTCGCTTTTTACAGACGGAGGAGTTTGAATCCGTCCCCACGTCTGACCGATCAGAAACAGTTTTGATGCAGACTGAGGATCTGAGGACAGACGGTGTTCCACTGTTTATCAGATTGAGAAAAACATTCCGCAGAGGAAAATTAAAAGAAATGAAGTTCAAAAACACTGCAGGCAAAAGAATTAGAAAAAAACAAAAAAATACTTTCACTAACTTTATATTCTGGATTTAAAGATGCCTGTAGGGCCATGAATGTGTTATTTGATCCCATGGAACAGGAGTGTTCCTGCAGCTCTGAAGCCACATGTGACTCTTCTGCTCCTCTGTATAGGCTCCAGGAAGATTCCAGAATGTTGTTTAAAAATAAAATGTATTTTTATTTTATGTGCATACCTCATAGTTTATCCAAAGTGGCCTAATCTTTTGGATAAAAACAGCTAAAGGAGGCCAAACAACTAAAACAGCCAGAATGAGTAAAAACAGATAAAATAACTAATACAGCTAGAATGATGAAATCCCTGAAAACATTAAAAAAAAAAAAAACTTTACCCTAACTGTTCTAGCCTTTAGGAAATGCACAAAGAGATCCATTAATATCCACTAAAAATCCATTAATATTGGAGTCATATTTGTTTCATCCCAGAATTACATTTGTTTTTTTTTGTTTTTCTTTAGCGAGATAACAATTAATTTATTTTTTGTACGTGTTTGGAGCCTGTCTGAGTGGAGCTGACTCACTCTCACATCAATAACATCAGATATCAATGAAACGCGCTCGATTTGATCTTTGCTCTCCGATATTAGCCTCCATACAGCCTGGGAACCCGTCATCGTGTGTGTGCGTGTGTGTGTGCGTGTGTGTGCATGTGTGCGTGTGTGTGTGTGTGCGTGCGTGCGTGCGTGTGTGTGTGTGTGTGTCATATCATGTAGTGGGATCAACGTTGCTAATGAAAAAGCGATGATGTTCGTCTCAGACAGGCTGTCGGGCTGCTCGCCGTGTCGCCTCAGTTTGAACGGGCCATGTCAGGACTGGATGAAGTGAACCCAGACGTCACACGGAAACACTTTCTACTGATACACTTTGTCTCCTGCCGATGGAACAAAGTGACAATGTTGACCTCTGAGAGGAGCAGCTGCCATTCAGCACGTTCTTCACTTTTTTTTTGTTTTTTCTTTCATTGGGTTTGTTGGGAAAGTTACTGAAAATGTGTACCCGGTTACAGACTTACTTTCATAGTTAGGAACCACAACGCTCTACAAAATCAGTGGAAACAACTTTTAAACAATAGTTTATTTCACTAAATGAGAGGAAATGACACTGACAATGTGGTGTTAAGTGTCATCGGGATGTCTGGAATTGAAAGGACGTTTCTCAGGAGCTCTGAGCAAGGTTCTAAATAGGTTCTTTTTTCTCTTTTTTTAAAAATCAGGTCCATGTTTGCTTCATTTTAAAGTCCCAGCCCTAATACGAATTAAAAAATTGTTGAATTAAAGATTTTCTTTTTTTAATTGTTATTTATGGTCAAGTCAGGAGGGAAATTGATGAGTCAGCAGTGCATCATGGATGACATTCTCGAAGTTAATAGCATATTAATGCTGGTCTGCAACCTTTATGACCTAAAGAGTCGTTTTGTGTCAATTTCCACAAAAGAACATTTTAGTGGAGGTGTAAAACACGTCTACTTTTTTAAAAAGGCTTGAAAAGTTTCATGTAAAATTTTGATGTGTGTACCAAAACTTGCATTTTTGAAGTTTTATTTACATTTCATCACATTTTCGGCAGTTTTTTTTTTCAGCACCTGATTTTAACCAGTTTTAACCTTCTTCTTTTTTTCCTTTGGCATTTCTTTTTATACAGTTTTGACATTTGAGCTTTTTAACTACTTTGACTCTTTTTTTTAAGCAGTCGTGCATGTTTTAGTTCTTATAGCAATTCAATCCAGTTTCCGTTTTTTTTTTTACATTTTATTTTAATTTAACCAAGCCCTTTTGAAATACACTCGGGTGTGTAAAGGAGCTAAAAACAAGCTAAAAAGTTTATTTTCGTATATTTTTCTGAAAGCTTCAGGGACCCACTCCAGAGGTTGAACTTCCCTGATGTTCTCTGAAGAAGAAGGAACATTTATTCTGGTGAAGGAAGGTGTTTAACTCGTGTGGTGCTAATGCTAATGCTAATGCTAATGCTAATGCTAATGCTGGAGGAACTGGTTTTCTTATTGAGTGCAGTCTTTGATTGGCTGGATGCTGAGGAGTGATATCTGTAGCTCGGAGCGGCGGCCCGACGGACGGTCAGCACACAAACGCATCGCCGTCCTTTCATCGGTGACGTGGTCGGGCCCTCGTCCCGGCCGATAAGGCGCTCTGGAAACCATCACCATGGGAACCGGTGCTCATGTTATGAGCGGTCGTCAAGGCAACCGGGCTGAATAATGGTCCCCTCTTCCCTCTCTCGCCTCGTCTGACTCACTTGTTCGGGCGCCGTGTTCCTGCCATGTGAAAATAGCCGCGTGTGTGTCAGAGATGTGGACAGAGAGAGATGATGTGAGAGGGCAAACTGTGTACTTATGGTGATTATCCCCATGACAACTCCATTCCCCCCCCCCCCCCCCCCCCACCTTCTGGGATCCAGACGTAACGGTGGGATCAGCATGGAGAAAGTGGAGGTGGATTTTCTTGTTTTTTTTGTACTTTACATGATTACGTTTGACATGGGACTGAGCCCAGGGGCTGGAAAGAGCTGCTGAGTGGCTTTAATAAGTTTGGCTGCAGAGAACACATTTTAAAGCGCATTTGATTAAAGCACTCTGATGGATTTTGGTTCTGCACTGGAGCTTTGTACTTCTAAACACCTGTCTTGCTCCATTACTATCCTTCATCTCTGTATAAAGCATGCGGCAGTATCTCCAATCAACATCCGCACAGGAAACAGCGACAGCATGCTAAAGAGAAATTCAGAGTTCAAAGTAAGCAATCAGGCAAGTGAGTATAAAGGAAAATAAACTAGTCAAAGCTGGGAGTTTGTATTTTGATGTGCACTTTAAAAGAAATCTGAAATAATCTCAACTGAGTTCATAAATACACAATTCCTCTATCTTGCACAATTAAACAAGTAATTAAGTAAGTAAACACATAAATAAAAAATGATTTTAGATGATTTCAGCACTTCTTGTAAAGAAATATTTAGAATTAACAAGATTGAACCAAAGCGTCAATTAAATTGAATTTAAGCGCATATAAACAAAATGTTTCAACTAAAAACGAAAAAACCTCTGTTGCCTTTTCTGTGTGTTTCCATGGCAACGGAGCTTGGAACGATTGAAAACAGAACTTCCTGAAAACGGCTCCCAACGTGGAAGTTTTAGAAAACGATCAGACTCCGTCTCTATGGAAGCGTTGACATTTTTGGAAATGCCTCCACTGCACATGCTCACCACGGCCATAGTAAATAGATGTTCTGTACATGCTAAGCAGTCCATATTCTCCTGGGCCTTGGGAGTTTTATTGTTGACAGCACCGTAGTAACAATGCAACTTGGTCGTCTGTCCATACCAATGTCTGGGTGCTTGCCATTATTGACGTTTATAGTGTTTTGTTCTCTGCACCAGTGTGTGGTTTCATAACAAAAACCAACAACAGCACCTCCAAGTGGCTCAACAAGAAAACTGCATCATTTTTTTCTCCACTTCTGCGTAAAGTGACATCGTAAAACTTTTCTGAAACGAAAACTCACAAACAATGCAACAGTCCAACTTGGCCGTCTGTCTTACTGAATGTCTTTGCACTGATCATTGTTAATGATTATAATGAATTGTTTTTGAAAACTGCTGTATAAACGGAAAACCTTTCACCTGAAACACATGTCACATCATCGAGGCCCGACAGGAAAGACTGCGTAAGTCAATCTAACTCTGACTTAGAAATATGGATATCTAATGATGTTTTGAAGCAAACACCTGCTGGATCCTTCATTGTCTTTCAAACAAAGGACATATTTGGGAGCGACGTTTGAATTTGCGGTAGAATCGGGTCGGGCTTCCCACACACAGACTGACACGATGGTTCTTTAAATCATGCGTGGCGCACAGGTCAAGCTGTCTACAAACCTCCTGACCTGCTTCACATCAAATATTATGTCAAATACTAGGCCAGCCGCATTATAAAAAGACAAAATGTTGAAAAATATATTCAACATGAAAAATGCAGAAGCTTCAGTTCAAGTGACTCTAACCAGAGAATAATGATGTAGTGAAGAAAGAATACCTGCAGGGACCTTTCAACAAAAAGTTCCACACTTTAAAGGCAGTAAAGTAAGTTTGAAATATAGCGTCGCCCGGAGAAATTTGCTCTTTTATGATAAAAAGAATTCAGTTCAAAGGTAAAAAAAAAACCCTCACACTTCTGTTACAGCACATTGAAAAGTAACTCATTACTGTAACTATTGGCAATATTGCAACTGTGACTGATTACTGTTGTGCTGCATCGAGCTCAAACTAACCGATGTAACGTCCAGACTTTACAAGAAACTTTAACAAATAACAAGTTACTATATATTATCAGGTTCTAGAAGTAACTGTAATCAAGTAATCACCGTTCTCGCCTCCTTTGGGATATAACTCCTTTATAACTTGTTCCTTCAAGACATAAATACTTTTGTTGTTTTTAAGGAAACCATGAGCTCGTATAGTTTGGAATGTTCCGAACACAGACTAAGAGCGACGCTCGCACGACTTCCAGCCCAGAGTGAAGGAGCAGCAGGCCGGGAGCTGTTCTTCAGCACCATGGCAGCAGCAGAAAGAAGAGGAGGAGGAGGAGGAAGAGGAGCGGGAGGATGGAGAGGATGAGGACCAGGACAAGGCAGAAGAGTAGGAGGAGGAGCAGGAGGAAGAGGAGCAGGAGGAAGCGAGAGGAAGACCAGAAGGAGGAGGAGGACCAGGACGAGGAAGAAAAGCAGCAGGGAGAAGAGCAGAAGGAGGAACGAAGAGGAAGAGGAGGATGGGGACAAGGAAAGTGGAGGAGGGGGAAGAAGAGGACCAAGAGGAAGAGGAAAGAAGAAGAGGAAAGTCCAGGAGTTAGAAAGAGGGGCAGATTAAGGAGCAGCAGGAAGCAGAGGAGGAGGCAGAGGAGCAGGAGGAGGAAGAGGAGGTGTGAAGACTCCTCCTCAGGGTTCCACCGTCACTGACCTTTGCATGAGCTCCTGAGTCTGTGGAAGCCGTGCTGCTGACCTCTGGGCAGCGTGGACATGCCTGGAACGTTCCCCATGACGCGACGAGACGATCCTCCGAGCGCCGCCGGCAGCTGGAGGAGGGAAACAGCTGAACGCTCCTCCGGCCTCCGGACAGGCGCAGAGCAGCCGCCGTGCTCAGAGCTGATCCTCAATTCAAGCTTTCGGCTTTTCATCAGCGGAATGCGATGGCTGATTAATCCTCCTCACTGAGCCCCGAAAGACCCGCAGTCAAAACCATTTTAATACTTTTCAATTAGTCAAATAAATCCAATAAAACGTTTTGTATAAAATACAGCCTTTATTAGTAGCGTCACACATTCTAAAGCTTTTTAAAAAAAATAATTTAATTCTTTGTTTTTTCGGCCATAAAAAGACATAAATACAAAAGAAAACAGCATGGAAATGTAATAACAGAGAGACAGGGATGAAAGTTCACTCTCAAATACATTTCCTAAAAACAAATACAAGCAACAAGAAGCAAACAGAGGCGGTGCCTAATGAAGGCTTCATCATGAAGGCCATGAACTGTGTGAAGCTGCCATCTAGTGTAAATAAACTACAAAACAAAGACATGCAACTGGGCTTCACTCTGTCTCTGTGTCCGAAGAGATAAATGACTCCGTCGTTTATTCTCACTGGGGAAAAACATCAATGGAGGAATAATGTTAGTAGAATGTTTAAAAAAAAAAAAAAAAAAGCAGATTTGGCTGTGTAGATATGCCAAGTTTGTTTTTGTAGCTATCTTTTAATGGATACAACTCCTATGTTTTATTTTAAACTTTCACAACCTTAAGTTAAAATGATTTCTTAATTGCATGTAAACATGTGTTTGGTTAGTTGATGGACAATAACAATCATGACTCTCAGTCCATCTTCTCCTGGGACTTGGTAGTTTCATGGTTGACCGTCACTGTGATAACAATCCAACTGGATCGTCTGTTCATAAGAATGCACGTGTTTTCCCCACCGTTAATGTTTATAGCGTTTTGTTCTCTGCACGCATATGTGTGTGGTTTCATTACAAAAACAGACAACAGCACCCACTGGTGACCCAATGTGAAAACTCCATTGTTTTCAGGGTTTTCATTGCTTATGGAGTAACAGACGTCCGTCTCCATCCATCTTCTGGACCGCTTATCCTGAGACAAAAACATAAAAACAGCGTGTTTTCATGTGAAACAATGTCGAAGACAAAAGTACAGATATATTGATTTATCCAATGAGTCAGTTTTACGTCATGAAAATCACTTTAACCGCAGCAGTCACATTCACATATTGATACAAACATGGAAACAGTCTGGTTTACGAGATTCAATCAAAAAACGGACTTTTTGATGTCAGACTCAAGCTTCCTGTTCTAGCTACGACCTCTTATCGACAATGACAACCTGGCCAAAGGAGGTTTTACTCCATAGCCTTTGTGATTCTTTTCAAAATAGAAAGTATTAAGATTCTTGACAGTGAAGTGAAAATAGTGAAAGCACTGTTAAAGGTTATCTTACAAGTGCTTTGCTGCTCCTGACTGATCTATAATTATAAATGAATCCTGATGGACGTTATTAATAGTGAATTGTGTGTGTGTGTGTGTGTGTGTGTGTGTGTGTGTGTGTGTGTGTGTGTGTGTGTGTGTGTGAGTGAGCAGCATGTTGAAGCTGTTGGAGGCGAAGACGGTTTGAATTTTCTTCGTTTTTTTTTTTTTTTTCATCCCATTAATCATCTCAAACTCATCTGCAGCTCTTATTATTACACTGCGGGAAGAAGGTCAGATCTTCCCGAGACAGTTCTGTTTGTCTTGAAATAGTTCATTATTTCACCATTGACGTGACTAAATTTTGAAAGAAGAGTGAAGGTAAACTCGTGGCAGTAAAAAAAAAGAAAAGCCAAAAGACATTACATTAACAAAGTTATGTGTGAAAACTCACTGTGTCATTTACAAGTTCACGGTATATTATATCGATATACACGTTTCTGATATTTTGATCACATTATTTGCACTGGATCACAATGGAGCTTTAAAAGTGAACCTCACAAAGTGACAGTTTAGGGTCACAGGACTCATTCACAACCTCAACAAGAAGGTCATTATTGAAGATTAAACCAAAGTCTTCTCAGTGAATCAGGTCAACTGGACATGGCGTGATGAATGGTGGATGTTCTGTCACTTTCCCCAAGTGGTTTCCTCAGTTCCTGTTTCCTCAGGGAGATTCCTCCAACAAAACAACTTAACTCATCAAAAACTGATAATCAAGGGGAAACAAACTGTTCCCAGACCAATAAAGAGATCTAATCCCTCCAACAGGTCCTGAACTCACCCCAGGTCTTATCCCAGGTGGATGTGCACAGTAGAACTTCCGCAACAGGCCACCAGGGGGCAAACTAATCAGACCTACCGGTCAGCCCCTCTCAGTGGGGAGGAGGAGTGGCTCCATTTTCACTCTCTTATTAATGGTCAAACTCCTCACTCGTCCCCTCGTCGCTTCCATGTGAAGGTTGCGTGATGAAAATATAACCGTTGTCCCTATTCTGTGCATGCAAGGGCAAAAAAATGTAAACTCGATAGAAAAACAATAAAAGTGCCGCATTTGTTGTCTAAAAAAGGTAAACAACAGCCGGGCTGATTTTTGCAGGGACGATCGCATCGGCCCTCTTATTGTTTTGGTCCTGGCCCAACGTTCATGATAAACTGAGGGCAGGAGGGAAGAACAGAGAGCTTGTTCTTACAGGTCAGATGTTTCTTTAAAACCACAGCTGCTGCAGATGCCACAACTCTTCCCATCTTCCTGTGAGAGTCTCAGGCGACACTCACACTGCAGGCGAATCAACCCAATTCTGATCGTCTGCTCACACGGGACCCATATCCCATCTGTTATCTAACAGTGTGAACGACGCAATTCAGATTTTTGCACACCAGACTCAGGCCCCGGTCGTATGTGCTCCCGAATCCGATATCTATCTGATTTTCTTTGCAACTGCTGTCTGAACCGTCACATCAATCGTCACATCATTGACGTGAGACTGACGTCACAAATGTGCGCCGGAGGAAGCGGCACCACCACAATGTGTGAGGAAAAACGGGAAGAAACGGACACGGTAGACACAGTTGAATCTCCGTCCATATTTACTTCTGTAAAGAGCGGAGGTCGAAGTGACGGGTCACCTTGGGGTTGGATGACGCTGCAGTCTGACGGCGGTCACGTTTAAAAGGTAGTGATCACGCACAGAAACCAGATCGCTGCAAGAAATCGGAATTGAGCATTAAGACCTGCAGTGTGAACGT